>NC_133158.1:122592500-123330486 GCF_040802235.1 Manis javanica | reverse complement strand
GACAGTGAGGTTTCAGGTCCTGGTTGCAGTCCAGGGTTAAGTTTAAGTGGTGGTTTAGCTGTAAGTGGAGGATAGGGATATGGTTAGAGTCAGGATCCAGCTCTGATTGTGAGGGTGATTGCGAGATAGACTTTCATGATGTTTCTTAGACATGAGTGATGGTGATGGTGGTGGTGAGGGGTCACGTTGGAAGACCTGGGCAGGGTTTCAGATCAGGTGTATGGAATGGTGTACAGTGAGGGTAGGTTTGCAGGTAGAGTTAGAGACTGTCTCTGATGTGACTGTGAGGACAAGATTTAAATCCATTTTTAAAGATAACCTTCAGTGGTGTCAATGGTGACTCTAAGGGTTAAGGTCCAGGGACAAGTGCTTGCTTTAGGGTTGCATGTTCATTAAGGTTAATGGGGAGTGTAGGGTTACTATCAGTGTTTGCATCTGTCTCTGATGTGAGGGTGAGTACGAGATTGCAGTTCAAGGTTACGGTGAAGCCTGGGTGACGTCGAAGGTGACAGTGAGGGTTTGGTCCATGGGCTAGTGCTAGGATTTGGGTTGCGATTTCTTTAAGGCAAATGGGGAGTTTAGATTATGGTTAGAGCTTGGTTTCACCTGTGATGTGAGTTAGAGAGTACGATTGTAATTCAGAGTTGAGGTGAAGCGTGAATGATGTCAATTGTGATGTTGTGTCAGGTCAAGAGACCTGGGCTACAGTTAGGGTTTGTGTTTGCTAAGGTGTACCAGACGTATAGGACTATGTTTAGAGTTAGGATCTGGCTCTGACGTGATGGCATGGACGACATTGAGGTGGAGGTTTACAGTGAGGCATGGGGGATGTCGATTTTGTCAGTGAGGATTCAACCAGGAAACAAGGTTAGGGTTAGGGATAGGTGCTTGGTAAGGTGTACAGGGAAGATGTGGTTATGGGAAGGACTAGGATCAGGATCTGATGTGTGGATGAGGAAGTGATTGAACATCAGGTTTGCGCTGAACGTGGGTGATGTCATTGGTGACGATGAGGTTTCAGGTCCAGGGGCCAGGTCTAGGTTTAGGTGTCGGTGTTCAGTTCGCTGTACGTGGAGGATTGGGGTATGGTAGGAATCAGGATCCAGCTCTGACCTGATGTCATTTTCGATACAGACCTTCATGATTTTTGTTAGACATGAGTCATGGTGCTGTCGGTGGTGAGGGGTCAGGTCGAAGAAACTGGGCAGGGTTTTGGGTCAGGTGTACGAACGGTGAACAGTGAGGAGAGGGTTACATTTTGAGTTTGGGACTGTCTCTGATGTGAGTAGGGGGCCAGATTTAAATCCATGTTTAAAGGGAACCTTGTGTGTTGTCAATGGTGATGGTGAGGGGCAATGTCCACGGACAAGGGCTAGTGTTAGGCTTGGGTGTAACTTAAGTTTTATGGGGAAGTTAGGGTTACGATTTGATTTAGGGTCTGTCTCTTATATGAGGGTAAGGACGAGATGGAAGTTTAAGTTACCGGTGAAGCATGTGTTGACATCGAAGGTGGCGGTGTAGGTTAGATCCATGGGCTAGGGCTAGTATTATAGTTGGTAGTTCTTTAAGGCGAATGGGGAGTTTAGATTACAGTTAGAATTTGGGTCTGGTGTGATGTGAAGTAGAGAGTATGATTGTAATTCAGGTTTAAGGTGAAGCGTGGATGATGTCAAATATGATGCTGAGGGGTCAGGTCTAGTGATCAGCACTCGAGTTAGGGTTGGTGTTCGCAAAGTTTTACGGGACATACAGGACTATGTTTAAAGTTAGGATGTAGCTCTGATGTGAGCCCAAGGGTGAGATTGTTCTTGACGTTTACTGTGAGGTGTGTTAGATGTCGATTTTGACGGTGAGGGTTTTGGTCAGTGAACAAGGTTAGGGTTAGGGTTTGGTGTTCTGTAAGTTGTACTGGGAGGAGAGGGTTATCGTTATGCTTAGGATCCAGCTCTGATGTGAGGTGAAGGGGTACACTGACGAGGAGTTTTACAGTGAGGCATGGGGGACGCTGATGGTGACAGTGAGGGGTAAGTCAAGGAAACAAGGCTAGGTTCAGGGTTAAGTGTTTGGCAAGGTGTACGGGGGAGATATTGTTATGGGAAGGGTTCGGATTGGGCTCTGACGTGAGGATCAGGACGAGATTGAACATCAGGTTTACGCTGAAGCCTGGGTGATGTCAATGGTGATTGTGTGGTATTAGGTCCATGGGCTAGGGCTAGGGGTAGGGTTAGGTGTTTGGTAAGGTGTACAGGGACTATATGGTTTCATTTAGGCTTATGATCTGGCTCTGTAGTGCGGTTGAGGACGAGATTGAACATCGGGTTTACGGAGAATTCTGGGTGACATCGTTGGTGATTGTGCGGTTTCAGGTCCAGGAGCCAAGCTAGGGTTAGGTTTCGGTGTTGGTTTAACTGTGCATGGAGGATAGGGATATGGTTAGAGTCAGGATCCAGCTCTAAAGTGAGGGTGATTGTGAGAATGATATTCACTCTTTTTGATAGACATGCTTGATGGTGGTGTTTGTGGTGAGGGGTCAGAGCGAAGGACGTGGGCAGGGTATCGTATTAGGTGTACGAAATGGTGAACATTGAGGGTAAATGTATGGTGAGAGTTAGAGTCTGTCTCTGAAGTGATTACGAAGACAAGATTTAAATCCATGGATAAAGCGAACCTTCGGTGAAGTCAGTGGTGACGCTGAGGGACAATGTCCAGGGACAAAGACTAGGGTTAGGGTTGGGTGTTTGTTTAGGTTTATGGCGAAGATAGGGTTACAATTAGAGTTAGGGTCTGTCTCTGATGTGAGGGTGAGTACGAGATTGAAGATTCGGTTTATGGTTAATTCTCAGTGACATCGATGGTGATGGTGATGATTCAGATCCATGGGCTAGGGCTAGGTTAATGGATACTAGTTCTTTAACATGAACGAGGAGTTTGGATTATGGTTAGCATTAGGGCCCAGCTCTGATGTGAGTTAGAGAGTATGATTGTAATTCAGGATTAAGGTGAAGCATGGAAGATGTCAATTGAGATGTTGTGTGGTCATGTCAAATGACCAGCAGTAGAGAGAAGGTTGGTTTTCACTGAGGTGTATGGAACATACGGGACTACGTTTGGAGTTAGGGTGTGACTCTGATGTGATGGTGAGGGTGAGATTGACACGGAGGTTTACAGTGACGCATGGGAGATGTCGATTTTAACAGAGAGGGTACAGGCCAGTGAACAAGGTTAGGTTTAGGGTTAGGTGTCCTGTAATGTGTACAGGGAGGATTGGTTTATCATTTTGCTTAGGATTCACCTCTGATGTGATGTTGAGGGATAGACTGAGGTCGAGGTTTTCATTGAAGCGTAGGGGACATTGATGGTGATGGTGAGGGGTAAGTCCAGGGAACAAGGCTAGGGTTAGGGTTAGGTGTTTGGTAAGGTGTACAGGGAAGATACGGTTATGGGAAGGGTTTGAGTCGTGCTCTGATGTGAGGATGAGGATGGGATTGCACATCGGGTTTACGCTGAAGCCTGGGTGATGTCGATGGTGACCGTCAAGGTTCAATTCCATGGGCTAGGGCTAGGGTTAGGGTTAGGTGTTTGGTAAGGTGTACAGGGAAGATACGGTTATGGGAAGGGTTAGAATTGGGCTCTGATGTGAGGATGAGGAAGAGATTGAACATCAGGTTTACGCTGAAGCCTGGGTGATGTCGATGGTGACTGTCAGGGTTCAGTTCCATGGGCTAGGTCTAGGGTTAGGGTTAGGTGTTCGGAAAGGTGTACAGGGAGCACATGGTTTTGTTTAGGCTAACAATCCGGCTCTGTTGTGAGGGTGAGGACGAGATTGAACATCAGGTTTATGGTGAAGCATGGGTAACATCGATGGTGACAGTGAGGTTTCAGGTCCTGGTTGCAGTCCAGGGTTAAGTTTAAGTGGTGGTTTAGCTGTAAGTGGAGGATAGGGATATGGTTAGAGTCAGGATCCAGCTCTGATTGTGAGGGTGATTGCGAGATAGACTTTCATGATGTTTCTTAGACATGAGTGATGGTGATGGTGGTGGTGAGGGGTCACGTTGGAAGACCTGGGCAGGGTTTCACATCAGGTGTATGGAATGGTGTACAGTGAGGGTAGGTTTGCAGGTAGAGTTAGAGACTGTCTCTGATGTGACTGTGAGGACAAGATTTAAATCCATTTTTAAAGATAACCTTCAGTGGTGTCAATGGTGACTCTAAGGGTTAAGGTCCAGGGACAAGTGCTTGCTTTAGGGTTGCATGTTCATTAAGGTTAATGGGGAGTGTAGGGTTACTATCAGTGTTTGCATCTGTCTCTGATGTGAGGGTGAGTACGAGATTGCAGTTAAAGGTTACGGTGAAGCCTGGGTGACGTCGCAGGTGACAGTGAGGGTTTGGTCCATGGGCTAGTGCTAGGATTTGGGTTGCGATTTCTTTAAGGCAAATGGGGAGTTTAGATTATGGTTAGAGCTTGGTTTCACCTGTGATGTGAGTTAGAGAGTACGGTTGTAATTCAGAGTTGAGGTGAAGCATGAATGATGTCAATTGTGATGTTGTGTCAGGTCAAGAGACCTGGGCTACAGTTAGGGTTTGTGTTTGCTAAGGTGTACCAGACGTATAGGACTATGTTTAGAGTTAGGATCTGGCTCTGACGTGATGGCATGGACGACATTGAGGTGGAGGTTTACAGTGAGGCATAGGGGATGTCGATTTTGTCAGTGAGGATTCAACCAGGAAACAAGGTTAGGGTTAGGGATAGGTGCTTGGTAAGGTGTACAGGGAAGATATGGTTATGGGAAGGATTAGGATCAGGCTCTGGTGTGTGGATGAGGAAGTGATTGAACATCAGGTTTGCGCTGAACGTGGGTGATGTCATTGGTGACGATGAGGTTTCAGGTCCAGGGGCCAGGCCTAGGTTTAGGTGTCGGTGTTCAGTTCACTGTACGTGGAGGATTGGGGTATGGTAGGAATCAGGATCCAGCTCTGACCTGATGTCATTTTCGATACAGACCTTCATGATTTTTGCTAGACATGAGTCATGGTGCTGTCGGTGGTGAGGGGTCAGGTTGAAGAAACTGGGCAGGGTTTTGGGTCAGGTGTACGAACGGTGAACAGTGAGGAGAGGGTTACATTTTGTGGGTGGGACTGTCTCTGATGTGAGTAGGGGGCCAGATTTAAATCCATGTTTAAAGGGAACCTTGTGTGTTGTCAATGGTGATGGTGAGGGGCAATGTCCACGGACAAGGGCTAGTGTTAGGCTTGGGTGTAACTTAAGTTTTATGGGGAAGTTAGGGTTACGATTTGATTTAGGGTCTGTCTCTTATATGAGGGTAAGGACGAGATGGAAGTTTAAGTTACCGGTGAAGCATGTGTTGACATCGAAAGTGGCGGTGTAGGTTAGATCCATGGGCTAGGGCTATTATTATAGTTGGTAGTTCTTTAAGGCGAATGGGGAGTTTAGATTACAGTTAGAATTTGGGTCTGGTGTGATGTGAAGTAGAGAGTATGATTGTAATTCAGGTTTAAGGTGAAGCGTGGATGATGTCAAATATGATGCTGAGGGGTCAGGTCTAGTGATCAGCACTCGAGTTAGGGTTGGTGTTCACAAAGTTTTACGGGACATACAGGACTATGTTTAAAGTTAGGATGTAGCTCTGATGTGAGCCCAAGGGTGAGATTGTTCTTGACGTTTACTGTGAGGTGTGTTAGATGTCGATTTTGACGGTGAGGGTTTTGGTCAGTGAACAAGGTTAGGGTTAGGGGTTGGTGTTCTGTAAGTTGTACTGGGAGGAGAGGGTTATCTTTATGCTTAGGATCCAGCTCTGATGTGAGGTGAAGGGGTACACTGAGGAGGAGTTTTACAGTGAGGCATGGGGGACGCTGATGGTGACAGTGAGGGGTAAGTCAAGGAAACAAGGCTAGGTTCAGGGTTAAGTGTTTGGTAAGGTGTACGGGGGAGATATTGTTATGGGAAGGGTTCGGATTGGGCTCTGACGTGAGGATCAGGACGAGATTGAACATCAGGTTTACGCTGAAGCCTGGGTGATGTCAATGGTGATTGTGAGGTATTAGGTCCATGGGCTAGGGCTAGGGGTAGGGTTAGGTGTTTGGTAAGGTGTACAGGGACTATATGGTTTCATTTAGGCTTATGATCTGGCTCTGTGGTGTGGTTGAGGACGAGATTGAACATCGGGTTTACGGAGAATTCTGGGTGACATCGTTGGTGATTGTGCGGTTTCAGGTCCAGGAGCCAAGCTAGGGTTAGGTTTCGGTGTTGGTTTAACTGTGCATGGAGGATAGGGATATGGTTAGAGTCAGGATCCAGCTCTAAAGTGAGGGTGATTGTGAGAATGATATTCACTCTTTTTGATAGACATGCTTGATGGTGGTGTTTGTGGTGAGGGGTCAGAGCGAAGGACGTGGGCAGGGTATCGTATTAGGTGTACGAAATGGTGAATATTGAGGGTAAATGTATGGTGAGAGTTAGAGTCTGTCTCTGAAGTGATTACGAAGACAAGATTTAAATCCATGGATAAAGCGAACCTTCGGTGAAGTCAGTGGTGACGCTGAGGGACAATGTCCAGGGGCAAAGACTAGGGTTAGGGTTGGGTGTTTGTTTAGGTTTATGGCGAAGATAGGGTTACAATTAGAGTTAGGGTCTGTCTCTGATGTGAGGGTGAGTACGAGATTGAAGATCCAGTTTATGGTTAATTCTCAGTGACATCGATGGTGATGGTGATGATTCAGATCCATGGGCTAGGGCTAGGTTAATGGATACTAGTTCTTTAACATGAACGAGGAGTTTGGATTATGGTTAGCATTAGGGCCCAGCTCTGATGTGAGTTAGAGAGTATGATTGTAATTCAGGATTAAGGTGAAGCATGGAAGATGTCAACTGAGATGTTGTGTGGTCATGTCAAATGACCAGCAGTAGAGAGAAGGTTGGTTTTCACTGAGGTGTATGGAACATACGGGACTACGTTTGGAGTTAGGGTGTGACTCTGATGTGATGGTGAGGGTGAGATTGACACGGAGGTTTACAGTGACGCATGGGAGATGTCGATTTTAACAGAGAGGGTACAGGCCAGTGAACAAGGTTAGGTTTAGGGTTAGGTGTCCTGTAATGTGTACAGGGAGGATTGGTTTATCATTTTGCTTAGGATTCACCTCTGATGTGATGTTGAGGGATAGACTGAGGTCGAGGTTTTCATTGAAGCGTAGGGGACATTGATGGTGATGGTGAGGGGTAAGTCCAGGGAACAAGGCTAGGGTTAGGGTTAGGTGTTTGGTAAGGTGTACAGGGAAGATACGGTTATGGGAAGGGTTTGAGTCGGGCTCTGATGTGAGGATGAGGATGGGATTGCACATCGGGTTTACGCTGAAGCCTGGGTGATGTCGATGGTGACCGTCAAGGTTCAATTCCATGGGCTAGGGCTAGGGTTAGGGTTAGGTGTTTGGTAAGGTGTACAGGGAAGATACGGTTATGGGAAGGGTTAGAATTGGGCTCTGATGTGAGGATGAGGAAGAGATTGAACATCAGGTTTACGCTGAAGCCTGGGTGATGTCGATGGTGACTGTCAGGGTTCAGTTCCATGGGCTAGGTCTAGGGTTAGGGTTAGGTGTTCGGAAAGGTGTACAGGGAGCACATGGTTTTGTTTAGGCTAACAATCCGGCTCTGTTGTGAGGGTGAGGACGAGATTGAACATCAGGCTTATGGTGAAGCATGGGTAACATCGATGGTGACAGTGAGGTTTCAGGTCCTGGTTGCAGTCCAGGGTTAAGTTTAAGTGGTGGTTTAGCTGTAAGTGGAGGATAGGGATATGGTTAGAGTCAGGATCCAGCTCTGATTGTGAGGGTGATTGCGAGATAGACTTTCATGATGTTTCTTAGACATGAGTGATGGTGATGGTGGTGGTGAGGGGTCACGTTGGAAGACCTGGGCAGGGTTTCAGATCAGGTGTATGGAATGGTGTACAGTGAGGGTAGGTTTGCAGGTAGAGTTAGAGACTGTCTCTGATGTGACTGTGAGGACAAGATTTAAATCCATTTTTAAAGATAACCTTCAGTGGTGTCAATTGTGACTCTAAGGGTTAAGGTCCAGGGACAAGTGCTTGCTTTAGGGTTGCATGTTCATTAAGGTTAATGGGGAGTGTAGGGTTACTATCAGTGTTTGCATCTGTCTCTGATGTGAGGGTGAGTACGAGATTGCAGTTCAAGGTTACGGTGAAGCCTGGGTGACGTCGAAGGTGACAGTGAGGGTTTGGTCCATGGGCTAGTGCTAGGATTTGGGTTGCGAATTCTTTAAGGCAAATGGGGAGTTTAGATTATGGTTAGAGCTTGGTTTCACCTGTGATGTGAGTTAGAGAGTACGGTTGTAATTCAGAGTTGAGGTGAAGCGTGAATGATGTCAATTGTGATGTTCTGTCAGGTCAAGAGACCTGGGCTACAGTTAGGGTTTGTGTTTGCTAAGGTGTACCAGACGTATAGGACTATGTTTAGAGTTAGGATCTGGCTCTGACGTGATGGCATGGACGACATTGAGGTGGAGGTTTACAGTGAGGCATGGGGGATGTCGATTTTGTCAGTGAGGATTCAACCAGGAAACAAGGTTAGGGTTAGGGATAGGTGCTTGGTAAGGTGTACAGGGAAGATACGGTTATGGGACGGATTAGGATCAGGCTCTGGTGTGTGGATGAGGAAGTGATTGAACATCAGGTTTGCGCTGAACGTGGGTGATGTCATTGGTGACGATGAGGTTTCAGGTCCAGGGGCCAGGTCTAGGTTTAGGTGTCGGTGTTCAGTTCGCTGTACGTGGAGGATTGGGGTATGGTAGGAATCAGGATCCAGCTCTGACCTGATGTCATTTTCGATACAGACCTTCATGATTTTTGCTAGACATGAGTCATGGTGCTGTCGGTGGTGAGGGGTCAGGTTGAAGAAACTGGGCAGGGTTTTGGGTCAGGTGTACGAACGGTGAACAGTGAGGAGAGGGTTACATTTTGAGTTTGGGACTGTCTCTGATGTGAGTAGGGGGCCAGATTTAAATCCATGTTTAAAGGGAACCTTGTGTGTTGTCAATGGTGATGGTGAGGGGCAATGTCCACGGACAAGGGCTAGTGTTAGGCTTGGGTGTAACTTAAGTTTTATGGGGAAGTTAGGGTTACGATTTGATTTAGGGTCTGTCTCTTATATGAGGGTAAGGACGAGATGGAAGTTTAAGTTACCGGTGAAGCATGTGTTGACATCGAAGGTGGCGGTGTAGGTTAGATCCATGGGCTAGGGCTAGTATTATAGTTGGTAGTTCTTTAAGGCGAATGGGGAGTTTAGATTACAGTTAGAATTTGGGTCTGGTGTGATGTGAAGTAGAGAGTATGATTGTAATTCAGGTTTAAGGTGAAGCGTGGATGATGTCAAATATGATGCTGAGGGGTCAGGTCTAGTGATCAGCACTCGAGTTAGGGTTGGTGTTCGCAAAGTTTTACGGGACATACAGGACTATGTTTAAAGTTAGGATGTAGCTCTGATGTGAGCCCAAGGGTGAGATTGTTCTTGACGTTTACTGTGAGGTGTGTTAGATGTCGATTTTGACGGTGAGGGTTTTGGTCAGTGAACAAGGTTAGGGTTAGGGGTTGGTGTTCTGTAAGTTGTACTGGGAGGAGAGGGTTATCGTTATGCTTAGGATCCAGCTCTGATGTGAGGTGAAGGGGTACACTGAGGAGGAGTTTTACAGTGAGGCATGGGGGACGCTGATGGTGACAGTGAGGGGTAAGTCAAGGAAACAAGGCTAGGTTCAGGGTTAAGTGTTTGGTAAGGTGTACGGGGGAGATATTGTTATGGGAAGGGTTCGGATTGGGCTCTGACGTGAGGATCAGGACGAGATTGAACATCAGGTTTACGCTGAAGCCTGGGTGATGTCAATGGTGATTGTGAGGTATTAGGTCCATGGGCTAGGGCTAGGGGTAGGGTTAGGTGTTTGGTAAGATGTACAGGGACTATATGGTTTCATTTAGGCTTATGATCTGGCTCTGTAGTGCGGTTGAGGACGAGATTGAACATCGGGTTGACGGAGAATTCTGGGTGACATCGTTGGTGGTTGTGCGGTTTCAGGTCCAGGAGCCAAGCTAGGGTTAGGTTTCGGTGTTGGTTTAACTGTGCATGGAGGATAGGGATATGGTTAGAGTCAGGATCCAGCTCTAAAGTGAGGGTGATTGTGAGAATGATATTCACTCTTTTTGATAGACATGCTTGATGGTGGTGTTTGTGGTGAGGGGTCAGAGCGAAGGACGTGGGCAGGGTATCGTATTAGGTGTACGAAATGGTGAACATTGAGGGTAAATGTATGGTGAGAGTTAGAGTCTGTCTCTGAAGTGATTACGAAGACAAGATTTAAATCCATGGATAAAGCGAACCTTCGGTGAAGTCAGTGGTGACGCTGAGGAGCAATGTCCAGGGACAAAGACTAGGGTTAGGGTTGGGTGTTTGTTTAGGTTTATGGCGAAGATAGGGTTACAATAAGAGTTAGGGTCTGTCTCTGATGTGAGGGTGAGTACGAGATTGAAGATCCAGTTTATGGTTAATTCTCAGTGACATCGATGGTGATGGTGATGATTCAGATCCATGGGCTAGGGCTAGGTTAATGGATACTAGTTCTTTAACATGAACGAGGAGTTTGGATTATGGTTAGCATTAGGGCCCAGCTCTGATGTGAGTTAGAGAGTATGATTGTAATTCAGGATTAAGGTGAAGCATGGAAGATCTCAATTGAGATGTTGTGTGGTCATATCAAATGACCAGCAGTAGAGAGAAGGTTGGTTTTCACTGAGGTGTATGGAACATACGGGACTACGTTTGGAGTTAGGGTGTGACTCTGATGTGATGGTGAGGGTGAGATTGACACGGAGGTTTACAGTGACGCATGGGAGATGTCGATTTTAACAGAGAGGGTACAGGCCAGTGAACTAGGTTAGGTTTAGGGTTAGGTGTCCTGTAATGTGTACAGGGAGGACTGGTTTATCATTTTGCTTAGGATTCACCTCTGATGTGATGTTGAGGGATAGACTGAGGTCGAGGTTTTCATTGAAGCGTAGGGGACATTGATGGTGATGGTGAGGGGTAAGTCCAGGGAACAAGGCTAGGGTTAGGGTTAGGTGTTTGGTAAGGTGTACAGGGAAGATACGGTTATGGGAAGGGTTTGAGTCGGGCTCTGATGTGAGGATGAGGATGGGATTGCACATCGGGTTTACGCTGAAGCCTGGGTGATGTCGATGGTGACCGTCAAGGTTCAATTCCATGGGCTAGGGCTAGGGTTAGGGTTAGGTGTTTGGTAAGGTGTACAGGGAAGATACGGTTATGGGAAGGGATAGAATTGGGCTCTGATGTGAGGATGAGGAAGAGATTGAACATCAGGTTTACGCTGAAGCCTGGGTGATGTCGATGGTGACTGTCAGGGTTCAGTTCCATGGGCTAGGTCTAGGGTTAGGGTTAGGTGTTCGGAAAGGTGTACAGGGAGCACATGGTTTTGTTCAGGCTAACAATCCGGCTCTGTTGTGAGGGTGAGGACGAGATTGAACATCAGGTTTATGGTGAAGCATGGGTAACATCGATGGTGACAGTGAGGTTTCAGGTCCTGGTTGCAGTCCAGGGTTAAGTTTAAGTGGTGGTTTAGCTGTAAGTGGAGGATAGGGATATGGTTAGAGTCAGGATCCAGCTCTGATTGTGAGGGTGATTGCGAGATAGACTTTCATGATGTTTCTTAGACATGAGTGATGGTGATGGTGGTGGTGAGGGGTCACGTTGGAAGACCTGGGCAGGGTTTCAGATCAGGTGTATGGAATGGTGTACAGTGAGGGTAGGTTTGCAGGTAGAGTTAGAGACTGTCTCTGATGTGACTGTGAGGACAAGATTTAAATCCATTTTTAAAGATAACCTTCAGTGGTGTCAATGGTGACTCTAAGGGTTAAGGTCCAGGGACAAGTGCTTGCTTTAGGGTTGCATGTTCATTAAGGTTAATGGGGAGTGTAGGGTTACTATCAGTGTTTGCATCTGTCTCTGATGTGAGGGTGAGTACGAGATTGCAGTTAAAGGTTACGGTGAAGCCTGGGTGACGTCGCAGGTGACAGTGAGGGTTTGGTCCATGGGCTAGTGCTAGGATTTGGGTTGCGATTTCTTTAAGGCAAATGGGGAGTTTAGATTATGGTTAGAGCTTGGTTTCACCTGTGATGTGAGTTAGAGAGTACGGTTGTAATTCAGAGTTGAGGTGAAGCATGAATGATGTCAATTGTGATGTTGTGTCAGGTCAAGAGACCTGGGCTACAGTTAGGGTTTGTGTTTGCTAAGGTGTACCAGACGTATAGGACTATGTTTAGAGTTAGGATCTGGCTCTGACGTGATGGCATGGACGACATTGAGGTGGAGGTTTACAGTGAGGCATGGGGGATGTCGATTTTGTCAGTGAGGATTCAACCAGGAAACAAGGTTAGGGTTAGGGATAGGTGCTTGGTAAGGTGTACAGGGAAGATATGGTTATGGGAAGGATTAGGATCAGGCTCTGGTGTGTGGATGAGGAAGTGATTGAACATCAGGTTTGCGCTGAACGTGGGTGATGTCATTGGTGACGATGAGGTTTCAGGTCCAGGGGCCAGGCCTAGGTTTAGGTGTCGGTGTTCAGTTCACTGTACGTGGAGGATTGGGGTATGGTAGGAATCAGGATCCAGCTCTGACCTGATGTCATTTTCGATACAGACCTTCATGATTTTTGCTAGACATGAGTCATGGTGCTGTCGGTGTTGAGGGGTCAGGTTGAAGAAACTGGGCAGGGTTTTGGGTCAGGTGTACGAACGGTGAACAGTGAGGAGAGGGTTACATTTTGTGGTTGGGACTGTCTCTGATGTGAGTAGGGGGCCAGATTTAAATCCATGTTTAAAGGGAACCTTGTGTGTTGTCAATGGTGATGGTGAGGGGCAATGTCCACGGACAAGGGCTAGTGTTAGGCTTGGGTGTAACTTAAGTTTTATGGGGAAGTTAGGGTTACGATTTGATTTAGGGTCTGTCTCTTATATGAGGGTAAGGACGAGATGGAAGTTTAAGTTACCGGTGAAGCATGTGTTGACATCGAAGGTGGCGGTGTAGGTTAGATCCATGGGCTAGGGCTAGTATTATAGTTGGTAGTTCTTTAAGGCGAATGGGGAGTTTAGATTACAGTTAGAATTTGGGTCTGGTGTGATGTGAAGTAGAGAGTATGATTGTAATTCAGGTTTAAGGTGAAGCGTGGATGATGTCAAATATGATGCTGAGGGGTCAGGTCTAGTGATCAGCACTCGAGTTAGGGTTGGTGTTCACAAAGATTTACGGGACATACAGGACTATGTTTAAAGTTAGGATGTAGCTCTGATGTGAGCCCAAGGGTGAGATTGTTCTTGACGTTTACTGTGAGGTGTGTTAGATGTCGATTTTGACGGTGAGGGTTTTGGTCAGTGAACAAGGTTAGGGTTAGGGGTTGGTGTTCTGTAAGTTGTACTGGGAGGAGAGGGTTATCTTTATGCTTAGGATCCAGCTCTGATGTGAGGTGAAGGGGTACACTGAGGAGGAGTTTTACAGTGAGGCATGGGGGACGCTGATGGTGACAGTGAGGGGTAAGTCAAGGAAACAAGGCTAGGTTCAGGGTTAAGTGTTTGGTAAGGTGTACGGGGGAGATATTGTTATGGGAAGGGTTCGGATTGGGCTCTGACGTGAGGATCAGGACGAGATTGAACATCAGGTTTACGCTGAAGCCTGGGTGATGTCAATGGTGATTGTGAGGTATTAGGTCCATGGGCTAGGGCTAGGGGTAGGGTTAGGTGTTTGGTAAGGTGTACAGGGACTATATGGTTTCATTTAGGCTTATGATCTGGCTCTGTGGTGTGGTTGAGGACGAGATTGAACATCGGGTTTACGGAGAATTCTGGGTGACATCGTTGGTGATTGTGCGGTTTCAGGTCCAGGAGCCAAGCTAGGGTTAGGTTTCGGTGTTGGTTTAACTGTGCATGGATGATAGGGATATGGTTAGAGTCAGGATCCAGCTCTAAAGTGAGGGTGATTGTGAGAATGATATTCACTCTTTTTGATAGACATGCTTGATGGTGGTGTTTGTGGTGAGGGGTCAGAGCGAAGGACGTGGGCAGGGTATCGTATTAGGTGTACGAAATGGTGAATATTGAGGGTAAATGTATGGTGAGAGTTAGAGTCTGTCTCTGAAGTGATTACGAAGACAAGATTTAAATCCATGGATAAAGCGAACCTTCGGTGAAGTCAGTGGTGACGCTGAGGGACAATGTCCAGGGACAAAGACTAGGGTTAGGGTTGGGTGTTTGTTTAGGTTTATGGCGAAGATAGGGTTACAATTAGAGTTAGGGTCTGTCTCTGATGTGAGGGTGAGTACGAGATTGAAGATCCAGTTTATGGTTAATTCTCAGTGACATCGATGGTGATGGTGATGATTCAGATCCATGGGCTAGGGCTAGGTTAATGGATACTAGTTCTTTAACATGAACGAGGAGTTTGGATTATGGTTAGCATTAGGGCCCAGCTCTGATGTGAGTTAGAGAGTATGATTGTAATTCAGGATTAAGGTGAAGCATGGAAGATGTCAACTGAGATGTTGTGTGGTCATGTCAAATGACCAGCAGTAGAGAGAAGGTTGGTTTTCACTGAGGTGTATGGAACATACGGGACTACGTTTGGAGTTAGGGTGTGACTCTGATGTGATGGTGAGGGTGAGATTGACACGGAGGTTTACAGTGACGCATGGGAGATGTCGATTTTAACAGAGAGGGTACAGGCCAGTGAACAAGGTTAGGTTTAGGGTTAGGTGTCCTGTAATGTGTACAGGGAGGATTGGTTTATCATTTTGCTTAGGATTCACCTCTGATGTGATGTTGAGGGATAGACTGAGGTCGAGGTTTTCATTGAAGCGTAGGGGACATTGATGGTGATGGTGAGGGGTAAGTCCAGGGAACAAGGCTAGGGTTAGGGTTAGGTGTTTGGTAAGGTGTACAGGGAAGATACGGTTATGGGAAGGGTTTGAGTCGGGCTCTGATGTGAGGATGAGGATGGGATTGCACATCGGGTTTACGCTGAAGCCTGGGTGATGTCGATGGTGACCGTCAAGGTTCAATTCCATGGGCTAGGGCTAGGGTTAGGGTTAGGTGTTTGGTAAGGTGTACAGGGAAGATACGGTTATGGGAAGGGTTAGAATTGGGCTCTGATGTGAGGATGAGGAAGAGATTGAACATCAGGTTTACGCTGAAGCCTGGGTGATGTCGATGGTGACTGTCAGGGTTCAGTTCCATGGGCTAGGTCTAGGGTTAGGGTTAGGTGTTCGGAAAGGTGTACAGGGAGCACATGGTTTTGTTTAGGCTAACAATCCGGCTCTGTTGTGAGGGTGAGGACGAGATTGAACATCAGGCTTATGGTGAAGCATGGGTAACATCGATGGTGACAGTGAGGTTTCAGGTCCTGGTTGCAGTCCAGGGTTAAGTTTAAGTGGTGGTTTAGCTGTAAGTGGAGGATAGGGATATGGTTAGAGTCAGGATCCAGCTCTGATTGTGAGGGTGATTGCGAGATAGACTTTCATGATGTTTCTTAGACATGAGTGATGGTGATGGTGGTGGTGAGGGGTCACGTTGGAAGACCTGGGCAGGGTTTCAGATCAGGTGTATGGAATGGTGTACAGTGAGGGTAGGTTTGCAGGTAGAGTTAGAGACTGTCTCTGATGTGACTGTGAGGACAAGATTTAAATCCATTTTTAAAGATAACCTTCAGTGGTGTCAATTGTGACTCTAAGGGTTAAGGTCCAGGGACAAGTGCTTGCTTTAGGGTTGCATGTTCATTAAGGTTAATGGGGAGTGTAGGGTTACTATCAGTGTTTGCATCTGTCTCTGATGTGAGGGTGAGTACGAGATTGCAGTTCAAGGTTACGGTGAAGCCTGGGTGACGTCGAAGGTGACAGTGAGGGTTTGGTCCATGGGCTAGTGCTAGGATTTGGGTTGCGATTTCTTTAAGGCAAATGGGGAGTTTAGATTATGGTTAGAGCTTGGTTTCACCTGTGATGTGAGTTAGAGAGTACGGTTGTAATTCAGAGTTGAGGTGAAGCGTGAATGATGTCAATTGTGATGTTCTGTCAGGTCAAGAGACCTGGGCTACAGTTAGGGTTTGTGTTTGCTAAGGTGTACCAGACGTATAGGACTATGTTTAGAGTTAGGATCTGGCTCTGACGTGATGGCATGGACGACATTGAGGTGGAGGTTTACAGTGAGGCATGGGGGATGTCGATTTTGTCAGTGAGGATTCAACCAGGAAACAAGGTTAGGGTTAGGGATAGGTGCTTGGTAAGGTGTACAGGGAAGATACGGTTATGGGACGGATTAGGATCAGGCTCTGGTGTGTGGATGAGGAAGTGATTGAACATCAGGTTTGCGCTGAACGTGGGTGATGTCATTGGTGACGATGAGGTTTCAGGTCCAGGGGCCAGGTCTAGGTTTAGGTGTCGGTGTTCAGTTCGCTGTACGTGGAGGATTGGGGTATGGTAGGAATCAGGATCCAGCTCTGACCTGATGTCATTTTCGATACAGACCTTCATGATTTTTGCTAGACATGAGTCATGGTGCTGTCGGTGGTGAGGGGTCAGGTTGAAGAAACTGGGCAGGGTTTTGGGTCAGGTGTACGAACGGTGAACAGTGAGGAGAGGGTTACATTTTGAGTTTGGGACTGTCTCTGATGTGAGTAGGGGGCCAGATTTAAATCCATGTTTAAAGGGAACCTTGTGTGTTGTCAATGGTGATGGTGAGGGGCAATGTCCACGGACAAGGGCTAGTGTTAGGCTTGGGTGTAACTTAAGTTTTATGGGGAAGTTAGGGTTACGATTTGATTTAGGGTCTGTCTCTTATATGAGGGTAAGGACGAGATGGAAGTTTAAGTTACCGGTGAAGCATGTGTTGACATCGAAGGTGGCGGTGTAGGTTAGATCCATGGGCTAGGGCTAGTATTATAGTTGGTAGTTCTTTAAGGCGAATGGGGAGTTTAGATTACAGTTAGAATTTGGGTCTGGTGTGATGTGAAGTAGAGAGTATGATTGTAATTCAGGTTTAAGGTGAAGCGTGGATGATGTCAAATATGATGCTGAGGGGTCAGGTCTAGTGATCAGCACTCGAGTTAGGGTTGGTGTTCGCAAAGTTTTACGGGACATACAGGACTATGTTTAAAGTTAGGATGTAGCTCTGATGTGAGCCCAAGGGTGAGATTGTTCTTGACGTTTACTGTGAGGTGTGTTAGATGTCGATTTTGACGGTGAGGGTTTTGGTCAGTGAACAAGGTTAGGGTTAGGGGTTGGTGTTCTGTAAGTTGTACTGGGAGGAGAGGGTTATCGTTATGCTTAGGATCCAGCTCTGATGTGAGGTGAAGGGGTACACTGAGGAGGAGTTTTACAGTGAGGCATGGGGGACGCTGATGGTGACAGTGAGGGGTAAGTCAAGGAAAGAAGGCTAGGTTCAGGGTTAAGTGTTTGGTAAGGTGTACGGGGGAGATATTGTTATGGGAAGGGTTCGGATTGGGCTCTGACGTGAGGATCAGGAGGAGATTGAACATCAGGTTTACGCTGAAGCCTGGGTGATGTCAATGGTGATTGTGAGGTATTAGGTCCATGGGCTAGGGCTAGGGGTAGGGTTAGGTGTTTGGTAAGGTGTACAGGGACTATATGGTTTCATTTAGGCTTATGATCTGGCTCTGTAGTGCGGTTGAGGACGAGATTGAACATCGGGTTGACGGAGAATTCTGGGTGACATCGTTGGTGGTTGTGCGGTTTCAGGTCCAGGAGCCAAGCTAGGGTTAGGTTTCGGTGTTGGTTTAACTGTGCATGGAGGATAGGGATATGGTTAGAGTCAGGATCCAGCTCTAAAGTGAGGGTGATTGTGAGAATGATATTCACTCTTTTTGATAGACATGCTTGATGGTGGTGTTTGTGGTGAGGGGTCAGAGCGAAGGACGTGGGCAGGGTATCGTATTAGGTGTACGAAATGGTGAACATTGAGGGTAAATGTATGGTGAGAGTTAGAGTCTGTCTCTGAAGTGATTACGAAGACAAGATTTAAATCCATGGATAAAGCGAACCTTCGGTGAAGTCAGTGGTGACGCTGAGGGACAATGTCCAGGGACAAAGACTAGGGTTAGGGTTGGGTGTTTGTTTAGGTTTATGGTGAAGATAGGGTTACAATTAGAGTTAGGGTCTGTCTCTGATGTGAGGGTGAGTACGAGATTGAAGATCCAGTTTATGGTTAATTCTCAGTGACATCGATGGTGATGGTGATGATTCAGATCCATGGGCTAGGGCTAGGTTAATGGATACTAGTTCTTTAACATGAACGAGGAGTTTGGATTATGGTTAGCATTTGGGCCCAGCTCTGATGTGAGTTAGAGAGTATGATTGTAATTCAGGATTAAGGTGAAGCATGGAAGATGTCAATTGAGATGTTGTGTGGTCATGTCAAATGACCAACAGTAGAGAGAAGGTTGGTTTTCACTGAGGTGTATGGAACATACGGGACTACGTTTGGAGTTAGGGTGTGACTCTGATGTGATGGTGAGGGTGAGATTGACACGGAGGTTTACAGTGACGCATGGGAGATGTCGATTTTAACAGAGAGGGTACAGGCCAGTGAACAAGGTTAGGTTTAGGGTTAGGTGTCCTGTAATGTGTACAGGGAGGATTGGTTTATCATTTTGCTTAGGATTCACCTCTGATGTGATGTTGAGGGATAGATTGAGGTCGAGGTTTTCATTGAAGCGTAGGGGACATTGATGGTGATGGTGAGGGGTAAGTCCAGGGAACAAGGCTAGGGTTAGGGTTAGGTGTTTGGTAAGGTGTACAGGGAAGATACGGTTATGGGAAGGGTTTGAGTCGGGCTCTGATGTGAGGATGAGGATGGGATTGCACATCGGGTTTACGCTGAAGCCTGGGTGATGTCTATGGTGACCGTCAAGGTTCAATTCCATGGGCTAGGGCTAGGGTTAGGGTTAGGTGTTTGGTAAGGTGTACAGGGAAGATACGGTTATGGGAAGGGTTAGAATTGGGCTCTGATGTGAGGATGAGGAAGAGATTGAACATCAGGTTTACGCTGAAGCCTGGGTGATGTCGATGGTGACTGTCAGGGTTCAGTTCCATGGGCTAGGTCTAGGGTTAGGGTTAGGTGTTCGGAAAGGTGTACAGGGAGCACATGGTTTTGTTTAGGCTAACAATCCGGCTCTGTTGTGAGGGTGAGGACGAGATTGAACATCAGGCTTATGGTGAAGCATGGGTAACATCGATGGTGACAGTGAGGTTTCAGGTCCTGGTTGCAGTCCAGGGTTAAGTTTAAGTGGTGGTTTAGCTGTAAGTGGAGGATAGGGATATGGTTAGAGTCAGGATCCAGCTCTGATTGTGAGGGTGATTGCGAGATAGACTTTCATGATGTTTCTTAGACATGAGTGATGGTGATGGTGGTGGTGAGGGGTCACGTTGGAAGACCTGGGCAGGGTTTCAGATCAGGTGTATGGAATGGTGTACAGTGAGGGTAGGTTTGCAGGTAGAGTTAGAGACTGTCTCTGATGTGACTGTGAGGACAAGATTTAAATCCATTTTTAAAGATAACCTTCAGTGGTGTCAATGGTGACTCTAAGGGTTAAGGTCCAGGGACAAGTGATTGCTTTAGGGTTGCATGTTCATTAAGGTTAATGGGGAGTGTAGGGTTACTATCAGTGTTTGCATCTGTCTCTGATGTGAGGGTGAGTACGAGATTGCAGTTCAAGGTTACGGTGAAGCCTGGGTGACGTCGAAGGTGACAGTGAGGGTTTGGTCCATGGGCTAGTGCTAGGAATTGGGTTGCGATTTCTTTAAGGCAAATGGGGAGTTTAGATTATGGTTAGAGCTTGGTTTCACCTGTGATGTGAGTTAGAGAGTACGATTGTAATTCAGAGTTGAGGTGAAGCGTGAATGATGTCAATTGTGATGTTGTGTCAGGTCAAGAGACCTGGGCTACAGTTAGGGTTTGTGTTTGCTAAGGTGTACCAGACGTATAGGACTATGTTTAGAGTTAGGATCTGGCTCTGACGTGATGGCATGGACGACATTGAGGTGGAGGTTTACAGTGAGGCATGGGGGATGTCGATTTTGTCAGTGAGGATTCAACCAGGAAACAAGGTTAGGGTTAGGGATAGGTGCTTGGTAAGGTGTACAGGGAAGATACGGTTATGGGAAGGACTAGGATCAGGATCTGATGTGTGGATGAGGAAGTGATTGAACATCAGGTTTGCGCTGAACGTGGGTGATGTCATTGGTGACGATGAGGTTTCAGGTCCAGGGGCCAGGTCTAGGTTTAGGTGTCGGTGTTCAGTTCGCTGTACGTGGAGGATTGGGGTATGGTAGGAATCAGGATCCAGCTCTGACCTGATGTCATTTTCGATACAGACCTTCATGATTTTTGTTAGACATGAGTCATGGTGCTGTCGGTGGTGAGGGGTCAGGTCGAAGAAACTGGGCAGGGTTTTGGGTCAGGTGTACGAACGGTGAACAGTGAGGAGAGGGTTACATTTTGAGTTTGGGACTGTCTCTGATGTGAGTAGGGGGCCAGATTTAAATCCATGTTTAAAGGGAACCTTGTGTGTTGTCAATGGTGATGGTGAGGGGCAATGTCCACGGACAAGGGCTAGTGTTAGGCTTGGGTGTAACTTAAGTTTTATGGGGAAGTTAGGGTTACGATTTGATTTAGGGTCTGTCTCTTATATGAGGGTAAGGACGAGATGGAAGTTTAAGTTACCGGTGAAGCATGTGTTGACATCGAAGGTGGCGGTGTAGGTTAGATCCATGGGCTAGGGCTAGTATTATAGTTGGTAGTTCTTTAAGGCGAATGGGGAGCTTAGATTACAGTTAGAATTTGGGTCTGGTGTGATGTGAAGTAGAGAGTATGATTGTAATTCAGGTTTAAGGTGAAGCGTGGATGATGTCAAATATGATGCTGAGGGGTCAGGTCTAGTGATCAGCACTCGAGTTAGGGTTGGTGTTCGCAAAGTTTTACGGGACATACAGGACTATGTTTAAAGTTAGGATGTAGCTCTGATGTGAGCCCAAGGGTGAGATTGTTCTTGACGTTTACTGTGAGGTGTGTTAGATGTCGATTTTGACGGTGAGGGTTTTGGTCAGTGAACAAGGTTAGGGTTAGGGTTTGGTGTTCTGTAAGTTGTACTGGGAGGAGAGGGTTATCGTTATGCTTAGGATCCAGCTCTGATGTGAGGTGAAGGGGTACACTGACGAGGAGTTTTACAGTGAGGCATGGGGGACGCTGATGGTGACAGTGAGGGGTAAGTCAAGGAAACAAGGCTAGGTTCAGGGTTAAGTGTTTGGCAAGGTGTACGGGGGAGATATTGTTATGGAAAGGGTTCGGATTGGGCTCTGACATGAGGATCAGGACGAGATTGAACATCAGGTTTACGCTGAAGCCTGGGTGATGTCAATGGTGATTGTGAGGTATTAGGTCCATGGGCTAGGGCTAGGGGTAGGGTTAGGTGTTTGGTAAGGTGTACAGGGACTATATGGTTTCATTTAGGCTTATGATCTGGCTCTGTAGTGCGGTTGAGGACGAGATTGAACATCGGGTTTACGGAGAATTCTGGGTGACATCGTTGGTGATTGTGCGGTTTCAGGTCCAGGAGCCAAGCTAGGGTTAGGTTTCGGTGTTGGTTTAACTGTGCATGGAGGATAGGGATATGGTTAGAGTCAGGATCCAGCTCTAAAGTGAGGGTGATTGTGAGAATGATATTCACTCTTTTTGATAGACATGCTTGATGGTGGTGTTTGTGGTGAGGGGTCAGAGCGAAGGACGTGGGCAGGGTATCGTATTAGGTGTACGAAATGGTGAACATTGAGGGTAAATGTATGGTGAGAGTTAGAGTCTGTCTCTGAAGTGATTACGAAGACAAGATTTAAATCCATGGATAAAGCGAACCTTCGGTGAAGTCAGTGGTGACGCTGAGGGACAATGTCCAGGGACAAAGACTAGGGTTAGGGTTGGGTGTTTGTTTAGGTTTATGGCGAAGATAGGGTTACAATTAGAGTTAGGGTCTGTCTCTGATGTGAGGGTGAGTACGAGATTGAAGATCCAGTTTATGGTTAATTCTCAGTGACATCGATGGTGATGGTGATGATTCAGATCCATGGGCTAGGGCTAGGTTAATGGATACTAGTTCTTTAACATGAACGAGGAGTTTGGATTATGGTTAGCATTTGGGCCCAGCTCTGATGTGAGTTAGAGAGTATGATTGTAATTCAGGATTAAGGTGAAGCATGGAAGATGTCAATTGAGATGTTGTGTGGTCATGTCAAATGACCAGCAGTAGAGAGAAGGTTGGTTTTCACTGAGGTGTATGGAACATACGGGACTACGTTTGGAGTTAGGGTGTGACTCTGATGTGATGGTGAGGGTGAGATTGACATGGAGGTTTACAGTGACGCATGGGAGATGTCGATTTTAACAGAGAGGGTACAGGCCAGTGAACAAGGTTAGGTTTAGGGTTAGGTGTCCTGTAATGTGTACAGGGAGGATTGGTTTATCATTTTGCTTAGGATTCACCTCTGATGTGATGTTGAGGGATAGACTGAGGTCGAGGTTTTCATTGAAGCGTAGGGGACATTGATGGTGATGGTGAGGGGTAAGTCCAGGGAACAAGGCTAGGGTTAGGGTTAGGTGTTTGGTAAGGTGTACAGGGAAGATACGGTTATGGGAAGGGTTTGAGTCGGGCTCTGATGTGAGGATGAGGATGGGATTGCACATCGGGTTTACGCTGAAGCCTGGGTGATGTCGATGGTGACCGTCAAGGTTCAATTCCATGGGCTAGGGCTAGGGTTAGGGTTAGGTGTTTGGTAAGGTGTACAGGGAAGATACGGTTATGGGAAGGGTTAGAATTGGGCTCTGATGTGAGGATGAGGAAGAGATTGAACATCAGGTTTACGCTGAAGCCTGGGTGATGTCGATGGTGACTGTCAGGGTTCAGTTCCATGGGCTAGGTCTAGGGTTAGGGTTAGGTGTTCGGAAAGGTGTACAGGGAGCACATGGTTTTGTTTAGGCTAACAATCCGGCTCTGTTGTGAGGGTGAGGACGAGATTGAACATCAGGCTTATGGTGAAGCATGGGTAACATCGATGGTGACAGTGAGGTTTCAGGTCCTGGTTGCAGTCCAGGGTTAAGTTTAAGTGGTGGTTTAGCTGTAAGTGGAGGATAGGGATATGGTTAGAGTCAGGATCCAGCTCTGATTGTGAGGGTGATTGCGAGATAGACTTTCATGATGTTTCTTAGACATGAGTGATGGTGATGGTGGTGGTGAGGGGTCACGTTGGAAGACCTGGGCAGGGTTTCAGATCAGGTGTATGGAATGGTGTACAGTGAGGGTAGGTTTGCAGGTAGAGTTAGAGACTGTCTCTGATGTGACTGTGAGGACAAGATTTAAATCCATTTTTAAAGATAACCTTCAGTGGTGTCAATTGTGACTCTAAGGGTTAAGGTCCAGGGACAAGTGCTTGCTTTAGGGTTGCATGTTCATTAAGGTTAATGGGGAGTGTAGGGTTACTATCAGTGTTTGCATCTGTCTCTGATGTGAGGGTGAGTACGAGATTGCAGTTCAAGGTTACGGTGAAGCCTGGGTGACGTCGAAGGTGACAGTGAGGGTTTGGTCCATGGGCTAGTGCTAGGATTTGGGTTGCGATTTCTTTAAGGCAAATGGGGAGTTTAGATTATGGTTAGAGCTTGGTTTCACCTGTGATGTGAGTTAGAGAGTACGGTTGTAATTCAGAGTTGAGGTGAAGCGTGAATGATGTCAATTGTGATGTTCTGTCAGGTCAAGAGACCTGGGCTACAGTTAGGGTTTGTGTTTGCTAAGGTGTACCAGACGTATAGGACTATGTTTAGAGTTAGGATCTGGCTCTGACGTGATGGCATGGACGACATTGAGGTGGAGGTTTACAGTGAGGCATGGGGGATGTCGATTTTGTCAGTGAGGATTCAACCAGGAAACAAGGTTAGGGTTAGGGATAGGTGCTTGGTAAGGTGTACAGGGAAGATACGGTTATGGGACGGATTAGGATCAGGCTCTGGTGTGTGGATGAGGAAGTGATTGAACATCAGGTTTGCGCTGAACGTGGGTGATGTCATTGGTGACGATGAGGTTTCAGGTCCAGGGGCCAGGTCTAGGTTTAGGTGTCGGTGTTCAGTTCGCTGTACGTGGAGGATTGGGGTATGGTAGGAATCAGGATCCAGCTCTGACCTGATGTCATTTTCGATACAGACCTTCATGATTTTTGCTAGACATGAGTCATGGTGCTGTCGGTGGTGAGGGGTCAGGTTGAAGAAACTGGGCAGGGTTTTGGGTCAGGTGTACGAACGGTGAACAGTGAGGAGAGGGTTACATTTTGAGTTTGGGACTGTCTCTGATGTGAGTAGGGGGCCAGATTTAAATCCATGTTTAAAGGGAACCTTGTGTGTTGTCAATGGTGATGGTGAGGGGCAATGTCCACGGACAAGGGCTAGTGTTAGGCTTGGGTGTAACTTAAGTTTTATGGGGAAGTTAGGGTTACGATTTGATTTAGGGTCTGTCTCTTATATGAGGGTAAGGACGAGATGGAAGTTTAAGTTACCGGTGAAGCATGTGTTGACATCGAAGGTGGCGGTGTAGGTTAGATCCATGGGCTAGGGCTAGTATTATAGTTGGTAGTTCTTTAAGGCGAATGGGGAGCTTAGATTACAGTTAGAATTTGGGTCTGGTGTGATGTGAAGTAGAGAGTATGATTGTAATTCAGGTTTAAGGTGAAGCGTGGATGATGTCAAATATGATGCTGAGGGGTCAGGTCTAGTGATCAGCACTCGAGTTAGGGTTGGTGTTCGCAAAGTTTTACGGGACATACAGGACTATGTTTAAAGTTAGGATGTAGCTCTGATGTGAGCCCAAGGGTGAGATTGTTCTTGACGTTTACTGTGAGGTGTGTTAGATGTCGATTTTGACGGTGAGGGTTTTGGTCAGTGAACAAGGTTAGGGTTAGGGTTTGGTGTTCTGTAAGTTGTACTGGGAGGAGAGGGTTATCGTTATGCTTAGGATCCAGCTCTGATGTGAGGTGAAGGGGTACACTGACGAGGAGTTTTACAGTGAGGCATGGGGGACGCTGATGGTGACAGTGAGGGGTAAGTCAAGGAAACAAGGCTAGGTTCAGGGTTAAGTGTTTGGCAAGGTGTACGGGGGAGATATTGTTATGGAAAGGGTTCGGATTGGGCTCTGACATGAGGATCAGGACGAGATTGAACATCAGGTTTACGCTGAAGCCTGGGTGATGTCAATGGTGATTGTGAGGTATTAGGTCCATGGGCTAGGGCTAGGGGTAGGGTTAGGTGTTTGGTAAGGTGTACAGGGACTATATGGTTTCATTTAGGCTTATGATCTGGCTCTGTAGTGCGGTTGAGGACGAGATTGAACATCGGGTTTACGGAGAATTCTGGGTGACATCGTTGGTGATTGTGCGGTTTCAGGTCCAGGAGCCAAGCTAGGGTTAGGTTTCGGTGTTGGTTTAACTGTGCATGGAGGATAGGGATATGGTTAGAGTCAGGATCCAGCTCTAAAGTGAGGGTGATTGTGAGAATGATATTCACTCTTTTTGATAGACATGCTTGATGGTGGTGTTTGTGGTGAGGGGTCAGAGCGAAGGACGTGGGCAGGGTATCGTATTAGGTGTACGAAATGGTGAACATTGAGGGTAAATGTATGGTGAGAGTTAGAGTCTGTCTCTGAAGTGATTACGAAGACAAGATTTAAATCCATGGATAAAGCGAACCTTCGGTGAAGTCAGTGGTGACGCTGAGGGACAATGTCCAGGGACAAAGACTAGGGTTAGGGTTGGGTGTTTGTTTAGGTTTATGGCGAAGATAGGGTTACAATTAGAGTTAGGGTCTGTCTCTGATGTGAGGGTGAGTACGAGATTGAAGATCCAGTTTATGGTTAATTCTCAGTGACATCGATGGTGATGGTGATGATTCAGATCCATGGGCTAGGGCTAGGTTAATGGATACTAGTTCTTTAACATGAACGAGGAGTTTGGATTATGGTTAGCATTTGGGCCCAGCTCTGATGTGAGTTAGAGAGTATGATTGTAATTCAGGATTAAGGTGAAGCATGGAAGATGTCAATTGAGATGTTGTGTGGTCATGTCAAATGACCAGCAGTAGAGAGAAGGTTGGTTTTCACTGAGGTGTATGGAACATACGGGACTACGTTTGGAGTTAGGGTGTGACTCTGATGTGATGGTGAGGGTGAGATTGACATGGAGGTTTACAGTGACGCATGGGAGATGTCGATTTTAACAGAGAGGGTACAGGCCAGTGAACAAGGTTAGGTTTAGGGTTAGGTGTCCTGTAATGTGTACAGGGAGGATTGGTTTATCATTTTGCTTAGGATTCACCTCTGATGTGATGTTGAGGGATAGACTGAGGTCGAGGTTTTCATTGAAGCGTAGGGGACATTGATGGTGATGGTGAGGGGTAAGTCCAGGGAACAAGGCTAGGGTTAGGGTTAGGTGTTTGGTAAGGTGTACAGGGAAGATACGGTTATGGGAAGGGTTTGAGTCGGGCTCTGATGTGAGGATGAGGATGGGATTGCACATCGGGTTTACGCTGAAGCCTGGGTGATGTCGATGGTGACCGTCAAGGTTCAATTCCATGGGCTAGGGCTAGGGTTAGGGTTAGGTGTTTGGTAAGGTGTACAGGGAAGATACGGTTATGGGAAGGGTTAGAATTGGGCTCTGATGTGAGGATGAGGAAGAGATTGAACATCAGGTTTACGCTGAAGCCTGGGTGATGTCGATGGTGACTGTCAGGGTTCAGTTCCATGGGCTAGGTCTAGGGTTAGGGTTAGGTGTTCGGAAAGGTGTACAGGGAGCACATGGTTTTGTTTAGGCTAACAATCCGGCTCTGTTGTGAGGGTGAGGACGAGATTGAACATCAGGCTTATGGTGAAGCATGGGTAACATCGATGGTGACAGTGAGGTTTCAGGTCCTGGTTGCAGTCCAGGGTTAAGTTTAAGTGGTGGTTTAGCTGTAAGTGGAGGATAGGGATATGGTTAGAGTCAGGATCCAGCTCTGATTGTGAGGGTGATTGCGAGATAGACTTTCATGATGTTTCTTAGACATGAGTGATGGTGATGGTGGTGGTGAGGGGTCACGTTGGAAGACCTGGGCAGGGTTTCAGATCAGGTGTATGGAATGGTGTACAGTGAGGGTAGGTTTGCAGGTAGAGTTAGAGACTGTCTCTGATGTGACTGTGAGGACAAGATTTAAATCCATTTTTAAAGATAACCTTCAGTGGTGTCAATTGTGACTCTAAGGGTTAAGGTCCAGGGACAAGTGCTTGCTTTAGGGTTGCATGTTCATTAAGGTTAATGGGGAGTGTAGGGTTACTATCAGTGTTTGCATCTGTCTCTGATGTGAGGGTGAGTACGAGATTGCAGTTCAAGGTTACGGTGAAGCCTGGGTGACGTCGAAGGTGACAGTGAGGGTTTGGTCCATGGGCTAGTGCTAGGATTTGGGTTGCGATTTCTTTAAGGCAAATGGGGAGTTTAGATTATGGTTAGAGCTTGGTTTCACCTGTGATGTGAGTTAGAGAGTACGGTTGTAATTCAGAGTTGAGGTGAAGCGTGAATGATGTCAATTGTGATGTTCTGTCAGGTCAAGAGACCTGGGCTACAGTTAGGGTTTGTGTTTGCTAAGGTGTACCAGACGTATAGGACTATGTTTAGAGTTAGGATCTGGCTCTGACGTGATGGCATGGACGACATTGAGGTGGAGGTTTACAGTGAGGCATGGGGGATGTCGATTTTGTCAGTGAGGATTCAACCAGGAAACAAGGTTAGGGTTAGGGATAGGTGCTTGGTAAGGTGTACAGGGAAGATACGGTTATGGGACGGATTAGGATCAGGCTCTGGTGTGTGGATGAGGAAGTGATTGAACATCAGGTTTGCGCTGAACGTGGGTGATGTCATTGGTGACGATGAGGTTTCAGGTCCAGGGGCCAGGTCTAGGTTTAGGTGTCGGTGTTCAGTTCGCTGTACGTGGAGGATTGGGGTATGGTAGGAATCAGGATCCAGCTCTGACCTGATGTCATTTTCGATACAGACCTTCATGATTTTTGCTAGACATGAGTCATGGTGCTGTCGGTGGTGAGGGGTCAGGTTGAAGAAACTGGGCAGGGTTTTGGGTCAGGTGTACGAACGGTGAACAGTGAGGAGAGGGTTACATTTTGAGTTTGGGACTGTCTCTGATGTGAGTAGGGGGCCAGATTTAAATCCATGTTTAAAGGGAACCTTGTGTGTTGTCAATGGTGATGGTGAGGGGCAATGTCCACGGACAAGGGCTAGTGTTAGGCTTGGGTGTAACTTAAGTTTTATGGGGAAGTTAGGGTTACGATTTGATTTAGGGTCTGTCTCTTATATGAGGGTAAGGACGAGATGGAAGTTTAAGTTACCGGTGAAGCATGTGTTGACATCGAAGGTGGCGGTGTAGGTTAGATCCATGGGCTAGGGCTAGTATTATAGTTGGTAGTTCTTTAAGGCGAATGGGGAGCTTAGATTACAGTTAGAATTTGGGTCTGGTGTGATGTGAAGTAGAGAGTATGATTGTAATTCAGGTTTAAGGTGAAGCGTGGATGATGTCAAATATGATGCTGAGGGGTCAGGTCTAGTGATCAGCACTCGAGTTAGGGTTGGTGTTCGCAAAGTTTTACGGGACATACAGGACTATGTTTAAAGTTAGGATGTAGCTCTGATGTGAGCCCAAGGGTGAGATTGTTCTTGACGTTTACTGTGAGGTGTGTTAGATGTCGATTTTGACGGTGAGGGCTTTGGTCAGTGAACAAGGTTAGGGTTAGGGGTTGGTGTTCTGTAAGTTGTACTGGGAGGAGAGGGTTATCGTTATGCTTAGGATCCAGCTCTGATGTGAGGTGAAGGGG
Source organism: Manis javanica (assembly GCF_040802235.1). Classification (NCBI taxonomy): domain Eukaryota; kingdom Metazoa; phylum Chordata; class Mammalia; order Pholidota; family Manidae; genus Manis; species Manis javanica. The sequence continues at coordinate 123,301,458 of NC_133158.1, read as the reverse complement.
TACACTGAGGAGGAGTTTTACAGTGAGGCATGGGGGACGCTGATGGTGACAGTGAGGGGTAAGTCAAGGAAACAAGGCTAGGTTCAGGGTTAAGTGTTTGGTAAGGTGTACGGGGGAGATATTGTTATGGGAAGGGTTCGGATTGGGCTCTGACGTGAGGATCAGGACGAGATTGAACATCAGGTTTACGCTGAAGCCTGGGTGATGTCAATGGTGATTGTGAGGTATTAGGTCCATGGGGTAGGGTTAGGTGTTTGGTAAGGTGTACAGGGACTATATGGTTTCATTTAGGCTTATGATCTGGCTCTGTAGTGCGGTTGAGGACGAGATTGAACATCGGGTTGACGGAGAATTCTGGGTGACATCGTTGGTGGTTGTGCGGTTTCAGGTCCAGGAGCCAAGCTAGGGTTAGGTTTCGGTGTTGGTTTAACTGTGCATGGAGGATAGGGATATCGTTAGAGTCAGGATCCAGCTCTAAAGTGAGGGTGATTGTGAGAATGATATTCACTCTTTTTGATAGACATGCTTGATGGTGGTGTTTGTGGTGAGGGGTCAGAGCGAAGGACGTGGGCAGGGTATCGTATTAGGTGTACGAAATGGTGAACATTGAGGGTAAATGTATGGTGAGAGTTAGAGTCTGTCTCTGAAGTGATTACGAAGACAAGATTTAAATCCATGGATAAAGCGAACCTTCGGTGAAGTCAGTGGTGACGCTGAGGGACAATGTCCAGGGACAAAGACTAGGGTTAGGGTTGGGTGTTTGTTTAGGTTTATGGCGAAGATAGGGTTACAATTAGAGTTAGGGTCTGTCTCTGATGTGAGGGTGAGTACGAGATTGAAGATCCAGTTTATGGTTAATTCTCAGTGACATCGATGGTGATGGTGATGATTCAGATCCATGGGCTAGGGCTAGGTTAATGGATACTAGTTCTTTAACATGAACGAGGAGTTTGGATTATGGTTAGCATTTGGGCCCAGCTCTGATGTGAGTTAGAGAGTATGATTGTAATTCAGGATTAAGGTGAAGCATGGAAGATGTCAATTGAGATGTTGTGTGGTCATGTCAAATGACCAGCAGTAGAGAGAAGGTTGGTTTTCACTGAGGTGTATGGAACATACGGGACTACGTTTGGAGTTAGGGTGTGACTCTGATGTGATGGTGAGGGTGAGATTGACACGGAGGTTTACAGTGACGCATGGGAGATGTCGATTTTAACAGAGAGGGTACAGGCCAGTGAACAAGGTTAGGTTTAGGGTTAGGTGTCCTGTAATGTGTACAGGGAGGATTGGTTTATCATTTTGCTTAGGATTCACCTCTGATGTGATGTTGAGGGATAGATTGAGGTCGAGGTTTTCATTGAAGCGTAGGGGACATTGATGGTGATGGTGAGGGGTAAGTCCAGGGAACAAGGCTAGGGTTAGGGTTAGGTGTTTGGTAAGGTGTACAGGGAAGATACGGTTATGGGAAGGGTTTGAGTCGGGCTCTGATGTGAGGATGAGGATGGGATTGCACATCGGGTTTACGCTGAAGCCTGGGTGATGTCGATGGTGACCGTCAAGGTTCAATTCCATGGGCTAGGGCTAGGGTTAGGGTTAGGTGTTTGGTAAGGTGTACAGGGAAGATACGGTTATGGGAAGGGTTAGAATTGGGCTCTGATGTGAGGATGAGGAAGAGATTGAACATCAGGTTTACGCTGAAGCCTGGGTGATGTCGATGGTGACTGTCAGGGTTCAGTTCCATGGGCTAGGTCTAGGGTTAGGGTTAGGTGTTCGGAAAGGTGTACAGGGAGCACATGGTTTTGTTTAGGCTAACAATCCGGCTCTGTTGTGAGGGTGAGGACGAGATTGAACATCAGGCTTATGGTGAAGCATGGGTAACATCGATGGTGACATTGAGGTTTCAGGTCCTGGTTGCAGTCCAGGGTTAAGTTTAAGTGGTGGTTTAGCTGTAAGTGGAGGATAGGGATATGGTTAGAGTCAGGATCCAGCTCTGATTGTGAGGGTGATTGCGAGATAGACTTTCATGATGTTTCTTAGACATGAGTGATGGTGATGGTGGTGGTGAGGGGTCACGTTGGAAGACCTGGGCAGGGTTTCAGATCAGGTGTATGGAATGGTGTACAGTGAGGGTAGGTTTGCAGGTAGAGTTAGAGACTGTCTCTGATGTGACTGTGAGGACAAGATTTAAATCCATTTTTAAAGATAACCTTCAGTGGTGTCAATTGTGACTCTAAGGGTTAAGGTCCAGGGACAAGTGCTTGCTTTAGGGTTGCATGTTCATTAAGGTTAATGGGGAGTGTAGGGTTACTATCAGTGTTTGCATCTGTCTCTGATGTGAGGGTGAGTACGAGATTGCAGTTCAAGGTTACGGTGAAGCCTGGGTGACGTCGAAGGTGACAGTGAGGGTTTGGTCCATGGGCTAGTGCTAGGATTTGGGTTGCGATTTCTTTAAGGCAAATGGGGAGTTTAGATTATGGTTAGAGCTTGGTTTCACCTGTGATGTGAGTTAGAGAGTACGGTTGTAATTCAGAGTTGAGGTGAAGCGTGAATGATGTCAATTGTGATGTTCTGTCAGGTCAAGAGACCTGGGCTACAGTTAGGGTTTGTGTTTGCTAAGGTGTACCAGACGTATAGGACTATGTTTAGAGTTAGGATCTGGCTCTGACGTGATGGCATGGACGACATTGAGGTGGAGGTTTACAGTGAGGCATGGGGGATGTCGATTTTGTCAGTGAGGATTCAACCAGGAAACAAGGTTAGGGTTAGGGATAGGTGCTTGGTAAGGTGTACAGGGAAGATACGGTTATGGGAAGGATTAGGATCAGGCTCTGGTGTGTGGATGAGGAAGTGATTGAACATCAGGTTTGCGCTGAACGTGGGTGATGTCATTGGTGACGATGAGGTTTCAGGTCCAGGGGCCAGGTCTAGGTTTAGGTGTCGGTGTTCAGTTCGCTGTACGTGGAGGATTGGGGTATGGTAGGAATCAGGATCCAGCTCTGACCTGATGTCATTTTCGATACAGACCTTCATGATTTTTGCTAGACATGAGTCATGGTGCCGTCGGTGGTGAGGGGTCAGGTTGAAGAAACTGGGCAGGGTTTTGGGTCAGGTGTACGAACGGTGAACAGTGAGGAGAGGGTTACATTTTGAGTTTGGGACTGTCTCTGATGTGAGTAGGGGGCCAGATTTAAATCCATGTTTAAAGGGAACCTTGTGTGTTGTCAATGGTGATGGTGAGGGGCAATGTCCACGGACAAGGGCTAGTGTTAGGCTTGGGTGTAACTTAAGTTTTATGGGGAAGTTAGGGTTACGATTTGATTTAGGGTCTGTCTCTTATATGAGGGTAAGGACGAGATGGAAGTTTAAGTTACCGGTGAAGCATGTGTTGACATCGAAGGTGGCGGTGTAGGTTAGATCCATGGGCTAGGGCTAGTATTATAGTTGGTAGTTCTTTAAGGCGAATGGGGAGTTTAGATTACAGTTAGAATTTGGGTCTGGTGTGATGTGAAGTAGAGAGTATGATTGTAATTCAGGTTTAAGGTGAAGCGTGGATGATGTCAAATATGATGCTGAGGGGTCAGGTCTAGTGATCAGCACTCGAGTTAGGGTTGGTGTTCGCAAAGTTTTACGGGACATACAGGACTATGTTTAAAGTTAGGATGTAGCTCTGATGTGAGCCCAAGGGTGAGATTGTTCTTGACGTTTACTGTGAGGTGTGTTAGATGTCGATTTTGACGGTGAGGGTTTTGGTCAGTGAACAAGGTTAGGGTTAGGGGTTGGTGTTCTGTAAGTTGTACTGGGAGGAGAGGGTTATCGTTATGCTTAGGATCCAGCTCTGATGTGAGGTGAAGGGGTACACTGAGGAGGAGTTTTACAGTGAGGCATGGGGGACGCTGATGGTGACAGTGAGGGGTAAGTCAAGGAAACAAGGCTAGGTTCAGGGTTAAGTGTTTGGTACGGTGTACGGGGGAGATATTGTTATGGGAAGGGTTCGGATTGGGCTCTGACGTGAGGATCAGGACGAGATTGAACATCAGGTTTACGCTGAAGCCTGGGTGATGTCAATGGTGATTGTGAGGTATTAGGTCCATGGGCTAGGGCTAGGGGTAGGGTTAGGTGTTTGGTAAGGTGTACAGGGACTATATGGTTTCATTTAGGCTTATGATCTGGCTCTGTAGTGCGGTTGAGGACGAGATTGAACATCGGGTTGACGGAGAATTCTGGGTGACATCGTTGGTGGTTGTGCGGTTTCAGGTCCAGGAGCCAAGCTAGGGTTAGGTTTCGGTGTTGGTTTAACTGTGCATGGAGGATAGGGATATGGTTAGAGTCAGGATCCAGCTCTAAAGTGAGGGTGATTGTGAGAATGATATTCACTCTTTTTGATAGACATGCTTGATGGTGGTGTTTGTGGTGAGGGGTCAGAGCGAAGGACGTGGGCAGGGTATCGTATTAGGTGTACGAAATGGTGAACATTGAGGGTAAATGTATGGTGAGAGTTAGAGTCTGTCTCTGAAGTGATTACGAAGACAAGATTTAAATCCATGGATAAAGCGAACCTTCGGTGAAGTCAGTGGTGACGCTGAGGGACAATGTCCAGGGACAAAGACTAGGGTTAGGGTTGGGTGTTTGTTTAGGTTTATGGCGAAGATAGGGTTACAATTAGAGTTAGGGTCTGTCTCTGATGTGAGGGTGAGTACGAGATTGAAGATCCAGTTTATGGTTAATTCTCAGTGACATCGATGGTGATGGTGATGATTCAGATCCATGGGCTAGGGCTAGGTTAATGGATACTAGTTCTTTAACATGAACGAGGAGTTTGGATTATGGTTAGCATTTGGGCCCAGCTCTGATGTGAGTTAGAGAGTATGATTGTAATTCAGGATTAAGGTGAAGCATGGAAGATGTCAATTGAGATGTTGTGTGGTCATGTCAAATGACCAGCAGTAGAGAGAAGGTTGGTTTTCACTGAGGTGTATGGAACATACGGGACTACGTTTGGAGTTAGGGTGTGACTCTGATGTGATGGTGAGGGTGAGATTGACACGGAGGTTTACAGTGACGCATGGGAGATGTCGATTTTAACAGAGAGGGTACAGGCCAGTGAACAAGGTTAGGTTTAGGGTTAGGTGTCCTGTAATGTGTACAGGGAGGATTGGTTTATCATTTTGCTTAGGATTCACCTCTGATGTGATGTTGAGGGATAGATTGAGGTCGAGGTTTTCATTGAAGCGTAGGGGACATTGATGGTGATGGTGAGGGGTAAGTCCAGGGAACAAGGCTAGGGTTAGGGTTAGGTGTTTGGTAAGGTGTACAGGGAAGATACGGTTATGGGAAGGGTTTGAGTCGGGCTCTGATGTGAGGATGAGGATGGGATTGCACATCGGGTTTACGCTGAAGCCTGGGTGATGTCGATGGTGACCGTCAAGGTTCAATTCCATGGGCTAGGGCTAGGGTTAGGGTTAGGTGTTTGGTAAGGTGTACAGGGAAGATACGGTTATGGGAAGGGTTAGAATTGGGCTCTGATGTGAGGATGAGGAAGAGATTGAACATCAGGTTTACGCTGAAGCCTGGGTGATGTCGATGGTGACTGTCAGGGTTCAGTTCCATGGGCTAGGTCTAGGGTTAGGGTTAGGTGTTCGGAAAGGTGTACAGGGAGCACATGGTTTTGTTTAGGCTAACAATCCGGCTCTGTTGTGAGGGTGAGGACGAGATTGAACATCAGGCTTATGGTGAAGCATGGGTAACATCGATGGTGACAGTGAGGTTTCAGGTCCTGGTTGCAGTCCAGGGTTAAGTTTAAGTGGTGGTTTAGCTGTAAGTGGAGGATAGGGATATGGTTAGAGTCAGGATCCAGCTCTGATTGTGAGGGTGATTGCGAGATAGACTTTCATGATGTTTCTTAGACATGAGTGATGGTGATGGTGGTGGTGAGGGGTCACGTTGGAAGACCTGGGCAGGGTTTCAGATCAGGTGTATGGAATGGTGTACAGTGAGGGTAGGTTTGCAGGTAGAGTTAGAGACTGTCTCTGATGTGACTGTGAGGACAAGATTTAAATCCATTTTTAAAGATAACCTTCAGTGGTGTCAATGGTGACTCTAAGGGTTAAGGTCCAGGGACAAGTGATTGCTTTAGGGTTGCATGTTCATTAAGGTTAATGGGGAGTGTAGGGTTACTATCAGTGTTTGCATCTGTCTCTGATGTGAGGGTGAGTACGAGATTGCAGTTCAAGGTTATGGTGAAGCCTGGGTGACGTCGAAGGTGACAGTGAGGGTTTGGTCCATGGGCTAGTGCTAGGATTTGGGTTGCGATTTCTTTAAGGCAAATGGGGAGTTTAGATTATGGTTAGAGCTTGGTTTCACCTGTGATGTGAGTTAGAGAGTACGATTGTAATTCAGAGTTGAGGTGAAGCGTGAATGATGTCAATTGTGATGTTGTGTCAGGTCAAGAGACCTGGGCTACAGTTAGGGTTTGTGTTTGCTAAGGTGTACCAGACGTATAGGACTATGTTTAGAGTTAGGATCTGGCTCTGACGTGATGGCATGGACGACATTGAGGTGGAGGTTTACAGTGAGGCATGGGGGATGTCGATTTTGTCAGTGAGGATTCAACCAGGAAACAAGGTTAGGGTTAGGGATAGGTGCTTGGTAAGGTGTACAGGGAAGATATGGTTATGGGAAGGATTAGGATCAGGCTCTGATGTGTGGATGAGGAAGTGATTGAACATCAGGTTTGCGCTGAACGTGGGTGATGTCATTGGTGACGATGAGGTTTCAGGTCCAGGGGCCAGGTCTAGGTTTAGGTGTCGGTGTTCAGTTCGCTGTACGTGGAGGATTGGGGTATGGTAGGAATCAGGATCCAGCTCTGACCTGATGTCATTTTCGATACAGACCTTCATGATTTTTGTTAGACATGAGTCATGGTGCTGTCGGTGGTGAGGGGTCAGGTCGAAGAAACTGGGCAGGGTTTTGGGTCAGGTGTACGAACGGTGAACAGTGAGGAGAGGGTTACATTTTGAGTTTGGGACTGTCTCTGATGTGAGTAGGGGGCCAGATTTAAATCCATGTTTAAAGGGAACCTTGTGTGTTGTCAATGGTGATGGTGAGGGGCAATGTCCACGGACAAGGGCTAGTGTTAGGCTTGGGTGTAACTTAAGTTTTATGGGGAAGTTAGGGTTACGATTTGATTTAGGGTCTGTCTCTTATATGAGGGTAAGGACGAGATGGAAGTTTAAGTTACCGGTGAAGCATGTGTTGACATCGAAGGTGGCGGTGTAGGTTAGATCCATGGGCTAGGGCTAGTATTATAGTTGGTAGTTCTTTAAGGCGAATGGGGAGCTTAGATTACAGTTAGAATTTGGGTCTGGTGTGATGTGAAGTAGAGAGTATGATTGTAATTCAGGTTTAAGGTGAAGCGTGGATGATGTCAAATATGATGCTGAGGGGTCAGGTCTAGTGATCAGCACTCGAGTTAGGGTTGGTGTTCGCAAAGTTTTACGGGACATACAGGACTATGTTTAAAGTTAGGATGTAGCTCTGATGTGAGCCCAAGGGTGAGATTGTTCTTGACGTTTACTGTGAGGTGTGTTAGATGTCGATTTTGACGGTGAGGGTTTTGGTCAGTGAACAAGGTTAGGGTTAGGGGTTGGTGTTCTGTAAGTTGTACTGGGAGGAGAGGGTTATCGTTATGCTTAGGATCCAGCTCTGATGTGAGGTGAAGGGGTACACTGACGAGGAGTTTTACAGTGAGGCATGGGGGACGCTGATGGTGACAGTGAGGGGTAAGTCAAGGAAACAAGGCTAGGTTCAGGGTTAAGTGTTTGGCAAGGTGTACGGGGGAGATATTGTTATGGGAAGGGTTCGGATTGGGCTCTGACATGAGGATCAGGACGAGATTGAACATCAGGTTTACGCTGAAGCCTGGGTGATGTCAATGGTGATTGTGAGGTATTAGGTCCATGGGCTAGGGCTAGGGGTAGGGTTAGGTGTTTGGTAAGGTGTACAGGGACTATATGGTTTCATTTAGGCTTATGATCTGGCTCTGTAGTGCGGTTGAGGACGAGATTGAACATCGGGTTTACGGAGAATTCTGGGTGACATCGTTGGTGATTGTGCGGTTTCAGGTCCAGGAGCCAAGCTAGGGTTAGGTTTCGGTGTTGGTTTAACTGTGCATGGAGGATAGGGATATGGTTAGAGTCAGGATCCAGCTCTAAAGTGAGGGTGATTGTGAGAATGATATTCACTCTTTTTGATAGACATGCTTGATGGTGGTGTTTGTGGTGAGGGGTCAGAGCGAAGGACGTGGGCAGGGTATCGTATTAGGTGTACGAAATGGTGAACATTGAGGGTAAATGTATGGTGAGAGTTAGAGTCTGTCTCTGAAGTGATTACGAAGACAAGATTTAAATCCATGGATAAAGCGAACCTTCGGTGAAGTCAGTGGTGACGCTGAGGGACAATGTCCAGGGACAAAGACTAGGGTTAGGGTTGGGTGTTTGTTTAGGTTTATGGCGAAGATAGGGTTACAATTAGAGTTAGGGTCTGTCTCTGATGTGAGGGTGAGTACGAGATTGAAGATCCAGTTTATGGTTAATTCTCAGTGACATCGATGGTGATGGTGATGATTCAGATCCATGGGCTAGGGCTAGGTTAATGGATACTAGTTCTTTAACATGAACGAGGAGTTTGGATTATGGTTAGCATTTGGGCCCAGCTCTGATGTGAGTTAGAGAGTATGATTGTAATTCAGGATTAAGGTGAAGCATGGAAGATGTCAATTGAGATGTTGTGTGGTCATGTCAAATGACCAGCAGTAGAGAGAAGGTTGGTTTTCACTGAGGTGTATGGAACATACGGGACTACGTTTGGAGTTAGGGTGTGACTCTGATGTGATGGTGAGGGTGAGATTGACATGGAGGTTTACAGTGACGCATGGGAGATGTCGATTTTAACAGAGAGGGTACAGGCCAGTGAACAAGGTTAGGTTTAGGGTTAGGTGTCCTGTAATGTGTACAGGGAGGATTGGTTTATCATTTTGCTTAGGATTCACCTCTGATGTGATGTTGAGGGATAGACTGAGGTCGAGGTTTTCATTGAAGCGTAGGGGACATTGATGGTGATGGTGAGGGGTAAGTCCAGGGAACAAGGCTAGGGTTAGGGTTAGGTGTTTGGTAAGGTGTACAGGGAAGATACGGTTATGGGAAGGGTTTGAGTCGGGCTCTGATGTGAGGATGAGGATGGGATTGCACATCGGGTTTACGCTGAAGCCTGGGTGATGTCGATGGTGACTGTCAAGGTTCAATTCCATGGGCTAGGGCTAGGGTTAGGGTTAGGTGTTTGGTAAGGTGTACAGGGAAGATACGGTTATGGGAAGGGTTAGAATTGGGCTCTGATGTGAGGATGAGGAAGAGATTGAACATCAGGTTTACGCTGAAGCCTGGGTGATGTCGATGGTGACTGTCAGGGTTCAGTTCCATGGGCTAGGTCTAGGGTTAGGGTTAGGTGTTCGGAAAGGTGTACAGGGAGCACATGGTTTTGTTTAGGCTAACAATCCGGCTCTGTTGTGAGGGTGAGGACGAGATTGAACATCAGGCTTATGGTGAAGCATGGGTAACATCGATGGTGATAGTGAGGTTTCAGGTCCTGGTTGCAGTCCAGGGTTAAGTTTAAGTGGTGGTTTAGCTGTAAGTGGAGGATAGGGATATGGTTAGAGTCAGGATCCAGCTCTGATTGTGAGGGTGATTGCGAGATAGACTTTCATGATGTTTCTTAGACATGAGTGATGGTGATGGTGGTGGTGAGGGGTCACGTTTGAAGACCTGGGCAGGGTTTCAGATCAGGTGTATGGAATGGTGTACAGTGAGGGTAGGTTTGCAGGTAGAGTTAGAGACTGTCTCTGATGTGACTGTGAGGACAAGATTTAAATCCATTTTTAAAGATAACCTTCAGTGGTGTCAATTGTGACTCTAAGGGTTAAGGTCCAGGGACAAGTGCTTGCTTTAGGGTTGCATGTTCATTAAGGTTAATGGGGAGTGTAGGGTTACTATCAGTGTTTGCATCTGTCTCTGATGTGAGGGTGAGTACGAGATTGCAGTTCAAGGTTACGGTGAAGCCTGGGTGACGTCGAAGGTGACAGTGAGGGTTTGGTCCATGGGCTAGTGCTAGGATTTGGGTTGCGATTTCTTTAAGGCAAATGGGGAGTTTAGATTATGGTTAGAGCTTGGTTTCACCTGTGATGTGAGTTAGAGAGTACGGTTGTAATTCAGAGTTGAGGTGAAGCGTGAATGATGTCAATTGTGATGTTGTGTCAGGTCAAGAGACCTGGGCTACAGTTAGGGTTTGTGTTTGCTAAGGTGTACCAGACGTATAGGACTATGTTTAGAGTTAGGATCTGGCTCTGACGTGATGGCATGGACGACATTGAGGTGGAGGTTTACAGTGAGGCATGGGGGATGTCGATTTTGTCAGTGAGGATTCAACCAGGAAACAAGGTTAGGGTTAGGGATAGGTGCTTGGTAAGGTGTACAGGGAAGATACGGTTATGGGAAGGATTAGGATCAGGCTCTGGTGTGTGGATGAGGAAGTGATTGAACATCAGGTTTGCGCTGAACGTGGGTGATGTCATTGGTGACGATGAGGTTTCAGGTCCAGGGGCCAGGTCTAGGTTTAGGTGTCGGTGTTCAGTTCGCTGTACGTGGAGGATTGGGGTATGGTAGGAATCAGGATCCAGCTCTGACCTGATGTCATTTTCGATACAGACCTTCATGATTTTTGCTAGACATGAGTCATGGTGCTGTCGGTGGTGAGGGGTCAGGTTGAAGAAACTGGGCAGGGTTTTGGGTCAGGTGTACGAACGGTGAACAGTGAGGAGAGGGTTACATTTTGAGTTTGGGACTGTCTCTGATGTGAGTAGGGGGCCAGATTTAAATCCATGTTTAAAGGGAACCTTGTGTGTTGTCAATGGTGATGGTGAGGGGCAATGTCCACGGACAAGGGCTAGTGTTAGGCTTGGGTGTAACTTAAGTTTTATGGGGAAGTTAGGGTTACGATTTGATTTAGGGTCTGTCTCTTATATGAGGGTAAGGACGAGATGGAAGTTTAAGTTACCGGTGAAGCATGTGTTGACATCGAAGGTGGCGGTGTAGGTTAGATCCATGGGCTAGGGCTAGTATTATAGTTGGTAGTTCTTTAAGGCGAATGGGGAGCTTAGATTACAGTTAGAATTTGGGTCTGGTGTGATGTGAAGTAGAGAGTATGATTGTAATTCAGGTTTAAGGTGAAGCGTGGATGATGTCAAATATGATGCTGAGGGGTCAGGTCTAGTGATCAGCACTCGAGTTAGGGTTGGTGTTCGCAAAGTTTTACGGGACATACAGGACTATGTTTAAAGTTAGGATGTAGCTCTGATGTGAGCCCAAGGGTGAGATTGTTCTTGACGTTTACTGTGAGGTGTGTTAGATGTCGATTTTGACGGTGAGGGTTTTGGTCAGTGAACAAGGTTAGGGTTAGGGGTTGGTGTTCTGTAAGTTGTACTGGGAGGAGAGGGTTATCGTTATGCTTAGGATCCAGCTCTGATGTGAGGTGAAGGGGTACACTGACGAGGAGTTTTACAGTGAGGCATGGGGGACGCTGATGGTGACAGTGAGGGGTAAGTCAAGGAAACAAGGCTAGGTTCAGGGTTAAGTGTTTGGTAAGGTGTACGGGGGAGATACTGTTATGGGAAGGGTTCGGATTGGGCTCTGACGTGAGGATCAGGACGAGATTGAACATCAGGTTTACGCTGAAGCCTGGGTGATGTCAATGGTGATTGTGAGGTATTAGGTCCATGGGCTAGGGCTAGGGGTAGGGTTAGGTGTTTGGTAAGGTGTACAGGGACTATGTGGTTTCATTTAGGCTTATGATCTGGCTCTGTAGTGCGGTTGAGGACGAGATTGAACATCGGGTTGACGGAGAATTCTGGGTGACATCGTTGGTGGTTGTGCGGTTTCAGGTCCAGGAGCCAAGCTAGGGTTAGGTTTCGGTGTTGGTTTAACTGTGCATGGAGGATAGGGATATGGTTAGAGTCAGGATCCAGCTCTAAAGTGAGGGTGATTGTGAGAATGATATTCACTCTTTTTGATAGACATGCTTGATGGTGGTGTTTGTGGTGAGGGGTCAGAGCGAAGGACGTGGGCAGGGTATCGTATTAGGTGTACGAAATGGTGAACATTGAGGGTAAATGTATGGTGAGAGTTAGAGTCTGTCTCTGAAGTGATTACGAAGACAAGATTTAAATCCATGGATAAAGCGAACCTTCGGTGAAGTCAGTGGTGACGCTGAGGGACAATGTCCAGGGACAAAGACTAGGGTTAGGGTTGGGTGTTTGTTTAGGTTTATGGCGAAGATAGGGTTACAATTAGAGTTAGGGTCTGTCTCTGATGTGAGGGTGAGTACGAGATTGAAGATCCAGTTTATGGTTAATTCTCAGTGACATCGATGGTGATGGTGATGATTCAGATCCATGGGCTAGGGCTAGGTTAATGGATACTAGTTCTTTAACATGAACGAGGAGTTTGGATTATGGTTAGCATTTGGGCCCAGCTCTGATGTGAGTTAGAGAGTATGATTGTAATTCAGGATTAAGGTGAAGCATGGAAGATGTCAATTGAGATGTTGTGTGGTCATGTCAAATGACCAGCAGTAGAGAGAAGGTTGGTTTTCACTGAGGTGTATGGAACATACGGGACTACGTTTGGAGTTAGGGTGTGACTCTGATGTGATGGTGAGGGTGAGATTGACATGGAGGTTTACAGTGACGCATGGGAGATGTCGATTTTAACAGAGAGGGTACAGGCCAGTGAACAAGGTTAGGTTTAGGGTTAGGTGTCCTGTAATGTGTACAGGGAGGATTGGTTTATCATTTTGCTTAGGATTCACCTCTGATGTGATGTTGAGGGATAGATTGAGGTCGAGGTTTTCATTGAAGCGTAGGGGACATTGATGGTGATGGTGAGGGGTAAGTCCAGGGAACAAGGCTAGGGTTAGGGTTAGGTGTTTTGTAAGGTGTACAGGGAAGATACGGTTATGGGAAGGGTTTGAGTCGGGCTCTGATGTGAGGATGAGGATGGGATTGCACATCGGGTTTACGCTGAAGCCTGGGTGATGTCGATGGTGACCGTCAAGGTTCAATTCCATGGGCTAGGGCTAGGGTTAGGGTTAGGTGTTTGGTAAGGTGTACAGGGAAGATACGGTTATGGGAAGGGTTAGAATTGGGCTCTGATGTGAGGATGAGGAAGAGATTGAACATCAGGTTTACGCTGAAGCCTGGGTGATGTCGATGGTGACTGTCAGGGTTCAGTTCCATGGGCTAGGTCTAGGGTTAGGGTTAGGTGTTCGGAAAGGTGTACAGGGAGCACATGGTTTTGTTTAGGCTAACAATCCGGCTCTGTTGTGAGGGTGAGGACGAGATTGAACATCAGGTTTATGGTGAAGCATGGGTAACATCGATGGTGACAGTGAGGTTTCAGGTCCTGGTTGCAGTCCAGGGTTAAGTTTAAGTGGTGGTTTAGCTGTAAGTGGAGGATAGGGATATGGTTAGAGTCAGGATCCAGCTCTGATTGTGAGGGTGATTGCGAGATAGACTTTCATGATGTTTCTTAGACATGAGTGATGGTGATGGTGGTGGTGAGGGGTCACGTTGGAAGACCTGGGCAGGGTTTCAGATCAGGTGTATGGAATGGTGTACAGTGAGGGTAGGTTTGCAGGTAGAGTTAGAGACTGTCTCTGATGTGACTGTGAGGACAAGATTTAAATCCATTTTTAAAGATAACCTTCAGTGGTGTCAATGGTGACTCTAAGGGTTAAGGTCCAGGGACAAGTGCTTGCTTTAGGGTTGCATGTTCATTAAGGTTAATGGGGAGTGTAGGGTTACTATCAGTGTTTGCATCTGTCTCTGATGTGAGGGTGAGTACGAGATTGCAGTTCAAGGTTACGGTGAAGCCTGGGTGACGTCGAAGGTGACAGTGAGGGTTTGGTCCATGGGCTAGTGCTAGGATTTGGGTTGCGATTTCCTTAAGGCAAATGGGGAGTTTAGATTATGGTTAGAGCTTGGTTTCACCTGTGATGTGAGTTAGAGAGTACGATTGTAATTCAGAGTTGAGGTGAAGCGTGAATGATGTCAATTGTGATGTTGTGTCAGGTCAAGAGACCTGGGCTACAGTTAGGGTTTGTGTTTGCTAAGGTGTACCAGACGTATAGGACTATGTTTAGAGTTAGGATCTGGCTCTGACGTGATGGCATGGACGACATTGAGGTGGAGGTTTACAGTGAGGCATGGGGGATGTCGATTTTGTCAGTGAGGATTCAACCAGGAAACAAGGTTAGGGTTAGGGATAGGTGCTTGGTAAGGTGTACAGGGAAGATATGGTTATGGGAAGGATTAGGATCAGGCTCTGATGTGTGGATGAGGAAGTGATTGAACATCAGGTTTGCGCTGAACGTGGGTGATGTCATTGGTGACGATGAGGTTTCAGGTCCAGGGGCCAGGTCTAGGTTTAGGTGTCGGTGTTCAGTTCGCTGTACGTGGAGGATTGGGGTATGGTAGGAATCAGGATCCAGCTCTGACCTGATGTCATTTTCGATACAGACCTTCATGATTTTTGTTAGACATGAGTCATGGTGCTGTCGGTGGTGAGGGGTCAGGTCGAAGAAACTGGGCAGGGTTTTGGGTCAGGTGTACGAACGGTGAACAGTGAGGAGAGGGTTACATTTTGAGTTTGGGACTGTCTCTGATGTGAGTAGGGGGCCAGATTTAAATCCATGTTTAAAGGGAACCTTGTGTGTTGTCAATGGTGATGGTGAGGGGCAATGTCCACGGACAAGGGCTAGTGTTAGGCTTGGGTGTAACTTAAGTTTTATGGGGAAGTTAGGGTTACGATTTGATTTAGGGTCTGTCTCTTATATGAGGGTAAGGACGAGATGGAAGTTTAAGTTACCGGTGAAGCATGTGTTGACATCGAAGGTGGCGGTGTAGGTTAGATCCATGGGCTAGGGCTAGTATTATAGTTGGTAGTTCTTTAAGGCGAATGGGGAGTTTAGATTACAGTTAGAATTTGGGTCTGGTGTGATGTGAAGTAGAGAGTATGATTGTAATTGAGGTTTAAGGTGAAGCGTGGATGATGTCAAATATGATGCTGAGGGGTCAGGTCTAGTGATCAGCACTCGAGTTAGGGTTGGTGTTCGCAAAGTTTTACGGGACATACAGGACTATGTTTAAAGTTAGGATGTAGCTCTGATGTGAGCCCAAGGGTGAGATTGTTCTTGACGTTTACTGTGAGGTGTGTTAGATGTCGATTTTGACGGTGAGGGTTTTGGTCAGTGAACAAGGTTAGGGTTAGGGTTTGGTGTTCTGTAAGTTGTACTGGGAGGAGAGGGTTATCGTTATGCTTAGGATCCAGCTCTGATGTGAGGTGAAGGGGTACACTGAGGAGGAGTTTTACAGTGAGGCATGGGGGACGCTGATGGTGACAGTGAGGGGTAAGTCAAGGAAACAAGGCTAGGTTCAGGGTTAAGTGTTTGGCAAGGTGTACGGGGGAGATATTGTTATGGGAAGGGTTCGGATTGGGCTCTGACGTGAGGATCAGGACGAGATTGAACATCAGGTTTACGCTGAAGCCTGGGTGATGTCAATGGTGATTGTGAGGTATTAGGTCCATGGGCTAGGGCTAGGGGTAGGGTTAGGTGTTTGGTAAGGTGTACAGGGACTATATGGTTTCATTTAGGCTTCTGATCTGGCTCTGTAGTGCGGTTGAGGACGAGATTGAACATCGGGTTGACGGAGAATTCTGGGTGACATCGTTGGTGATTGTGCGGTTTCAGGTCCAGGAGCCAAGCTAGGGTTAGGTTTCGGTGTTGGTTTAACTGTGCATGGAGGATAGGGATATGGTTAGAGTCAGGATCCAGCTCTAAAGTGAGGGTGATTGTGAGAATGATATTCACTCTTTTTGATAGACATGCTTGATGGTGGTGTTTGTGGTGAGGGGTCAGAGCGAAGGACGTGGGCAGGGTATCGTATTAGGTGTACGAAATGGTGAACATTGAGGGTAAATGTATGGTGAGAGTTAGAGTCTGTCTCTGAAGTGATTACGAAGACAAGATTTAAATCCATGGATAAAGCGAACCTTCGGTGAAGTCAGTGGTGACGCTGAGGGACAATGTCCAGGGACAAAGACTAGGGTTAGGGTTGGGTGTTTGTTTAGGTTTATGGCGAAGATAGGGTTACAATTAGAGTTAGGGTCTGTCTCTGATGTGAGGGTGAGTACGAGATTGAAGATTCGGTTTATGGTTAATTCTCAGTGACATCGATGGTGATGGTGATGATTCAGATCCATGGGCTAGGGCTAGGTTAATGGATACTAGTTCTTTAACATGAACGAGGAGTTTGGATTATGGTTAGCATTTGGGCCCAGCTCTGATGTGAGTTAGAGAGTATGATTGTAATTCAGGATTAAGGTGAAGCATGGAAGATGTCAATTGAGATGTTGTGTGGTCATGTCAAATGACCAGCAGTAGAGAGAAGGTTGGTTTTCACTGAGGTGTATGGAACATACGGGACTACGTTTGGAGTTAGGGTGTGACTCTGATGTGATGGTGAGGGTGAGATTGACACGGAGGTTTACAGTGACGCATGGGAGATGTCGATTTTAACAGAGAGGGTACAGGCCAGTGAACAAGGTTAGGTTTAGGGTTAGGTGTCCTGTAATGTGTACAGGGAGGATTGGTTTATCATTTTGCTTAGGATTCACCTCTGATGTGATGTTGAGGGATAGATAGAGGTCGAGGTTTTCATTGAAGCGTAGGGGACATTGATGGTGATGGTGAGGGGTAAGTCCAGGGAACAAGGCTAGGGTTAGGGTTAGGTGTTTGGTAAGGTGTACAGGGAAGATACGGTTATGGGAAGGGTTTGAGTCGGGCTCTGATGTGAGGATGAGGATGGGATTGCACATCGGGTTTACGCTGAAGCCTGGGTGATGTCGATGGTGACCGTCAAGGTTCAATTCCATGGGCTAGGGCTAGGGTTAGGGTTAGGTGTTTGGTAAGGTGTACAGGGAAGATACGGTTATGGGAAGGGTTAGAATTGGGCTCTGAAGTGAGGATGAGGAAGAGATTGAACATCAGGTTTACGCTGAAGCCTGGGTGATGTCGATGGTGACTGTCAGGGTTCAGTTCCATGGGCTAGGTCTAGGGTTAGGGTTAGGTGTTCGGAAAGGTGTACAGGGAGCACATGGATTTGTTTAGGCTAACAATCCGGCTCTGTTGTGAGGGTGAGGACGAGATTGAACATCAGGTTTATGGTGAAGCATGGGTAACATCGATGGTGACAGTGAGGTTTCCGGTCCTGGTTGCAGTCCAGGGTTAAGTTTAAGTGGTGGTTTAGCTGTAAGTGGAGGATAGGGATATGGTTAGAGTCAGGATCCAGCTCTGATTGTGAGGGTGATTGCGAGATAGACTTTCATGATGTTTCTTAGACATGAGTGATGGTGATGGTGGTGGTGAGGGGTCACGTTGGAAGACCTGGGCAGGGTTTCAGATCAGGTGTATGGAATGGTGTACAGTGAGGGTAGGTTTGCAGGTAGAGTTAGAGACTGTCTCTGATGTGACTGTGAGTACAAGATTTAAATCCATTTTTAAAGATAACCTTCAGTGGTGTCAATGGTGACTCTAAGGGTTAAGGTCCAGGGACAAGTGCTTGCTTTAGGGTTGCATGTTCATTAAGGTTAATGGGGAGTGTAGGGTTACTATCAGTGTTTGCATCTGTCTCTGATGTGAGGGTGAGTACGAGATTGCAGTTCAAGGTTACGGTGAAGCCTGGGTGACGTCGAAGGTGACAGTGAGGGTTTGGTCCATGGGCTAGTGCTAGGATTTGGGTTGCGATTTCTTTAAGGCAAATGGGGAGTTTAGATTATGGTTAGAGCTTGGTTTCACCTGTGATGTGAGTTAGAGAGTACGATTGTAATTCAGAGTTGAGGTGAAGCGTGAATGATGTCAATTGTGATGTTGTGTCAGGTCAAGAGACCTGGGCTACAGTTAGGGTTTGTGTTTGCTAAGGTGTACCAGACGTATAGGACTATGTTTAGAGTTAGGATCTGGCTCTGACGTGATGGCATGGACGACATTGAGGTGGAGGTTTACAGTGAGGCATGGGGGATGTCGATTTTGTCAGTGAGGATTCAACCAGGAAACAAGGTTAGGGTTAGGGATAGGTGTTTGGTAAGGTGTACAGGGAAGATATGGTTATGGGAAGGATTAGGATCAGGCTCTGATGTGTGGATGAGGAAGTGATTGAACATCAGGTTTGCGCTGAACGTGGGTGATGTCATTGGTGACGATGAGGTTTCAGGTCCAGGGGCCAGGTCTAGGTTTAGGTGTCGGTGTTCAGTTCGCTGTACGTGGAGGATTGGGGTATGGTAGGAATCAGGATCCAGCTCTGACCTGATGTCATTTTCGATACAGACCTTCATGATTTTTGTTAGACATGAGTCATGGTGCTGTCGGTGGTGAGGGGTCAGGTTGAAGAAACTGGGCAGGGTTTTGGGTCAGGTGTACGAACGGTGAACAGTGAGGAGAGGGTTACATTTTGAGTTTGGGACTGTCTCTGATGTGAGTAGGGGGCCAGATTTAAATCCATGTTTAAAGGGAACCTTGTGTGTTGTCAATGGTGATGGTGAGGGGCAATGTCCACGGACAAGGGCTAGTGTTAGGCTTGGGTGTAACTTAAGTTTTATGGGGAAGTTAGGGTTACGATTTGATTTAGGGTCTGTCTCTTATATGAGGGTAAGGACGAGATGGAAGTTTAAGTTACCGGTGAAGCATGTGTTGACATCGAAGGTGGCGGTGTAGGTTAGATCCATGGGCTAGGGCTAGTATTATAGTTGGTAGTTCTTTAAGGCGAATGGGGAGTTTAGATTACAGTTAGAATTTGGGTCTGGTGTGATGTGAAGTAGAGAGTATGATTGTAATTCAGGTTTAAGGTGAAGCGTGGATGATGTCAAATATGATGCTGAGGGGTCAGGTCTAGTGATCAGCACTCGAGTTAGGGTTGGTGTTCGCAAAGTTTTACGGGACATACAGGACTATGTTTAAAGTTAGGATGTAGCTCTGATGTGAGCCCAAGGGTGAGATTGTTCTTGACGTTTACTGTGAGGTGTGTTAGATGTCGATTTTGACGGTGAGGGTTTTGGTCAGTGAACAAGGTTAGGGTTAGGGTTTGGTGTTCTGTAAGTTGTACTGGGAGGAGAGGGTTATCGTTATGCTTAGGATCCAGCTCTGATGTGAGGTGAAGGGGTACACTGAGGAGGAGTTTTACAGTGAGGCATGGGGGACGCTGATGGTGACAGTGAGGGGTAAGTCAAGGAAACAAGGCTAGGTTCAGGGTTAAGTGTTTGGCAAGGTGTACGGGGGAGATATTGTTATGGGAAGGGTTCGGATTGGGCTCTGACGTGAGGATCAGGACGAGATTGAACATCAGGTTTACGCTGAAGCCTGGGTGATGTCAATGGTGATTGTGAGGTATTAGGTCCATGGGCTAGGGCTAGGGGTAGGGTTAGGTGTTTGGTAAGGTGTACAGGGACTATATGGTTTCATTTAGGCTTCTGATCTGGCTCTGTAGTGCGGTTGAGGACGAGATTGAACATCGGGTTGACGGAGAATTCTGGGTGACATCGTTGGTGATTGTGCGGTTTCAGGTCCAGGAGCCAAGCTAGGGTTAGGTTTCGGTGTTGGTTTAACTGTGCATGGAGGATAGGGATATGGTTAGAGTCAGGATCCAGCTCTAAAGTGAGGGTGATTGTGAGAATGATATTCACTCTTTTTGATAGACATGCTTGATGGTGGTGTTTGTGGTGAGGGGTCAGAGCGAAGGACGTGGGCAGGGTATCGTATTAGGTGTACGAAATGGTGAACATTGAGGGTAAATGTATGGTGAGAGTTAGAGTCTGTCTCTGAAGTGATTACGAAGACAAGATTTAAATCCATGGATAAAGCGAACCTTCGGTGAAGTCAGTGGTGACGCTGAGGGACAATGTCCAGGGACAAAGACTAGGGTTAGGGTTGGGTGTTTGTTTAGGTTTATGGCGAAGATAGGGTTACAATTAGAGTTAGGGTCTGTCTCTGATGTGAGGGTGAGTACGAGATTGAAGATCCAGTTTATGGTTAATTCTCAGTGACATCGATGGTGATGGTGATGATTCAGATCCATGGGCTAGGGCTAGGTTAATGGATACTAGTTCTTTAACATGAACGAGGAGTTTGGATTATGGTTAGCATTTGGGCCCAGCTCTGATGTGAGTTAGAGAGTATGATTGTAATTCAGGATTAAGGTGAAGCATGGAAGATGTCAATTGAGATGTTGTGTGGTCATGTCAAATGACCAGCAGTAGAGAGAAGGTTGGTTTTCACTGAGGTGTATGGAACATACGGGACTACGTTTGGAGTTAGGGTGTGACTCTGATGTGATGGTGAGGGTGAGATTGACACGGAGGTTTACAGTGACGCATGGGAGATGTCGATTTTAACAGAGAGGGTACAGGCCAGTGAACAAGGTTAGGTTTAGGGTTAGGTGTCCTGTAATGTGTACAGGGAGGATTGGTTTATCATTTTGCTTAGGATTCACCTCTGATGTGATGTTGAGGGATAGATAGAGGTCGAGGTTTTCATTGAAGCGTAGGGGACATTGATGGTGATGGTGAGGGGTAAGTCCAGGGAACAAGGCTAGGGTTAGGGTTAGGTGTTTGGTAAGGTGTACAGGGAAGATACGGTTATGGGAAGGGTTTGAGTCGGGCTCTGATGTGAGGATGAGGATGGGATTGCACATCGGGTTTACGCTGAAGCCTGGGTGATGTCGATGGTGACCGTCAAGGTTCAATTCCATGGGCTAGGGCTAGGGTTAGGGTTAGGTGTTTGGTAAGGTGTACAGGGAAGATACGGTTATGGGAAGGGTTAGAATTGGGCTCTGAAGTGAGGATGAGGAAGAGATTGAACATCAGGTTTACGCTGAAGCCTGGGTGATGTCGATGGTGACTGTCAGGGTTCAGTTCCATGGGCTAGGTCTAGGGTTAGGGTTAGGTGTTCGGAAAGGTGTACAGGGAGCACATGGATTTGTTTAGGCTAACAATCCGGCTCTGTTGTGAGGGTGAGGACGAGATTGAACATCAGGTTTATGGTGAAGCATGGGTAACATCGATGGTGACAGTGAGGTTTCCGGTCCTGGTTGCAGTCCAGGGTTAAGTTTAAGTGGTGGTTTAGCTGTAAGTGGAGGATAGGGATATGGTTAGAGTCAGGATCCAGCTCTGATTGTGAGGGTGATTGCGAGATAGACTTTCATGATGTTTCTTAGACATGAGTGATGGTGATGGTGGTGGTGAGGGGTCACGTTGGAAGACCTGGGCAGGGTTTCAGATCAGGTGTATGGAATGGTGTACAGTGAGGGTAGGTTTGCAGGTAGAGTTAGAGACTGTCTCTGATGTGACTGTGAGTACAAGATTTAAATCCATTTTTAAAGATAACCTTCAGTGGTGTCAATGGTGACTCTAAGGGTTAAGGTCCAGGGACAAGTGCTTGCTTTAGGGTTGCATGTTCATTAAGGTTAATGGGGAGTGTAGGGTTACTATCAGTGTTTGCATCTGTCTCTGATGTGAGGGTGAGTACGAGATTGCAGTTCAAGGTTACGGTGAAGCCTGGGTGACGTCGAAGGTGACAGTGAGGGTTTGGTCCATGGGCTAGTGCTAGGATTTGGGTTGCGATTTCTTTAAGGCAAATGGGGAGTTTAGATTATGGTTAGAGCTTGGTTTCACCTGTGATGTGAGTTAGAGAGTACGATTGTAATTCAGAGTTGAGGTGAAGCGTGAATGATGTCAATTGTGATGTTGTGTCAGGTCAAGAGACCTGGGCTACAGTTAGGGTTTGTGTTTGCTAAGGTGTACCAGACGTATAGGACTATGTTTAGAGTTAGGATCTGGCTCTGACGTGATGGCATGGACGACATTGAGGTGGAGGTTTACAGTGAGGCATGGGGGATGTCGATTTTGTCAGTGAGGATTCAACCAGGAAACAAGGTTAGGGTTAGGGATAGGTGTTTGGTAAGGTGTACAGGGAAGATATGGTTATGGGAAGGATTAGGATCAGGCTCTGATGTGTGGATGAGGAAGTGATTGAACATCAGGTTTGCGCTGAACGTGGGTGATGTCATTGGTGACGATGAGGTTTCAGGTCCAGGGGCCAGGTCTAGGTTTAGGTGTCGGTGTTCAGTTCGCTGTACGTGGAGGATTGGGGTATGGTAGGAATCAGGATCCAGCTCTGACCTGATGTCATTTTCGATACAGACCTTCATGATTTTTGTTAGACATGAGTCATGGTGCTGTCGGTGGTGAGGGGTCAGGTTGAAGAAACTGGGCAGGGTTTTGGGTCAGGTGTACGAACGGTGAACAGTGAGGAGAGGGTTACATTTTGAGTTTGGGACTGTCTCTGATGTGAGTAGGGGGCCAGATTTAAATCCATGTTTAAAGGGAACCTTGTGTGTTGTCAATGGTGATGGTGAGGGGCAATGTCCACGGACAAGGGCTAGTGTTAGGCTTGGGTGTAACTTAAGTTTTATGGGGAAGTTAGGGTTACGATTTGATTTAGGGTCTGTCTCTTATATGAGGGTAAGGACGAGATGGAAGTTTAAGTTACCGGTGAAGCATGTGTTGACATCGAAGGTGGCGGTGTAGGTTAGATCCATGGGCTAGGGCTAGTATTATAGTTGGTAGTTCTTTAAGGCGAATGGGGAGTTTAGATTACAGTTAGAATTTGGGTCTGGTGTGATGTGAAGTAGAGAGTATGATTGTAATTCAGGTTTAAGGTGAAGCGTGGATGATGTCAAATATGATGCTGAGGGGTCAGGTCTAGTGATCAGCACTCGAGTTAGGGTTGGTGTTCGCAAAGTTTTACGGGACATACAGGACTATGTTTAAAGTTAGGATGTAGCTCTGATGTGAGCCCAAGGGTGAGATTGTTCTTGACGTTTACTGTGAGGTGTGTTAGATGTCGATTTTGACGGTGAGGGTTTTGGTCAGTGAACAAGGTTAGGGTTAGGGTTTGGTGTTCTGTAAGTTGTACTGGGAGGAGAGGGTTATCGTTATGCTTAGGATCCAGCTCTGATGTGAGGTGAAGGGGTACACTGAGGAGGAGTTTTACAGTGAGGCATGGGGGACGCTGATGGTGACAGTGAGGGGTAAGTCAAGGAAACAAGGCTAGGTTCAGGGTTAAGTGTTTGGCAAGGTGTACGGGGGAGATATTGTTATGGGAAGGGTTCGGATTGGGCTCTGACGTGAGGATCAGGACGAGATTGAACATCAGGTTTACGCTGAAGCCTGGGTGATGTCAATGGTGATTGTGAGGTATTAGGTCCATGGGCTAGGGCTAGGGGTAGGGTTAGGTGTTTGGTAAGGTGTACAGGGACTATATGGTTTCATTTAGGCTTCTGATCTGGCTCTGTAGTGCGGTTGAGGACGAGATTGAACATCGGGTTTACGGAGAATTCTGGGTGACATCGTTGGTGATTGTGCGGTTTCAGGTCCAGGAGCCAAGCTAGGGTTAGGTTTCGGTGTTGGTTTAACTGTGCATGGAGGATAGGGATATGGTTAGAGTCAGGATCCAGCTCTAAAGTGAGGGTGATTGTGAGAATGATATTCACTCTTTTTGATAGACATGCTTGATGGTGGTGTTTGTGGTGAGGGGTCAGAGCGAAGGACGTGGGCAGGGTATCGTATTAGGTGTACGAAATGGTGAACATTGAGGGTAAATGTATGGTGAGAGTTAGAGTCTGTCTCTGAAGTGATTACGAAGACAAGATTTAAATCCATGGATAAAGCGAACCTTCGGTGAAGTCAGTGGTGACGCTGAGGGACAATGTCCAGGGACAAAGACTAGGGTTAGGGTTGGGTGTTTGTTTAGGTTTATGGCGAAGATAGGGTTACAATTAGAGTTAGGGTCTGTCTCTGATGTGAGGGTGAGTACGAGATTGAAGATCCAGTTTATGGTTAATTCTCAGTGACATCGATGGTGATGGTGATGATTCAGATCCATGGGCTAGGGCTAGGTTAATGGATACTAGTTCTTTAACATGAACGAGGAGTTTGGATTATGGTTAGCATTAGGGCCCAGCTCTGATGTGAGTTAGAGAGTATGATTGTAATTCAGGATTAAGGTGAAGCATGGAAGATGTCAATTGAGATGTTGTGTGGTCATGTCAAATGACCAGCAGTAGAGAGAAGGTTGGTTTTCACTGAGGTGTATGGAACATACGGGACTACGTTTGGAGTTAGGGTGTGACTCTGATGTGATGGTGAGGGTGAGATTGACACGGAGGTTTACAGTGACGCATGGGAGATGTCGATTTTAACAGAGAGTTTACAGGCCAGTGAACAAGGTTAGGTTTAGGGTTAGGTGTCCTGTAATGTGTACAGGGAGGATTGGTTTATCATTTTGCTTAGGATTCACCTCTGATGTGATGTTGAGGGATAGATTGAGGTCGAGGTTTTCATTGAAGCGTAGGGGACATTGATGGTGATGGTGAGGGGTAAGTCCAGGGAACAAGGCTAGGGTTAGGGTTAGGTGTTTGGTAAGGTGTACAGGGAAGATACGGTTATGGGAAGGGTTTGAGTCGGGCTCTGATGTGAGGATGAGGATGGGATTGCACATCGGGTTTACGCTGAAGCCTGGGTGATGTCGATGGTGACCGTCAAGGTTCAATTCCATGGGCTAGGGCTAGGGTTAGGGTTAGGTGTTTGGTAAGGTGTACAGGGAAGATACGGTTATGGGAAGGGTTAGAATTGGGCTCTGATGTGAGGATGAGGAAGAGATTGAACATCAGGTTTACGCTGAAGCCTGGGTGATGTCGATGGTGACTGTCAGGGTTCAGTTCCATGGGCTAGGTCTAGGGTTAGGGTTAGGTGTTCGGAAAGGTGTACAGGGAGCACATGGTTTTGTTTAGGCTAACAATCCGGCTCTGTTGTGAGGGTGAGGACGAGATTGAACATCAGGTTTATGGTGAAGCATGGGTAACATCGATGGTGACAGTGAGGTTTCAGGTCCTGGTTGCAGTCCAGGGTTAAGTTTAAGTGGTGGTTTAGCTGTAAGTGGAGGATAGGGATATGGTTAGAGTCAGGATCCAGCTCTGATTGTGAGGGTGATTGCGAGATAGACTTTCATGATGTTTCTTAGACATGAGTGATGGTGATGGTGGTGGTGAGGGGTCACGTTGGAAGACCTGGGCAGGGTTTCAGATCAGGTGTATGGAATGGTGTACAGTGAGGGTAGGTTTGCAGGTAGAGTTAGAGACTGTCTCTGATGTGACTGTGAGGACAAGATTTAAATCCATTTTTAAAGATAACCTTCAGTGGTGTCAATGGTGACTCTAAGGGTTAAGGTCCAGGGACAAGTGCTTGCTTTAGGGTTGCATGTTCATTAAGGTTAATGGGGAGTGTAGGGTTACTATCAGTGTTTGCATCTGTCTCTGATGTGAGGGTGAGTACGAGATTGCAGTTCAAGGTTACGGTGAAGCCTGGGTGACGTCGAAGGTGACAGTGAGGGTTTGGTCCATGGGCTAGTGCAAGGATTTGGGTTGCGATTTCTTTAAGGCAAATGGGGAGTTTAGATTATGGTTAGAGCTTGGTTTCACCTGTGATGTGAGTTAGAGAGTACGATTGTAATTCAGAGTTGAGGTGAAGCGTGAATGATGTCAATTGTGATGTTGTGTCAGGTCAAGAGACCTGGGCTACAGTTAGGGTT
Source organism: Manis javanica (assembly GCF_040802235.1). Classification (NCBI taxonomy): domain Eukaryota; kingdom Metazoa; phylum Chordata; class Mammalia; order Pholidota; family Manidae; genus Manis; species Manis javanica. The sequence continues at coordinate 123,275,658 of NC_133158.1, read as the reverse complement.
TGTGTTTGCTAAGGTGTACCAGACGTATAGGACTATGTTTAGAGTTAGGATCTGGCTCTGACGTGATGGCATGGACGACATTGAGGTGGAGGTTTACAGTGAGGCATGGGGGATGTCGATTTTGTCAGTGAGGATTCAAACAGGAAACAAGGTTAGGGTTAGGGATAGGTGCTTGGTAAGGTGTACAGGGAAGATATGGTTATGGGAAGGACTAGGATCAGGATCTGATGTGTGGATGAGGAAGTGATTGAACATCAGGTTTGCGCTGAACGTGGGTGATGTCATTGGTGACGATGAGGTTTCAGGTCCAGGGGCCAGGTCTAGGTTTAGGTGTCGGTGTTCAGTTCGCTGTACGTGGAGGATTGGGGTATGGTAGGAATCAGGATCCAGCTCTGACCTGATGTCATTTTCGATACAGACCTTCATGATTTTTGTTAGACATGAGTCATGGTGCTGTCGGTGGTGAGGGGTCAGGTCGAAGAAACTGGGCAGGGTTTTGGGTCAGGTGTACGAACGGTGAACAGTGAGGAGAGGGTTACATTTTGAGTTTGGGACTGTCTCTGATGTGAGTAGGGGGCCAGATTTAAATCCATGTTTAAAGGGAACCTTGTGTGTTGTCAATGGTGATGGTGAGGGGCAATGTCCACGGACAAGGGCTAGTGTTAGGCTTGGGTGTAACTTAAGTTTTATGGGGAAGTTAGGGTTACGATTTGATTTAGGGTCTGTCTCTTATATGAGGGTAAGGACGAGATGGAAGTTTAAGTTACCGGTGAAGCATGTGTTGACATCGAAGGTGGCGGTGTAGGTTAGATCCATGGGCTAGGGCTAGTATTATAGTTGGTAGTTCTTTAAGGCGAATGGGGAGTTTAGATTACAGTTAGAATTTGGGTCTGGTGTGATGTGAAGTAGAGAGTATGATTGTAATTGAGGTTTAAGGTGAAGCGTGGATGATGTCAAATATGATGCTGTGGGGTCAGGTCTAGTGATCAGCACTCGAGTTAGGGTTGGTGTTCGCAAAGTTTTACGGGACATACAGGACTATGTTTAAAGTTAGGATGTAGCTCTGATGTGAGCCCAAGGGTGAGATTGTTCTTGACGTTTACTGTGAGGTGTGTTAGATGTCGATTTTGACGGTGAGGGTTTTGGTCAGTGAACAAGGTTAGTGTTAGGGTTTGGTGTTCTGTAAGTTGTACTGGGAGGAGAGGGTTATCGTTATGCTTAGGATCCAGCTCTGATGTGAGGTGAAGGGGTACACTGACGAGGAGTTTTACAGTGAGGCATGGGGGACGCTGATGGTGACAGTGAGGGGTAAGTCAAGGAAACAAGGCTAGGTTCAGGGTTAAGTGTTTGGCAAGGTGTACGGGGGAGATATTGTTATGGGAAGGGTTCGGATTGGGCTCTGACGTGAGGATCAGGACGAGATTGAACATCAGGTTTACGCTGAAGCCTGGGTGATGTCAATGGTGATTGTGAGGTATTAGGTCCATGGGCTAGGGCTAGGGGTAGGGTTAGGTGTTTGGTAAGGTGTACAGGGACTATATGGTTTCATTTAGGCTTATGATCTGGCTCTGTAGTGCGGTTGAGGACGAGATTGAACATCGGGTTTACGGAGAATTCTGGGTGACATCGTTGGTGATTGTGCAGTTTCAGGTCCAGGAGCCAAGCTAGGGTTAGGTTTCGGTGTTGGTTTAACTGTGCATGGAGGATAGGGATATGGTTAGAGTCAGGATCCAGCTCTAAAGTGAGGGTGATTGTGAGAATGATATTCACTCTTTTTGATAGACATGCTTGATGGTGGTGTTTGTGGTGAGGGGTCAGAGCGAAGGACGTGGGCAGGGTATCGTATTAGGTGTACGAAATGGTGAACATTGAGGGTAAATGTATGGTGAGAGTTAGAGTCTGTCTCTGAAGTGATTACGAAGACAAGATTTAAATCCATGGATAAAGCGAACCTTCGGTGAAGTCAGTGGTGACGCTGAGGGACAATGTCCAGGGACAAAGACTAGGGTTAGGGTTGGGTGTTTGTTTAGGTTTATGGCGAAGATAGGGTTACAATTAGAGTTAGGGTCTGTCTCTGATGTGAGGGTGAGTACGAGATTGAAGATTCGGTTTATGGTTAATTCTCAGTGACATCGATGGTGATGGTGATGATTCAGATCCATGGGCTAGGGCTAGGTTAATGGATACTAGTTCTTTAACATGAACGAGGAGTTTGGATTATGGTTAGCATTAGGGCCCAGCTCTGATGTGAGTTAGAGAGTATGATTGTAATTCAGGATTAAGGTGAAGCATGGAAGATGTCAATTGAGATGTTGTGTGGTCATGTCAAATGACCAGCAGTAGAGAGAAGGTTGGTTTTCACTGAGGTGTATGGAACATACGGGACTACGTTTGGAGTTAGGGTGTGACTCTGATGTGATGGTGAGGGTGAGATTGACACGGAGGTTTACAGTGACGCATGGGAGATGTCGATTTTAACAGAGAGGGTACAGGCCAGTGAACAAGGTTAGGTTTAGGGTTAGGTGTCCTGTAATGTGTACAGGGAGGATTGGTTTATCATTTTGCTTAGGATTCACCTCTGATGTGATGTTGAGGGATAGATTGAGGTCGAGGTTTTCATTGAAGTGTAGGGGACATTGATGGTGATGGTGAGGGGTAAGTCCAGGGAACAAGGCTAGGGTTAGGGTTAGGTGTTTGGTAAGGTGTACAGGGAAGATACGGTTATGGGAAGGGTTTGAGTCGGGCTCTGATGTGAGGATGAGGATGGGATTGCACATCGGGTTTACGCTGAAGCCTGGGTGATGTCGATGGTGACTGTCAAGGTTCAATTCCATGGGCTAGGGCTAGGGTTAGGGTTAGGTGTTTGGTAAGGTGTACAGGGAAGATACGGTTATGGGAAGGGTTAGAATTGGGCTCTGATGTGAGGATGAGGAAGAGATTGAACATCAGGTTTACGCTGAAGCCTGGGTGATGTCGATGGTGACTGTCAGGGTTCAGTTCCATGGGCTAGGTCTAGGGTTAGGGTTAGGTGTTCGGAAAGGTGTACAGGGAGCACATGGTTTTGTTTAGGCTAACAATCCGGCTCTGTTGTGAGGGTGAGGACGAGATTGAACATCAGGTTTATGGTGAAGCATGGGTAACATCGATGGTGACAGTGAGGTTTCAGGTCCTGGTTGCAGTCCAGGGTTAAGTTTAAGTGGTGGTTTAGCTGTAAGTGGAGGATAGGGATATGGTTAGAGTCAGGATCCAGCTCTGATTGTGAGGGTGATTGCGAGATAGACTTTCATGATGTTTCTTAGACATGAGTGATGGTGATGGTGGTGGTGAGGGGTCACGTTGGAAGACCTGGGCAGGGTTTCAGATCAGGTGTATGGAATGGTGTACAGTGAGGGTAGGTTTGCAGGTAGAGTTAGAGACTGTCTCTGATGTGACTGTGAGGACAAGATTTAAATCCATTTTTAAAGATAACCTTCACTGGTGTCAATGGTGACTCTAAGGGTTAAGGTCCAGGGACAAGTGCTTGCTTTAGGGTTGCATGTTCATTAAGGTTAATGGGGATTCTAGGGTTACTATCAGTGTTTGCATCTGTCTCTGATGTGAGGGTGAGTACGAGATTGCAGTTCAAGGTTACGGTGAAGCCTGGGTGACGTCGAAGGTGACAGTGAGGGTTAGGTCCATGGGCTAGTGCTAGGATTTGGGTTGCGATTTCTTTAAGGCAAATGGGGAGTTTAGATTATGGTTAGAGCTTGGTTTCACCTGTGATGTGAGTTAGAGAGTACGATTGTAATTCAGAGTTGAGGTGAAGCGTGAATGATGTCAATTGTGATGTTGTGTCAGGTCAAGAGACCTGGGCTACAGTTAGGGTTTGTGTTTGCTAAGGTGTACCAGACGTATAGGACTATGTTTAGAGTTAGGATCTGGCTCTGACGTGATGGCATGGACGACATTGAGGTGGAGGTTTACAGTGAGGCATGGGGGATGTCGATTTTGTCAGTGAGGATTCAAACAGGAAACAAGGTTAGGGTTAGGGATAGGTGCTTGGTAAGGTGTACAGGGAAGATATGGTTATGGGAAGGACTAGGATCAGGATCTGATGTGTGGATGAGGAAGTGATTGAACATCAGGTTTGCGCTGAACGTGGGTGATGTCATTGGTGACGATGAGGTTTCAGGTCCAGGGGCCAGGTCTAGGTTTAGGTGTCGGTGTTCAGTTCGCTGTACGTGGAGGATTGGGGTATGGTAGGAATCAGGATCCAGCTCTGACCTGATGTCATTTTCGATACAGACCTTCATGATTTTTGTTAGACATGAGTCATGGTGCTGTCGGTGGTGAGGGGTCAGGTCGAAGAAACTGGGCAGGGTTTTGGGTCAGGTGTACGAACGGTGAACAGTGAGGAGAGGGTTACATTTTGAGTTTGGGACTGTCTCTGATGTGAGTAGGGGGCCAGATTTAAATCCATGTTTAAAGGGAACCTTGTGTGTTGTCAATGGTGATGGTGAGGGGCAATGTCCACGGACAAGGGCTAGTGTTAGGCTTGGGTGTAACTTAAGTTTTATGGGGAAGTTAGGGTTACGATTTGATTTAGGGTCTGTCTCTTATATGAGGGTAAGGACGAGATGGAAGTTTAAGTTACCGGTGAAGCATGTGTTGACATCGAAGGTGGCGGTGTAGGTTAGATCCATGGGCTAGGGCTAGTATTATAGTTGGTAGTTCTTTAAGGCGAATGGGGAGTTTAGATTACAGTTAGAATTTGGGTCTGGTGTGATGTGAAGTAGAGAGTATGATTGTAATTCAGGTTTAAGGTGAAGCGTGGATGATGTCAAATATGATGCTGAGGGGTCAGGTCTAGTGATCAGCACTCGAGTTAGGGTTGGTGTTCGCAAAGTTTTACGGGACATACAGGACTATGTTTAAAGTTAGGATGTAGCTCTGATGTGAGCCCAAGGGTGAGATTGTTCTTGACGTTTACTGTGAGGTGTGTTAGATGTCGATTTTGACGGTGAGGGTTTTGGTCAGTGAACAAGGTTAGGGTTAGGGTTTGGTGTTCTGTAAGTTGTACTGGGAGGAGAGGGTTATCGTTATGCTTAGGATCCAGCTCTGATGTGAGGTGAAGGGGTACACTGACGAGGAGTTTTACAGTGAGGCATGGGGGACGCTGATGGTGACAGTGAGGGGTAAGTCAAGGAAACAAGGCTAGGTTCAGGGTTAAGTGTTTGGCAAGGTGTACGGGGGAGATATTGTTATGGGAAGGGTTCGGATTGGGCTCTGACGTGAGGATCAGGACGAGATTGAACATCAGGTTTACGCTGAAGCCTGGGTGATGTCAATGGTGATTGTGAGGTATTAGGTCCATGGGCTAGGGCTAGGGGTAGGGTTAGGTGTTTGGTAAGGTGTACAGGGACTATATGGTTTCATTTAGGCTTATGATCTGGCTCTGTAGTGCGGTTGAGGACGAGATTGAACATCGGGTTTACGGAGAATTCTGGGTGACATCGTTGGTGATTGTGCGGTTTCAGGTCCAGGAGCCAAGCTAGGGTTAGGTTTCGGTGTTGGTTTAACTGTGCATGGAGGATAGGGATATGGTTAGAGTCAGGATCCAGCTCTAAAGTGAGGGTGATTGTGAGAATGATATTCACTCTTTTTGATAGACATGCTTGATGGTGGTGTTTGTGGTGAGGGGTCAGAGCGAAGGACGTGGGCAGGGTATCGTATTAGGTGTACGAAATGGTGAACATTGAGGGTAAATGTATGGTGAGAGTTAGAGTCTGTCTCTGAAGTGATTACGAAGACAAGATTTAAATCCATGGATAAAGCGAACCTTCGGTGAAGTCAGTGGTGACGCTGAGGGACAATGTCCAGGGACAAAGACTAGGGTTAGGGTTGGGTGTTTGTTTAGGTTTATGGCGAAGATAGGGTTACAATTAGAGTTAGGGTCTGTCTCTGATGTGAGGGTGAGTACGAGATTGAAGATTCGGTTTATGGTTAATTCTCAGTGACATCGATGGTGATGGTGATGATTCAGATCCATGGGCTAGGGCTAGGTTAATGGATACTAGTTCTTTAACATGAACGAGGAGTTTGGATTATGGTTAGCATTAGGGCCCAGCTCTGATGTGAGTTAGAGAGTATGATTGTAATTCAGGATTAAGGTGAAGCATGGAAGATGTCAATTGAGATGTTGTGTGGTCATGTCAAATGACCAGCAGTAGAGAGAAGGTTGGTTTTCACTGAGGTGTATGGAACATACGGGACTACGTTTGGAGTTAGGGTGTGACTCTGATGTGATGGTGAGGGTGAGATTGACACGGAGGTTTACAGTGACGCATGGGAGATGTCGATTTTAACAGAGAGGGTACAGGCCAGTGAACAAGGTTAGGTTTAGGGTTAGGTGTCCTGTAATGTGTACAGGGAGGATTGGTTTATCATTTTGCTTAGGATTCACCTCTGATGTGATGTTGAGGGATAGATTGAGGTCGAGGTTATCATTGAAGCGTAGGGGACATTGATGGTGATGGTGAGGGGTAAGTCCAGGGAACAAGGCTAGGGTTAGGGTTAGGTGTTTGGTAAGGTGTACAGGGAAGATACGGTTATGGGAAGGGTTTGAGTCGGTCTCTGATGTGAGGATGAGGATGGGATTGCACACCGGGTTTACGCTGAAGCCTGGGTGATGTCGATGGTGACCGTCAAGGTTCAATTCCATGGGTTAGGGCTAGGGTTAGGGTTAGGTGTTTGGTAAGGTGTACAGGGAAGATACGGTTATGGGAAGGGTTAGAATTGGGCTCTGATGTGAGGATGAGGAAGAGATTGAACATCAGGTTTACGCTGAAGCCTGGGTGATGTCGATGGTGACTGTCAGGGTTCAGTTCCATGGGCTAGGTCTAGGGTTAGGGTTAGGTGTTCGGAAAGGTGTACAGGGAGCACATGGTTTTGTTTAGGCTAACAATCCGGCTCTGTTGTGAGGGTGAGGACGAGATTGAACATCAGGTTTATGGTGAAGCATGGGTAACATCGATGGTGACAGTGAGGTTTCAGGTCCTGGTTGCAGTCCAGGGTTAAGTTTAAGTGGTGGTTTAGCTGTAAGTGGAGGATAGGGATATGGTTAGAGTCAGGATCCAGCTCTGATTGTGAGGGTGATTGCGAGATAGACTTTCATGATGTTTCTTAGACATGAGTGATGGTGATGGTGGTGGTGAGGGGTCACGTTGGAAGACCTGGGCAGGGTTTCAGATCAGGTGTATGGAATGGTGTACAGTGAGGGTAGGTTTGCAGGTAGAGTTAGAGACTGTCTCTGATGTGACTGTGAGGACAAGATTTAAATCCATTTTTAAAGATAACCTTCAGTGGTGTCAATGGTGACTCTAAGGGTTAAGGTCCAGGGACAAGTGCTTGCTTTAGGGTTGCATGTTCATTAAGGTTAATGGGGAGTGTAGGGTTACTATCAGTGTTTGCATCTGTCTCTGATGTGAGGGTGAGTACGAGATTGCAGTTCAAGGTTACGGTGAGGCCTGGGTGACGTCGAAGGTGACAGTGAGGGTTTGGTCCATGGGCTAGTGCTAGGATTTGGGTTGCGATTTCTTTAAGGCAAATGGGGAGTTTAGATTATGGTTAGAGCTTGGTTTCACCTGTGATGTGAGTTAGAGAGTACGATTGTAATTCAGAGTTGAGGTGAAGCGTGAATGATGTCAATTGTGATGTTGTGTCAGGTCAAGAGACCTGGGCTACAGTTAGGGTTTGTGTTTGCTAAGGTGTACCAGACGTATAGGACTATGTTTAGAGTTAGGATCTGGCTCTGACGTGATGGCATGGACGACATTGAGGTGGAGGTTTACAGTGAGGCATGGGGGATGTCGATTTTGTCAGTGAGGATTCAACCAGGAAACAAGGTTAGGGTTAGGGATAGGTGCTTGGTAAGGTGTACAGGGAAGATATGGTTATGGGAAGGATTAGGATCAGGCTCTGATGTGTGGATGAGGAAGTGATTGAACATCAGGTTTGCGCTGAACGTGGGTGATGTCATTGGTGACGATGAGGTTTCAGGTCCAGGGGCCAGGTCTAGGTTTAGGTGTCGGTGTTCAGTTCGCTGTACGTGGAGGATTGGGGTATGGTAGGAATCAGGATCCAGCTCTGACCTGATGTCATTTTCGATACAGACCTTCATGATTTTTGTTAGACATGAGTCATGGTGCTGTCGGTGGTGAGGGGTCAGGTCGAAGAAACTGGGCAGGGTTTTGGGTCAGGTGTACGAACGGTGAACAGTGAGGAGAGGGTTACATTTTGAGTTTGGGACTGTCTCTGATGTGAGTAGGGGGCCAGATTTAAATCCATGTTTAAAGGGAACCTTGTGTGCTGTCAATGGTGATGGTGAGGGGCAATGTCCACAGACAAGGGCTAGTGTTAGGCTTGGGTGTAACTTAAGTTTTATGGGGAAGTTAGGGTTACGATTTGATTTAGGGTCTGTCTCTTATATGAGGGTAAGGACGAGATGGAAGTTTAAGTTACCGGTGAAGCATGTGTTGACATCGAAGGTGGCGGTGTAGGTTAGATCCATGGGCTAGGGCTAGTATTATAGTTGGTAGTTCTTTAAGGCGAATGGGGAGTTTAGATTACAGTTAGAATTTGGGTCTGGTGTGATGTGAAGTAGAGAGTATGATTGTAATTGAGGTTTAAGGTGAAGCGTGGATGATGTCAAATATGATGCTGAGGGGTCAGGTCTAGTGATCAGCACTCGAGTTAGGGTTGGTGTTCGCAAAGTTTTACGGGACATACAGGACTATGTTTAAAGTTAGGATGTAGCTCTGATGTGAGCCCAAGGGTGAGATTGTTCTTGACGTTTACTGTGAGGTGTGTTAGATGTCGATTTTGACGGTGAGGGTTTTGGTCAGTGAACAAGGTTAGTGTTAGGGTTTGGTGTTCTGTAAGTTGTACTGGGAGGAGAGGGTTATCGTTATGCTTAGGATCCAGCTCTGATGTGAGGTGAAGGGGTACACTGACGAGGAGTTTTACAGTGAGGCATGGGGGACGCTGATGGTGACAGTGAGGGGTAAGTCAAGGAAACAAGGCTAGGTTCAGGGTTAAGTGTTTGGCAAGGTGTACGGGGGAGATATTGTTATGGGAAGGGTTCGGATTGGGCTCTGACGTGAGGATCAGGACGAGATTGAACATCAGGTTTACGCTGAAGCCTGGGTGATGTCAATGGTGATTGTGAGGTATTAGGTCCATGGGCTAGGGCTAGGGGTAGGGTTAGGTGTTTGGTAAGGTGTACAGGGACTATATGGTTTCATTTAGGCTTATGATCTGGCTCTGTAGTGCGGTTGAGGACGAGATTGAACATCGGGTTTACGGAGAATTCTGGGTGACATCGTTGGTGATTGTGCAGTTTCAGGTCCAGGAGCCAAGCTAGGGTTAGGTTTCGGTGTTGGTTTAACTGTGCATGGAGGATAGGGATATGGTTAGAGTCAGGATCCAGCTCTAAAGTGAGGGTGATTGTGAGAATGATATTCACTCTTTTTGATAGACATGCTTGATGGTGGTGTTTGTGGTGAGGGGTCAGAGCGAAGGACGTGGGCAGGGTATCGTATTAGGTGTACGAAATGGTGAACATTGAGGGTAAATGTATGGTGAGAGTTAGAGTCTGTCTCTGAAGTGATTACGAAGACAAGATTTAAATCCATGGATAAAGCGAACCTTCGGTGAAGTCAGTGGTGACGCTGAGGGACAATGTCCAGGGACAAAGACTAGGGTTAGGGTTGGGTGTTTGTTTAGGTTTATGGCGAAGATAGGGTTACAATTAGAGTTAGGGTCTGTCTCTGATGTGAGGGTGAGTACGAGATTGAAGATTCGGTTTATGGTTAATTCTCAGTGACATCGATGGTGATGGTGATGATTCAGATCCATGGGCTAGGGCTAGGTTAATGGATACTAGTTCTTTAACATGAACGAGGAGTTTGGATTATGGTTAGCATTAGGGCCCAGCTCTGATGTGAGTTAGAGAGTATGATTGTAATTCAGGATTAAGGTGAAGCATGGAAGATGTCAATTGAGATGTTGTGTGGTCATGTCAAATGACCAGCAGTAGAGAGAAGGTTGGTTTTCACTGAGGTGTATGGAACATACGGGACTACGTTTGGAGTTAGGGTGTGACTCTGATGTGATGGTGAGGGTGAGATTGACACGGAGGTTTACAGTGACGCATGGGAGATGTCGATTTTAACAGAGAGGGTACAGGCCAGTGAACAAGGTTAGGTTTAGGGTTAGGTGTCCTGTAATGTGTACAGGGAGGATTGGTTTATCATTTTGCTTAGGATTCACCTCTGATGTGATGTTGAGGGATAGATTGAGGTCGAGGTTTTCATTGAAGTGTAGGGGACATTGATGGTGATGGTGAGGGGTAAGTCCAGGGAACAAGGCTAGGGTTAGGGTTAGGTGTTTGGTAAGGTGTACAGGGAAGATACGGTTATGGGAAGGGTTTGAGTCGGGCTCTGATGTGAGGATGAGGATGGGATTGCACATCGGGTTTACGCTGAAGCCTGGGTGATGTCGATGGTGACTGTCAAGGTTCAATTCCATGGGCTAGGGCTAGGGTTAGGGTTAGGTGTTTGGTAAGGTGTACAGGGAAGATACGGTTATGGGAAGGGTTAGAATTGGGCTCTGATGTGAGGATGAGGAAGAGATTGAACATCAGGTTTACGCTGAAGCCTGGGTGATGTCGATGGTGACTGTCAGGGTTCAGTTCCATGGGCTAGGTCTAGGGTTAGGGTTAGGTGTTCGGAAAGGTGTACAGGGAGCACATGGTTTTGTTTAGGCTAACAATCCGGCTCTGTTGTGAGGGTGAGGACGAGATTGAACATCAGGTTTATGGTGAAGCATGGGTAACATCGATGGTGACAGTGAGGTTTCAGGTCCTGGTTGCAGTCCAGGGTTAAGTTTAAGTGGTGGTTTAGCTGTAAGTGGAGGATAGGGATATGGTTAGAGTCAGGATCCAGCTCTGATTGTGAGGGTGATTGCGAGATAGACTTTCATGATGTTTCTTAGACATGAGTGATGGTGATGGTGGTGGTGAGGGGTCACGTTGGAAGACCTGGGCAGGGTTTCAGATCAGGTGTATGGAATGGTGTACAGTGAGGGTAGGTTTGCAGGTAGAGTTAGAGACTGTCTCTGATGTGACTGTGAGGACAAGATTTAAATCCATTTTTAAAGATAACCTTCAGTGGTGTCAATGGTGACTCTAAGGGTTAAGGTCCAGGGACAAGTGCTTGCTTTAGGGTTGCATGTTCATTAAGGTTAATGGGGAGTGTAGGGTTACTATCAGTGTTTGCATCTGTCTCTGATGTGAGGGTGAGTACGAGATTGCAGTTCAAGGTTACGGTGAGGCCTGGGTGACGTCGAAGGTGACAGTGAGGGTTTGGTCCATGGGCTAGTGCTAGGATTTGGGTTGCGATTTCTTTAAGGCAAATGGGGAGTTTAGATTATGGTTAGAGCTTGGTTTCACCTGTGATGTGAGTTAGAGAGTACGATTGTAATTCAGAGTTGAGGTGAAGCGTGAATGATGTCAATTGTGATGTTGTGTCAGGTCAAGAGACCTGGGCTACAGTTAGGGTTTGTGTTTGCTAAGGTGTACCAGACGTATAGGACTATGTTTAGAGTTAGGATCTGGCTCTGACGTGATGGCATGGACGACATTGAGGTGGAGGTTTACAGTGAGGCATGGGGGATGTCGATTTTGTCAGTGAGGATTCAACCAGGAAACAAGGTTAGGGTTAGGGATAGGTGCTTGGTAAGGTGTACAGGGAAGATATGGTTATGGGAAGGATTAGGATCAGGCTCTGATGTGTGGATGAGGAAGTGATTGAACATCAGGTTTGCGCTGAACGTGGGTGATGTCATTGGTGACGATGAGGTTTCAGGTCCAGGGGCCAGGTCTAGGTTTAGGTGTCGGTGTTCAGTTCGCTGTACGTGGAGGATTGGGGTATGGTAGGAATCAGGATCCAGCTCTGACCTGATGTCATTTTCGATACAGACCTTCATGATTTTTGTTAGACATGAGTCATGGTGCTGTCGGTGGTGAGGGGTCAGGTCGAAGAAACTGGGCAGGGTTTTGGGTCAGGTGTACGAACGGTGAACAGTGAGGAGAGGGTTACATTTTGAGTTTGGGACTGTCTCTGATGTGAGTAGGGGGCCAGATTTAAATCCATGTTTAAAGGGAACCTTGTGTGCTGTCAATGGTGATGGTGAGGGGCAATGTCCACAGACAAGGGCTAGTGTTAGGCTTGGGTGTAACTTAAGTTTTATGGGGAAGTTAGGGTTACGATTTGATTTAGGGTCTGTCTCTTATATGAGGGTAAGGACGAGATGGAAGTTTAAGTTACCGGTGAAGCATGTGTTGACATCGAAGGTGGCGGTGTAGGTTAGATCCATGGGCTAGGGCTAGTATTATAGTTGGTAGTTCTTTAAGGCGAATGGGGAGTTTAGATTACAGTTAGAATTTGGGTCTGGTGTGATGTGAAGTAGAGAGTATGATTGTAATTCAGGTTTAAGGTGAAGCGTGGATGATGTCAAATATGATGCTGAGGGGTCAGGTCTAGTGATCAGCACTCGAGTTAGGGTTGGTGTTCGCAAAGTTTTACGGGACATACAGGACTATGTTTAAAGTTAGGATGTAGCTCTGATGTGAGCCCAAGGGTGAGATTGTTCTTGACGTTTACTGTGAGGTGTGTTAGATGTCGATTTTGACGGTGAGGGTTTTGGTCAGTGAACAAGGTTAGGGTTAGGGTTTGGTGTTCTGTAAGTTGTACTGGGAGGAGAGCGTTATCGTTATGCTTAGGATCCAGCTCTGATGTGAGGTGAAGGGGTACACTGACGAGGAGTTTTACAGTGAGGCATGGGGGACGCTGATGGTGACAGTGAGGGGTAAGTCAAGGAAACAAGGCTAGGTTCAGGGTTAAGTGTTTGGCAAGGTGTACGGGGGAGATATTGTTATGGGAAGGGTTCGGATTGGGCTCTGACGTGAGGATCAGGACGAGATTGAACATCAGGTTTACGCTGAAGCCTGGGTGATGTCAATGGTGATTGTGAGGTATTAGGTCCATGGGCTAGGGCTAGGGGTAGGGTTAGGTGTTTGGTAAGGTGTACAGGGACTATATGGTTTCATTTGGGCTTATGATCTGGCTCTGTAGTGCGGTTGAGGACGAGATTGAACATCGGGTTTACGGAGAATTCTGGGTGACATCGTTGGTGATTGTGCGGTTTCAGGTCCAGGAGCCAAGCTAGGGTTAGGTTTCGGTGTTGGTTTAACTGTGCATGGAGGATAGGGATATGGTTAGAGTCAGGATCCAGCTCTAAAGTGAGGGTGATTGTGAGAATGATATTCACTCTTTTTGATAGACATGCTTGATGGTGGTGTTTGTGGTGAGGGGTCAGAGCGAAGGACGTGGGCAGGGTATCGTATTAGGTGTACGAAATGGTGAACATTGAGGGTAAATGTATGGTGAGAGTTAGAGTCTGTCTCTGAAGTGATTACGAAGACAAGATTTAAATCCATGGATAAAGCGAACCTTCGGTGAAGTCAGTGGTGACGCTGAGGGACAATGTCCAGGGACAAAGACTAGGGTTAGGGTTGGGTGTTTGTTTAGGTTTATGGCGAAGATAGGGTTACAATTAGAGTTAGGGTCTGTCTCTGATGTGAGGGTGAGTACGAGATTGAAGATCCAGTTTATGGTTAATTCTCAGTGACATCGATGGTGATGGTGATGATTCAGATCCATGGGCTAGGGCTAGGTTAATGGATACTAGTTCTTTAACATGAACGAGGAGTTTGGATTATGGTTAGCATTAGGGCCCAGCTCTGATGTGAGTTAGAGAGTATGATTGTAATTCAGGATTAAGGTGAAGCATGGAAGATGTCAATTGAGATGTGTGGTCATGTCAAATGACCAGCAGTAGAGAGAAGGTTGGTTTTCACTGAGGTGTATGGAACATACGGGACTACGTTTGGAGTTAGGGTGTGACTCTGATGTGATGGTGAGGGTGATATTGACACGGAGGTTTACAGTGACGCATGGGAGATGTCGATTTTAACAGAGAGGGTACAGGCCAGTGAACAAGGTTAGGTTTAGGGTTAGGTGTCCTGTAATGTGTACAGGGAGGATTGGTTTATCATTTTGCTTAGGATTCACCTCTGATGTGATGTTTAGGGATAGATTGAGGTCGAGGTTTTCATTGAAGCGTAGGGGACATTGATGGTGATGGTGAGGGGTAAGTCCAGGGAACAAGGCTAGGGTTAGGGTTAGGTGTTTGGTAAGGTGTACAGGGAAGATACGGTTATGGGAAGGGTTTGAGTCGGGCTCTGATGTGAGGATGAGGATGGGATTGCACATCGGGTTTACGCTGAAGCCTGGGTGATGTCGATGGTGACCGTCAAGGTTCAATTCCATGGGCTAGGGCTAGGGTTAGGGTTAGGTGTTTGGTAAGGTGTACAGGGAAGATACGGTTATGGGAAGGGTTAGAATTGGGCTCTGATGTGAGGATGAGGAAGAGATTGAACATCAGGTTTACGCTGAAGCCTGGGTGATGTCAATGGTGACTGTCAGGGTTCAGTTCCATAGGCTAGGTCTAGGTTTAGGGTTAGGTGTTCGGAAAGGTGTACAGGGAGCACATGGTTTTGTTTAGGCTAACAATCCGGCTCTGTTGTGAGGGTGAGGACGAGATTGAACATCAGGTTTATGGTGAAGCATGGGTAACATCGATGGTGACAGTGAGGTTTCAGGTCCTGGTTGCAGTCCAGGGTTAAGTTTAAGTGGTGGTTTAGCTGTAAGTGGAGGATAGGGATATGGTTAGAGTCAGGATCCAGCTCTGATTGTGAGGGTGATTGCGAGATAGACTTTCATGATGTTTCTTAGACATGAGTGATGGTGATGGTGGTGGTGAGGGGTCACGTTGGAAGACCTGGGCAGGGTTTCAGATCAGGTGTATGGAATGGTGTACAGTGAGGGTAGGTTTGCAGGTAGAGTTAGAGACTGTCTCTGATGTGACTGTGAGGACAAGATTTAAATCCATTTTTAAAGATAACCTTCAGTGGTGTCAATGGTGACTCTAAGGGTTAAGGTCCAGGGACAAGTGCTTGCTTTAGGGTTGCATGTTCATTAAGGTTAATGGGGAGTGTAGGGTTACTATCAGTGTTTGCATCTGTCTCTGATGTGAGGGTGAGTACGAGATTGCAGTTCAAGGTTACGGTGAGGCCTGGGTGACGTCGAAGGTGACAGTGAGGGTTTGGTCCATGGGCTAGTGCTAGGATTTGGGTTGCGATTTCTTTAAGGCAAATGGGGAGTTTAGATTATGGTTAGAGCTTGGTTTCACCTGTGATGTGAGTTAGAGAGTATGATTGTAATTCAGAGTTGAGGTGAAGCGTGAATGATGTCAATTGTGATGTTGTGTCAGGTCAAGAGACCTGGGCTACAGTTAGGGTTTGTGTTTGCTAAGGTGTACCAGACGTATAGGACTATGTTTAGAGTTAGGATCTGGCTCTGACGTGATGGCATGGACGACATTGAGGTGGAGGTTTACAGTGAGACATGGGGGATGTCGATTTTGTCAGTGAGGATTCAACCAGGAAACAAGGTTAGGGTTAGGGATAGGTGCTTGGTAAGGTGTACAGGGAAGATATGGTTATGGGAAGGATTAGGATCAGGCTCTGATGTGTGGATGAGGAAGTGATTGAACATCAGGTTTGCGCTGAACGTGGGTGATGTCATTGGTGACGATGAGGTTTCAGGTCCAGGGGCCAGGTCTAGGTTTAGGTGTCGGTGTTCAGTTCGCTGTACGTGGAGGATTGGGGTATGGTAGGAATCAGGATCCAGCTCTGACCTGATGTCATTTTCGATACAGACCTTCATGATTTTTGTTAGACATGAGTCATGGTGCTGTCGGTGGTGAGGGGTCAGGTTGAAGAAACTGGGCAGGGTTTTGGGTCAGGTGTACGAACGGTGAACAGTGAGGAGAGGGTTACATTTTGAGTTTGGGACTGTCTCTGATGTGAGTAGGGGGCCAGATTTAAATCCATGTTTAAAGGGAACCTTGTGTGTTGTCAATGGTGATGGTGAGGGGCAATGTCCACGGACAAGGGCTAGTGTTAGGCTTGGGTGTAACTTAAGTTTTATGGGGAAGTTAGGGTTACGATTTGATTTAGGGTCTGTCTCTTATATGAGGGTAAGGACGAGATGGAAGTTTAAGTTACCGGTGAAGCATGTGTTGACATCGAAGGTGGCGGTGTAGGTTAGATCCATGGGCTAGGGCTAGTATTATAGTTGGTAGTTCTTTAAGGCGAATGGGGAGTTTAGATTACAGTTAGAATTTGGGTCTGGTGTGATGTGAAGTAGAGAGTATGATTGTAATTCAAGTTTAAGGTGAAGCGTGGATGATGTCAAATATGATGCTGAGGGGTCAGGTCTAGTGATCAGCACTCGAGTTAGGGTTGGTGTTCGCAAAGTTTTACGGGACATACAGGACTATGTTTAAAGTTAGGATGTAGCTCTGATGTGAGCCCAAGGGTGAGATTGTTCTTGACGTTTACTGTGAGGTGTGTTAGATGTCGATTTTGACGGTGAGGGTTTTGGTCAGTGAACAAGGTTAGGGTTAGGGTTTGGTGTTCTGTAAGTTGTACTGGGAGGAGAGCGTTATCGTTATGCTTAGGATCCAGCTCTGATGTGAGGTGAAGGGGTACACTGACGAGGAGTTTTACAGTGAGGCATGGGGGACGCTGATGGTGACAGTGAGGGGTAAGTCAAGGAAACAAGGCTAGGTTCAGGGTTAAGTGTTTGGCAAGGTGTACGGGGGAGATATTGTTATGGGAAGGGTTCGGATTGGGCTCTGACATGAGGATCAGGACGAGATTGAACATCAGGTTTACGCTGAAGCCTGGGTGATGTCAATGGTGATTGTGAGGTATTAGGTCCATGGGCTAGGGCTAGGGGTAGGGTTAGGTGTTTGGTAAGGTGTACAGGGACTATATGGTTTCATTTGGGCTTATGATCTGGCTCTGTAGTGCGGTTGAGGACGAGATTGAACATCGGGTTTACGGAGAATTCTGGGTGACATCGTTGGTGATTGTGCGGTTTCAGGTCCAGGAGCCAAGCTAGGGTTAGGTTTCGGTGTTGGTTTAACTGTGCATGGAGGATAGGGATATGGTTAGAGTCAGGATCCAGCTCTAAAGTGAGGGTGATTGTGAGAATGATATTCACTCTTTTTGATAGACATGCTTGATGGTGGTGTTTGTGGTGAGGGGTCAGAGCGAAGGACGTGGGCAGGGTATCGTATTAGGTGTACGAAATGGTGAACATTGAGGGTAAATGTATGGTGAGAGTTAGAGTCTGTCTCTGAAGTGATTACGAAGACAAGATTTAAATCCATGGATAAAGCGAACCTTCGGTGAAGTCAGTGGTGACGCTGAGGGACAATGTCCAGGGACAAAGACTAGGGTTAGGGTTGGGTGTTTGTTTAGGTTTATGGCGAAGATAGGGTTACAATTAGAGTTAGGGTCTGTCTCTGATGTGAGGGTGAGTACGAGATTGAAGATCCAGTTTATGGTTAATTCTCAGTGACATCGATGGTGATGGTGATGATTCAGATCCATGGGCTAGGGCTAGGTTAATGGATACTAGTTCTTTAACATGAACGAGGAGTTTGGATTATGGTTAGCATTAGGGCCCAGCTCTGATGTGAGTTAGAGAGTATGATTGTAATTCAGGATTAAGGTGAAGCATGGAAGATGTCAATTGAGATGTTGTGTGGTCATGTCAAATGACCAGCAGTAGAGAGAAGGTTGGTTTTCACTGAGGTGTATGGAACATACGGGACTACGTTTGGAGTTAGGGTGTGACTCTGAAGTGATGGTGAGGGTGAGATTGACACGGAGGTTTACAGTGACGCATGGGAGATGTCGATTTTAACAGAGAGGATACAGGCCAGTGAACAAGGTTAGGTTTAGGGTTAGGTGTCCTGTAATGTGTACAGGGAGGATTGGTTTATCATTTTGCTTAGGATTCACCTCTGATGTGATGTTGAGGGATAGATTGAGGTCGAGGTTTTCATTGAAGCGTAGGGGACATTGATGGTGATGGTGAGGGGTAAGTCCAGGGAACAAGGCTAGGGTTAGGGTTAGCTGTTTGGTAAGGTGTACAGGGAAGATACGGTTATGGGAAGGGTTTGAGTCGGGCTCTGATGTGAGGATGAGGATGGGATTGCACATCGGGTTTACGCTGAAGCCTGGGTGATGTCGATGGTGACCGTCAAGGTTCAATTCCATGGGCTAGGGCTAGGGTTAGGGTTAGGTGTTTGGTAAGGTGTACAGGGAAGATACGGTTATGGGAAGGGTTAGAATTGGGCTCTGATGTGAGGATGAGGAAGAGATTGAACATCAGGTTTACGCTGAAGCCTGGGTGATGTCAATGGTGACTGTCAGGGTTCAGTTCCATAGGCTAGGTCTAGGTTTAGGGTTAGGTGTTCGGAAAGGTGTACAGGGAGCACATGGTTTTGTTTAGGCTAACAATCCGGCTCTGTTGTGAGGGTGAGGACGAGATTGAACATCAGGTTTATGGTGAAGCATGGGTAACATCGATGGTGACAGTGAGGTTTCAGGTCCTGGTTGCAGTCCAGGGTTAAGTTTAAGTGGTGGTTTAGCTGTAAGTGGAGGATAGGGATATGGTTAGAGTCAGGATCCAGCTCTGATTGTGAGGGTGATTGCGAGATAGACTTTCATGATGTTTCTTAGACATGAGTGATGGTGATGGTGGTGGTGAGGGGTCACGTTGGAAGACCTGGGCAGGGTTTCAGATCAGGTGTATGGAATGGTGTACAGTGAGGGTAGGTTTGCAGGTAGAGTTAGAGACTGTCTCTGATGTGACTGTGAGGACAAGATTTAAATCCATTTTTAAAGATAACCTTCAGTGGTGTCAATGGTGACTCTAAGGGTTAAGGTCCAGGGACAAGTGCTTGCTTTAGGGTTGCATGTTCATTAAGGTTAATGGGGAGTGTAGGGTTACTATCAGTGTTTGCATCTGTCTCTGATGTGAGGGTGAGTACGAGATTGCAGTTCAAGGTTACGGTGAGGCCTGGGTGACGTCGAAGGTGACAGTGAGGGTTTGGTCCATGGGCTAGTGCTAGGATTTGGGTTGCGATTTCTTTAAGGCAAATGGGGAGTTTAGATTATGGTTAGAGCTTGGTTTCACCTGTGATGTGAGTTAGAGAGTATGATTGTAATTCAGAGTTGAGGTGAAGCGTGAATGATGTCAATTGTGATGTTGTGTCAGGTCAAGAGACCTGGGCTACAGTTAGGGTTTGTGTTTGCTAAGGTGTACCAGACGTATAGGACTATGTTTAGAGTTAGGATCTGGCTCTGACGTGATGGCATGGACGACATTGAGGTGGAGGTTTACAGTGAGACATGGGGGATGTCGATTTTGTCAGTGAGGATTCAACCAGGAAACAAGGTTAGGGTTAGGGATAGGTGCTTGGTAAGGTGTACAGGGAAGATATGGTTATGGGAAGGATTAGGATCAGGCTCTGATGTGTGGATGAGGAAGTGATTGAACATCAGGTTTGCGCTGAACGTGGGTGATGTCATTGGTGACGATGAGGTTTCAGGTCCAGGGGCCAGGTCTAGGTTTAGGTGTCGGTGTTCAGTTCGCTGTACGTGGAGGATTGGGGTATGGTAGGAATCAGGATCCAGCTCTGACCTGATGTCATTTTCGATACAGACCTTCATGATTTTTGTTAGACATGAGTCATGGTGCTGTCGGTGGTGAGGGGTCAGGTTGAAGAAACTGGGCAGGGTTTTGGGTCAGGTGTACGAACGGTGAACAGTGAGGAGAGGGTTACATTTTGAGTTTGGGACTGTCTCTGATGTGAGTAGGGGGCCAGATTTAAATCCATGTTTAAAGGGAACCTTGTGTGTTGTCAATGGTGATGGTGAGGGGCAATGTCCACGGACAAGGGCTAGTGTTAGGCTTGGGTGTAACTTAAGTTTTATGGGGAAGTTAGGGTTACGATTTGATTTAGGGTCTGTCTCTTATATGAGGGTAAGGACGAGATGGAAGTTTAAGTTACCGGTGAAGCATGTGTTGACATCGAAGGTGGCGGTGTAGGTTAGATCCATGGGCTAGGGCTAGTATTATAGTTGGTAGTTCTTTAAGGCGAATGGGGAGTTTAGATTACAGTTAGAATTTGGGTCTGGTGTGATGTGAAGTAGAGAGTATGATTGTAATTCAAGTTTAAGGTGAAGCGTGGATGATGTCAAATATGATGCTGAGGGGTCAGGTCTAGTGATCAGCACTCGAGTTAGGGTTGGTGTTCGCAAAGTTTTACGGGACATACAGGACTATGTTTAAAGTTAGGATGTAGCTCTGATGTGAGCCCAAGGGTGAGATTGTTCTTGACGTTTACTGTGAGGTGTGTTAGATGTCGATTTTGACGGTGAGGGTTTTGGTCAGTGAACAAGGTTAGGGTTAGGGTTTGGTGTTCTGTAAGTTGTACTGGGAGGAGAGCGTTATCGTTATGCTTAGGATCCAGCTCTGATGTGAGGTGAAGGGGTACACTGACGAGGAGTTTTACAGTGAGGCATGGGGGACGCTGATGGTGACAGTGAGGGGTAAGTCAAGGAAACAAGGCTAGGTTCAGGGTTAAGTGTTTGGCAAGGTGTACGGGGGAGATATTGTTATGGGAAGGGTTCGGATTGGGCTCTGACGTGAGGATCAGGACGAGATTGAACATCAGGTTTACGCTGAAGCCTGGGTGATGTCAATGGTGATTGTGAGGTATTAGGTCCATGGGCTAGGGCTAGGGGTAGGGTTAGGTGTTTGGTAAGGTGTACAGGGACTATATGGTTTCATTTGGGCTTATGATCTGGCTCTGTAGTGCGGTTGAGGACGAGATTGAACATCGGGTTTACGGAGAATTCTGGGTGACATCGTTGGTGATTGTGCGGTTTCAGGTCCAGGAGCCAAGCTAGGGTTAGGTTTCGGTGTTGGTTTAACTGTGCATGGAGGATAGGGATATGGTTAGAGTCAGGATCCAGCTCTAAAGTGAGGGTGATTGTGAGAATGATATTCACTCTTTTTGATAGACATGCTTGATGGTGGTGTTTGTGGTGAGGGGTCAGAGCGAAGGACGTGGGCAGGGTATCGTATTAGGTGTACGAAATGGTGAACATTGAGGGTAAATGTATGGTGAGAGTTAGAGTCTGTCTCTGAAGTGATTACGAAGACAAGATTTAAATCCATGGATAAAGCGAACCTTCGGTGAAGTCAGTGGTGACGCTGAGGGACAATGTCCAGGGACAAAGACTAGGGTTAGGGTTGGGTGTTTGTTTAGGTTTATGGCGAAGATAGGGTTACAATTAGAGTTAGGGTCTGTCTCTGATGTGAGGGTGAGTACGAGATTGAAGATCCAGTTTATGGTTAATTCTCAGTGACATCGATGGTGATGGTGATGATTCAGATCCATGGGCTAGGGCTAGGTTAATGGATACTAGTTCTTTAACATGAACGAGGAGTTTGGATTATGGTTAGCATTAGGGCCCAGCTCTGATGTGAGTTAGAGAGTATGATTGTAATTCAGGATTAAGGTGAAGCATGGAAGATGTCAATTGAGATGTTGTGTGGTCATGTCAAATGACCAGCAGTAGAGAGAAGGTTGGTTTTCACTGAGGTGTATGGAACATACGGGACTACGTTTGGAGTTAGGGTGTGACTCTGAAGTGATGGTGAGGGTGAGATTGACACGGAGGTTTACAGTGACGCATGGGAGATGTCGATTTTAACAGAGAGGATACAGGCCAGTGAACAAGGTTAGGTTTAGGGTTAGGTGTCCTGTAATGTGTACAGGGAGGATTGGTTTATCATTTTGCTTAGGATTCACCTCTGATGTGATGTTGAGGGATAGATTGAGGTCGAGGTTTTCATTGAAGCGTAGGGGACATTGATGGTGATGGTGAGGGGTAAGTCCAGGGAACAAGGCTAGGGTTAGGGTTAGCTGTTTGGTAAGGTGTACAGGGAAGATACGGTTATGGGAAGGGTTTGAGTCGGGCTCTGATGTGAGGATGAGGATGGGATTGCACATCGGGTTTACGCTGAAGCCTGGGTGATGTCGATGGTGACCGTCAAGGTTCAATTCCATGGGCTAGGGCTAGGGTTAGGGTTAGGTGTTTGGTAAGGTGTACAGGGAAGATACGGTTATGGGAAGGGTTAGAATTGGGCTCTGATGTGAGGATGAGGAAGAGATTGAACATCAGGTTTACGCTGAAGCCTGGGTGATGTCGATGGTGACTGCCAGGGTTCAGTTCCATGGGCTAGGTCTAGGGTTAGGGTTAGCTGTTCGGAAGGGTGTACAGGGAGCACATGGTTTTGTTTAGGCTAACAATCCGGCTCTGTTGTGAGGGTGAGGACGAGATTGAACATCAGGTTTATGGTGAAGCATGGGTAACATCGATGGTGACAGTGAGGTTTCAGGTCCTGGTTGCAGTCCAGGGTTAAGTTTAAGTGGTGGTTTAGCTGTAAGTGGAGGATAGGGATATGGTTAGAGTCAGGATCCAGCTCTGATTGTGAGGGTGATTGCGAGATAGACTTTCATGATGTTTCTTAGACATGAGTGATGGTGATGGTGGTGGTGAGGGGTCACGTTGGAAGACCTGGGCAGGGTTTCAGATCAGGTGTATGGAATGGTGTACAGTGAGGGTAGGTTTGCAGGTAGAGTTAGAGACTGTCTCTGATGTGACTGTGAGGACAAGATTTAAATCCATTTTTAAAGATAACCTTCAGTGGTGTCAATGGTGACTCTAAGGGTTAAGGTCCAGGGACAAGTGCTTGCTTTAGGGTTGCATGTTCATTAAGGTTAATGGGGAGTGTAGGGTTACTATCAGTGTTTGCATCTGTCTCTGATGTGAGGGTGAGTACGAGATTGCAGTTCAAGGTTACGGTGAGGCCTGGGTGACGTCGAAGGTGACAGTGAGGGTTTGGTCCATGGGCTAGTGCTAGGATTTGGGTTGCGATTTCTTTAAGGCAAATGGGGAGTTTAGATTATGGTTAGAGCTTGGTTTCACCTGTGATGTGAGTTAGAGAGTACGATTGTAATTCAGAGTTGAGGTGAAGCGTGAATGATGTCAATTGTGATGTTGTGTCAAGTCAAGAGACCTGGGCTACAGTTAGGGTTTGTGTTTGCTAAGGTGTACCAGACGTATAGGACTATGTTTAGAGTTAGGATCTGGCTCTGACGTGATGGCATGGACGACATTGAGGTGGAGGTTTACAGTGAGACATGGGGGATGTCGATTTTGTCAGTGAGGATTCAACCAGGAAACAAGGTTAGGGTTAGGGATAGGTGCTTGGTAAGGTGTACAGGGAAGATATGGTTATGGGAAGGATTAGGATCAGGCTCTGATGTGTGGATGAGGAAGTGATTGAACATCAGGTTTGCGCTGAACGTGGGTGATGTCATTGGTGACGATGAGGTTTCAGGTCCAGGGGCCAGGTCTAGGTTTAGGTGTCGGTGTTCAGTTCGCTGTACGTGGAGGATTGGGGTATGGTAGGAATCAGGATCCAGCTCTGACCTGATGTCATTTTCGATACAGACCTTCATGATTTTTGTTAGACATGAGTCATGGTGCTGTCGGTGGTGAGGGGTCAGGTCGAAGAAACTGGGCAGGGTTTTGGGTCAGGTGTACGAACGGTGAACAGTGAGGAGAGGGTTACATTTTGAGTTTGGGACTGTCTCTGATGTGAGTAGGGGGCCAGATTTAAATCCATGTTTAAAGGGAAC
Source organism: Manis javanica (assembly GCF_040802235.1). Classification (NCBI taxonomy): domain Eukaryota; kingdom Metazoa; phylum Chordata; class Mammalia; order Pholidota; family Manidae; genus Manis; species Manis javanica. Next base: position 123,251,859 of record NC_133158.1, on the reverse strand, counting down.
CTTGTGTGTTGTCAATGGTGATGGTGAGGGGCAATGTCCACGGACAAGGGCTAGTGTTAGGCTTGGGTGTAACTTAAGTTTTATGGGGAAGTTAGGGTTACGATTTGATTTAGGGTCTGTCTCTTATATGAGGGTAAGGACGAGATGGAAGTTTAAGTTACCGGTGAAGCATGTGTTGACATCGAAGGTGGCGGTGTAGGTTAGATCCATGGGCTAGGGCTAGTATTATAGTTGGTAGTTCTTTAAGGCGAATGGGGAGTTTAGATTACAGTTAGAATTTGGGTCTGGTGTGATGTGAAGTAGAGAGTATGATTGTAATTCAGGTTTAAGGTGAAGCGTGGATGATGTCAAATATGATGCTGAGGGGTCAGGTCTAGTGATCAGCACTCGAGTTAGGGTTGGTGTTCGCAAAGTTTTACGGGACATACAGGACTATGTTTAAAGTTAGGATGTAGCTCTGATGTGAGCCCAAGGGTGAGATTGTTCTTGACGTTTACTGTGAGGTGTGTTAGATGTCGATTTTGACGGTGAGGGTTTTGGTCAGTGAACAAGGTTAGGGTTAGGGTTTGGTGTTCTGTAAGTTGTACTGGGAGGAGAGCGTTATCGTTATGCTTAGGATCCAGCTCTGATGTGAGGTGAAGGGGTACACTGACGAGGAGTTTTACAGTGAGGCATGGGGGACGCTGATGGTGACAGTGAGGGGTAAGTCAAGGAAACAAGGCTAGGTTCAGGGTTAAGTGTTTGGCAAGGTGTACGGGGGAGATATTGTTATGGGAAGGGTTCGGATTGGGCTCTGACGTGAGGATCAGGACGAGATTGAACATCAGGTTTACGCTGAAGCCTGGGTGATGTCAATGGTGATTGTGAGGTATTAGGTCCATGGGCTAGGGCTAGGGGTAGGGTTAGGTGTTTGGTAAGGTGTACAGGGACTATATGGTTTCATTTAGGCTTATGATCTGGCTCTGTAGTGCGGTTGAGGACGAGATTGAACATCGGGTTTACGGAGAATTCTGGGTGACATCGTTGGTGATTGTGCGGTTTCAGGTCCAGGAGCCAAGCTAGGGTTAGGTTTCGGTGTTGGTTTAACTGTGCATGGAGGATAGGGATATGGTTAGAGTCAGGATCCAGCTCTAAAGTGAGGGTGATTGTGAGAATGATATTCACTCTTTTTGATAGACATGCTTGATGGTGGTGTTTGTGGTGAGGGGTCAGAGCGAAGGACGTGGGCAGGGTATCGTATTAGGTGTACGAAATGGTGAACATTGAGGGTAAATGTATGGTGAGAGTTAGAGTCTGTCTCTGAAGTGATTACGAAGACAAGATTTAAATCCATGGATAAAGCGAACCTTCGGTGAAGTCAGTGGTGACGCTGAGGGACAATGTCCAGGGACAAAGACTAGGGTTAGGGTTGGGTGTTTGTTTAGGTTTATGGCGAAGATAGGGTTACAATTAGAGTTAGGGTCTGTCTCTGATGTGAGGGTGAGTACGAGATTGAAGATCCAGTTTATGGTTAATTCTCAGTGACATCGATGGTGATGGTGATGATTCAGATCCATGGGCTAGGGCTAGGTTAATGGATACTAGTTCTTTAACATGAACGAGGAGTTTGGATTATGGTTAGCATTAGGGCCCAGCTCTGATGTGAGTTAGAGAGTATGATTGTAATTCAGGATTAAGGTGAAGCATGGAAGATGTCAATTGAGATGTTGTGTGGTCATGTCAAATGACCAGCAGTAGAGAGAAGGTTGGTTTTCACTGAGGTGTATGGAACATACGGGACTACGTTTGGAGTTAGGGTGTGACTCTGATGTGATGGTGAGGGTGAGATTGACACGGAGGTTTACAGTGACGCATGGGAGATGTCGATTTTAACAGAGAGGGTACAGGCCAGTGAACAAGGTTAGGTTTAGGGTTAGGTGTCCTGTAATGTGTACAGGGAGGATTGGTTTATCATTTTGCTTAGGATTCACCTCTGATGTGATGTTGAGGGATAGATTGAGGTCGAGGTTTTCATTGAAGCGTAGGGGACATTGATGGTGATGGTGAGGGGTAAGTCCAGGGAACAAGGCTAGGGTTAGGGTTAGGTGTTTGGTAAGGTGTACAGGGAAGATACGGTTATGGGAAGGGTTTGAGTCGGGCTCTGATGTGAGGATGAGGATGGGATTGCACATCGGGTTTACGCTGAAGCCTGGGTGATGTCGATGGTGACCGTCAAGGTTCAATTCCATGGGCTAGGGCTAGGGTTAGGGTTAGGTGTTTGGTAAGGTGTACAGGGAAGATACGGTTATGGGTAGGGTTAGAATTGGGCTCTGATGTGAGGATGAGGAAGAGATTGAACATCAGGTTTACGCTGAAGCCTGGGTGATGTCGTTGGTGACTGTCAGGGTTCAGTTCCATGGGCTAGGTCTAGGGTTAGGGTTAGGTGTTCGGAAAAGTGTACAGGGAGAACATGGTTTTGCTTAGTCTAACAATCCGGCTCTGTTGTGAGGGTGAGGACGAGATTGAACTTCAGGTTTATGGTGAAGCATGGGTAACATCGATGGTGACAGTGAGGTTTCAGGTCCTGGTTGCAGTCCAGGGTTAAGTTGAAGTGGTGGTTTAGCTGTAAGTGGAGGATAGGGATATGGTTAGAGTCAGGATCCAGCTCTGATTGTGAGGGTGATTGCGAGATAGACTTTCATGATGTTTCTTAGACATGAGTGATGGTGATGGTGGTGGTGAGGGGTCACGTTGGAAGACCTGGGCAGGGTTTCAGATCAGGTGTATGGAATGCTGTACAGTGAGGGTAGGTTTACAGGTAGAGTTAGAGACTGTCTCTGATGTGATTGTGAGGACAAGATTTAAATCCATTTTTAAAGATAACCTTCAGTGGTGTCAGTGGTGACTCTAAGGGTTAAGGACCAGGGACAAGTGCTTGCTTTAGGGTGGCATGTTCATTAAGGTTAATGGGGAGTGTAGGGTTTCTATCAGTGTTTGCATCTGTCTCTGATGTGAGGGTGAGTATGAGATTGCAGTTCAAGGTAACGGGGAAGCCTGGGTGACGTCGAAGGTGACAGTGAGGGTTTGTTCCATGGGCTAGTGCTAGGATTTGTGTTGCGATTTCTTTAAGGCAAATGGGGAGTTTAGATTATGGTTAGATTTACGTTTCACATGTGATGTGAGTTAGAGAGTACGATTGTAATTCAGAGTTGAGGTGAAGCGTGAATGATGTCAATTGTGATGTTGGGTCAGGTCAGGAGACCTGGGCTACAGTTAGGGTTTGTGTTTGCTAAGGTGTACCAGACGTCTAGGACTATGTTTAGAGTTAGGATCTGGCTCTGACGTGATAGCATGGACGACATTGAGGTGGAGGTTTGCAGTGAGGCATGGGGGATGACAATATTGTCAGTGTGGATTCAACCAGGAAACACGGTTAGGGTTAGGAATAGGTGTTTGGTAAGGTGTACAGGGAAGGTATGGTTATGGGAAGGATTAGGATCCGGCTCTGATTTGACGATGAGGAAGTTATTGAACATCACATTTGCGCTGCACTTGGGTGATGTCATTGGTGACAACGAGGTCTCAAGTCCAGTGGCCAGGTCTTGCTTTAGGTGTCGGTGTTCAGTTCGCTGTACGGGGAGAATTGGGATATGGTTAGAATCAGGATCCAGCTCTGATCTGATGTCATTTTCGGTATGGACCTTCATGATTTTTGTTAGACATGAGTTATGGTGCTGGTGGTCTTGAGTGGTCAGGTTGAAGGACCTTGCAGGGTTGTGGGTCAGGTGTACGGAACGGTGAACAGAGAGGATAGGGTTACAGGTAGAGTTTGAGACTGTCTCTGATGTGAGTAGGTGGCCAGATTTAAATCCATGTTTAAAGGGAACCTTGGGTGTTGTCAATGGTGATGGTGAGGGGCAATGTCCAGGGACAAGTGCTAGTGTTATTCTTGGTTGTAAGTTAAGTTTTATGGGAGGTTAGAGTTACAATTTGATTCAGGGTTTGTCTCTTTTGTGAGGGTAAGGAGGAGATTGAAGTTTAAGTTGACGGTGAAGCCTGTGGTGACATCGAAGGTGGCGGTGTAAGTTAGATCCATGGAATAGAGCTAGTGTTAAGGTTGGTAGTTCTTTAAGGCGAACAGGGAGTTTAGATTACAGTTAGAATTTGGGTCTGGTGTGATGTAACTTAGAGAGTATGATTGTAATTCAGGTTTAAGATGAAGCGTGGATGATGTCAGATATGATGCTGAGGGTTTATGTCTAGTGGCTAGTGCTAAAGTAGGGGTTGGTGTTCGCTAAGTTTTACGGGACATATAGGACTATGTTAAAAGTTAGGATGTAGCTCTGATGTGAGCCTAAGGGTGGGATTGATGCTGAGGTTTACCTTGAGGTGTGGTAGATGTCGATTTTGACGGTGAGGATTTTGGCCAGTGAACAAGGTTTAGGGTTAGGGTTAGGTGTTCTGTAAGGTGTACTGGGAGGATAGGGTTATCGTTATGCTTAAGATCCGGCTATGATGTGAGGTCAAGGGGGACACTGAGGATGAGTTTTACAGTGAGGCATGGGGGACGTTGATGGTGACAGTGAGGGGTAAGTCAACTGAACACAGCTAGATTAAGGGTTAAGTGTTTGGTAAGGTGTACGGGGTAGATATGGTTATGGTATGGGTTCGGATTATGCTCTAATGTGAGGATCAGGACGAGATTGAACATCAGGTTTACGCTGAAGCCTGGGTGATGTCAATGGTGACTGTGAGGGATTAGGTCCATGGGCTGGTGCTAGGGGTAGGGTTAGGTGTTTGGTAAGGTGTACAGGGAGTGTTTGCTTTCAGTTAGACTTATGATATGGCTCTGTTGTGAGGTTGAGGACGAGATTGAACATCGGATTTAGAGTGAAGGCTGGGTGACATCATTGGTGATTGTGCGGTTTCAGGTCCAGGAGCCAAGCTAGGGTTAGGTTTCGGTGTTGGTTTAACTGTGCATGGAGGATAGGGATATGGTTAGAGTCGGGATCCAGCTCTAAAGTGAGGGTGATTGTGAGAATGATATTCACTCTTTTTGATAGACATGCTTGATGGTGGTGTTTGTGGTGAGGGGTCAGAGGGAAGGACGTGGGCAGGGTATCGTATTAGGTGTACGAAATGGTGAACATTGAGGGTAGATGTATGGTGAGAATTAGAGTCTGTCTCTGAAGTGATTACGAAGACAATATTCAAATCCATGGATAAAGCGAACCTTGGGTGATGTCAATGGTGACGCTGAGGGATAAGGTCCAGGGACAGAGACTAGGGTTAGGGTTGGGTGTTATTTTAGGTTTATGGGGAGGATAGTGTTACAATTATAGTTAGAGTCAGTCTCTGATCTGAGGGTGAAGACGAGATTGAAGTTCAAGTTTATGGTTAAGCCTCAGTGACATTGATTGTGATGGTGATGTTTCAGATCCATGGGCTAGGGCTAGGTTTATGGATACTAGTTCTTTAAGGTGAACGAGGAGTTTGGATTATGGGTAGAATTAGGGTCCACTCTGATGTGAGTTAGAGAGTATGATTGTAATTCAGGATTAAGGTGAAGCATGGAAGATGTCAATTGTGATGTTGAGAGGTCATATCAAGTGACCAGGGGTAGAGATAAGGTTGGTTTTCACTAAGGTGTATGGAAGACATAGGACTACATTTAGAGTTAGTATGTGGCTCTGATGTGATGGTGAGGGTGAGATTGTCATAGGGGTTTACAGTGAGACATGGGAGATGTCGATTTTAACCGTGATGGTAGAGGCCAGTGAACAAGGTTAGTTGTATGGTTAAGTGTTCTGTAATGTGTACAGTAAGGATTGGGTTATTGTTATGCTTAGGATCCAGCTCTGACGTGATGTTGAGGGATAGATTGAGGTCGGGTTTTACATTGAGGCTTGGGGGACATTGATGGTGATGGTGAGTGGTAAGTTCAGGGAACAAGGCTAGGGTTAGGGTTAGGTGTTTGTTAAGGTGTACAGGGAAGATATGGTTATGGGAAGGGTTAGAATCGGGCTCTGATGTGAGGATGAGGATGAGATTGAACATCAGGTTTAGGCTGAAGCCTGGGAGATATCGATGGTGACTGTCAGGGATCAGTTCCATGGGCTAGGGCTAGGGTTAGGGTTAGGTGTTCGGTAAGGTGTACAGGGAGCACATGGTTTTGTTTAGGCTTACATTCCGGCTCTGTTGTGAGGGTGAGGACGAGATTGAACATCAGGTTTATGGTGAAGCATGGGTAACATCGATGGTGACAGTGAGGTTTCAGGTCCAGGGGCCAGTCTAGGGTTATGTTTGGGTGTTGGTATAGCTGTACGTGAAGTATAGGGATATGGTTAGAGTCAGGATCCAGCTCTGACTGTTAGGGTGATTGCGAGATAGACTTTCATGATGTTTATTAGACATGAGTGATGGTGATGGTGGTGGTGAGGGGAGAGGTTGGAATACCAGGGCAGGGTTTCGGATCAGGTGTATTTAATGGTGTACAGTGAGGATAGGTTTACAGGTAGAGTTAGAGACTGTCTCTGCTGTGATTGTGAGGACAATATTCAAATCCATTTATAAAGGGAACCTTCAGTGATTTTAATGGTGACGCTGAGGGTTAACGTCCAGGGACTAGTGCTTGCTTAAGGGTTGCATGTTCATTAAGCTTTATGGGGAGTGTAGGGTTACTATTAGTGTTTGCATCTGTCTCTGATGTGAGGGTGAGGATGAGATTGAAGTTCAAGGTTATTGTGAAGCCTGGGTGATGTCGAAGGTGACAGTGAGGGATTGATCCATGGGCTTGTGCTAGGATTTCTGTTGCGGTTTTTTTTAAGGCAAATGGGGAGTTTAGATTATGGTTAGAGTAGTTAGGTTTCAGCTCTGATGTGAGTTAGAGAGTATGATTGTAATTCAGATTGAGGTGAAACTTGAATGATGTCAATTGTGATGTTGTGTCAGGTCAAGAGACCAGGGCTAGAGTTAGGGTTTGTGTTTGCTGGGTGTACCAGACGTATAGGACTACGTTTAGAGTTAGGATCTGGCTCTGACGTGATGGCATGGACGACATTGAGGTGGAGGTTTACAGTGAGGCATGGGGGATGTCGATTTTGTCAGTGAGGATTCAACCAGGAAACAAGGTTAGGGTTAGGGATAGTTGTTTGGTAAGGTGTACAGGGAAGATATGGTTATGGGAAAGATTAGGATCAGGCTCTGATGTGAGGATGAGGAATTGATTGAACACCAGGTTTGCGCTGAACTTGGGTGATGTCATTGGTGACGATGAGGTTTCAGGTCCAGGGGCCAGGTCTAGGCTTAGGTGTCTTTGTTCAGTTTGGTGTACGTGGAGAATTGGGATATGGTAGGAATCAGGATCCATCTCTGATCTGATGTCATTTTCGATATTGACCCTCTTGTTTTTTTTTTGACATGAGTTATGGTGCTGGTGGTGGTGAGGGGTCAGGTTGAAGGACCTGGGCAGGGTTTTGGGTCAGGTGTACGGAAGGGTGAACAGTGAGGATAGGGTTACATTTAGACTTTGAGACTGTCTCTGATGTGAGTAAGGGGCCAGATTTAAATCCATGTTTAAAGGGAACCTTGGGTGTTGTCAATGGTGGTGGTGAGGGGCAATGTCCAGGGACATGGGCTAGTGTAAGGCTTGGGTGTAAGTGAAGTGTTATGGGGAGGTTTGTGTTTTGATTTGATTTACAGTCTGTCTCTTATGTGAGGGTAATGACGAAATTGAAGTTTACGTTGACGGTGCAGACTGTGGTGACATCGAAGGTGGCGGTGTAGGGTAGATCCATGGGCTGGGGCTAGTATTAAGGTTGGTAGTTCTTTAAGGCGAATGGGGAGTTTAGATTACAGTTAGAATTTGGGTCTGGTGTGATGTGAGTTAGAGAGTATGATTGTAATTCAGGTTTAAGGTGAAGCGTGGATGATGTCAAATATGATGCTGAAGGGTCAGGTCTAGTGACCAGCACTAGAGTTAGGGTTGTTGTTAGCTAAGTTTTATGGGACATAAAGGACAATGTTTAAAGTAAGGATGTATCTCTGATGTGAACCCAAGGGTGAGATTGACGTTGAGGTTTAACGTGAGGTGTGGTAGATGTCGATTTTGAAGGTGAGGGTTTTGGCCAGTGAACAATGTTAGGGTTAGGGAAAGGTGTTCTGTAACGTGTACTGGGATGATAGGGTTATCGTTATGCTTAGGATCCGGCTCTGATATGAAGTCAAGGGGGACACTGAGGATTAGTTTTACAGTGAGGTATGGGGGACGTTGATGGTGACAGTGAGGGGTAAGTCAAGGGAACACGGCTAGGTTCAGGGTTAAGTGTTTGGTAAGGTGTACGGGGTAGATATGGTTATGGGAAGGGTTCCGATTGGGCTCTGACTTGAGTATCAGGACGACATTGAACATCAGGTTTACACTGAAGCCTGGGTGATGTCAATGGTTACTGTGAGGGATTAGGTCCATAGGCTAGGGCTAGGGGTAGCGTTAAGTGTTTGGTAAGGTGTACATGGAGTATATGGTTTCATATAGGGTTATGATCTGGCTCTGTTGAGAGGCTGAGGACGAGATTGAACGTCGGTTTTACGGTGAAGTCTGGATGACATCTATATTGATATTGTCGCTTCAGTTCCAGGAGTAAAGGTAGTGTTAGGTTTCGGTGTTGGTTTAACTGTACATGTTGTATAGGGATATGGTTAGAGTCAGGATCGAGCTCTAATGTGAGGGCGATTGTGAGACTGACCTTCACTCTTTTTGTTAGACATGAATGATGGTGGTGTTTGTGGTGAGAGGTCAGAGCGAAGGACGTGGGCAGCGTTTCGATTTAGGTGTACGAAATGCTGAACAGTGAGGGTAGATGTATGGTGAGATTTAGTGTCTGTCTCTGAAGTGATTAAGAGGACAAGATTTATAATCCATGGATAAAGCGAACTTTGGGTGATGTAAATGGTGATGCTGAGGGATGAGGTCCAGGGACAAAGACTAGGGTTAGGGTTGGGTGTTTGTTTAGGTTTATGGGGAAGATAGGGTTACAATTAGAGTTAGGGTCTGTCGCTGATGTGAGGGTGAGGACGAGATTGAAGTTCAAGTTTATGGTTAAGCCTCTGTGACGTCGATTGTGATGGTGATGTTTTAGATCCATGGGCTAGGGCTAGGTTTATGGATACTAGTTCTTTAAGGTGAACGAGAAGTTTGGATTATGGTTAGAGTTACGGTCCACCTCTGATGTGAGTTAGAGAGTATGATTTTAATTTAGGATCAAGTTGAAGCTTGGAAGATATCAATTGAGATGTTGAGTGGTCATATCAAGTGACCAGCAGTAGAGATAAGGTTGGTTTTCACTAAGGTGTATGGAACATAAAGGACTACATTTAGAGTTAGGATCTTGCTCTGACGTGATGGCATGGACGACATTGAGGTGGAGGTTTCAGTGAGGCATGGGTGATGTCAATTTTGTCAGTGAGGATTCAACCAGGAAACAAGGTTAGGGTTAGGGTAGGTGTTTGGTAAGGTGTACAGGGAAGATATGGTTATGGGAAGGATTAGGGTCAGGCTCTGACACGACGATGAGGAAGTGATTGAACATCAGGTTTGCGCTGCAGTTTGGGTGATGTCATTGGTGACGATGAGGTTTCAGGTCCAGGGGCCAGGTCTTGGTTTACGTGTCGGTGTTCAGTTCGCTGTACGTGGAGAATTGGGATATGGTTAGAATCAGGATCCAGCTCTGATCTGATGTCATTTTCAATATACACCTTCATGATTTTTGTTAGACATGAGTCGTGGTGCTGGTGGTGGTAAGGACTCAGGTTGAAGGACCTGTGCAGGGTTTTGGGTCAGGTGTACGGAACGGTGAACAGTGAGGATAGGGTTACAGGTAGAGTTTGAGACTGTCTCTGATGTGAGTAGGGGGAAGATTTAAATCCATGTTTAAAGGGAACATTGGGTGTTGTCAATGGTGATGGTGCGGGCCAATGTCAAGGGACAAGGGCTAGTGTTAGGCTTGGGTGTAAGTTAAGTTTTATGGGCAGGTTAGTGTTACGATTTGATTTAGGGTCTGTCTCTTATGTGAGGGTAAGGACGAGATTGAAGATTAAGTTGACGGTGAAGCCTATGGTGACATAGAAGGTGGCGGTGTAGGTTAGATCCATGGGCTAGGGCTATTATAAAGGTTGGTAGTTCTTTAAGGCGAATGGGTAGTTTAGATTAGGTTTAGAATTTGGGTCTGGTGTGATGTGAGTTAGAGAGTATGATTGTAATTCAGGTTTAAGGTGAAGCGTGGCTGATGTCAAATATGATGCTGAGTGCTCAGGCCTAGTGAGCAGCACTAGAGTTAGGGTTGGTGTTCGCAGTTTTACGGGACATATACGACTATGTTTAAATTTAGGATGTATCTCTGATGTGAGCCCATGGGTGAGATTTGTGTTTAGGTTTACCGTGAGGTGTGGTAGATGTTGATTTTGATGGTTACGGTTTGGGCTAGTGAACAATTTTAGAGTTAGGGTTAAGTGTTCCGTAAGGTGTACGGTGTGGATAGGGTTATCATTATGCTTAGGATCCGGCTCTGATGTGAGGTCAAGGGGAACAGTGAGGATGAGTTTTACAGTGAGGCATGGGGGGCGTTGATGGTGACAGTGAGGGGTAATTCAAAGGAACACGGCTAGGTTCAGGGTTAAGTGTTTAGTAAAGTGTACGGGGATGATATGGTTATGGGAACGGTTCGGATTGGGCTCTGACATGAGGATCAGGACGAGATTGAACATCAGGTTTATGCTGAAGCCTGAGTGATGTCAATGGTGACTGCTAGGGGTTAAAACCATGGGTTATGGCTAGGGGTAGGGTTTGGTGTTTGTTATGGTTTACAGGGAGTATATGGTTTCAGTTAGGCTCATGATCTGGCTCTGTTGTGAGTTTGAGGACGAGATAGAATATCGCGTTTATGCTGAAGTCTGGGTGACATCAATGGTGACAGTGTGGTTTCAGGTCCAGGAGCCAAGCTGGGGTACGGTTTCAGTGTTGGTTTAACTGTACATGGAGGATAGGGATATAGTTAGAGTCAGGATCCAGCTCTAATGTGAGGGCGATTGTGAGACTGACCTTCACTGTTTTTGTTAGACATGAATGATGGTGGTGTTTGTGGTGAGCGGTCTGAGCGAAGGATGTGGGCAGGGTTTCGGGTTAGGTGTACGTAAAGGTGATCATTGAGGGTAGATGTATGGTGAGAGTTAGAGTCTGAATCTGAAGTGATTACGAGGACAACATTTAAATCCATGGAGTAGTCTTATACGTCTGGTACTCCTTAGCAAACCAAGCCCTAACTTTAGCCCTGGTCTCTTGACCTGACACAACATCACATTTGACATCATTCATGCTTCACCTCAACTCTGAATTACAATCATATTTCTAACTCACATCATAGCTGGACCCTAATTCTAATCATAATCTAAACTCCTCGTTCACCTTAAAGAACTAGTATCCATAAACTTAGCCCTAGCACATGGATCTGAAACAGCACTGTCACAATCAATGTCACTGAGGCTTAAGCATAAACTTGAACTACAATCTTGTCCTCACCCTCACATTAGAGACAGACACTAACTCTAATTCTAACCCTATCTTACCCATAAACGTAAAGAAACACCTAACCCTAACCCTAGTCTTGGACACTGGGCCTTATCCCTCAGCGTCACCATTGACATCACCCATGGTTCGCTTTATACATGGATTTAAATCTTGTCCTCGTAATCACTTCAGTGACAGTCTCTAACTCTCACCATACGTCTAACCTCAATGTTCACCATTTCGTACACCTAACCCGAAACGCTGCCCACGTCCTTCGCTCTGACCCCTTACCACAAACACAACCATCATGCATGTCTATCAAAAACAGTGAAAGTCAGTCTCACAATTGCCCTCACATTAGAGCTGGATCCTGACTCTAACCATATCCCTATTTTCCGTGCACAGTTAAACCAACACCGAAACCTAACCCTAGCTTGGCTCCCGGACCTGAAACCGCACAATCACCATCGATGTCACCCAGACTTCACTGTAAACTGGGTGTTCAATCTCGTCCTCAACCGCACAACAGAGCCGGATCATAAGCCTAAATGAAACCATATACTCCCTGTACAGCTTTCCAAACACCTAACCTTACCCCTAGCCCTAGCCCATGGACCTAATCCCTCACCGTCACCATTGACATCACCCAGGCTTCAGCGTAAACCTGATGTTCAAACTCATCCTGATCCTCACGTCAGAGCCCAGTCCAAACCCTTCCCATAACAATATCTCCCCCGTACACCTTACCAAACTCTTGACACTGAACCTAGCCTTGTTTCCTTGACTTACCCCTCACTGTCACCATCAACGTCCCCCATGCCTCACTGTAAAACTCATCGTCAGTGTACCCCTTCACCTCACATCAGAGCTGGATCCTAAGCATAACGATAACTCTCTCCTCCCAGTACACCTTACAGAACACCAAACCCTAACCCTAACCTTGTTCACTGACCAAAACCCTCACCGTCAAAATCGACATCTACCACACCTCACGGTAAACGTCAAAAACGATCTCACCCTTGGGCTCACATCAGAGCTACATCCTAACTTTAAACATTGTCCTACATGTCCCATAAAACTTAGCGAACACCAACCCTAACTCTAGTGCTGATCACTAGATCTGACCCCTCAGCATCATATTTGACATCATCCACGCTTCACCTTAAACCTGAATTACAATCATACTCTCTACCTCACATCACACCAGACGCAAATTCTAACCGTAATATAAACTCCCCATTCGCCTTAAAGAACTACCTACCTTAATACTAGCCCTAGCCCATGGATCTAACCTACACCGCCAACTTCGATGTCAACATAGGCTTCACCGGTAACTTAAACTTCCATCTCATTCTTTCCCTCACATAAGAGACAGACCCTAAATCAAATCATAACCCTAACCTCCCCATAAAACTTAAGTTACAAACAAGCCTAACACTAGCCCTTGTCCATGGACATTGCCCCTCACCATCACCATTGACAACACACAAGGTTCCCTTTAAACATGGATTTAAATATGGCCCCCTACTCACATCAGATACAGTCCCAAACTCAAAATGTAACCCTCTCCTCACTGTTCACTGTTCGTACACCAGACCCAAAACCCTGCCCAGTTCCTTCAACATGACCCCTCACCACAACCAGCACCATGACTGATGTCTAACAAAAATCGTGAAGGTCTATATCGATAATGACATCAGATCAGAGCTGGATCCTGATTCCTACCATACACCAATTCTCCACGTACAGCGAACTAAACAGCGACACATAAACCTAGACCTGGCCCCTGGACCTGAAACCTCATCATCACCAATGACATCACCAAAGTTCAGTGCAAACCTGATGTTCAATCACTTCCTCATGCTCACATCAGAGCCTGATCCTAATCCTTCCCATAACCATATCTTCCCTGTGCACCTTACCAAACACCTATCCCTAACCCTAACCTTGTTTCCTGGTTGAATCCTCACTGACAAAATCGTCATCCCCCATGCCTTACTGTAAAAATCCACCTCAATGTCGGCCATACCATCACGTCAGAGCCAGATCCTAACTCTAAACGAAGTCCTATACGTCTGGTACACCATAGCAAACACAAACCCTAACTCTAGCCCATGTCTCTTGACCTGACACAACATCACAATTGAGATCATTCGCGCTTCACCTCAACTCTGCATTACAATCGCACACTCTAACTCACATCACAGGTGAAACATAACTCTAACCATAATCTAAACTACCCGTTTGCCTTGAAGAAATTGCAACCCAAATCCTAGCACTAGCCCAAGGACCAAACCCTCACTGTCACCTTCGACGTCACCCAGGATTCACCGTTACCTTGAACTGCAATCTCATACTCACCTTTACATCAGAGACAGATGCAAACACTAATAGTAAACCTACACTCCCCATAAACCTTAATGGACATGCAGCCCTAAAGCAAGCACTTGTCCCTGGACCTTAACCCTCAGAGTCACCATTGACATCACTGAAGGTTATCTTTTAAAATGGATTTAAATCTTGTCCTCACAATCACATCAGAGACAGTCTCTAACTCTACCTGTAAACCTATCCTCACTGTACACCATTCCATACACCTGATCCGAAACCCTGCCCAGGTCTTCCAACCAGACCCCTCACCACCACCATCACCATCACTCATGTCTAAGAAACATTATGAAAGTCTATCTCGCAGTCACCCTCACAATCAGAGCTGGAACCTGACTCTAACCGTATCTCTATCCTCCACTTACAGCTAAACCACCACTTAAACTTAACCCTAGACTGGCTCTTGGACCCGAAATCTCACTGTCACCATCGATCTTACCCATGATTCACCATAAACCTGATGTTCAATCTCGTCCTCACCCTCACAACAGAGCCGGATTGTAAGCCTAAACAAAATCATGCGCTCCCTGTACACCTTAACGATGACATAACCCTATCCCTAGACCTAGCTCATGGAACTGTACCCTGACAGTCACCATCGACATAACCCAGGCTTCAGCGTAAACCTGATGTTCAGTCTCATCCTCATCCTCACATCAGAGCCCGATTCTAACCCTTCACATAACCGTATCTTCCCTGTACACCTTACCAAACACCTATCCCAAACCCTAAACTTGTTTCCTGCTTGAATCCTCACTGACAAAATCGACATCCTCAATGCCTCACTGTAAACGTCCACTTCAATGTCGTCCATGCCATCACATCAGAGCCAGATCCTAACTCTAAACGTAGTCCTGTACGTCTGGTACACCTTAGCAAACACAAACCCTAACTGTAGCCCAGGTCTCTTGACCTGACACAACATAACAATTGACATCATTCACGCTTCACCTCAACTCTGAATTACAATCGCACTCTCTAACTCACATCAGAGCTGAAACCTAACTCTAACCATAATCTAAACTCCCCATTTGCCTTAAAGAAATCGCAACCCAAATCCTAGCACTAGCCCATGGACCAAACCCTCACTGTCACCTTCGACGTCACCCAGGTTTCACCGTAACCTTGAACTGCAATCTCATACTCACCCTTACATCAGAGACAGATGCAAACACTGATTGTAACCCTACACTCCCCATTAACCTTAATGAACATGCAACCCTAAAGCAAGCACTTGTCCCTGGACCTTAACCCTTAGAGTCACCATTGACGCCACTGAAGGTTATCTTTAAAAATGGATTTAAATCTTGTCCTCACAATCACATCAGATACAGTCTCTAACTCTACCTGTAAACCTATCCTCACTGTACACCATTCCATACACCTGATCAGAAACCCTGCCCAGGTCTTCCAACCAGAACCCTCACCACCACCATCAACATCACTCATGTCTAAGAAACATCATGAAAGTCTATCTCGCAATCACCCTCACAATCAGAGCTGGATCCTGACTCTAACCATATCACTATCCTCCACTTACAGCTAAACCACCACTTAAACTTAACCCTGGACTGCAACCAGGTCCTGAAACCTCACTGTCACCATCGATGTTACCCATGCTTCACCATAAATCTGATGTTCAATCTCGTCCTCACCCTCACAACAGAGCCGGATTGTTAGCCTAAACAAAACCATGTGCTCCCTGTACACCTTTCCGAACACCTAACCCTAACCCTAGACCTAGCCCATGGAACTGAACCCTGACAGTCACCATCGACATCACCCAGGCTTCAGCGTAAACCTGATGTTCAATCTCTTCCTCATCCTCACATCAGAGCCCAATTCTAACCCTTCCCATAACCGTATCTTCCCTGTACACCTTACCAAACACCTAACCCTAACTCTTGCCGTAGCCCATGGAATTGAACCTTGACGGTCACCATCGACATCACCCAGGCTTCAGCCTAAACCTGATGTGCAATCTCATCCTCATCCTCACAACAGAGCCCGATTCTAACCCTTCCCATAACCATATCTTCCCTGTACACCTTAACAAACACCTAACCCTAACCCTAGCCTTGTTCCCTGGACTTACCCCTCACCATCACCATCAATGTCCCCCACGCCTCAATGTAAAACTCAACCTCAATCTATCCCTCAACATCACATCATAGCTGAATCCTAAGCATAATGATAACCCAATCCTCCCTGTACGCATTACAGAACACCTAACCCTAAACCTAAACTTTTTCACTGGCCTGTACCCTCACTGTGAAAACCGAGATCTCCCATGCCTCACTGTAAACTTCTATGACAATCTCATCCTCACCAACACATCAGAGCCACATCCTAACTCTAAATGTAGTCCTACATGTTCCATACTTCTTAGTGAATACCAACCTTATCTCTACCGCTGGTCACTTGATATGACCACTCAACATCACAATTGACATCTTCCATGCTTCACCTTAATCCTGAATAACAATCATAGTCTCTAACTGACATAAGAGCTGGTCCCTAATTCTGACCATAATCTAAACTCCTCGTTCACCTTAAAGAACTAGTATCCATAAAACTAGCCCTAGCCCATGGATCTGAAACATCACCATCACAATCGATGTCACTGAGGCCTAACCATAAACTTGAACTTCAATCTCGTCCTCACCCTCACATCAGAGACAGACCCTTACTCTAATTGTAACCCTACTTTCCCCATAAACCTAAACAAACACCCAACCCTCACGTTAGTATTTGTCCCTGGACCTTATCCCTCAGCGTCACCATTGGCATTACCCAAGGTTCGCTTTGTCCATGGATTTAAATCTTGTCCTCGTAATCACTTCAGAGACAGACTCTAACTCACACCATACATCTACCCTCAATGTTCACCATTTCGTACACCTAACCCGACACCCTGCCCATGTCCTTCGCTCTGACCCCTCACCACAAATGCCACCATCATTCATGTCTAACAAAAACAGTGAAGGTCAGTCTCACAATCGCCCTCACATTAGAGCTGGATCCGGACTCTAACCATATCCCTCTCAGACATGTACAGTGAAACCAACACCGAAACCTAACCCTAGTTGGCTCCTGTACCTGAAACCACACTATAACCATCGATGTCACCGAGACTTCACCGTAAACCCGATGCTCAATCTCGTGCACAACCTCACAACAGAGCCAGATCATCAGCCTAACTGAAACCATATATTCCCTGTACACCTTACCAAACACTTAACCCTACCCGTAGCCCTAGCCAAGGGACCTAATTCCGCACAGTCACCATTGACATCACCCAGGCTTCAGCGTAAACCTGATGTTCAATCTCGTCCTGATCCTCACGTCAGAGCCCTATCCGAACCCTTCCCATAACCATATCTCCCCCGTACACGTTACCAAACACTTAACCCTGAACCTCACCTCTGTTCCCTTGATTTAACACTTAACCCTGAACCTCACCTCTGTTCCCTTGATTTACCCCTCACAGTCACCATCAACGTGCAGCATTCCTCACGGTAAAACTCATCCTCAGTGTCCCCCTTGACCTCACATCAGAGCCGGATCCTAAGCATAATGATAACCCTATCCTCCCAGTACACCTTACAGAACACCTAACCCTAACCCTAAACATTGTTCACTGGCCAAAACCTTCTCCGTCAAAATCGACATGTACCACTACTCACGGTAAACCTCAACATCAATCTCACCCTTGGGCTCACATCAGAGCTACATCCTAACTTTAAACATAGTCCTGTATGTCCCGTAAAACTTAGCGAACACCAACCCTACCTCTAGTGCTGGTCACTAGACCTGACCCCTCAGCATCATATCTGACATCATCCACGCCTCACCTTAAACCTGAATTACAATCATACTCTAAACTTCACATCACACCAGACCCAAATTCTAACTGTAATCTAAACTCCCCATTCGCCTTAAAGAACTACCAACCATAATACTAGCCCTAGCCCATGGATCTAACCTACACCGCCACCTTCGATGTCAACACAGGCTTCACTGGTAACTTAAACTTCCATCTCGTCCTTACCCTCATATAAGAGACAGACCCTAAATCAAATCGTAACCCTAACTTCCCCATAAAACTTAAGTTACACCCAAGCCTAACACTAGCCCTTGTACCTGGACATTGCCCCTCACCATCACCATTGACAACACCAAAGGTTCCCTGTAAACATGGATTTAAATCTGGCCCCCTACTCACATCAGAGACAGTCTCAAACTCTACCTGTAACCCTATGCTCACTATTCACCGTTCCGTACACCTGAACCAAAACCCTGCCCAGGTCCTTCAACCAGACCCCTCACCACCACCATCACCGTGACTCATGTCTAACAAAAATCATGAAGGTCTATATCGAAAATGACATCAGATCAGAGCTGGATCCTGATCCTAACCATATCCCAATTCTCCACGTACAGCAAACTGAACACCGACACCTGAAGCAAGACCTGGCCCCTGGACCTGAAACCTCGTCGTAAACAATGACAACACCCAAGTTCAGCGCAAACCTGATGTTCAATCACTTCCTCATCCTCACATCAGAGCCTGATCCTAATCCTTCCCATAAACATATCTTCCCTGTAAACATTACCAAACCCCTATCCCTAACCCTAATCTTGTTTCCTGGTTGAATCCTCACTGACAAAATCGACATCCCCCATGCCTCACTGTAAACCTCCACCTCAATGTCGTCCATGCCATCATGTCACAGCCAGATCCTAACTCTAAACGTAGTCCTATACATCTGGTACACCTCAGCAAACACAAACTCTAACTCTACCCTGGTCTCATGACCTGACACAACATCACAGTTGACATCATTCATGCTTCACCTCAACTCTGAATTACAATCATACTCTCTAACTCACATCAGAGCTGAAACCTAACTCTAACCATAATCTAAACTCCCCATTTGCATTAAAGATATCGCAACCCAAATCCTAGCACTAGCCCATGGACCAAACCCTCACTGTCAACTTTGACATCACCCAGGCTTCACCATAACCTTGAACTTCAACCTTATCCTCACCCTCACATCAGAGACAGATGCAAACACTTATAGTAACCCTACACTCCCCATAAACGTTAGTGAACTTGCAGCCCTAATCCAAGCACATCTCAAAGGACCTTAACCCTCAGCGTCAACATTGACATCACTGAATTTTCCCTTTAAAAATGGATTTAAATCTTATCCTCACAATCACATCAGAGACAGTCTCCAACTCTACCTGTAAACCTATCCTCACTGTACACCATTCCATACACCTGACCCGAAACCCTGCCAAGGTCTTCCATCCTGACCACTCACCACCACCATCACCATCACTCAAGTCTAACAAACATTATGAAAGTCTATCTCGCAATCACCCTCACAATCACAGCTGGATCCTGACTCTAAACATATCCCTATCCTCCACATATAACTAAAGCAACACCTAAACTTAACCCTAGACTGGCACCTGGACCTCAAACATCTCTGTCACCATCGTTGTTACCCATTCTTCACCATAAATCTGATGTTCAATCTTGTCCGCATCCTCAAAATAAAGCCGAATTGCCAGCCTAAACAAAACTATGTGCTCCCTGTACACCTTACCTAACACCTAACTCTAACACTGGCCCCAGCCCGTGGAACTGAAACCTGACAGTCACCATCGAGATCACCCAGGCTTCAACGTAAACCTGATGATCAATCTCATCCTCATCCTCACATCAGATCCCGATTTTAACCCTTCCCATGATAATATCTTCCCTGTACACCTTATCAAACACCTAACCCTAACCCTAGCCTTGTTCCCTGTACTTACCCCTCACCATCACCATCAATATCCCCCATGCCTCAATGTAAAACTCAACCTCAGTCTATCCCTCAACATCACGTCAGAGCTGGATCCTAAGCATAACGATAAACCAATCCTCCCTGTACAGATTACAGAACACTTAATCCTAAACCTAACCTTGTTCACTGGCCTGTACCTTCACTGTTAAAATCGACATGTCCCATGCCTCACTGTTAACCACTATGACAATATCACCCTCACTATCACATCAGTGCCACATCCGGACTCTAAATGTAATCCCATAGGATCCATACACCTTAGCGAAAACCAGCCTTATCTCTTCCGCTGGTCACTTGATATGACCACTCAACATCACAATTGACATCTTTCATGCATCACGTAAATCCTGAATTACAGTCATACTCTCTAAATCACAACAGAGCTGGACCCCTATTTTAACCATAATCCAAACTCCTCGATCACCTTAAAGAACTAGTATCCATATCCTAGCCCTAACACATGGATCTGAAAAATCACCATCACAATCGATGTCACTGAGGCTTAACCTAAACTTGAACTTCAATCTCATCTTCACACTCACATCAGAGACAGATGCAAACACTTATAGTAACCCTACACTCCCCATTAACCTTAATGAACATGCAACCCTAAAGCAAGCACTTGTCCCTCTGCGTCACCATTGACATCACCCAAGGTTCCCTTTATCTATGGATTTAAATCTTGTCCTCGTAATCACTTCAGAGTCAGACTCCAACTCTCACCATACATCTACCCTCAATGTTCACCATTTCGTACACCGAACCCGAAACCCTGCTCACGTCCTTCGCTCTGACCGCTCACCACAAACACCACCATCATTCATGTTCAACAAAAACAGTGAAGGTCAGTCTCACAATTGCCCTCACATTAGAGCTGGATCCTGACTCTAACCATTTCCCTATCCTCCATGTATAGTTAAACGAATATCGAAACGTCACCCTAGCTTGGCTCCTGGACCTGAAATCACATTGTCACCATCGATGTCACCCAGACTTCATCGTAAACCCGATGTTCAATCTCGTTCTCAACATCACAATAGAGCCGGATCATAAGCCTAACTGAAAACATATACTCCCGGTACACCTTACCAAACACCTAACCCTACCCCTAGCCCTACACCATGGACCTAATACCTCACAGTCACCATTGACATCAACCAGGCTTCAGCGTAAACCTGATGATCAATCCGGTCCTGATCCTCATATCAGAGCCCAAACTGAACACTTCCCATAACCATATCTCCCCCGTACACCTTACCAAACACTTAACCCTGAACCTAGTCGTGTTACTTTGACTTAGCCCTCACACTCACCAACAACGTCCCCCATGACTCACTGTAAAACTCTTCCTCAGTGTCCCCCTTGACCTCACATCAGAGCTGGATCCTAAGCATAATGATAACCCTATCCTCCCAGTACACCTTACAGAACACCTAAACCTAACACTAACCTTGTTCACTGTCCAAAACGCTCATCGTCAAAATCGACATCTACCACACCTCAATGTAAACCTCAGCATCAATCTCACCCTTCAGCTCACATCAGAGCTACATCCTAACTTTAAACATAGTCCTATATATCCCGTAAAACTTAGCGAACACCAACCCTTACTCTAGTGGTGATCACTAGAGCTGACCCCTCAGCATCATATTTGACATCATCCACGCTTCAACTTAAACCTGAATTACAATCATACTCTCTACCTCACATCACACCAGACCGAAATTCTAACTGTAATCTAAACTCCCCATTCGCCTTAAAGAACTACGAACCTTAATACTACCTCTAGCCCATGGATCTAACCTATACCGCCAACTTCGATGTTAACACAGTCTTCACCGGTATCTTAAACTTCCATCTCGTCCTTACCCTCACATAAGAGACAGACCCTAAATAATATCATAACCCTAAATTCCCCATAAAACAAGTTACACCCAAGCCTAACACTAGCCCCTGTCCCTGGACATTGCCCCTCACCATCACCACTGACAACACACAAGGTTCCCTTTACACATGGATTTAAATCAGGCCCCATCCTCACATCAGAGACAGTCCCAAACTCGAAATGTAACCCTATCCTCACTGTTCACGGTACGAACAGGTGACGCAAAACCCTGCTCTGTTCCTTCAACCTGACTCCTCACCACCACCTGCACCATGGCTCATGTCTAACAAAAATCATGAAGGCCTATATCGAAAATGACATCAGATCAGAGCTGGATCCTGATGCCTATCATACCCCAATTATTCAAGTACAGCGAAATGAACACTGACACCTAAACCTACACCTGTCCCCTGGTACTGACACCTCATCGTCACCAATGACATCACCCAAGTTCAGCGCAAACCTGATGTTCAATCACTTTCTCATCCTCACATCAGAGCCTGATCCTAATGCTTCCCATAACCATATCTTCCCTGTACACCTTAACAAACACCTATAAATAACCATAACCTTGTTTCCTGGTTGAATCCTCACTGAGAAAATCGACATCCCCCATGCCTCACTGTAAACCTCCACCTCAATGTCTTCCATGTCATCACGTCAGAGCCAGATCCTAACTCTAAACGTAGTCCTATACGTCTGGTACACCTTAGCAAACACACACCCTAACTCTAGCCCAGGTCTTTGACCTGACACAACATCACAATTGACATCATTCACGCTTCACCTCAACTCTGTATTACAATCGTACTCTGTAACTCACATCACAGGTGAAACCTAACTCTAACCATAATCTAAACTCTCCATTTGCCTTAAAGAAATAGCAACCCAAATCCTAGCACTAGCCCATGGACCAAACCCTCACTGTCACCTTCGACGTCACCCAGGCTTCACCGTAACCTTGAACTGCAATCTCATACTTACCCTCACATCAGAGACAGATTCAAACACTGATAGTAACCCTACACTCCCCATTAACCTTAACGAACATGCAACCCTAAAGCAAGCACTTGTCCCTGGACCTTAACCCTTAGAGTCACCATTGACACCACTGAAGGTTATCTTTAAAAATGGATTTAAATCTTGTCCTCACAATCACATCAGAGACAGTCTCTAACTCTACCTGTAAACCTATCCTCACTGTACACCATTCCATACACCTGATCTGAAACCCTGCCCAGGTCTTCCAACGTGACCCCTCACCACCACCATCACCATCACTCATGTCTAAGAAACATCATGAAAGTATCTCGCAATCACCCTCACAATCAGAGCTGGATCCTGACTCTAACCATATCCCTATCCTCCACGTACACGTAAACCACAACTTAAACTTAACTCTAGACTGGCCCCTGGAACTGAAAACTCACTGTCACTATCGATGGTACCTATGCTTCACCATAAACCTGATGTTCAATCTCGTCCTCACCCTCACAACAGAGCCGGATTGTAAGCATAAAAAAACCATGTGCTCCCAGTACACCTTACCGAACACCTAACCCTAACCCTAGACGTAGCCCATGGAACTGAACCCTGACAGTCACCATCGACATCACCCAGGATTCAGCGTAAACCTGATGTGCAATCTCATCCACATCCTCACATCAGAGCCCGATTGTAAACTTTCCCATAACCATATCTTCCCTGTACACCTTACCGAACACCCAACCCTAACCCTAACCCTAGCCCATGGAATTGAACCTTGACGGTCACCATCGACATCACCCAGGCTTCAGCGCAAACCTCATGTGCAATCTCATCCTCATCCTCACATCAGAGCCCGATTCTAACCCTTCCCATAGCCATATCTTCCCTGTACACATTAAAAACACCTAACCCTAACCCTAGCCTTGTTCCCTGGACTTACCACTCACCATCACCATCAATGTCCCCCATGTCTCAATGAAATCCTCCACCTCAATCTATCCCTCAACATCACATCAGAGCTGAATCCTCAGCATCACGATAACCCAATCCTCCGTGTACACATTACAGGACACCTAACCCTAAACCTAAACTTTTTCACTGGCCTGTAACCTCACTGTTAAAACGACATCTCCCATGCGTCACTGTAAACCTCTGTGATAAATTCACCCTCACCATCACATCTGAGCCACATCCTAACTCTAAATGTAGTCCCATATGTTCCATACACCTCAGTGAAAACCAATCTTATCTCTACAGCTGGTCATTTGATATGACAACACAACATCTCAATTGACATCTTCCATGCTTCACCTTAATCCTGAATTACAATCATACTCTCTAACTCACATCAGAGCTGGGCCGTAATGCTAACCATAATCAAAACACCTCGTTCACTTTAAAGAACTAGTATCCATAAACCTAGCCATAGCCGATGGATCTGAAACATCACCATCACAATCGATGTCACTGAGACTTAATCATAAACTTGAACTTCAATCTCATCCTCACCCTCACGTCAGAGACAGACCCTAACTCTAATTGTAACCCTATCTTCGCCATAAACCTAAACAAACACCCAACCCTCACCCTAGTCTTTGACCCTGGACATTGTCCCTCAGCGTCACCATTGACATCACCGAAGGTTCGCTTTATCCAAGAATTTAAATCTTGTCTTCGTAATCACTTCACAGACAGACTCTAACTCTCACCATACATTTTCCCTCAATGTTCACCATTTGGTACACCTAATACGATACCCTGCCCACGTCCTTCGCTCTGACCCCTCAACACAAACACCACCATCAAGCATGTCTATCAAAAACAGTGAAGATCAGTCCCACAATCGCCCTCACATTAGAGCTGGATCCTGACTCTAACCATAAGGTGTACAGGGAGCACATGGTTTTGTTTAGGCTTACAATCCGGCTCTGCTGTGAGGGTGAGGACGAGATTGAACATCAGGTTTATGGTGAAACATGGGTAACATCGATGGTGACAGTGAGGTTTCAGGTCCTGGGGCCAGTCCAGGCTTAAGTTTAAGTGGTGGTTTAGCTGTAAGTGGAGGATAGGGATATGGTTAGAGTCAGGATCTATCTCTGATTGTGAGGGTGATTGCGAGATAGACTTCATGATGTTTCTTAGACATGAGTGATGGTGATGGTGGTGGTGAGGGGTCACATTGGAAGACCTGGGCAGGGTTTCAGATCAGGTGTATGGAATGGTGTACAGTGAGGATAGGTTTTCAGGTAGAGTTAGAGACTGTCTCTGATGTGATTGTGAGGACAAGATTTAAATCCATTTTTAAAGATAACCTTCAGTGGTGTCAATGGTGACTCTAATTGTTAAGGTCCAGGGA
Organism: Manis javanica; assembly: GCF_040802235.1. NCBI lineage: Eukaryota > Metazoa > Chordata > Mammalia > Pholidota > Manidae > Manis > Manis javanica. Next base: position 123,226,840 of record NC_133158.1, on the reverse strand, counting down.
CAAGTGCTTGCTTTAGGGTTGCATGTTCATTAAGGTTAATGCGGAGTGTAGGGTTACTATCAGTGTTTGCATCTGTCTCTGATGTGAGGGTGAGTACGAGATTGCAGTTCAAGGTTACGGTGAAGCCTGGGTGACGTCGAAGGTGACAGTGAGGGTTTGGTCCATGGGCTAGTGCTAGGATTTGGGTTGCGATTTCTTTAAGGCAAATGGGGAGTTTAGATTATGGTTAGAGTTAGGTTTCACCTGTGATGTGAGTTAGAGGGTACGATTGCAATTCAGAGTTGAGGTGAAGCGTGAATGATGTAAATTGTGATGTTGTGTCACGTCAAGAGACCTGGGCTACAGTTAGGGTGTGTGTTTGCTAAAGTGTACCAGACGTATAGGACTATGTTTAGAGTTAGGATATGGCTCTGACGTGATGGCATGGACGACATTGAGGTGGAGGTTTACAGTGAGGCATGGGGGATGTCGATTTTGTCAGTGAGGATTCAACCAGGAAACAAGGTTAGGGTTAGGGATAGGTGTTTGGTAAGGTGTACAGGGAAGATATGGTTATGGGAAGGATTAGGATCAGGCTCTGATGTGAGGATGAGGAAGTGATTGAACATCAGGTTTGCGCTGAACTTGGGTGATGTCATTGGTGACGATGAGGTTTCAGGTCCAGGGGCCAGGTCTAGGTTTAGGTGTCGGTGTTCAGTTCGCTGTACGTGGAGGATTGGGGTATGGTAGGAATCAGGATCCAGCTCTGACCTGATGTCATTTTCGATACAGACCTTCATGATTTTTGTTAGACATGAGTCATGGTGCTGTCGGTGGTGAGGGGTCAGGTTGAAGAAACTCGGCAGGGTTTTGGGTCAGGTGTACGAACGGTGAACAGTGAGGATAGGGTTATATTTTGAGTTTGGGACTGTCTCTGATGTGAGTAGTGGGCCAGATTTAAATCCATGTTTAAAGGGAACGTTGTGTGTTGCCAATGATGATGGTGAGGGGCAATGTCCATGGACAAGGGCTAGTGTTAGGCTTGGGTGTCACTTAAGTTTTATGGGGAAGTTAGGGTTACGATTTGATTTAGGGTCTGTCTCTTATATGAGGGTAAGGACGAGATGGAAGTTTAAGTTACCGGTGAAGCCTGTGTTGACATCGAAGGTGGCGGTGTAGGTTAGATCCATGGGCTAGGGCTAGTATTATGGTTGGTAGTTCTTTAAGGCGAATGGGGAGTTTAGATTACAGTTAGAATTTGGGTCTGGTGTGATGTGAAGTTTAGAGTATGATTGTAATTCAGGTTTAAGGTGAAGCGTGGGTGATGTCAAATATGATGCTGAGGGGTCAGGTCTAGTGATCAGCACTAGAGTTAGGGTTGGTGTTCGCTAAGTTTTACGGGACATACAGGACTATATTTAAAGTTAGGATGTAGCTCTGATGTGAGCCCAAGGGTGAGATTGTTCTTGACGTTTACCGTGAGGTGTGGTAGATGTCGATTTGACGGTGAGGGTTTTGGGCAGTGAACAAGGTTAGGGTTAGGGTTTGGTGTTCTGCAAGGTGTACTGAGAGGAGAGGGTTATCGTTATGCTTAGGATCCAGCTCTGATGTGAGGTGAAGGGGTACACTGAGGAGGAGTTTTACAGTGAGGCATGGGGGACGTTGATGGTGACAGTGAGGGGTAAGTCAAGGTCACAAGGCTAGGTTCACGGTTAAGTGTTTGGTAAGGTGTACGGGGGAGATATTGTTATTGGAAGGGTTCGGATTGGGCTCTGACGTGAGGATCAGGACAAGATTGAACATCAGGTTTACGCTGAAGCCTGGGTGATGTCAATGGTGACTGTGAGGGATTAGGTCCATGGGCTAGGGCTAGGGGTAGGGTTAGGTGTTTGGTAAGGTGTACAGGGAGTGTGTGGTTTCATTTAGGCTTATGATCCGGCTCTGTTGTGCGGTTGAGGACGAGATTGAACATCGGATTTACATGAAGTCTGGGTGACATCGTTGGTGATTGTGCGGTTTCAGGTCCAGGAGCCAAGCTAGGGTTAGGTTTTGGTGTTGGTTTCACTGTGCATGGAGGATAGGGATATGGTTAGAGTCAGGATCCAGCTCTAATGTGAGGGTGATTGTGAGACTGATATTCACTATTTTTGATAGACATGCTTGATGGTGGTGTTTGTGGTGAGGGGTCAGAGCGAAGGACGTGGGCAGGGTATCGTATTAGGTGTACGAAATGGTGAAAATTGAGTTTAAATGTATGGTGATAGTTAATGTCTGTCTCTGAAGTGATTACGAAGACAAGGTTTAAATCCATGGATAAAGCGAACCTTCGGTGAAGTCAGTGGTGACGCTGAGGGACAATGTCCAGGGACAAAGACTAGGGTTAGGGTTGGGTGTTTGTTTAGGTTTATGGGGAAGATAGGGTTACAATTAGAGTTAGGGTCTGTCTCTGATGTGAGGGTGAGGACGAGATTGAAGTTCCAGTTTATGGTTAAGTCTCAGTGACATCGATTGTGGTGGTGATGTTTCAGATCCATGGGCTAGGGCTAGGTTTATGGATACTAGTTCTTTAACATGAACGAGAAGTTTGGATTATGGTTAGCATTAGGGCCCAGCTCTGATGTGAGTTAGAGAGTATGATTGTAATTCAGGATTAAGGTGAAGCATGGAAGATGTCAATTGAGATGTTGTGTGGTCATGTCAAATGACCAGCAGTAGAGAGAAGGTTGGTTATCACTGAGGTGTATGGAACATACGGGACTACGTTTGGAGTTAGGGTGTGGCTCTGATGTGATGGTGAGGGTGAGATTGACACGGAGGTTTACAGTGACGCATGGGAGATGTCGATTTTAACAGAGAGGGTACAGGCCAGTGAACAAGGTTAGTTTTAGGGTTGTGTCCTGTAATGTGTACAGGGAGGATTGGGTTATCGTTATGCTTAGGATTCAGCTCTGATGTGATGTTGAGGGATAGATTGAGGTCGAGGATTTCATTGAGGCGTGGGGGACATTGATGGTGATGGTGAGGGGTAAGTCCAGGGAACAAGGCTAGGGTTAGGGTTAGGTGTTTGTTAAGGTGTACAGGGAAGATATGGTTATGGGAAGGGTTTGAATCGGGCTCTGATGTGAGGATGAGGATGGGATTGCACATCGGGTTTACGCTGAAGCCTGGGTGATGTCGATGGTGACCGTCAAGGTTCAATTCCATGGGCTAGGGCTAGGGTTAGGTTTAGGTGTTTGGTAAGGTGTACAGGGAAGATACGGTTATGGGAAGGGTTAGAATTGGTCTCTGATGTGAGGATGAGGAAGAGATTGAACATCAGGTTTATGCTGAAGCCTGGGTGGTGTCGATGGTGACTGTCAGGTTTCATTTCCATGGGCTAGGTCTAGGGTTACGGTTAGGTCTTCGGAAAGGTGTACAGGGAGCACATGGTTTTGTTTAGGCTAACAATCCGGCTCTGTTGTGAGGGTTAGGAAGAGATTGAACAACAGGTTTATGGTGAAGCATGGGTAACATCGATGGTGACAGTGAGGTTTCAGGTCCTGGTTGCAGTCCAGGGTTAAGTTTATGTGGTGGTTTTGCTGTAAGTGGAGGATAGGGATATGGTTAGAGTCAGGATCCAGCTCTGATTGTGAGGGTGATTGCGAGATAGACTTTCATGATGTTTCATAGACATGATTTATGGTGATGGTGGTGGTGAGGGGTCAGGTTGGAAGACCTGGGCAGGGTTTCAAATCATGTGTATGGAATGGTGTACAGTGAGGATAGGTTTACAGGTAGAGTTAGAGACTGTCTCTGATGTGATTGTGAGGACAAGATTTAAATCCATTTTTAAAGATAACCTTCAGTGATGTCAATGGTGACTGTGAGGGTTAACGTCCAGGGACAAGTGCTTGCTTTAGGGTTGCATGTTCATTAAGGTTTATGGGGAGTGTAGGGTTACTATTAGTGTTTGCATCTGTCTCTGATGTGAGGGTGAGTATGAGATTGCAGTTGAAGTTTACGGTGAAGCCTGGGTGACGTCGAAGTTGACAGTGAGGGTTTGGTCCATGGGCTAGCGCTAAGATTTGGGTTGCGATTTCTTTAAGGCAAATGGGGAGTTTAGAGTATGGTTAGAGTTATGTTTCACCTGTGATGTGAGTTAGAGAGTACGATTGTAATTCAGAGTTGAGGTGAAGCGTGAATGATGGCAATTGTGATGTTGTGTCAGGTCAAAGACCTTGACTAGAGTTAGGGTGTGTGTTTGCAAAGGTGTACCAGACGAATAGGACTACGTTTAGAGTTAGGATCTGGCTCTGACGTGATGGCATGGACGACATTGAGGTGGAGGTTTACAGTGAGGCATGGGGGATGTCGATTTTGTCAGTGAGGATTCAACCAGGAAACAAGGTTAGGGTTAGGGATAGGTGTTTGGTAAGGTGTACGGGGAAGATATGGTTATGGGAAGTATTAGGATCAGGCTCTAATGTGAGGATGAGGAAGTGATTGAATATCAGGTTTGCGCTGATCTTGGGTGATGTCATTGGTGACGACAACGTTTCAGGTCCAGCGGCCAGGTGTTGGTTTAGGTATCGGTGTTCAGTTCGATGTACGTGGTGATTTGGGATATGTTTAGAAACAGAATCTAGCTCTGATCTGATCTCATTTTCGATGTAGTCTTTCATGATTTTTGTTAGATATGAGTCAAGGTGTTGGTGGTGCTCAGGGGTCAGGTTGTAAGACCTGGGCAGGGTTTTGGGTCAGATGTACAGAATGGGGAACAGTGAGGATAAGGTTACAGATAGTGTTTGGGAATGTCTCTGATGTGCGTATGGGGCAAGATTTAAATCCATGTGTAAAGGGAACCTTGTGTATTGTCAATGGTGATGGTGAGGGGCAATGTCCAGGGACAAGGGCTTGTGTTAGGCTTTTGTGTAACTTAAGTTTTATGGGCAGGTTGGGGTTACGATTTGATTTAGGGTCTGTCTCTTATGTGAGGGTAAGCATGAGATGGAAGTTTAAGTTACCGGTGATGCCTGTGTTGACATCGAATGTTTCGGTGTAGGTTAGATCAATGGGCTAGGGCAAGTGTTAAGGTTGGTAGTTCTTTAAGGCGAATGGGGAGTTTAGATTACAGTTAGAATTTGGGTCTGTTGTGATGTGAGGTAGAGAGTATGATTGTAATTCAGGTTTAAGGTGAAGCGTGGATGATGTCAAATATGATGCTGAGGGGTCAGCTCTATTGATCACCACTAGAGTAAGGGTTGGTGTTCGCTAAGTTTTACGGGATATATAGGACTATGTTTAAAGTTAGGATGTAGCTCTGATGTGAGCCGAACGGTGAGATTGATGCTGAGGTTTACATTGAGGTGTGGTAGATGTCGATTTTTCTTGGACATGAATGATGGTGGTGTTTGTGGTGAGGGGTCAGAGCGAAGGACGTGAGCAGGGTTTCAGGTTCGGTGTACGAAATGGTGAACATTGAGGGTAGATGTATGGTGAGAGTTGGAGTCTGACTCTGAAGTGATTACGAGGACAAGATTTAAGTCCATAGATAAAGGGAACCTTGGGTGAAGTCAATGGTGACGCAGAGGGACAAGGTCCAGGGAAAAGTGCTTGCTTTAGGGCTGCATGTTCACTAAGGTTTAAGGGGAGTGTAGGGTTACTATAAGTGTTTGCATCTGTCTCTGATGTGAGGGTGAGGATAAGGTTGAAGTTCAAGGTTACGGTGAAGCCTGGGTTATGTCGAAGTTGACAGTGAGGGTTTGGTCCATGGGCTAGTGCTAGGATTTGGGTTGCGATTTATTTAATGCAAATGGGGAGTTTAGATTATGGTTAGAGTTAGGTTTCAGCTCTGATGTGAGTTAGAGAGTATGATTGTAATTCAGAGTTGAGGTGAAGCATGAATGATGTCAACTGTGATGTTGTGTCAGGTCAAGAGACCAGGGTAGAGTTAGAGTTTGTGTTTGCTAAGGTGTACCAGATGTATAGGACTACGTTTAGAGTTAGGATCTGGCTCTGACGTGATGGTATGGCCGACATTGAGGTGGATTTTTACAGTGAGGCATGGGGGATGACGATTTTGTCAGTGAGGATTCAACCAGGAAACAAGGTTAGGGTTAGGGATAGGTGTTTGGTAAGGTGCACAGGGAAGATATGGTTATGGGAAGGATTAGGATCAGGCTCTGATGTGAGCATGAGGAAGTGATTGAACATCAGGTTTGCGCTGAACTTGGGTGTTGTCATTTGTGACGACGAGGTTTCAGGTCCAGGGGCCAGGTCTTGCTTCAGGTGTCGGTGTTCAGTTCGCTGTACGTGGAGGATTAGGATATGGTTAGGATCAGGATCCAGCTCTGATCTGATGTCATTTTCGATATAGACCTTCATGATTTTTGTTAGACATGAGTCACGGTGATGGTGGTGGTGAGAGGTCTGGTTGAAGGACCTGGGCAGGGTTTTGGCTCAGGTGTACGGAACAGTGAATAGTGAGCATAGGGTTACAGGTAGAGTTTGAGACTGTCTCTGATGTGAGTAGGGGGCCAGATTTAAATCCATGTTTACAGGGAACCTTTGGTGTTGTCAATGGTGATGGTGAGGGGTAATGTCCACGGACAAGGTCTAGTGTTAGGCTTGTTTGTAACTTAAGTTTTATGGGGAGGTTAGGGTTATGATTTGATTTAGGGTCTGTCTCTTATGTGAGGGAAAGAATGAGATGGAAGTTTAAGTTACCGGTGAAGCCTATGTTGACATCGAAGGTGGCGGTGTAGGTTAGATCCATGGGCTAGGGCTAGTATTAAGGTAGGTAGTTCTTTAAGGCGAATGGGGAGTTTATATAACGGTTAGAATTTGCGTCTGGTGTGATGTGAGGTAGAGAGTATGTGAGGTGTGGTAGATGTTGATTTTGACGGTGAGGGTTTTGGTCAGTGAACAAGGTTAGGGTTAGGGTTTGGTGTTCTGTAAGGTGTACTGGGAGGAGAGGGTAATCGTTATGCTTAGGATCCAGCTCTGATGTGAGGTGAAGGGGTACACTGAGGATGAGTTTTACAGTGAGGCATGGGGGACGTTGATGGTGACAGTGAGGGGTAAGTCAAGGAAACAAGGCTAGGTTCAGTGTCAAGAGTTTGGTAAGGTGTACGGGGGAGATATTGTTATGGGAAGGGTTAGGACTGGGCTCTGACGTGAGGATCAGGATGAGTTTGAACATCAGGTTTACGCTGAAGCCTGGGTGATGTCAATGGTGACTGTGAGGGATTAGGTCCATGGGCTAGGATTTGGGGTAGGGTTAGGTGTTTGGAAAGCTGTACAGGGAGTATATGGTTTCATTTAGGCTTATGATCCGGCTCCGTTGTGCGGTTGAGGACGAGATTGAACACCCGGTTTACAGTGAAGTCTGGGTATCATCGATGGTGATTGTGCGGTTTCAGGTCCAGGAGCCAAGCTAGGGTTAGGTTTCGGTGTTGGTTTAACTGTGCACAGAAAATAGGGATATGGTTAGAGTCAGGATCCAGCTCTAATGTGAGGGCAATTGTGAGACTGACTTTCACTGTTTTTGATAGACATGCATGATGGTTGTGTTTGTGGTAAGGGGTCAGAGCGAAGGACGTGGGCAGCGTTTCAGGTAAGGTGTACGAAATGGTGAACATTGAGGTTAGACGTATGGTGAGAGTTAGAGACTGTCCACTGAAGTGATTACGAGGACAAGATTTAAATCCATGTATAAAGCGAACCATGGGTGATGTCAATGGTGACGCTGAGGGATAAGGCCCAGGGACCAAGACTAGGGTTAGGGTTGGGTGTTTCTTTAGGTTTATGGGGAAGATAGGGTTAGAATTAGAGTTAGTGTCTGTCTCTAATGTGAGGATGAGGACGAGATTGTAGTTCAAGTTCATGCTTAAGCCTCAGTGACATCGATTGTGACAGTGATGTTTCAGATCCATGTGCTAGGGCTAAGTTTATGGATACTAGTTCTTTAAGGTGAACGAGGAGTTTAGATTATGGTTAGAATTAGGGTCCAGCTATGATGTGAGTTAGAAATATGATTGTAATTCAGAGTTGAGGTGAAGCATGAATGATGTCAAATGTGATGTTGTGTCAGGTTAAGAGACCAGGGCTAAAGTTAGGGCTTGGTTTGCTGAGGAGTACCAGACGTATAGGACTACTCCATGGATTTAAATGTTGTCCTTGTAATCACTTCAGAGTCAGACTCTAACTCTCACCATACATCTACCCTCAATGATGTCCATTACGTACACCTAACCCGAAACCCTGCCCACATCCTTCGCTCGGACCGCTCACCACAAACACCACCATCATTCATGTCTAACAAAAACAGTGAAGGTCAGTCTCACAATCGCCCGCATATTAGAGCTGGATCCTGACTCTAACTATATCCCTATCCTCCATGTACAGTTAAACCAACACTGAAACCGTACCCCAGCTTGGCTCCTGGACCTGAAACCACACTGTCACCATTGATGTCACCCAGACTTCAGCATAAACGCGATATTCTATCTCGTCCTCAAACTCACAACAGAGCCAGATCATGAGCCTAACTGAAACCATATACTCCCTGTAAACCTTAACAAACACCAAACCCTACCCCTAGCCATAACCCATGGTTTTAACCCCTAGCAGTCACCATTGACATCACTCAGGCTTCAGCATAAACCTGATGTTCAATCTCGTCCTGATCCTCATGTCAGAGCCCAATCCGAACCGTTCCCATAACCATATCACCCCCGTACACTTTACTAAACACTTAACCCTGAACCTAGCCGTGTTCCTTTGAATTACCCCTCACTGTCACCATCAACGCCCCCCATGCCTCACTGTAAAACTCATCCTCACTGTTCCCCTTGACCTCACATCAGAGCCGGATCCTAAGCATAATGATAACCCTATCCACACCGTACACCTTACGGAACACTTAACCCTAACTCTAAAATTGTTCACTAGCCCAAACCGTAACCATCAAAATCAACATCTACCACACCTCACGGTAAACCTAAACACAAATCTCACCCATGGGCTCACATCAGAGATACATCCTAAATTTAAACATAGTCGTATATGTCCCGTAAAACTTTGCGAACACCAACCCTAACTCTAGTGCTGCTCACTAGGCCTGAGCACTCAGCATCATATTTGACATCAGCCACGCTTCACCTTAAACCTGAATTACAATCATACTCTCTAACTCACATCACACCAGACCCAGATTCTAAACCTAATCTAAACTACCCATTCGCCTTAAAGAACTACCAACCTTTATAATAGCCCTAGCCCATGGATCTAACCTACACCGCCACCTTCTATGTCACCACAGGCTTCACCGTCAACTTAATCTTCAATCTCGTCCTTACCCTCACATAAGAGACAGACCCTAAATCAAATCGTAACACTAACCTGCCCATAAAACTTAACTTACACACAAGCCTAACACTAGCCCTTGTCCCTTGACATTGGCCCGCACCATCACCATTGACAACACCCAATGTTCCCTTTAAACATGGATTTAACAGAGACAGTCTCAAACTCTACCTGTAACCCTATCCTCACTGTTCACCGTTCCGTAGACCTGACCCAAAACCCTGCCCACGTCCTTCAACCTGACCCCTCACCACCATCAGCACCATGACTCATGTCTAACAAAAATTATGAAGGTCAATATCAAAAATGACATCAGATCAGAGCTGGATCCTGATTCTAACCATATCCCAATTCTCCACGTACCGCGACCTGAACACCAACACCTAAACCAAGACCTGGCCAATGGACCTGTAACCTCATCGTCACCAAAGACATCACCCAAGTTCAGCGCAAAACTGATGTTCAATCACTTCCTCTTCCTCACATCAGAGCCTGATCCTAATCCTTCCCATAACCATATCTTCCCTGTACACCTTACCAAACACCTATCCCTAACCTTTACCTTGTTTCCTAGTTGAAACCTCACTGACAAAATCGACATCCCCCATGCCTCACTGTAAACCTCAACCTCAATGTCGTCCATACCATCACGTCAGAGCCAGATCCTAAGTCTAAACGTAGTATTATAGTTCTGGTACACCTTAGAAACATAAACCATAACTCTAGCCCTGGTCTCTTGACTTGACCCCTCAGCATCATATTTCACATCATCAACACTTCACCTTAAACCTGAATTACAATCATACTCTCTAACTCACATCACACCAGACCCAAATTCCAACTCTAATCTAAACTACCCATTCGCCTTAAAGAACTACCAACCTTTATACTACCCCGAGCCCATGGATCAAACCAACACTGCCACCTTCGATGTCACCACAGGCTTCACCGTCAACTTAAACTTTAATCTCATAGTTTCTCTCACATAAGAGAGAGACCCTAAATCAAATCGTAACCCTAACCTCCCCATAACACTTCACTTACACCCAAGCCTAACACTAGCCCTTGTCCCTGGACATTGCCCCTCACCATCACCATTGACAACACCCAAGGTTCCCTTTAAACATGGATATAAATCTGGCACCCTACTCACAACAGAGACAGACTCAAACTCTACCTGTAACCCTATCCTCACTGTTCACCGTTCCGTACACCTGACCCAAAACCCTGCACAGGTCCTTCAACCTGAGTCCTCACCACCACCAGCACCACGACTCATGTCTAACAAAAATCATGAAGGTGTATATTGAAAATGACATCAGATCAGAGCTGGATCCTGATTCTAACCATATCCCAATTCTCCACGTACAGCGAACTGAACACCGACACGTAAACCAAGACCTGGCCCCTGGACCTGAAACCTCATCGTCACCAATGACATCACCCAAGTTCAGCGCAAACCTGGTGTTCAATCAATTCCTCATCCTCACATCAGAGCCTGATCCTAATCCTTCCCATAACCATATCTTCCCTGTACACCTTACCAAACAACTATCCCTAACCCTAACCTTGTTTCCTGGTTGAATCCTCACTGACAAAATCGACATCCCCCATGCCTCACTGTAAACCTCCACCTCAATGTCGTCCATGCCATCACGTCAGAGCCAGATCCTAACTCTAAACGTAGTCCTATACGTCTGGTACACCCAGCAAACACAAACCCTAACTCTAGCCCTGGTCTCTTGACCTGACACAACATCACAATTGACATCATTCAAGTTTCACCTCAATCTGAATTACAATCATACTCTCTAACTCACATCAGAGCTGAAACCTAACTACTCTAACCATAATCTAAACTCCCCATTTGCCTTAAAAAAAACCGCAACAGAAATCCTAGCACAAGCCCATGGATCAATCCCTCACTGTCACCTTCGACATCACCCAGGCTTCACAATAACCTTGAACTTCAATCTCATCCTCACCCTCACATCAGAGACAGATGCAAACACTAATAGTAACCCTACACTCCCCATAAAGCTTAATGAACATGCAACCCTTAAGCAAGCACTAGTCCCTGGACGTTAACCCTCAGCGTCACCATTAAAATCACTGAAGGTTCCCTTTATAAATGGATTTGAATATTGTCCTCACAATCACAGCAGAGACAGTCTCTAACTCTACCTGTAAACCTATCCTCACTGTACACCATTAAATACACCTGATCCGAAACCCTGCCCTGGTATTCCAACCTCTCCCCTCACCACCACCATCACCATCACTCATGTCTAATAAACATCATGAAAGTCTATCTCGCAATCACCCTAACAGTCAGAGCTGGATCCTAACTCTAACCATATCCCTATACTTCACGTACAGCTATACCAACACCCAAACATAACCCTAGACTGGCCCCTGGACCTGAAACCTCACTGTCACCATCGATGTTACCCATGCTTCACCATAAACCTGATGTTCAATCTCGTCCTCACCCTCACAACAGAGCCGGAATGTAAGCCTAAACAAAACCATGTGCTCCCTGTACACCTTACCGAACACCTAACCCTAACCCTAGCCCTAGCCCATGGAACTAATCCCTGACAGTCACCATCGATATCTCCCAGGCTTCAGCCTAAACCTGATGTTCAATCTCATCCTCATCCTCACATCAGAGCCCGATTCTAACCCTTCCCATAACCATATCTTCCTTGTACACCTTAACAAACACCTAACCCTAACCCTAGCCTTGTTCCCTGAACTTACCACTCACCATCACCATCAATGTCCCCCAAGCCTCAATGTAAAACCCGACCTCAATCTATCCCTCAACATCACGTCAGAGCTGGATCCTAAGCATAACAATAACCCAATCCTTACTGTACACATTACAGAACACTTAACCATACAACTAACCTTGTTCACTGGCCTCTACCATCACGGTTAAAATCGACATCTCCCATGTCTCACTGTAAACCCCTATGACAATCTCACCCTCACCATCACATCAGAGCCACATACTAACTCTAAATGTAGTCCTATGTCTTCCATACACCTTAGTGAAAACCAACCTTATCTCTACCCCTGGTCACTTGATATGACCTCTCAACATCACAATTGACATCTTCCATGCTTCACCTTAATCCTGAATTACAATCATACTCTCTAACTCACATCAGAGTGGACCCTAATTCTACCCATAATCCAAACTCCTCGTTCACCTTAAAGAACTAGTATCCATAAACCTAGCCCTAGCCCATGGATCTGAAACATCACCATCACAATCAATGTCACTGAGGCTTAACCATAAACTTGAACTTCAATCTCGTCTTCACCCTCAGATCAGAGACTGACTCTAACTATAATTGTAACACTATCCTCCCCATAAACCTAAAATAACACCCAACCCTAACCCTAGTCTCTGTCCCTGGACCTTATCCCTCAGCGTCACCATTGACATCACCCAAGGTTCGCTTTATCCATGGATTTGAATATTGTCTTCGTAATCACTTCAGAGACAGACTCTAATTCTCACCATACATCTACCCTCAATGTTCACCATTACGTACAACGTACAACTATCCCGAAACATTGCCCACGTCCTTCCCTCTGACACCTCACCACAAACAGCACCATCATTCATCTCTAACAAAAAAAGTGAAGGTCAGTCTCACAATTGCCCTCACATTAGAGCTGGATCCTGACTCTAACCATATGCCTATCCTCCATGTACAGTTAAACCAACACCGAAACCTCACCCTCGCTTGGCTCCTGCACCTGAAACCACAATGTCACCATCGATGTCACCCAGCCTTCACTCTAAATCCGATGTTCAATCTCGTCCTCAACCTCACAACAGAGCCATATCATAAGTCTAACTGAAAGCAAACACTCCCTGTACACCTTACCAAACACCTAACCCTACCCCTAGCACCAGCCCATGGACCTAATCCCTCACAGTCACCATTGACATCACCCAGGCTTCAGCGTAAACCTGATGTTCAATCTCGTCCTGATCCTCACATTAGAGCATAATCCGAACCCATACCATAACCATATCTACCCCGTACACCTTACCAAACACTTAACCCTTAATCTAGCTGTGTTCAGTTGACTTACCCCTCACTGTCACCATCAACGTCCCCCATGCCTCACTGTAAAACTCATCCTCAGTGTCCCCCTTGACCTCACATCATAGCCGGATCTTAAGCATAACGATAACCCTATCCTCCCAGTACACCTTACAGAACACCTAACCCTAACCCTAAACCTTGTTCACTGGCCAAAATCCTCACCGTCAAAATCGACATCTACCACACCTCAAGGTAAACCTCAGCATCAATCCCACCCTTAGGCTCACATCAGAGCTACATCCTAACTTTTAACATAGTCCTATATGTCCCGTAAAACTTAGCGAACACCAACCCCTACTTTAGCACTAGCCACTAGACATAAACCCTCAGCATCATATCTGACATCATCCACGCTTCATCTTAAACCTGAATTACAATCATACTCTCTAAGTTACATCACACCAGAACCAAATTCTAACTGTAATCTAAACTCCCCGTTCGCCTTAAAGAACTACCAACCTTAACACTAGCTCTATTCCATGGATCTAACTTACACCGCCACCTTCGATGTCACCACAGGCTTCACCGTCAACTTAAACTTCAATCTCCTCCTTACCCTCACAAAAGAGACAAACCCTGAATCAAATTGTAACTCTAACCTCCCATAAAACTTAACTTACAACCAAGAATAACACTAGCACTTGTCCCTGGACATTGCCCCTCACCATCACCATTGACAACACCCAAGGTTCCCTTTAAACATGGATTTAAATCTGGCCACCTACTCACATCAGAGACAGTCTCAAACTCTACCTGTAACCCTATCCTCTCTGTTCACCGTTCCGTACACCTGACCCACAACCCTGCCCAGGTCCTTCAACCTGACCACTCAAGACCACCAGCACCATAACTCATGTCTAACAAAAATCATGAAGGTCCATACCGAAAATGACATCAGATCAGAGCTGGATCCTGATTCTAACCATATCCCAATTCTCCCCGTACAGCGAACTGAACACCGACACCTAAAGCAAGACCTGGCCACTGGACTTGAGACCTCGTTGTCACCAATGACATCACCCAAGTGCAGCGCAAATGTGATGTTCAATCACTTCCTCATCGTCAAATCAGAGCCTGATCCTAATCCTTCCCATAACCATACCTTCCCTGTACACCTTACCAAACACCTATTCCTAACCCTAACCGTGTTTCCTGGTTGAATCCTCACTGACAATATTGTCATCCCCCATGCCTCACTGCAAACCTCCACCTCAATGTCGTCCATGCCATCACGTCAGAGCCAGATCCTAACTCTAAATGTAGTCCTATACGTCTGGTACACCTTAGCAAACACAAACTCTAACTCTAGCCCTGGTCTCTTGACCTGACACAACATCACAATTGACATCATTCATGCTTCACATCAAATCTGAATTACAAACATACTATTTAACTCACATCATAGCTGAAACCTAACTCTAACCATAATCTAAACTCCCCATTTGCCATAAAGAAATTGCAACCCAAATCCTAGCACTAGCCCATGGACCAAACCCTCACTGTCACCTTCGACATCACCCAGGCTTCACCGTAACCTTGAACTTCAATCTCATCCTCACACTCACATCAGAGACAGATGCAAACACTAATAGTAACTCTACACTCCCCATAAACCTTAATGAACATGCAACCCTAAAGCAAGCACTTTTCCCTGGACCTTAACCCTCAGCGTCACCATTGACATCACTGAAGGTTCCCTTCAAAAATGGATTTAAATCTTGTCCTCACAATCACATCAGAGACAGACTCTAACTCTACCTGTAAACCTATCCTCACTGTACACCATTCCATACACCTGTTCCGAAACCCTGCCCAGGTCTTCCAACCTGACCCCTCACCACCACCATCACAATCACTCATGTCTAAGAAACATCATGAAAGTCTATCTCGCAATCACCCTCACAATCAGAGCTGATCCCTGACTCAAAGCATATCCCTATCCTCCTCATACAGCTAAACCAACACCTAAACTTAACCCTAGACTGGATTCTGCACCTGAATCCTCACTTTCACCATCGATGTTACCCATGCTTCACCATAATCCTGATGTTCAATCTCGTCCTCACCCTCCAAACAGAGCCGAATTGCAAGCCTAAACAAAACTATGTGCTCCCTGTACACCTTACCGAACACCTAACCCTAACACTGGCCCTCGCCCGTGGAACTGTAACCTGACAGTCACCATCGACGTCACCCAGGCTTCAGCGTAAACCTGATGTTTAATCTCATCCTCATCCTCACATCAGATCCCGATTCTAACCCTTCCCATCACCATATCTTCCCTGTACACCTTACCAAACACCTAACCCTAACCCTAGCCTTGTTCCCTGGACTTACACCTCACCATCACCATCAATATCCCCCACGCCGCAATGTAAAACTCGACATCAATCTATCCCTCAACGCCACGTCAGAGCTGGATCCTAAGCATAACGATAACCCAATCCTCCCTGTACACATTACAGAACACCTAACCCTAAACCTAACCTTGTTCACTGGCCTGTACCCTCACTGTTAAAAATCGACATCTCCCATGCCTCACTGTTAACCACTATGACAATCTCACCCTCACCATCACATCAGAGCCACATCCTAACTCTAAATGTAATCCCATTGGATCCATGCACCTTAGTGAAAACCAACCGTATCTCTACCTCTGGTCACTTGATATGACCACTCAACATCACAATTGACATCTTCCATGCATCACCTTAATCCTGAATTACAATCATACTCTCTAACTCACATCAGAGCTGGACCCTAAATCTAACTATAATCCAAACTCCTCGTTCACCTTAAAGAACTAGTATCCGTAAACCTAGCCCGAGCCCATGGATCTGAAACATCACCATCACAATCGATGTCACTGAGGCTTAACCATAAGCCTCAATCTCGTCCTCACCCTCACATCAGAGACAGACCCTAACTCTAATTGTAACCCTATCTTCCCCATAAACCTAAACAAACACCCAACCCTAACCCTAGTCTTTGTCCCTGGACCATATCCCTCAGCATCACCATTGATATCACCCAAGGTTCGCTTTATCCATGGATTTAAATCTTTTCCTCGTAATCACTTCAGAGACAGACGCTAACTCTCACCATACGTCTATCCTCAATGTTCACCATTACGTACAACGTACACCTATCCCGAAACTCTGCCCACGTCCTTCGATCTGACCCCTCACCACAAACACCACCATCATTCATATCTAACAAAAACAGTGAAGGTCAGTTTCAAAATTGCCCTCACATTAGAGATGCATCCTGACTCTAACCATATCCCTATCCTCCATGTACAGTTAAACCAACACCGAAACCTAACCGTAGCTTCGCTCCTGGACCTGAAACCACACTGTCACCATCGATGTCTCCCAGACTTCACCATAAACAAGATGTTCAGTCTCGTCCTCAACCTCACAACAGAGTCGGATCATAAGCCTAACTGAAAACATATACTCCCTGTACTCCTTACCAAACACCTAACCCTACCCCTAGCCCTAGCCCATGGACCTAATCCCTCACCGTCACCATTGACATCACCCAGGCTTCAGCATAAACCTGATGTTCAATCTCTTCCTGATCCTCATGTCAGAGCCCAATCCGAAAACTTCCCATCACCATATCTCCCTGGTCCACCTTACCAAACACTTAACCCTGAACCTAGCCTTGTTTCCTTGACTTACCTCTCACTGTCACCATCAACGTCCCTCATGCCTCACTGTAAAACTCATCCTCAGTGTCCCCCTTGACCTCACGTCAGAGCCGGATCCTAAGCATAACGATAACACTATCCTCCCAGTACACCTTACAGAACAACTAACCCTAACCCTAACCTTGTTCACTGGCCAAAACCCTCACCGTCAAAATCGACATCAACCACACCTCACGGTAAACCTCAACATCAATCTCACCCTTGGGCTCACATCAGAGCTACGTCCTAACTTTTAACTTAGTCCTATATGTCACGTAAAACTTAGCGAACACCAACCCTGTCTCTAGTGCTGGTCACTAGACCTGACCCCTCAGCATCATATTTGACATCATCCACGCTTCACCTTAAACCTGAATTATAATCATACTCTCTAACTCACATCACACCAGACCCAAATTCTAAGTGTAATCTAAGCTCCCCATTCGCCTTAAAGAACTACCAACCTTAATACTAGCCCTAGCTCATGGATCTAACCTACACCGCCACTTTTGATGTCACCACAGGCTTCACCGTCAACTTAAACTTCAATCTCGTCCCTACCCTCACATAAGATACAGACCCTAAATCAAATCGGAACCCTAACCTCCCCATAAAACTTAACTTACACCCAAGCCTAACACTAGCCCTTGTCCCTTGACATTGGCCCGCACCATCACCATTGACAACACCCAATGTTCCCTTTAAACATGGATTTAACAGAGACAGTCTCAAACTCTACCTGTAACCCTATCCTCACTGTTCACCGTTCCGTAGACCTGACCCAAAACCCTGCCCAGGTCCTTCAACCAGACCCCTCACCACCACCATCACCGTGACTCATGTCTAACAAAAATCATGAAGGTCTATATCGAAAATGACATCAGATCAGAGCTGGATCCTGATCCTAACCATATCCCAATTCTCCACGTACAGCAAACTGAACACCGACACCTGAAGCAAGACCTGGCCCCTGGACCTGAAACCTCGTCGTCACCAATGACAACACCCAAGTTCAGCGCAAACCTGATGTTCAATCACTTCCTCATCCTCACATCAGAGCCTGAGCCTAATCCTTCCCATAAACATATCTTCCCTGTAAACATTACCAAACCCCTATCCCTAACCCTAATCTTGTTTCCTGGTTGAATCCTCACTGACAAAATCGACATCCCCCATGCCTCACTGTAAACCTCCACCTCAATGTCGTCCATGCCATCACGTCAGAGCCAGATTCTAACTCTAAACGTAGTCCTATACGTCTGGTACACCTTAGCAAACACATACCCTAACTCTAGCCCTGGTCTCTTGGCCTGACACAACATCACAATTGACATCATTCACGCTTCACCTCAACTCTGAATTACAATCATACTCTGTA
This sequence comes from Manis javanica, assembly GCF_040802235.1. NCBI lineage: Eukaryota > Metazoa > Chordata > Mammalia > Pholidota > Manidae > Manis > Manis javanica. The sequence continues at coordinate 123,208,314 of NC_133158.1, read as the reverse complement.
CCTCACATCAGAGCTGAAACCTAACTCTAACCATAATCTAAACTCCTCATTTGCGTTAAAGAAATCGCAACCCAAATTGTAGCACTAGCCCATGGACCAAATCCTCATTGTCACCTTCGACATCACCCAGGCTTCACCGTGACCTTGAACTTCAATCTCATCCTCACCCTCACATCAGAGACAGATGCAAACACTAATAGTAACCCTACACTCCCCATAAACCTTAGTGAACATGCAATCCTAAAGCAAGCACTTTTCCCTGGACCTTAATCCTCAGCGTCACCATTGACATCACTGAAGGTTCCCTTTAAACATGGATTTAAATCTTGTCCTCGCAATCACATCAGAGACAGTCTGTAACTCTACCTGTCACCCTATCCTCACTGTACACCATTCCATACACCTGACCTGAAACTGTGCCCATGTCCTCCAACCTGACCCCTCACCACCACCATCACCATCACTCATGTCCAATAAAATTCGTGAAGGTCTATCTTGCAATTGCCCTCACAATCAGAGCAGGATCCTGACTCTAACCGAATCCCTATCCTCCATGTACAGCTAACCGAACACCAAAACATATCCCTAGGCCTCACCCATGGACCTGAACCCTCTCTGTCAAAATCGATGTCACCCAGGCTTCATTGAAACTTGATGTTCAGTCTCCTCTTCACCCTTACAACAGAGTCAGATCATAAGCCTAACCATAACTATATCATCCCTGTACACTTTACCGAACACCTAATCCTAAACCTAGCCCTAGCCCATGGACCTGAACCCTCAATGTCACCATCAACATCCCCCAGGCTTCAGCGTAAACCTGATGTTCTATCTCATCCTCATCCTCACATCAGAGCACGAACCCAACCCTTCCCTTAACCATATCTTCCCCATACACCTAACCAAACACCTAACCCTAACCCTAGCCTTCTTCCTTGGACTTACCCTTGACCTTCACATCAATGACCCCCACGCCTCGCTGTAAAACTCAACCTCAATCTCCCTGTCGGTCTCATATCAGAGCTGGATCCTAAGCATAATGATAACCCTCTCCTCCCTGTACATATTACAAAACACCTAACTCTAATCCTAACCTTGTTCACTGGCCTGAACACTCACCATCAAAACCGACATCCCTCACACCTCACTGCAAACCTCAACGTCAATCTCGACCTCGCACTCACATCAGAGTCACATCCGACCTCTAAACATACTCGTATATGTCCCGTACACCTTAGTGAACACCATCCCTAAATCTAGCACTGGTTTCTTGACCTGACTCCTGAACATCATAAATGATATCATCCATGCTTCACCTTAACCCTGAATTACAATCATACTCTCTAACTCACATCAGAGCCAGAGCGTACCTCTAACTGTAATCTAAACTCCCCATTCACCTTAAAGAAATAGCAACCCTAATCCTAGCCCTAGCCCATGGACCTAACCCTCACTGTCACTTTCAACATCACCCAGGCTTCACTGTAAACTTGAACTTCAATCTCGTCCTAACCCTCACATGAGAGACAGACCTTAACTGTAGTCATAAACCTACCCTACCAATAGACCTTAACAAACACCCAACACTAACCCTAGCCCTTGTCCCTGGACGTTAACCCTCAGCGTCATATTTGACATCACCCAAGGTTCCTTTTAAACATGGATTTAAATCTTGTCCTTGTAATCACAGAGACAGTCTCTACCTCTAACTACAACACTATTCTCACTGTACAACATTCTGTACACCTGACCTGAAACCCTGCCCAGGTCCTTCAACCTGAACCCACACCACCACCATCACCATCAGTCATGTCTAACAAAAATCGTGAGTCTATCTCGCAATCGCCCTCACAATCAGAGCTGGATCCTGACTCTAACCATATCTTAATCCTCCATGTACAGCAAACTGAACACCAAAACCTAACCCTAGCCCTGGCCCCTGGTCCTGAAACCTCTCTGTCACCATCTACATCACCCAGGCTTCCGCGTAAACCTGATGTTCAATCTCGTCCTCATCCTCACATCAGAGCCTGATCCAAACCCTTCCCATAACCATATCATCCCTGTACACCTAACCAAACACCTAACACTAACACTAGCCTTCTTCCCTGGACATACCGCTCATCACATCAATGAATCCCACAGCTCACTGTAGAACTCAACCTCAATCTCCCCCTTGAATTCATATCAGAGCTGGATCTTAAGTATAACAATATCTGTAACCTCCCTGCACACATTACAGAACACCTAACCCTAACCCTAACCTTGTTCACTGGCCTGAACCCTTACCATGAAAATCGACATCCCCCATGCCTCACTGTAACCCTCAATGTCAATCTCGCCCTTGTCCTCACATCACAGCCACATCCTAATGCTAAACGTAGTGCAATATCTCCCGTACACCTTAGAGAACACCATCCCCAACTCTAGTGCTGGTCTCTTGACCTGACCACCTGAACATCACAATTGACATCATCCACGCTTCACCTGAACCATGAATTACAAACATACTCTAAATCACATCAGAGAGGAACAATAAATCTAACCATAATCTAAACTTCCCATTCGCTTTAAGAAATAGCAACCCTAATCCTAGCCCTATCACCATGGACCTAACCCGCACCATCAACTTCAAGGTCACCTAGGCTTCACCGTAAACTTGAACTTCAATCTTGTCCACACCCTCACATCAGACACAGACCCTAACTCTCATTGTAAAACTACCCTCCCCATAAACGTTAACGAACACCAACCATAACCCTACCCCTTTTTCCCTGGACCTTAACCCTCAGTGTGACCAGTGACATCACCCAAGTTTCCTTTAAACATGGATTTAAATCTTGTCCTCACAATCACATCAGAAACTGTCTCAAACTCTAACTGTAAACCTATGCACACTGTATACTCTGGGGGCCCGGCCTACGGCCAAGGCTGAGCCCCACTCTAGCTGGACAACGCCCTAAAGATGGCGCCTGCTTCCTAGACACCACCCTTCCTGGCCCTACAGCTCAGCGCATAAGGAAGTCTCCATGATTGGCTTGTCCCCATTTCCGTGCTCGTGCTCATAGCATGCTTTTCACATGTTTCCAATAAGACTGAACCTGGCGTGTGATCAGTCAGCTGATTGGTTAGGATATGCTATATAAGCTGCTGCCATGGAAGAAGGGGTTGTGGTTGTTGTTTTTTGCTTTTGCCTTTCGTTAGATGGATGCTCGGACGACCATAATAAAGATTCCTAATGAACCAGGCCTTCAGTGATCGTTCTCCTGCCGTCACCCTAGGTGGCGGGATGCAATAGCTGGTGCCGAAACCCGGGAAGAAAAACCTGGTGTGCGAGGACGGAGTGGAACTTCTCACCCTGCGGCGATCCTAGTGGACACCCTTTGGAAGAGTTACATGAGTGACTGACATTTTGAAGAGTGGTGAGTATGGTCAGGGACAAAGTGAAAGCAACATCAGGTCGTGCGAATGCAAGCAATTGTGGTGTGTGTGTTTAGCCTTTGTGTTCCTTGTCTTGTTCTGTCTTAGTCTGTATATGTTTCTGCGTTTCCTCACGAAAGAATAAGAGCACTGTGGAAAGTTCGCAGGTAAAGCGACGTAGACTAAAGTTCGCAGGAAGTGACGAAAACCAGTTAGCGAGGACTCTCAGGCTGTAAGGAGACTCAATTCAGGGGTACGAGCACGGGCGCACGTAACCTCAACTTAGAATAGAGTCAACCGCCTTTCCTCCGCACTATGGGTTCAGAGGTGTCTAGGATGTGGGCAGAGGAACCACTCCGGGCACTCCTAAGGGCTAATGGAGAGGGGGAGGAAGTCCTGGAAGATGTTTGGGAGGAAAGATCCTCTGCTAGGACCTCAGAGAGGGGGTCCGAGCGAGGAGGATCTACAGATGAGGAAGGGGAGCTATCGGGGGAGGAATTAGAAAAGCATATAAGGAGACTTAGAATCGCCCAGAGGAAGGAACGCCCTATCCCCCGAAGTTATCCCTCCCTAACGCAGCTGAGGCAACAGAAAGAGGAAGAGGAGTCGGGGGACACCCCCCTCTCAACAACCCTGAAACCGTCCTTGAAAATGGTGCCGTCAGCCTCCCTCTTCCTCCGGCTTCATTTGCAGAACCGCTCCCATATCACATACAGCCCTGTCATTGTACGTGTGATTGCAATCAAGGACTAGAAAGAGGGGGGTGGAGGGAGTGGCTGAGAGAACAAGGAAGTGCTGCTTTCCCTGTATTTGAAGACCCTAATACACAACAGAGGTATCATCAAGCCCTAGATTTCAAGGTCATTAAAAGTCTGAAGGAAGCATCCACAACGTATGGCCCCCAGGCAGCTTTCACTGTTTCTTTAGTGGAGTCAGTAGCTTCTCTTAACCTGACGCTGGATGATTGGGACAATGTAGCAAGAGCAGCCCTCTGTGGAGGTCAGTACCTGACATTTAAGACAGCCTGGCAAGAATTTTCACAGGACACGGCTCGGCGTAATGCCGCAGCAGGTAATCATCAATGGAACTTAGACTTGTTGATGGGCACGGGTCCATATTTGGGTCAACAGAATCAGGTAGGATTCCCCCCAGCGGTATATATGCAAATAGCCACAGCAGTAGTGAGGGCCTGGAAGACACTGCAAGGCACAGGTGACCTACAGGGTCAGCTGTCAAAGGTGTTGCAAGGATCTAATGAGCCATATGCAGACTTTCTAGCCAGACTGATGCAAACAGCCGGTCGCATATTTGGTGATGTTGATACTGCTATGCCCCTTGTGAAGCACCTGGCCTATGAGCAGGCCAACAAATGGTGTAGGGAGGCCATAAGACCCTGGAAGAACAAAGATCTGAGTACTTATATTAAGGTTTGTAGGGACATTAATGACAGCGTGGTGCAAGGACAGGTTATGGCCGCAGCCATAACTCAGGGATTGAGAGATGCTTGTGGCAGGTCAACCTCTCCTGGGGCCTGTTGAAACAAATGGGTCATTTGAAAAGAGATTGTCCCAAGTTGAAGGAAGCCAATGAACCTGCTAGCAGGCCCAAACCAAGATTATGCCCGAGATGTAGAAAAGGAAATCACTGGGCCAGTGAGTGTGGATGTGGAAGGCCGACCGCTGTCCCCTCAAGAGCCAAAAAATGGGAGGAGAGGCCCTCCACCTCAGGGCCTGCAAATGTATGGGGTGGTTCAACAGATACCCAGAACTCACCACCCTTTGACAGATCAGGGAGTTCACCCAGCACCGAGGGATCACAGAGAGCAACAGCAGGAAGCGCAGGAGTGGACATCTGTGCTGCCACCAGACTCGTATTGACTCCTGAGATGGGAGTTCAAGTTGTAGAGTCAGATTTTAAGGGACCTTTGGCAAAAGGAGTAGTGGGTCTCTTATTGGGCCAGAGCTCCACTACTAAAGCAGGGTTAATAGTACACCCAGGAGTTATAGATCCAGACTACGAAGGAATAGTTAAAATTATGGTCTCCTCCCCACGAGGAATCATGGCTATTAGCCCAGGAGATCGCATTGCTCAAATTCTTATGCTTCCTAGCAAACATGATTTGTATGCCCATAAAAATGCTGTTCGAGGACAGCAAGGGTTTGGGTCTTCTGGGGCTCTGCTGGCTTGTCTTACATTGGATTTGGAAACTAGGCCCATGCACACCTTAGAGATCCGAGGTAGGCATTTCTCAGGATTGCTGGACACAGGAGCAGACTGTAGTATCATAAAGGAAGATGAATGGCCGAAGGAATGGCCTTTAAATCAAGTTGCACAAACCTTAAGAGGACTCAGGATAGCCCAAGTGCCCCTATGTAGTGCTGCTTCACTCTCTTGGATGGACCAAGAAGGGCACGAGGGGATAATTCAACCCTTCATGCTAAACATACCCGTGTCCCTCTGGGGAAGAGATGTACTAACCCAAATGAATCTCAAACTGACCTCGGAAACTTTCTACAGTGAACAGTCTAACTGCATTATGAAAAGACAGGGCTACCCCGGGACAGGTGGATTTGGGAAGAACTTGTTGGGTCGAGAAAAGCCTATTCCTTTGTCTAACATTACACCCAGTCGATTTGGAGGGCCCGGGCTGGGTTTTTCCTTGGGGCCACTGAAGGAGAACAGCAAATAAAGATTCAGTGGCGATCTGAGAATCCTGTGTGGGTTCCTCAGTGGCCCCTTACTAAAGAGAAGAAGGAAGCAGCCCACACTTTAGTACAGGAGCAGCTTGCTGCCAAGCATATTCAGGCCTCTACCTCCCCCTGGAACACACCTATTTTTGTGATAAGAAAGAAAACAGGGAAGTGGAGGCTTTTACATTACCTTAGAGCTGTAAATAAGCAGATGGTGCTTATGGGCTCAATACAACTGGGTTTGCCACTGCCCATGGCCCTGCCTAAGGCATCTATCATTATATGGATGACATCCTTTTGTGTCATGAGAGCAGCAGGGAGCTAGAGACAACCCTCAGGGTCAGGGTATGGTGGAACGCACGCAACTCACCCTCAAGAATGCCTTATATAAACAAAAAGGGGGAATAGGAGAAGACTTTAGATCCCCCAGAGACAAATTAAACATCATATTATTCATTTTAAACTTTTTAATACTGGACAAAAATGGCCACAGTGCAGCAGAGCGGCATGGCCAACAATCCAATCCAAAACACATGCCTAAAGTTTTGTGGAAGGATGTGTTGGAAGGAACATGGAAAGGCCTGGACCCAGTGATAATCTGGACCCGAGGCTCGGTTTGTGTTTTTCCACAGAACCAGCAGAACCCCGTTTGGGTGCCTGAAAGTCTGATACGCAGAGTGGAAAACCCCGGAGCGGAGGTACAAGATGATCGCACTGCTTCTGCTCCTGCCGTGGATCCTACAGCAGGCGACGGTGGAGCCGAGAATGCTGGGGGGAGTGGTGAAGGCGTGGCCTCTGCCACTCCTGATACAAGAGAGACTTCGGCATCTCTGCAGCCATTGCCTTGGCCATTGCCACCTCGGTGGCCGCTGCAGCTGCAGCCACCGCCGCACTGACTATCACCATTCCTACGGCAGAGACGCTGAATGGTCTGTCCCAGGCCCCTGCCTCGGCAATGACAACGCAGAACGTCATCAATGGCCATTTTAAGAATGGGATGGCCTTGGTCAACCAATGCATGAACCTTCTTCAAGAACAATTGGACCTCTTGGGGGAGGTTTTGTCTGTGGGCTGCGTATACGAGGGTGTATTATGGTATTCCTTTTCATAATTATTCTAAAGCTGCCAACTTGTCCAGACAGTTAGGCAAGATGTTAACCACAAACTTGTCCAGTGAGCTTGTCAAGCTCACCACTCAGCTACGGTTAGAAATTTTGAATGTTATCTCCAAGAAGGTAGAGATGCTCTCCGTAGCTCAAATAGCTGAAGCTGTGTTAAACGCCACCGAAGCCTGGTCAGGTGTAGGTGTCATAGGAATATTGCTAATTGTGGGCCTCCTCCTGCTTGGGAGGAAAGTCTGTTCCATACAAAAACAGCAATGGGGAGAACGGAAGGTCCTGTTGCAGGCCATGGTAGCGCTAGAGGAAGGCATCTCCCCTAGAGTATGGCTTAATATGCTGGATCAGTAGTCAAGGACGGGTAAGATCGGGAGCTGCGCATATCAACCTAAGACAGGGCACAGACCTAAGTTGTCTGTTGCCTGAGGACGGGTAAGAATGCTGCAGACTCTGGACGACCTAAGACAGGCATGATCCCGACAGCCCTTTGGTTATAAAACAATAAAGGGGGAGATGTGGGGGCCTGGCCTATGGCCGAGGCTGAGCCCCACTCTAGCTGGACAACGCCCTGAAGATGGCGCCTGCTTCCTAGACACCACCCTTCCTGGCCCTACAGCTCAGCGCATAAGGAAGTCTCCATGATTGGCTTGTCCCCATTTCCGTGCTCGTGCTCATAGCATGCTTTTCACATGTTTCCAATAAGACTGAACCTGGTGCGTGATCAGTCAGCTGATTGGTTGGGATATGCTATATAAGCTGCTGCCCTGGAGGAAGGGGTTGTGTTTGTTGTTTTTTGCTTTTGCCTTTCATTAGATGGATGCTCGGACACCCATAATAAAGATTCCTAATGAACCAGGCCTTCGGTGATCATTCTCCTGCCGTTGCCCTAAGTGGCGGGACATGATAGTATACCATTCCATACAACTGTCCCAAAACCCTGCCCAGGTCCTTCAACGTGACTCGTCACCACCACCATCAACATCACTCATGTCTAACAAAAATCGTGACGGTCTATCTCAGTCGCCCTCACAATCAGAACTGGATCCTGACTCTAACTATATCCCTAACCTCAATGTACAGCTAACTGGACACTGAAACCTGACCCTAGCCGTGACTCCTGGACCTGAAAACTATCTGTCCCCATCAACGTCACCCAGGCTTCACCGCAAACCTGATGTTCAATCTCATCCTCATCATGACATCAGAACCCAATCCTAAACCTTCCCAAAACCATATCTTCCCCAAACAACTAATCAAAGACCTAAACCTAACCCTAGAAATCTTCCCTGGACTTACACCTCACCACCACATCAACTTCCCCCATGCATCGCTGTAAAACACAACCTCAGTCTCCCCCTCGCACTCACATCAGAGGTGGAATCTAAGCATGATGATAACCCTATGCATCCTATACACATTACAGTACACCTAGCCCCAACCCTAATCTTGTTCAATGGCCTGAACCCTCACCATCAAAATTGACAGGCCCCACGCCTCACTCTAAACCTCAACGTCAGTCTCACCCTCGCCCTCACATCAGAGCCACATCCTAACTCTAAATATAGTCCTATATGTCCCGTACAGCATAGCGAACACGAACCCTAACTCTAGCTCCAGTGTCTTGACCTGACCCCTGAACATCACAATTGACATCATCCACGTTTCACCTTAAACCTGAATTACAATCATACTCTATAACTCACATGAGATCTGGACCCTAACTCTCACCATAATCTAAACTTCCCATTCACCATAAAGAAATAGCAACCCTAATCTTATCCCTAGCCCATGGACCTAACTCTCACTGTCAACTTTGATGTCACCCAGGCTTCACCATAAACTTGAACTTTAATCTCGAACTCACCCTCACATCAGAGAGAGACCCTAACTCTAATTGTAACCCTACCATCTCCATAAACCTTAATGAACACCCAACCCTAACCCTAGCTCTTGTCCCTGCACCTTAATGCGTAGCATCACCATTGACATCATCCAAGGTTCCCTTTAAACATGGATTTAAATCTTGTCCTCGTAATCACATCACAGATGGTCTCTAACTCTAACTGTAAACCTATCCTCACTGTACACCATTCCATACACCTGACACGAAGCCCTTCCCAGGTTCTTCAACCTGAACCTTCACCACCACCATCACCATCATTCATGTTTAACAAAAATCGTGAAGGCTATCTCGAAATCGCCCTCATAATCAGAGCTGGATCCTGAATCTAACCATATCCCTATCCTCCACATACAGCTAACCAAACACCAAAACCTAACCCTAGCCTGGCCACTCAACCTGAAACCTCTCTGTCATCATCAATGTTACCCAGGCTTCACTGTAAACCTGATGTTTAATCACGTCCTCACCCTTTAAACAGAGCCAGATTGCAAGCCTAACCATAACCATATCTTCCCTGTACACCTTACCCACCACCGAACCCCAACCCTACCCATAGCCCCTGAACCTGAACCCTCACTGTCACCATCGACATCACCCAGGCTTCATCATAAACCTGATATTCAATCTCGTCCTCATCCTCACATCAGAGCCCAATCCTAAACCTTCCTATAACCATATCTTCCCTGTAAACCTTACTGAACACCTAAACCTAACCCTAGCCCCCTTCCCTGGACTTACTCCTGTCACTTCAACGTCCCTCACGCCTCACTGTAAAACTCAACCTCAATCTCCCACTCGAACTCACATCAGAGCCAGATCCTAAGCATAACAATAACCCTATCCTCCCTGTACCCATTACAGAAAACCTATCCCTAATCCTAACCTTGTTCACTGGCCTGAAACCTCACCATCACAATTGACAACCCCCAAGCCTCAGTGTGAACTTCAACGTCAATCTCGCCCTCGTCCTCACATCAGAGCCACATCCTAACTCTAAACATAGTCCTATATGTCCCGTACACCTTAGCAAACACCAACCCTAACTCTAGTGCTGGTCTCTTGACCTGACCCCTGAACATCACAGTTGACATCATCCATGCTTCACCTTAACCCTGAATTACAATCATACTCTCTAAGTCACATAAGATAAAGACCCTACCTCTAACACTAAATCTAAACTCCCCATTCTCCTTAAAGAAATAACAACCCTAATCCCAGCCCTAGCCCATGCACCTAAACCTCACCATCACCTTTGACGTCACCCAGGCTTCTCCATAAAGTTGAACTTCAATCTCGTATTCACCCTCACACTAGAGTCAGACCCTAACTCTAATTGTAACCATACCCTCAAAATAAACCTTATCGAACACCCAACCCTAATACTAGCCCTTCTCTCTGGACCTTAAACCTCAGCGTCACCATTGACATCACCGAAGGTTCCCTTTAAAAATGGATTTAAATCTTGTCCTCGCAATCACATCAAAGACAGTCTCTAACTCTACCTGTAAACCTATCCTCACTGTACACCATTCCATACACCTGATCCGAAACCCTGCCCAGGTCTTCCAACCTGACCCCTCACCACCATCATCACCATCACTTGTGTCTAACAAACATTATGAAGGTCTATCTCGCAGTCGCCCTCACAATCAGAGCTGGATCCTGACTCTAACCATATCCCTATCCTCCACGTACAGCTAACCAAACACCGAAACCTAACCTAGTCCTGATCCCTGGACCTGAAACCTCTCTGTCACCATTGATGTCACCCAGGCTTCACCATAAACCTGATGTTCAATCTCGTCCTCACCCTCACAACAGAGCTGGATTGTAAGCTTAACTGTAACCATATCCTCCCTGTACACTTTACCAAACACTTAAATCTAACCCTAGCCCTAACCCATGGACCTGAACCCTCACTGTCACCATCGACATCACCCAGGCTTCATCGTGAACCTGATGTTTATCTCGTCCTCATCCTCACATCAGAGCATGATCCTAATCCTTGACATAACCATATATTCCCCATTCACCTTAACAAACAAATAAACTAAACACTAGCCTTCTACCCTGGACTTACCCCTCACCGTCACATCAAATTCCCCCATGCCTCACTGTAAAAGTCAACCTCAATCTCCCCCTCAAACACGCATCAGAGGCAGATCCTAAGCATAATGATAAACCTATCCTCCCTGTACACATTACAGAACACCTAACCCTAACCCTAACCTTGTTCCCTGGCCTGAACCCTCACCGTCAATATCAACAACCCCCACGCCTCACTGTAAACCTCAACGTCAATCTCGCCCTCGACCTCACATCAGATCCACATCCTAACTCTAAATGTAGTTCTATATCTCCCGTACACCTTAGCAAACACCAACACTAACACTACTGCTAGTCTCTTGATCTGACCCCCGAACATCTCGATTGACATCATCCATGCTTCACCTTAAACCTGAATTATAATCATACTCTCTAACTCACATCAGAGCTGGAACCTAACTCTAACCGAAATCTAAATTTCCCATTCCCCTTAAAGAAATAGCAACCTTAATCCTAGCCCTGGCCCATGGACCTAACCCTCACTGTCAACTTCGATGTCACCCAGGCTTCACAATAAATTTGAACTTCAATCTCGTACTCACAGTCACATCAGAGACAGACCCTAACTCTAAACGTAACCCTACCCTCCTCATAAACTTTAACAAACACTCAATCTTAAACCTAGCCCAAGTTCCTGGACTTTAACCCTCACCATAATATTTGACATCACCCCAGGTTCCCATTAAACATGGATTTAAATCTTGTCCTTGTAGTCACAACTCATAGAGTTTCTAACTCTAATTGTAACCCTATCCTCACTGTGCACCATTCCGTACACCTGACCCAAAACTCTGCCCAGGTCCTTCAATCTGACCCCTAACCAGCATCATCACCGTCACTCATGTCTAACAAAAATCATGAAGGTCTATCTCACAATTGCCCTAACAATCAGAGCTGGATCCTTACTCTAACCATATCTCTATCCTCCATGTACAGCTAACTGAACAATGAAACTTAACCCTAGCCCTGGCCCCTGGTCCTGAAACCCCTCTGTCACCATCGATATCACACAGGCCTCACCGTAAACCTAATGTTCAATCTCATGCTCACCCTCACAAAAGAGCCAGACTGTGAGACTAACTATAACCATATCCTCCCTGTACACCTTACTGAACACCTAACCCTAACCCTAGACATAGCCCATGGACCTGAAACCTCACCGTCAACATCAACATCACCCTGGCTTCAGCATAAAACTGATGTTCAATCTAGTCCTCATCCTCACATCAGAGCCCGATCATAACCCAAGCCATAAGCATATCCTCCCCGTACACCTTACTAAACACCTAAATGTAACCCTAGCCTTCTTCCCTGGACTTACCCCTCACAGTCACGTCAACGTCCTCCTCACCTCACTGTAAAACTCAACCTCAATCTCTCCCTCGAACTTACATTAGATCCAGATCCTAAGCATAACGATAATACTATCCTCCCTGTACACACTGCAGAACACCTAGCCCTAACCCTAACCTTGTTCACTGGCCTGAACCTCACCCTCAAAATCGACATCCCCCATGCCTCACTATAACCTCAACATCAATGTCGCCCTTGCCCTCATATCAGAGCCACATCCTAACTTGAAACGTAGTCCTATATTTCCCATAAACTTTGGGAACACCAAACCCAACTTCAGTGCTGGTCTCTTGACCTGACCCCTGAACATCACAATTGACATCATCCACGCTTCACCTTAACCCTGAATTACAATCATACTCTCTAACACACATCAGAGCTGGAAACTAACTCTAACCAAAATCTAAACTTCCAATTCACCTGAAAGAAATAGCAAACCTAATCCGAGCGCTAGGCCATGAACATAACCCTCACTGTCACCTTCGACATCACCCAGGCTTCACCCTAAACTTGAACTTCAATGTCATCCTCACCCTCACATCAGAGACAGACCCTAACTCTAATCATAACCCTACACATCCCATAAACCCTAAAGAACACCGAAACCTAAACCTAGCACTTGTCCCTGGACCTTAAACCTCAGCATCACCATTGACATCACCCAAGGTTCCCTTTAAACATGGATTTAAATCTTGTCCTCGTAATCACATAAGAGAGAGTCTCTAACTCTAAATGTAACCCTATCCTCACTGTACACCATTCCATACACCTGACCCAAAATCCTCCCCAGGTCCTTCAACCTGAGCCCTCACCACCACCATCACCATCACTCATGTCTAACAAACATCATGAAGGTCTATCTCGCAATCACCCTCACAATCAGAGCTGGATACTGACTCTAACCATGCGCCTATCCTCCACATACAGCTAAATGAACACCGAAACCTAACCCTAGCCCTGGCCCCTGGATCTGAAACCTCCCTTATGCCATCAACATCACCGAGTCTTCACTGTAAACTTGATATACAATCTTGTACTCACCCTCACAGCAGAGCTGGATCGTAAGCTTAACTGTAACCATATCCTCCCTGTACACCTTACCAAACACCTAACCCTAACTGAAGCCCTAGCCCATTGACCTGAACCCTCACTATCACCATCGACATCATGCAGGCTTCAGCGTAAACCTGATGTTCAACCTCGTCCTCATCTTGACATCAGAGCCCGATCCTAACCCTTCCCATAATCATATCTTCCCCCTACACATTACCAAACACCTAACCATAACCCTAGCCTTCTTTCCTGAACTTACCCCTCACCATCACATCAACATCCCCCATGCTTCACTGTAAAACTCAACCTCAGTCTCCCCCTCGAACTCACATACAGTCTGAATCCTAAGCACAATGATAACGCTATCCTCCCCATACACATTACAGAACACCTAACCCTAACCCCAAACTTCTTCCCTGGCCTGAACCCTCAGCATCAAAATCGACATCACCCATGACTCACTGTAAACCTAAACGACAATATCGCCCTTGCCCTCACATCGGAGCCACATCCTAACTCTACATGTAGTCCTATATGTCCCATAAACCTTAGCGAGCACCAACCCTAACTCTACCGCTGGTCTCTTGACCTGACGCAGAACATCACAATTGACATCATCCATGCTTCCCCTTAACCCTGAATTATAATCATACTGTCTGACTCACAACAGAGCTGTACCCTAACTCTAAATGTAATCTAAACTCCCCATTCACCTTAAAGAAATTGCAACCCTAATCCTAGTCCTAGCCTATGGACCTAACCCTCACTGGCACTTTCGACGTCACCCCGGCTTCACCATAAACTTGAACTTCAATCTCGTCCTAACACTCACATCAGACACAGACCGGAAATCTAATCATAACTCTACCATCCACATAATCCTTAACGAACACCCAACCCTAACCCTAGCCCTTGTCCCTGGACCTTAACCCTGAGCATCACCATAGACATCACCCAAGGTTCCCTTCACACATGGATTTAAATCTTGTACTCGTAATCACATCAGAGACAGTCTCTAACTCTACCTGCAACCCTATCCTCACTGTACACCATTCCATACACCTGACCTGAAACCCTGCCCAGGTCCTCAATCTGACCCTTCACCACCATCATCCTCATCACTCATGTCAAAGAAAAATCGTGAATGTCTATCTCACAATCTCCCTCACAATTAGAGTTTGATCTTGACTCTAACCATATCCTTATCCATATCCATACTCTAACCTACATGTACAACAAATTGAAGACTGAAACCAAACCCTAGACCTGGCCTCTGGACTTGAAACCTCTCTGTCACCATTGATGTCACCCAGGCTTCACCATAAACCTGATGTTCAATCTCATCCTCACCCTCACAACAGAGGCAGGTCGTAAGACAAACCATAACCATATCCTCCCTGTACACCTTTCCAAACACCTAAGTCTAACCCTAGCCCTAGACCATAGACCTGAACCCTTACCATCACCATCGACATCACCCAGGCTTCAGCGTAAACCTGAGGTTCAGTTTCATCCTCACCCTCACAACAGAGCTGGATCATGAGCCTAACCATAACCATAACCTCCCTGTACACCTTACCAAACACTTAACCCTAACCCTATCCCTAGGCCATGGACCTGAACCCTCACTGTCACCACCGACATCACCCAGGCTTCAGCGTAAACCTGATGTTCAATCTTGTCCTCATCCTCACATCAGAGCCCGATCCTAACCCTTTCTATAACCATATTTTCAGTGTACACCTTGCCAAACACCTAACCCTAACCCTAGCCTTCCTCCCTGGCCTGAACACTCACTGTCACATCAACGTCACCCATGTCTCACTGTAAAATTCAACCTCAATCACCCCCATGAACTCACAACAGAGCCAGATCCTAAGCAAAAAGATAACCCTCTCCTCCCTGTACACATTACAGAACACCTAACCCTAATCCTAACCTTGTTCACTAGACTGAACACTCACCAGCAAAATCGACAACCCCCATGCCTCACTGTAAAACTCAACTTCAATCTCGCCCTTGCCCTAACATCAGAGCCACGCCCTAAATTTAAATATTGTCCTATATATCCCGTACACCTTAGTGAACACCAGCCCCAACTCTAGTGTTGGTCTCTTGACCTGATCCCTGCACATAACAATTGACATCATCCATGCTTCACCTTAACCCTGAATTACAATCATACTCTCTAACTCACATCAGAGCCGGACCCTAACTCTAACTGTAATCTAAATTCCCCATTCTCCTTAAAGAAATAGAAATTATAATCCTAGCCCTAGACCATGGACCTAACCCTCACCATCACCTTCAACATAAATGAGGCTTCACCGGAAACTAGAACTTCAATCTCAATCTCACCCTCACATCAGAGACAAAATCTAACTCTAATTGCAACCCTCCCCTCCCCATAAACCTTAATTTACACACAACTCTAACCCTAGCCCTTGTCCATGGACCTTAACCCTCAGTGTCACCATTGGCATCACCCAAGGTTAACTTTAAACATGGATTTAAATGTTGTCCTTGTAATCACATCTGAGATAGTCTCTAACTCTAACTCTAACCCTATCCTCACTGTACACCATTCCATACACCTGACCCAAACCGTCACCATCGACATCATCCAGGCTTCAGCGTAAACTTGATGTTCATTCTCGTCCTCATCCTCATCCTCACATCAGATCCCGATCGTCCCCCTTCCCACAACTATATATTCCCCATACACCTTACCAAACACCCCAGCCCTAATCCTAGAATTCTTTCCTGGACTTAACCCTACCGTCACATCAACATCCCCCACACCTCACTATAAAACTCAACCACAATCTCCCTCTCGATCTCACATCAGAGCTGGATCTTTAGCATAACGATAAACTTACCGTCCCTGTACACATTACAGAACACCTAACCCTAACTGTAACCTTGTTCCCTGTCATGCAAACTCACCATCAAAATTGATATCCCCCATGCCTCCCTGAAAAGCTCAATGTCAATACCGCCCTCACCATCACATCAGAGCCACATCCTAACTCTAAACATAGTCCTATATGTCCCGTACACTTCATCGAACTCCAACTCTAACTCTTGTGCTGGTCTCTTGACCTGACCCCTGAACACCACAGTTGACATCATCCACGCTTCACCTTAACCCTGAATTACAATCATACTCTCTAACATCAGAGCCAGACACTAACTCTAACCATAATCTAAACCCCCAATTCACCTTAAAGAATTAGCAACCCTAATCCTAGCCCTAGCCCATGGACCTAAACCTCACCGTCACATTCGACTTCACCCAGGCTTCACCGTAAACTTTAACTTCAATCTCGTCCTCACCCTCACATCAGAGACAAACCCTAACTTTAATCGTAACCCTCCCCTCCCCATATACCTTAACGAACACCCAACCCTAACCCTAGCCCTTGTCCCTGGACCTTAACCCTTAACGTCACCACTGACATCACCCAAGGTTCCCTTTAAACATGGATTTAAATCTTGTCCTTGTAATCACATCAGAGTCAGTCTCTAACTCTAACTGTAACCCTATCCTCACAGTACCCCATTCCGTACACCTGACATGAAACCCTGCCCAGGTCCTTCAACCTGACCCCGCACCACCAACATCACCATCACTCATGTCTAACAAAATTCGTGAAGGTGTATCTCGCAATCGTCCTCACAATCACGACTGGATCCTGACTCTAACCGTATACCTATCCTCCTCGTACAGCTAACCGAACACCGAAACCTAACCCTAGCCCTGGCCTCTGGACCTGAAACATTTCTGTCACCATCGACGTCACCCAGGCTTCACCGTAAACGTGAAGTTCAATCTCGTCCTCACCCTCACAACAGAGCTGGATCATTAGCCTAATCATAACCATAACTTCCCTGTACACCTTACCAAATGCCTAACCCTAACCCTAGCCATAGCCCATGGACCTGAACCCTCACTGTCACCATCGATATCACCCAGGCTTCAGAGTAAACCTAATGTTTGATCTCGTCCTCACCGTCACATCAGAGCCTGATCCTAACCCTTCCCATAGCCATATCTACCCCATACACCTTACCAAACCCCTAACCTTAACCCTAGCCTTCTTCCCTGTACTTACCCCTCACCATCACATCAATGACCCCCATGCCTCACTGTAAAACTCAACCTCAATCTCGCTTTCGAACTCACATCAGAGCCAGACCCTAAGCATAACAATAATCCTATCCTCGCTGTACAGATTACAGAACACCTAACCCTAACCCTAACCTTGTTTCCTGGCCTGAAACCTCACCATCAAAATCGACATCCCCCACACCTCACTGAAAATCTCAACATCAATCGCACCCTCCCCCTATATCAGAGCTACATCCTAACTCTAAACGTAGTCCTATATGTCCTGTAAACCTTAGCGAACAAAAACCCTAACTCTAGCACTGGTCTCTTCACCAAACCCCTGAACATCACAATTGATAACATCCACACTTTACCTTAAACCTGAATTCCAATCATAATCTCTAACTCACATCAGAGCCGGATGCTAACTCTAACCGGAATCTAAACTCCCCATTCGCCTTAAAGAAATAGCAACCCTAATCCTAGCCCTAGCCCATTGACCTAATCCTCATCATCACCTTTGACGTCACCCAGGTTTTACCATAAACTTGTACTTCAATCTTGTCCTCACCCTCAGATCAAAGACAAACCCTAACTCTAATCATATCCCTCCCCTCCCCATAATCCTTAACAAACACCCAACCCTAACCCTAGCCCTTGTCCCTGGACCTTAACTCTCAGCGTCACCATTGACATCACCCAAGATTCCATTTAAACATGGATTTAAATCTTGTTCTTGTAATCACATCAGAGTCAGTCTCTAACCCTAACTCTGACCCTATCCTCACTGTACACCATTATGTACACCTGACCCAAATCTCTGCCCAGGTCCTTCAACCTGACCCCTCACCACCATCATCACCATCTATCATGTCTAACAACTGTCGTGAAGGTCTATCTCGCAATTGCCCTCACATCAGAGCTGGATCCTAACTCTAACCGTATCCCTATCCTCCACGTACACCTAAACGAGCACCGAAACATAACCCTAGCCCTGGCCCCTGGACCTGAAACCTCACTGACACCATTGACGTCACCCAGGCTTCACCATAAACCTGGTGTACTATCTCGTCCTAACCCTCACAACAGAACCAGATCATAAGCCTAACCATAACCATATCTTCCCCATACCAAACACCTAACCCTAACCCTAGCCTTGTTCCCTGGACTTACCCCTCAACATCACATCAACGTTCCCCACGCCACACTGTAAAACTCAACCTCAATCATCCCCTCGACCTCACATCAGAGCTGGATCCTTGCATAATGATAACCCTATCCTCACTGCACACATTACAGAACACCTAACCCTAAACCTAATCTTGTTCACAGGCTTGAACCCTCACCATCAAAATCAACAATGCCCACACCTTACGGTCAACCTCAATGTCAATCTCACCCTCACCCTCACATCAGAGCCACATCCTAATTCTAAACATAGTCCTATATGTCCCATACACCTTAGCGAACACCAACCCTAACTCTCACGCTGGTCTCTTGAGTTGACCCCTCAACATCACAATTGACATCATCCATGCTTCACCTTAACCTTGAATTACAATCTTATTCTCTAACTCACATCAGAGCTGGACGTTAACTCTAACCATAATCTAAACTCCCTGTTCACCTTAAAGAACCACTATCGCTAAACCTAGCCCTAGCCCATTGACCTGAACCCTCACCGTGACCATCAACATCAACCACGCTTAACTGTAAACTTGAACTTCAATCTCGTCTTCACCCACACATCAGAGAAAAACCTTAACTCTAATTATAACCCTATCTTCCCCATAAACCTTATTGGACACCCAACCTTAACTCTAGCCCTTGTCCCTGGACCTTGCCCCTCACTGGCACCATTGACATCACACAAGGTTCCCTTTAAACATGGATTTAAATTTGTCCTTGTTCTCACATGAGAGGCAGTCTCTAACTCTAACTGTAACCTTATCCTCACTGTACACCATTCCATACACCTAACATGAAAGCCTGCCCAGATCCTTCAACCTGACTCCTCACCACCAACATCACCATCACTGATGCCTACCAAAAATCGTGTAGGTTTATCTTGCAATTGCCCTCACATCAGAGCTGGATCCTGACTCTAACCATATCCCTATCCTCCATGTACAGCTAACCAAACACTGAAACCTAATCCGAGCCCTGGCCTCTGGACCTGAAACCTCTGTGTCACCATTATTGTCACCCAGGCTTCAGCGTGAACCTGATGCTCAATCTCGTTCTAATCCTCACATCAGAGCCCAATCTTTACCCTACTCATAACCATGTCTTCCCCGTACACCTTTCCAAACACCTAACCCTAACCCTAGCCTTCTTCCCTGGATTTACGCCTCACGGTCACCATTAATGTCCCCCATGGCTCACTGTAGAACTCAACCTAAATCTCCCCCTCGACCTCACATCAGAGCTGGATCCTTAGCATAACCATAACTGTATCCTCCCTGTACACATTACACAACACCTAACCCTAACCCTAACCTTGTTCACTGGCCTGAACCCTCCCAGTCAAAATCAAAATCCCCCACACGCACTGTAAACCTCAACATCAATCTCGCCCTTGCCCTCACATCAGAGCCACATCCTAACTCTAAACGTACTTGTATATGTCCCGTACACCTTATTGAATACCAACCCTAACTCTAGCACTTGTCTCTTGACCTGACCCCTCAACATCACAATTGACATCATCCATGCTTCACCTTAACCCTGAACTACAATCTTACTCTCTAACTCACATTAGAGTGGGACCCTAACTCTAACCATAATCTAAACTCACCATTTGCCTTAAACAACTAGCAACCATAACCCTAGCCCTACCCCATGGACCTGAACCCTCACCATCACCATCGACGTCACCCAGGTTTAACCATAAAATTGAACTTCAATCTCATCCTCACCCTCACATCAGAGACACACCCTAACTCTAATCATAACCCTATCCTGCCCATAAACCTTAACAAACACCCAACCCTAACCATAGCCCTTGTCCCTGGACCTTCCCCCTCAGTGTCACCATTGACGTCACCCAAGGTTCCCTTTAAACATGGATTTAAATCTTGTCCTCATAATCACAACAGAGACGGTCTCTAAATTTAACTGTAACCCTATCCTCACTGTAAACCATTCCATGTACCTGACCCGAAGCCCTGCCCAGGTCCTTCAATCGAACCCTGCACCACCACGATCAGCATCACTAATGTCTAAAAAAATTGTGAAGGTCTTTCTTTCAATCGCACTCACCTCAGAGCTGGATCCCTATCCTCCATGTACAGCTAACCAAACACCGAATCCTAACTCTAGCCCTTGTCCCCTGGCCTGATCCCTCACCATCATCAACGTCCAACATGCTTCACTGTAAACCTCAACCTCATTCTCGACCTTACCCTCACATCAGAGCCAGATCCTAACTCTAAACATAACCCTATACTTCCCATACACCTTAGCAAACACCCATCCTAACACTAGTGCTGGTCCATGGACCTGACCCCTCACCATCACTATAGATGTCACCCATCCTTCAACTTAATCCTGAGTTAAAATCTTGCCCTCCTCCTCACCTCAAAGCCAGATCCTAACTGTAACTGTAATTTAAACTCCCCATGCACCTTATGGAACAACTAACCCTAACCCTAGCACTGACCCTTGGTCCTGACCCCTTATCATCACCATCGACATCATCCATGCGTAAACTTAAACATGAAGCACAATCTCGCCCTTGCCCTCACATAAGAGGCTGATCCTAACTCTAACCATAACCCTATCTTCCACATACACCTTACTGACCACCTAACCCAAATCCTAGCCCTGGCCCATGGACCTGAGCCCTCACTGTCACCATTGACATCACCCAAAGTTCACCTTAACCCTGAATTTAAATCTTGCCTTTGTCCTCACATCAGAGATGGACACTAACTCTAATGATAACCCTATCCTCCTTGTACACCATTCTGAATACCTAACCCTAAACCCAGTCCAGTTCCTTGGACCTGACCCTTCACCATCACCATTAACGTCACCCATGCTTAAAAAACATCGTGAAGCTCAATCTCGCCTTCACCCTCACATCAGAGCCAGACCTAACTCTAACCCAATCCTCCATGTACACATAACTGAACACCTATCCATAACCCTAGCCCTGACCCCTGGACTTGAACCATCACCATCACCATCAATGTCACCTGTGCTTCACCGTAACCCTGAAGTTCAATCTCGTCCTCACCCTGATATCAGTGCCGAATACTAACTCTGATCTTTACCCTTTAATTCCCATACACATTACCGAACACCTAACCCAAATTTTAGACCTGCCTCTGGAACTTGACCCCTTACCGTCACCATCAACATCACCCACAAATCATCTTAAACTGAAGATCAATCTCCCCATCACCCTCACATCAGACCCGGATCTTTACCCTAACCATAACCCTATCCTTTCTGTGCACCTTACCAAACACCTAACCCTCACCCGAGACTTGTCCCTTGGCCTGATCCCTCCCCATCACCATTGACAACCCCCATGCCTCACTGTAAAACTCAACCTCAATCTCACCCTCACCCTCACCTCAGAGCCATATCCTAACTCTAAATGCATCCTTATACTTCCCATACACTTTAGCGAACACCATAGCACTGGTCCCTGGACATGACACCACACCATCACAATTGATGTCATCCACACTTCACCTTAACACTGAATTACAATCTTGCCTTCATCCTCACATCAGAGGTGGACCCTAACTCTATCCGAAAATCTACCCTCCCCATACACCTTTCCTGAAACCTAATCCTAACCCTAGCCCTGGCCCCTGGACACGATCCCTTACAATCTCTATCGACATCACCCATGATTCACCATAACCCTGAAGCTCAATCTCGTCCTCACCCTCACATCACAGATGTATCCTAACTCTAATTGTAACCCTATCCTCCCCATAAACCTTACCGAGCACCTAACCCGAACCCTAGCCCTTGTCCCTGGACCTGACCCCTCAACATCACCATTGATGTCACCTATGCCTCACCGTAACCCTGAAGTTCTATCTTACTCTGACTCTCACATCAGAACCAGAACCTAACTCTAAACATAACCTTATCCTCCAAATACAGTTCCGAACACCCAACAGAAATCCTAGCCCTTGCCCCTGGACTGACCCCTCACTGTCACCATCAACGTCCCCCATGCCTCACCATAAAACTTTACTTCAATCTCACCCTTGCCCTCACATCAGAGCCAGACACTAACTCCATTCATAACCTTATCCTCCCCAAATACCTTACCAAACACCTAACCCCTAACCGAGCCATGGCCCTCGGATCTGATGTCTCCCACTGGCCATCACCATAACCCACGCCTCACCACAGCCCTAAAGCACAGTCTCACCCTTGCCCTCACAGCAGAATATACCCTAACTCTAACCATAACCCAATCCATCCTGTACACTTTCTTGAACATGTAACCCGAAATATATCCTTGGTCACTGTACCTGACCCCTCACCTTCTCCATTGACAGCACTCCTGAAAAACCGAACCCTCAAGCTCAATATCACCCTCGGCATCCCATCAGAGCCAGATCATAACTCTAACCTATCCTCCCTGTACACCTTACCGAACACCTAACCCTAACCTTTGACTTGTCCCATGGACCTGACCCCTCACCGTCAGCATCAACATCTCCCACACCTCACAGTAAACCTGAAGTTAAATCTCTGCCTCACCCTCACATCAAAACCAGACCATATATCTAACCGTTCACCTATCCTCCCCATAAAACTTACCAAAATCCTAACCCTATCCCTAGCCCTGGCCCCAGGACTTGACCCCTCACCATAACCATCAAGGTCACCCATGCTTCACCATAACCTTGAAGTTCAAAATTGCCCTTGCCCTCACATCAGAGCTGGACACTGACTCCAACCATAAATGTATCGTCTCGGCACACCTTACTGAACACTTAACCATAAACTTAACCCTGGACCCCTCACCGTCACCATCGATGTCCCCCATGCCTCAATGTAAACCTCAACCTCAACCTGGCCCTCGCCCTCACATCAGAGCCAGACCCCACCTCTAACCCTAACCATAACCTCCCCATATATTTTACCGAACACCCGACACTAACCCTAGCCATGGCCCCTGGACCTGAACCCTCACCGTCAGCATCGACCTCACCCACTCCTAACTGTAACACTCAAACTCTATCTCACCATCACCCTCAAATCAGAGCCAGATCCTAACTATAACCATAACCTTATCCTCCATGTACACCTTACGGAACACCTAAACCTAATCCTAGCCATGGCCCCTTGACCTGACCCATCACTGCTAGCATCGGCGTCACCCATGACTCACCAGAAACCTGAAGCTCTATCTCATCCTTGCCCTCACATCAGAGCAGGACCCTAACTCTAAAAAGTAACAGTATACTCCCCATATGCCTTATAAAACATCTAATCATAAACCTAGACCTGGCTCCTGGACATGACCCTTATCACCATCGATGTCACCCACGCAACACCTTAACCCTAAAGTGCAATATCAGCCTCACCCTCACATCACATCTGGATCATAACTATAACCGTAATGGTATCCTCCCTGTACACCTTACTGAACACTTATCATTAACCCCAACCATGGCCCCGGACCTGAGCCCTAACCATCATCATTGACATCACCCATGCTTCACAGTAACACTGAAGTTCTATCTTGCCCTTGCTCTCACATCAGAACTGGAACCTAACACTAAATGTAACCCTATCCTCCCTGTACACGTTACCAAACACCCAACACAAACCTAGCCCTTGCCCCTGGCATGACCCCTCACTGTCACCATCGACGTCCCCCATGCATCACCATAAAACTTTACCTCAGTCTTGCTCTTGCCCTCACATCAGAGCCAGACGCTAACTCTAAACATAACCCTATCCTCCCCATATACCTTACCAAACATCTAACCATTACCCCAGCCATGGCCCTTGGACCTGACGTCTCCTGCTGGCTATCGACATAACCCACGCCTCACCACAACCCTAAAGCACAATCTCGCCCTTGCCCTCACATCAGAGCCAGAACCTAACTCTAACTGTAATGCAATCTTCCCCATACACCTTTCTCAACATGTAATCTGAACCCTATCCCTGTTCCCTATACCTGACCCCTCACCATCACCATGGACATCACCCACACCTAACTGTAACCCTCAAGCTCAATCTCACCCTTGGCCTCATATCAGAGCCAGATCATAATTCTAATCTACCCTCCCCATACACCTTACCAAACACCTAACCCTAACCCTCGACATGGCCCCAGGACCTGACTCCTCACCATCAGCATTGACGTCTCCCACACCAAATCCTGAAGTTCAATCTCCACCTCAACCTCACATCAGAACCGGACCCTAAATCTAACTGTACACCTATCCTCCCAGTATGCCTTTTCGAAAACCTAACCCTTACCCTAGCCCTGGCCCCAGAACTTGATTCCTCACCGTCACCACTGATGTCACCCATGCTTCACCATAACTCTGAAGTTCAAAATTGCCCTCGCCCTCACATCAGAGCTGGACACTTACTCTAACCATAAATGTATCCTCCCCATACACCTTACCAAACACCTTACCCTAAACCTAGTCCTGGACCCTGGCCTGACCCTTCACCATCACCACTGACGTCCCCCATGCCTCAACATAAACCTGAACCTCAACCTGGCCCTCACCCTCACATAAGAGCCAGACCCCACCTCTAACCCTAATCATAATCTCCCTATAAATTTTACAGAACACCCAACACTAAACCTAGCTGTGGGCTCTGGACCTGATCCCTCACTGTCAGCATTGACCTCACCCACGCCTAACCATAACACTCAAGCTCCATCTCACCATTGCCCTCAAATCAGAGCTAGATCCTAACTATAACCATAATCTTATCCTCCACGTACACCTTACAGAATACCTAAACCTAATCCTAGTCGTGGCCCCTGGACCTGACCTACCACCGCTAGCATCAGCGTCACCCACGATTCATCAAAAACCTGAAGCTCAATATCATCCTCACCCTTACATCAGAGCTGGATCCTAACTCTATAAGTAACCCTATACTCCCCATACACCTTATCGAACACCTAATCCTAAACCTAGCCCTGGCCTCTGGACCTGAACCCTCACCATCAGCATCAGCATCACCTACCTCACTGCAACCCTGAAGCTCTTTTTCATCCTCGCCCTCACATCACAGCCAGACCCTAACTCTAACCGTAACCATATCCTCCCTGTACATCTTACCATACATGTAACCCTAACCCTAGCCCTGGCCACTGTACCTGACCCCTCAGCATCAGTCTTGACTTCACCCATGTCTCGCCATAACACTGAAGCTCAATCTCACCCTAGGCCTCACACCAGAGTGGGTCCTAACACTAACTGTAACAGTATTCTCTTCATATACCTTACTGAACACCTATCACTAACCCTTGCCCTGACCCCTGGCCTGACCCCTCACTGTCACCATCGACATCCCCCACTCCTCACCATAAAACTTTACCTCACTCTCACCCTCACCCTCACATTGGAGACGGACGCTAACTGTAAACATAACCCCATCCTCCCCTTATACC
This sequence comes from Manis javanica, assembly GCF_040802235.1. Lineage (NCBI taxonomy): Eukaryota > Metazoa > Chordata > Mammalia > Pholidota > Manidae > Manis > Manis javanica. Next base: position 123,181,931 of record NC_133158.1, on the reverse strand, counting down.
TTACCGAACACCTAACCCTAGCCCTAGCCATGGCCCTTGGACCTGATGCCTCCTGGTCACCATCAATATCTCCCATGCCTCGCCACAACCCTAAAGCACAATCTCACCCTCACCCTCACATCAGAACCACACCCTAACTCTAACCAACCAGGAATCCATTCTGGCTACCATGCCACTGGGCTGTATCCTTTCTCATTGGTCCCAAATAGATGTAGAGACACTTAAAAAGAAAAGACTAATATTCTTTTGCAAGACAGCCTGGCCCCAATATCAACTAGGGGACCAGGAGCAGTGGCCAATTAACAGAACTCTTAACCCTAACACCCTCATGCAGCTTGACCTTTTCTGCAAAAAGCTGGGTAAATGGGCAGAGATCCCATATGTTCAAGCTTTCTTCTATCTTAAAAGCCAAGAGGATCTCTGCCAGACTTGTAAATTAAAAAGCCCTTCCAGCCTTTTCTCTGCTCCACTGCCTGCTTTATATCCATCTCAGTACCCAGGACCACCCAAGAGCAAAGTGTCACAGCCAGCCCCACAGGGCCATCAAGAACAAAGTCCTGGGTACTCAAATTTGCTCCCAAAGGCACCTGCTAAAGTTCTCCCATTAGTATAAATGGCAAGTGGAGAATTTGGCACAGTGCTAGTCCACAAATCTTTTTCGCTAACTGAATTAAAACAGCATAAAGCTGATCTTGGAAGCTACACTACCAATCCAGATAACTGTATTGATCAATTCCAGCACATCAGTCTAGTTTATGACCTCACCTGGAAAGATGTCATTATAATCCTGGGGCAGACACTCTCTGACCCTGAACAAGAGAGAGTTATTAAAGAAGCCCATAAATTTGCCAGTAGTCTCCACTTATCAGATACTAAATTTCCCCCTGGGAAACACCTCTCCCATCTACAGACCCTAACTGGGATTATAATGATAAAGACGATATGTGAGGAAGGAACCACTTCCTCTTTTGCATAAAGACAGGGCTAAAGAACTCCAGGCAAAAAGTTATTAACTATTCAAAAGTTGTTGCCATTAATCAGGGACCAGAGGAAAATCCTGTTACTTTCTTAGGAAGACTGAGAGACAGCCTCACTAAATATACTAATCTAGACTTAAACACATATGAAGGACAAGTAATTCTGAGAGATAAATTTCTCTTAGTCATAATCTGACATCAGGAAAAAATTACAAAAACAGATCCAGGCAAACCCTAATAGCAGTATAGATGAGCTCCTGACCACAGCCAATACTGTGTTCTATGACCGTGATCAGGAAGAGGAGGCTGGGGCTCAGGAAAAGGAAAGGAGGGAGACCCGACATACTCAGCTACTAGCTGTCCTTGCAGTTCAGTCTACGTCCAGAGGCTCACCAGGTCCTGACCAGAATTCTAAGAGAGATAATAAGTGTAATATCTGTTGTAAAACTGGGCATTGGGCTAAGAGCTGTCCTAATAGAGATAAGCCTCCACAGTCTCCCTACTACAAGTGTAAAGAAATGGGTCACTGAGCTGCCCTTTGCCGCATGGGCCACAAGGCCCCTGGGCCATTGGAGCCATCCATGGTCCTTGAGCTCCTTTCACAGGAATGAAGAGGCCCTGGCCAGTCGGCCCCAATCCATGACGTCGACATCACTGGACTAGAGTAACCATGGATGTGGCAGGTAGGACAATTTTCTTTTTAATTGACACTGGGGCCTCCTACTCTGTCTTCAGTTCCTATTCTGGACCCCTATCCTTTCAAAATTGCATAGTATTCAGAGTGACAGGGACACCTACTACTCGACCCTTCACTCCACACTTAGGATGTCTCCTCCATAGCCATTATTTTTCACATCCATTTTTAGTTGTTAAAGAATGCCCTATTTACCTCTTGGGATGAGAAATACGAGAAAAATTACATACCAGAATGATTTTTAGCTTTCCCCCAGCTAGTCAAACTCCTCTCCAACTTCCGGTTGTTCCCCAAATCCCCTCCTCAGCTTTTCAGGATTGGTAACAATCTATTAATCCTGATGTTCGGGATAAGGGAATCCCAGGAAGGGCTAAGTATGCCACCCCAGTAGTCATCCAGCTTAAAGATCCAACTAAGTTTCCTAGCCAAAAGCAATGTTCTATAAAGCCTGAGGCTCGTAAAGGCCTCCAGCCTCTAATTTCCAAATACCTTAAACATGGGCTGATGGTTCCATCTAATTCACCTTACAATACTCCAGTCCTGGCCATCAAAAAGAAAGACCAGACTTACCATCTAGTCCAGGATCTAAGAATTATCAGTGAGGCAGTTGTGCTTCTCCACCCAGTGGTCCCTAACCCATATACTCTTTTAGGAGCTATTCCACCTGACACCATGGTTTACAACTCTAGATCTCAAAGGTACTTTCTTCTGCATCCCCTTAGAAAAACAGTCACAGTCACTATTTGCTTTTGAATAGACCACTCCAGAAATACCTTTAGCTAACTTAGACTGTCCTTCCCCAGGGGTTTAGAGAGAGTCCTCATCTATTTGGACAAGTGTTTTCCCAAGACTTAGCCCACCTGCACCTGAACAATGGGGGCACACTCATACAATATGTAGATGACCTTTTAATCTGTTTCCCTACAAAACAAGATTCCATCAATCATACCATTCAAACCCTTAATTTCTTAGCTGAGCAGGAATATAAAGTTTCAAGGGCCAAAGCTCAGTTGGTACAACAAAAGGTCACTTACCTGGGATTAATCCTTACTCCAGGAAAGAGAGGCCTTTCTCCAGACCGAGTTCAGGCCATTTTTCCCTTCCTCAACCTACTACCTGCAAACAACTCGGGGCTTTCCTAGGACTAACAGGATATTGCAGTTTGTGGATCCCAAACTATGGACTCATTGCACAGTCTCTCTATCAGTCCTAAAAGGAAAATATGACTTTAAACCTTTAGACTGGGGATCATAACAACAAAAAGCTATAGATGTGCTTAAGGACCTGTTAACACAGGCCCCTGCCTTAGTACTCCCAAATCCAGCCAGGCCATTCCAAATGTGCTCCCATGAAAGACAAGGAGTGGCCCCCAGAGTTCTAACTCAACAGTTAGGCCAAACTCACCCACTTATTTTCCATTGAAACTAATTTCTGCCTCAAAAACCAAGGAGTCTTTTTCTTATGTGTATTAAATACCTATTTGTTTCTCCCAGCTAATTGGACTGGGACCTGTACCCTAGTCCATCTGGCCAGACATTGACATAGTCCCCAATAATCAATCACTGACTATCCCTCCATCCTCTCACATAAGAGCTAACCAAGCTATACAGTTCATTCCTTTCATTAATAGGCTTAGGAATCACCACAGCACTAAGCTCTGGCATAGCTGGACTAACTCTCTCACTGTCCTATTACCAAAGCCTGTCCAAAGATTTTTCAGGCAACCTAGAAGAAATTGCCCAAAGTATAACCATTCAAAATCAGATAGACTCCTTAGCAGCAGTCATGCTTCAAAACAGAAGAGGATTAGACCTCTTGACTGCTAAAAAAGGGAGACCTATGCCTCTTTCTAAATGAAGAATGTTGTTTTTATGCTAACCAGTCTGGCCTAGTTAGAGACACTGTCCAAAAGCTTTCTGAATGTGCCTCCAGAATCCAACAACAACTATCAGAATCCTGGGGCAATTGGTCCCAGATACGGAACTGGGCATCCTGGTTTCTTCCCTTAACAGGACCCCTGCTGATGCTTCTCCTAGCCCTACTATTTGAACCACGCTTACTAAATCTCTTAACTTAATTTGTTTCTTCCAGATTAAAGTCCATTGAGGCCAAAATCCTGTTGTCACGAGGATTCAAGCCCTTGCCAACTGATGAATCAGCTGTCTTCCTGGGACCCCCTACATGGACACCCTTACTGTCCTACTCTCCACCATCCCTACAGTCAGCAAGCAGAGGGACCCAAATAACCACACCATCCCTCACTAGCAGGAAGCAACCAGAGCAGTCATCGCCCCTCATCCCAATGATTTGGGTCCCAACTGCTTGAGGGGGGAATGTTAGGCAGAAAGACAAAAATGAGCAGGATGAAAAGGAGAAAGAGCCCCCCAAAGATGACTCAGGGAGTTGATCAAATAGAACCAGAGAGCCAAAAATGACTCAGAGAATTAATCAGATGAAGCCACAGGAACAAGAGTGACCCAGGAAATGTCCAGGGTCTCCCCAGACTAGAAACATCAGAGGCACAGGCACAGCACAGCTCCTGTCCCCATTTCACCAATCAGAACCAGCCTATAGAGCTGACAGCTGTCAATCAAGCCCTCTCTGCTCTGCCAAAACCTTATAAAAGAAGCCTCAGAATGAGCATCCATGCCTGCCTGCCTTACCTTAGGCAGGGCCGCTCTGCTGCTCTATGCAGAGTGTATTAAAACTTACTTTGCTTTCTTGACTTTGGTCTCTTGTCTCACTATATCTGACTTCCCTGCAACACCGAGCCAAGCCCTTTCCTTCTCAACAGCAGATCAGAACACCACTTCTGTCAGGGCCTCACACTGAAGCAGGAGGAAGTGAGGCAAGCCTAGACTAGGGTGGTGGGAGTGGGGAGGGGAGGGAGGGATAAAGACCCTTTCGAGAAAAATAGAAACCCAGCACCCCTGTTGAGTGGCCTGGGGTGGGCAGTAAAGGAGGACGAGGGGAACCCAGCTTCAAGCATTACTGAAAAGGAGGGAAAAACAGTTTCCTGAGTGGGAGTGAGGAGGGAACATGTCTGGTTTTAGACTTGTGTGGAGTGTGAGGTGTTGGAGAGACAAGGCAGAGAAGCCCAATGGTCACACAGATACAAACTTGAGACACAAAAGGAGGGAGAGGAGCGGACAGCAGAAGGAGTACCAAGGGAACTTTCCACTGGTAGTCACCTAAGAACCAGGAGAATGTTTATATTCTTCAGGTTTTCAAATCAATGCTTTAAAAAACCCACTGATTTCACATGATCATTGTATGGGTCTCTAGTGCTTCATGTTTTCACCATTTACAGCTCTGGGAATTCATTCTGTAAGTACAGAACACCTAATCAAAACAGAAGAAGGATGTAAAACTAAGAATTTGTTTTCCTTAGTCAACCCTCAGCACCTCTCCTGTGTTTAATGAATCAGGCTCCTGGAGTGTTATCTACCCAGCTGGCCAGTCTCCTACCCCTTTCCCTGGACTCCTGCATCTGGTCTACACTGCAGCCTGGCTTGACAACCACCTCTAGTGGGTTCTTGCCTGCCTCCCACGCTCCCCATTGGCCCTGCCCCAGCAGCCCAGTTCCCGCCAGGACTCCTGGACCCTGCTCATGGTTCCTGCTTCCTGGAACACCCTCCTGCCTTCCTGGCCAAGCCCTCACATCTTCCTGAGAATAGGTCAGATTTCACCTTCTCCAAGACCTCCCCAGACCACATGGATTCCCCTTCTCCTTGTGATTGATTTAATTGCACATTTCAGTTGCACATTAAGTATTCAGTAAATTGAGGTTGTAAATGAATAGAAAGTCTTGCAATCTTTCTTGTGGAAATGAAAAGGAAGGTATGGTTAGACCAAAGACCAGGTAGTAAACATTTTTAGAAGTATAAATATATTTATAGAGTGATGTTCAAGCAAGGAGGGGTAGTAAAAATGATCTAGTCCAGCGCTTTCACACATGAAGAAACTTGAGACCCTGAGAAAGCAAGTAACTGCCTGAAAGTTTATCCAGGATGTTTGCAGTAGAATTGGAACTGTAGTCTACTGATTCTAGTACTTTTATAACACCATACTAGTTTCTTTTTGTGTTTGAGTTAATAATCAGAAAATAGGACTTTAGATATTCACTAATACAGACCCAAAATATTGTGTTGCTGAAGGGAATAAAACACTGAGGTCAGTGAGAGTCAGGACATCTCAATTTCATTCCAAAAGAGAAGCCTTAGACCCATAGAAAATCACACTTAGCAGCTCTGGCCTTCTGTTGTTCCATCTGCAAAATGAGGGGCTGAACTGCATGGCCTTTAAGGTTATATCTGCTGTAGCATTTTATGAACCTATGATAGTTGGCCTAGCCCCACCACAGAACTTTGCAAGTAGCTAGAGAGCATACAGCTCTCATCTCTGCTCTCTCCTCCATGCTGTTCCCCTTCCTGGCACACCCTTCTACCTTCTGTTCCCCTCATGAGCTTTTTTCAAAATTCTGTTCAAACTTTACTCCCTGCATATTACCAGTTCTTCTCCCACCCCCCTGGCTAAATTAGATATCCTTCCAGTTTATGTAAAATCTTGTGTAAATATCATGACCACCTTCTCATTCTCTATTATAATATTTTTTTCTTTATCTTGTCCATGATGATATGAACTTACAAAACTTTGGAGTGCATCTGGTTCATTTTTCTATCCTAAGTACCTATAATTATGCCTGGCTTATAGCAGGAAGTCAATAAATATTTGAAACACTGGCCTAACTCAGGGGTCAGCAAATTTTTTTGTAAATATTTTAGGCTTTGCAGGCTATGTAGTCTCATCACAATTATTCAGCTCCGCTATTGTAGCACAAAAACAGCCATGCACAATAGGTAAACAAATGGGTGTGGCTGTGTTCCCATAAAACTTTATGGACACTGACATTTGAATTCATGTAATTTTCATGTCTCAAGATATTCTTTTATTATTTTTATATAGTTTTATCATTTAAAACTATAAAATTTATTCTTAGTTTGTTGTCTATGCAAAGACAAGGAGTGAGTAGGTCGGATAAAAGTAAATTTGTGAAATTGATGAACTGTACTGTGATTATTCTAAGGAAATACACTTTGGAGTACTTAGGGGCAAAGGGCCCTGAGGGCAGTAACTTACCCACAAATGGTCCAGAAAATAATTAAGCTCACATGAGCATGTGCTCACATACACACAGAGCAAATGACATATATACATATATATAACATATACAGACATATAGTTAAAATGTTAATTATAGATAAATCTGAGTAAAGAATATGTATGTGTTCCTTGTAACTTTTGTTAAGTTTGAAATTAGCTTCAAATAAAAATTTTGAAAAACCAAATGATTACATATAGGTCTATTTCTGGATTCTACTGTGTTTCATTGATCTGTATGTTTATATGTCAATACCTTACCAATACCAATACCAATGTCATAATTATTGTAGCCTCATAGGAAATCTTGAAATCAAATACAGTTAAGTCCTCCTGCTTTCCCCTTCTCTTCAAAAGTGTTCAACTATCCTGAGCCCTTTGCACTTCCATATAAATTTTAGCATCAACTTGTCAATTTACAGCCAAAAAAACCCTGCTGGAATTTTAATTGGGATTGCACTAAATCTGTAGATCAACTTAAGAAATTTCTAGTTTAACACTATTATTTTCATGTATGAACATAATGTATGTTTCCATTTATTTAGCCTTTTGGTCATTTTTTTCTCAATAATATTTTGTAGTTTCCAGTAAACAGGACTTTCAGATATTCCAATAAATATATCCCTAAATATTTCCTGTTTCTGATATAATTATAAATTGAATTTTTTATATTTCACTTTAAAGTTGTCCTTGCTAGTATATAGATCTCTATACGAAAATTTTGTAAATTGATCTTGTATTCTGACATGTATTAAGTCTAGTCCCTTTTTTGTATATTTTAGTAATTTTTGCATAGATTATCATGTTTGTGAACAAAGATGATTTTATCCTTCCTTTCCAACTATACACCTTTTATTTTTTCTTGTTTATTATTTAATACTCCTTCTCTTGAAGCTTATTTTGTATTATATAAATACAGTCATGCCAGCTATTTTTATGATGTTTGCATGGTTTATCTTTTTCCATATATTTGCTTTCACCTGTCAGCAGTCACAGTCTCAGCAGTACCGGCTCTGCCGCTACCAGTCGTGGGATTATTGGATCTCTTAGGCCTTGGTTTTCTCACACGTAAAGTGAAAATATATTAGAACCTCTTCTGTAGGATTGCTGTGAGGAGCAAGTGAGTAATGCACGTAGAAGCCCTCAGTGCTGTCTCCCAGGAAGCTTCAGTAATGTGTAGACATTGTTTTATACGTGGAGACGTCACAACAGCATGGGAATGAGGGTGATGACCAGCTGCTGCCCCCCGTGGTTTGCATTTGTGAGCATGTTTTCACTCAGCGTTCACTTAGGACTTCATATTCCTCTGACTAACCCATCTTTACCATTATCTAGGCTTCTTACTACTGAACTCAGTGAGAAGAGAGCAGAATGTAAGTGGGGATCTTTGCAAACTCAACCTGGGTGCATCAGGTACTGAAGGGTTTGAGTTTTCCCGAAGAAGCAATGTTGACTCAATAGTTAAGTTATGTACTGTATGCAGAGGGCTGTAGAGCATAGTCATTAGAAAAACAGACTGTCCAGCTGTACGCCCCATGATTTAGAAAGGATCATGGCATCCTGGTGTGGGGGTCTTTCTAAGAACAAAATTGAGAAATAATGACAGAACACCCCATAAAAAATATGAAAACCAATGAAAAACTGGGGAAAATATTTGCATCATTTATGACAAAAGGTTAGCATCCTCAATGCATAATGAGCTCTTCACACTAATACATAAAAGATAAAGGCAGCTCACAAAAGAAATAGAAATGGCTAATAAACATATGAAACTATGTTCAAACTTTTTAGCTATCAAATAAATTCAAGTTATGAACAATGAGATAGAATTGCTTTGTTTATTTAACTGACAAGGCTTTTTTGTTAAATAATAATACCCTATCTAGACAAAGGTGAGAACTTGACCTTTCTTTAAGGAATCTTGGAAAGATGCATCAAAACTGGATGCATATATCTTGACCAAGCAAGTTCACTTCTAGTAAATATTTGGAAATAATGTCCAAACATGCATGTGATGATTAGAGTAGTAAAAATTTACAAATAGCCTAAATTTTCATCAGTAGAGGTTAAAAATCAATTATGATTTTATCTTTGAAATGGAATATTCTCCAACTACTAAAAAAAACTATTTTAGAAGCATGAATTCAAAACATGAATTATGATGACATGACATGGGAAACTGTTCATGACACATTGTTTAGCAGGAAAGAGTAGGCTGCAAAATAATATGTACAGTATGATTCAACATAGGTGGGGGAAAAAACCTCTGTGCTCTATGTGTCATGAATTCACTCCTCCCTACTCAGGAGAAACAGACAAATTTGCCAATATTTTCATTCAGTTTAGCATTGGCTGGAGATTGCACAGGAGTTTACTTGGCATTCTAGTTGATGATTTTCAGTGCGGCTCGTGGATGAGTACAGGCGTCTGCTGGATTTGTGTCTCCTGAAGATTTGTAAGTAGACCCAGGTGACATTGCAAGAGGTTTGGCTAAGGTACTGGATATCAAATATTAATGTTTATATAAAACTAACTGTTAATGATGCTTGTCTATGGATGAGATTTATGGCAATTTCCTTTACCTTCTTTAAAATCTTTATTGTTTAAATAAGTATACAGCTGAATCTTGAAAAATACAGGTTTGAAAGACATGAATACACTTATACATGGATTTTTTTCAATAAATATATTGGAGATTTGATAATTGAAAAAACCATTTTCTTTTTTCTAGCTTTACTGTAAGAATACAGTATATATTAAACATAACACACAAAATGTTTATGTTTAATTTATCATGTTATCAGTAAGGCTTCTGAATAGTAGGCTATTAGTAGTTAGGTTTTGGGGGACTCAAAAGTTATATGCAGATTTTTTACTGCACAGGAGGACAGCATCCTTAACCCCCACATTGTTCAAGGGTCAACTGTATTGCTGTTTTAGTTTACTTTCCTGAGCAGGATGTTGACTGCAGAGATAAATCTGAGTAAATAATCTTAATGACTCAATGGAATTGCCTTGTGCATCTTCACACTCACCCAACACCTATGTGTAAGAGTGGGTGTTAGAGGTAAATGAGGGATGATCATGATTAAGGCACCTGGTGCCATACCTGGCACCTGGTAGATGCTGACTGCAAGTAAACTAGTGTTTATTTATTTGAATACTTAATCAGGCTGGAAAGCAAGCCCTTTTCTTCTTTTCTGGTGGTTGTAACCATGGCCTCCTCTGTCCCACAGCTTCTGCTTTTCATTTCTGGACTGGGCTTTGTGCTGATTCACTTATCCAGATGTTTCCTGTTTTTTTGTGGAAGAAGTATGTAGCTCTGTCACATCAGCTGTCTCTTCCAGGATGAAAACCTGAGCAGAGGTCTCTTTCTGGAGGTTACTTTACCAGATTCACTCTCTCAGTCAGGTTCTTCACTTGGCCACTTTTGAAATTCTTATATCAGAGCTCTTACCTACAAAATGTTCATGCAACAAAATGAGAGCGTTTCTAAACAAAATGGAAGCAACACCTAGTCTCCCTGGAGCGTGAGTGAGGTGAAGCCCCTAGCACAGCTGCTGGCTCAGGGTAAGCTTTCACTCATTACCGGTTGGTGCCATCAGCGGTTCCTCAAGGACAAGAAGAGAACACCTGGGATTTAGGCCTGCAGACAGGGTAATGGCATATCTCCCTTTATTGCTGGAGAGGGTCTTTAAAATATTGACCATAAATTGTTTACTTTTATTTTCTGAAAGGAAAAAAGAATTTAGATGGAATCAAAGCAAAAATCACTTCCTCACTTTAAACCTGTAAGGAAGAGCTGCCACTGAACTAGTAGGGTCTAGAGCGGTCCCATCTCGCCATCTAGCGGACCACAGGGGAAAAGACAGATTTAGAGGCAGTAATCGATCATGATTTTTCAGTCTGTAATTCACCAGAAGGGTGTTTTCTAACCAGGATAATTTAAATTTCCTATTATATTCACTAGTTAAAATATCTCATTCGATTAAGTCAATAATTACAATACTAATATTTAAACACTAAGCCCCAAAACTAAATTTCCTAAGTGAAGAATATCAGCTGTGGGAAGAGAACACTTCCCCTGGTCTTTTCAGTGTGAATTTCCGTAGCCTGCCCTTCGCATCTGTCTGGTCCTTCTCTACACCATACTTTGTGCCTGTTGGTGTGACCTGTTCATGCATGGACTGGGAGTGCCGCAGAGACCGAGGTTATGTCTTCCCAGCGGACAGCTTCTCACCTGCTGGGACCACAGCTATTCCTTTCATGTTCGAAGAATGCAGCTATCCTTTGTAACCAGAGTGAATGCTTGGCAAGGGCCTGTGTTCTTGGTTTGGTGTGGGGAGTGTGCGTTTCTGGGTGTGTGTTTTTCCATTATTCAAGTTGTTCATGACAAACGTAACCTGCTCCCACCCCCAGGCGTTTATGAGGAGCTCCTTTTTATCTAGGATGAAAACATAGGAGCCCAATCTCCCCACAAACTCACAGCAGCACCTTGAAGCACCCAGAGTGCTAGTTAGTGCTATCGTCCTGCTATTTCCAGTGCCCACCACACGTGCTGTTGCTGAGTTCCCAGGTGCACTACACTATATATGTTTTTGCTGATCCTCGCAGCAACCCTGCAAAATACGTGGTATTATCCCCATTTGATAGACAAGGAAACGGATGCCGAGAGAGGTTCAGCGGCGGACCCAGGACTGCGCTAGTGAGGGAGGGGCAGAGTCAGGACTGCACTCAGGCCGGACTGACCCCGAGGCCCCTACTGCTGCCTCTGGGCACTGGGCCTCCCATTCATTCACGCACATGCCTGTGACCTGCCCACGCTGGGCCTGGGTGCTGGGGTCCTCTCAGTGCTGCCACCTCCACCGCTCCTAAGGCTTAGTAACTAACACTCTTAGTACCATGGAGTCCAGGGCCAGTGAATCCACCAGCAGGGATTAAAAGGAAAACGATGCAGACGCAGCAAAAGGCAGTCCGTGGTTGCACGTTCCTCCCCTGTAGGACCAGGGGCTCTGGGTACGTTATCTGAGGTTTGTGCGTTCTGGGAATTCTGGGTTTCTTCCAGGAGCTGTGTGGGATACTGGTTGAGTAGAGTACTGTCTGCTGCCAAGATCCCTGGGCCCACGAGGGAGAACCATGAGGGCTCACCCAGGGCAGCTGCAGTTTGTTTCAGAAAGAATCTCCTTGGAGGGTCTTGTGAGGTGATTGTGGGTGACCCCACTACCTCCCACAGCCTCCTCTGTATCCGTCTCCTAGAATGGACCAGAATCCATAAGGATTTCATACATTGTATGGGTGATATTGTTCCTTTGTTTTAAATTTATTTTAAAAACTTTGTTTTAGTCTTATAAATGTATTTATGAGTGTACATTGTGTTGAGATGTAAAACTTGTCTCTCCTTGTTGCACTCTAAGGAGTATGAAAACTCCAGTTATACCTCAATAAACTTTTCATAAGAAATTATTTCATTATCATAACACTAGACTTGGCATTGAAGCCACAAGTTATCATGTACAGAAAAACAAGGAAATAAAGCATTGGCACATAAATTTTACATTAGCGAAACAAATATTCATTAGAGGAGGAATGACACAATCCCATATTTTCTTGCGAAGCAAAAACAAGTGCTGTCACCTAAGTAAATGACTATGCTGTGCTTTGTTACTAAGAATGCACTAAAGGATCTTCTGTGTTATGCTAAGGAGTACATATGAAAGGCAGAGTAAATGAACAAATCTCTGAAGACAAATTTCAAAGCAAAGAAAAGCTGGTGTGACCAATTCATGCAGTGTGAAATTCTATCATTGAGGTATTGTGCCATTTTTCCTTTGTTAGAATCACCTAAAATAAAGATGCACCTTACAATCAAGAGTGTCTTAGATTCAATGACTTGAGGATAGAAGACATAAACATCCCTCTAAGAGCTCACTCTGAGAGAGGAGGCCTGGCAGGGAATGATGGGGACAGAACAAAGCTAGAGGGCTGGCAGCTCAGACCAGACCTTCTTTCCCTTTCAGAAAATCAGCCCTCTGGAGTGCTTGGCTCCACCCCAACACCAGGCTATAACTAAGTAGCTAGTTGTTGTGTTTTGTCCCCACGTAGGAACCTTTAAAAGTGCAGCGCCACCTCGTGCATGAGACTGTTAGGACCACAAACCACCTCAGAGTCATTGCCAACCCCTCTTTGTTCTTTGGCAACAGTCTCTGGCCTTGCACAGATCACATAGTGAGGTTGCAATATGTATTTCTAGATTTTTCAGGATGACTCTGAAATTGTGACATGCATGATCTAAAATCATGGGGTTACATGGATCCCATGTCATCTACATTCAATATGCCCAAAATCATGGGGTTACATGGATCTCATGTCATCTACATTCAATATGCCCCCTGCCTTGCAAGCAGCAGTGGGCAGAGCAGAAGCATCACTGGCCTGGGAGACCCATAGACCTGTGTCCAGCCCTGACTCTGAGGAGTGATTCAACATCCTTTAGTCTTAGTTTTCTCCTTTGAAAGCATCAATTTACTGCACAGAGTTGGTGCAAGGATTAAACAATACAGTATGTGTCAAGGGCTGCAAACTCAAATACCTTTGGAGTCAGGCAGGTCAGTGGAGTTCAGACAACTAGAGAGCACATCCCCCTTCTAAAGAGAACATTCCTTATTCTGTTCTGGCCAGTTGTTAAGTAGGAATACGGCCCCAGTGTTGCCAATTTGTAAAAATATTGCACAGTCCAAACAGAAGATATCAGTGTTTTTTCATCACCAAGCTCCTGACATATGTAAAGTGTCCAGGAGGAGATCAGTTGTGGAGCTGGTAATCACTGGGCTGGCAGCTTCTCAGGTGATTAAGTAGCAACATTTTTTGAATGTTCACTGTGCACCCAGCTCTGTTACAAACAGCAGCAACATCCGAGCCCCTGTGATTACCTGCCTTTAGAGTCAGGGAGGCCAGGAGACAATGCTGCAGCCTTGTCTACCTCACCACATCTCAGCCTTGGTTCCTAGTGAGATTCCAACTGTTGGGGGAGCATTGTGTATTTTCCTCAGTCCTTGTCCCCACCGCGACAAAGAATTGAAGGGCAGAGACACAGTAGTGAAACAGAGTAAAGGTTTTATTTAAAGTTACTTGGAGAGAAAGTGCAGGCAACCTTAGAGAGGGAGGAGCGCCCTGAAAGGTTGGGAAGAGTTAGTTACAGTTACGCACTCTAAGTGCAGGTGACCTCAGAGAAAGGAGTGCACTGAAAGTCTGAGGGTTCCCCCTTTTAAAGATTTTTCAGGAATGTGACAAAGGGCTAGGGGTGTGGGCTTGTTAAGTGGTCCCAAATATCTTTGATGAGACATTAAGTTTCTTATCAGTCCTCTAGGCAATTTTGCAAAATTAGCCTAACGTAAGAAATGTACCGCTTTGGTCCCCTCCCAGGATAGCAGCTTCCTGGTTTGAGAGCATATCAATCAAGACTGTCTGCCCTTCCTCCAAGGCGGGCAGAGTTATTTGTTTGTTGTTTGCTGAAGAGTATGTTAAGAATCTTCTTAAATTTCCTGGGTTTTTTCAAAGTGCAATTTTGTCTTTAAGGCGGTATCTCCCTGTCTTTATTATGCTGTTTATAGGTGTGCCTTTTAGCAGGCTAGAGTAAATCTTACAATGATCTAATTGACACAGTGAAGACATGGGCTATGCTCAGATACTTCTCTTTATCTGGAGAATATTCAAACATTCAAGGCCAGTTTGCTCTTGACCTTTTGAGCTTTAACTGATTAACTCTGAGTCTCTTCTGGCTTTCTAGTTTTAACTAGTTAACTGAGTCCTTTCTAGGGGGCTTTACTGACCTTATTCTCTGTCCACCCTGCTCATATCTATTTTCCTGCCTCCAACCTCCCAGAAGATGCATTCTCTAGAATCTTCTGGAAATACCACTTTTACAGCCTCATTTCTAATGTGCATCTGAATTGCCACACATTTTACATAGATTTTTCAAAATGATTTGTTGGTTTGTACTTAACCACGAAGTATTTTATTAGTTTGTTTTTTAATGTGCTGAATCTCAGTCTACATTATTTTGGGCTACTGAAAGAGGTTTTCAGAAATCACCTAGGCTTCCTGGAGGTCACCAACTTTCAAGTTCTGGCCTCATCTCCTTTGCACCAACTCACCAACATCACCACTGATGGTCATTTTCACCAGGATGCCCATGTATCTGCCTTGGATGCTTCTGCTTCCATGTGTGCAGGGAATGATAGATAGATTTTAGTTATTTGAGAGGCTTTCTCCAAGCCCCTCTACACTCCTGTGACTAGGCAGTTGGGAAAGTCAGTCCCAGCCCACACAGACATTGTTATTGTTCCTTGAATACCCTGAGCCTTTGCATGAACACTCCATCTGAACCTCGGCACCACCCCAAGTATGGCCACTGGCACCTAAATCCACATTCACAGAATGACCCAGCCCACCTTCGAGTCCTGTCTGGAAAAGCTCAAGGCTGTGACAAAGAATTTACCATTTTTTCTGGCCAACACCTGATGATAAGCCCCTGACCTCCATATTTTAGAGCATTTACTAAAGACGGCTCATAACTAAAACCTTCCTCTGTCCCTTTGAAATGTATATGTATCTCTTCTACAACTCAGAGTGTCTTTCTCAAGGACATGAAAGCCATCCCTTTGAAGTGCAGTCATCAGGAAGGAGAGGGCCCCGTCTCCCAGTCACCTAGAGGATGGAATCCTAACCATGATTGCCAGCTAGCAGACACAGCTGGCCTCCCATTACTGACTCGCCCTTTGGAACCTCTCCCTCCCCTGATTCCACTTGAGCCTGGCTTGCTGCCCCTCCCTGCCTCTCATTCTCCCTTTAAAGCACCCAGTCAGCTCTGCACAAACTGGAATGGAGCTCAGCCCTTTTCCCACTGTCAGCAGTTACTGGGCAATGCCTGTTTCCACTGCTTTAATTGTCCAGTTTTGTTTATCTTTGATGGCATGTACACACACACACACATACACACACACACACACACACACACACACACACACACACACACACTCCTCCTAAGGACAAACCCTGCTTCCCATGGATTGTGGAATCATGTCATACTCAGATTATTCAGAATGTTGTTCCTTTCTGTGCTTATTTCTCTACATCATCTCTAAGTGTGGGTAAAATTGTGATATTTCCAGAATCTCTTGCCTGGCTTTAGTGCATCTGCATATCAATAGGTATTTCAGGGGTAGAGAGAAGTGGTCCATCTACAAATCAATAGATAATTACAAGGGCATGCCAGGGCTTATCTGGACTGGAGAGGTTGGATGGAGATTTCTTCTTCTGCGGGCAGGGTCAGGAGAGAGATTAGACAACTGCTTGTAAGAAATAAAAGGGTTTCTTAACTTTATTTCTCCTTTTGACTGATTTTGGTTTTAGAAGATTTTTGCCCTGGAGTTACACTAAGTCATCAGTAAAGTGTCACCCCCACTGTTCTGGCTTGCTTGGTGATGTGCTTTGGGAAATTAAGTAGAGAGTCAGGTACAGGACTCTTTCCTCATGGGGACAAGAGTTGGGACAATGAACTCCAATTCCCTGTCCCCACCAGGAGTGTCTCCCTCTACTGCCATACTTGGAGGACCTGAGTGAACTTTACTAAGGGAGTAGGATGGTTTCCTTATACACAAACCAACCTAAAGATTGACAGCCAGGAAGTCTCATATCCTCTTTTGCAATTTTACCAAACCTCAGAAGTTAGGAGACCCTAGAGAGGCAATGGCGCTGGGATATCAAGACAAGGAGGGTGTGGGTAAAACTGTAATATTTCCAGAATATCTCACCTGGCTTTAGTACATCTGCATATCAATAGGCATTCAGAGGTAGAAAGAAGTATGGCTTTTGTGCATTTGCATCATTCCTCAGGGGTGGAAAGAAGTTTATCTCCATATAAATGGGTAATTACTTGGGTGAGGAGGGCTTATTTGTACCTGAGAGATGAGGAGGAAGGCAGTTTTGCTTCTGCTGGAGCAGGAAAAAGAGACGGCCCAGGACTGCAGTTTGTGAGCAATAAATGGATTTTAAACTTTATTTCTCCCTTTGACTGATTTCGGTTCTTAGAGGTACTTTGCTCAGGGACTTCCTTTTCCTGGACTTACATCTGGCGCAGTCAGCAGGATTCCTCTGAACCCAAAATCTGTCATAATGGGTGCAACCTCTGGGAGGGCTGCCCCTAGAAATGATAGGGAGAAGTGGCGCTCGTGCCAAGGGATGTGTGTCTACACTTGTGTGGTTGTGGAGACGCCACCACCACTGCTAGCGACACTGGCCCTAGCCCGTGGCCCAAGCCTAAGGCTACTGCTTCTGCCACTGCTGCTACTTCTGCTCCCAGCTGGAGCCTGGTCACAACTATGCAAAGGAGCAGAGGTCTGGTTCACCTTGATAGAGAAGCAACTGGCTGCTGTGTACCACATCTTGCTGGCTACGGAGCCCATCACTGGAACAGCTCCAACCAAGGTAATAACCACTTATCCCATCACAGGGTGGGTGAGAGACAACCCAAAGGCCACGGAGTGGCATGGCACAGACGCTTACTGTATATCATGTGACTGGTCATTTGCCTTTGGCATCCCCAGGGAATAATGAAGCAGATGAATTGGCCCAGGTGTGCTGGCTAGAAGGAAAGCCTACCTCTGTATGATGTGGCCCAATGGCTACATCAGTGTTTGTTGCACATGGGGCAAAAGACAATGTGCACTGTAGCCCATCGGTGGGCTGGCCATTGACCTTTGAAGAAATCAACCAAGCCTGGAAGGCGTGCCCTGCACATTGTACATATCAGCAAACACCAAGAGGGGCCTAGAGTGTCTCTTTGCAGCCTATGGCTAGTCGCCAATGATTGAGATCAATCAAGGCACCCACTTTATTAGACATGTGTTGAAAGGATGGGTGCAGCAATTAGGAGTAAAATAGGTGTGGCCCTGGACATTTCGACACATAGACCGGCAATGGCTGGCTCTTCTGGCACTTTGGGGAAAAGGCCTGGAAGCTGGCCTCCTATGTATTCCTGGAACAACAGCAAAGTGGCCCCCCACAATCGTGGTTATTTGCTTCTACAGTCCTTGTATCCTGGATGTTCCCCCTGGCTGCAGCTGCTGTGTGATGGCTGGAATGCACGAGCTTTGGACTTAATCTGAATGGGACTTTGAACCTAGCTGAATCCTTTGGCTTGAGAATTATCATGATTGCGTTGCTGTTGTCAAGAAAATACTGCTTAAAGAGAGGCCTAACTTTGTCTAATGTTTGGTGAAAGTTTTGTGAGCAATCAGGCATGGTTGTTAGGAATGAGTAAGCAAGTGTAGAAACATATTTTGTGCTTAGTGAGAGATTGTGCTGTAAAGTACATTTACTTTATCTGCATAGGCTGAATCCTCTGGCTTGAGGATTATCAAGATTTTATTGCTATTGCTATTGTATGTCATTAGTTTGGCCAGAAGAGGGGGAACAAGCAAATTGTAAGGCAAGATTTCTGGAGGGGTGGCCTGTGGGTAAAACTGTAATATTTCCAGAATATCTCACCTGGCTTTAGTACATCTGCATATCAATAGGCGGTCAGAGGTGGGCCGAAGTATGGCTTCAGTGCATTTGCATCATTCCTCAGGGGTGGAGAGAAGTTCATTGCCATATAAATGGGTAATTACCTGGGCAACAGAAGGCTTATCTGTACCTGAGAGGTGAAGGGAAAGGCCAGTTTTGTTTCTGCTGGAGCAGGAAAGAGAGAAGGCACGGGACTGCAGTTTGTGAGCAATAAATGGATTTTAAACTTTATTTCTCCCTTTGACTGATTTCAGTTTTTAGAGGTATTTTGCCCTGGATTTCCTTTCCCTGGACTTATAGAGGGTCATGAGGGTTCTGTGCTGGGGGACCACAGGGTAGGGTAGGCAGCTGGGTAGAGCCCCAGGGAGATGATTAGAGGTGGGGCAGGCATGGTGTCAAGGGAACTGGTAGGAAGCCAAGCCAAGAAAAGGGACAAAGGTTCTTTAAGGCTTTAAGAACACAGAGGAATACCAGGGTGCTTGAATTTAAAGCAATGTAACAATGTACCCTCCACTGGGACCCAGCGATATGGAACAGCTTGTTGATCATAGTCATGTAGGCCCATTAGTTTACAATAGAGTATCCAGGTACCCTTTATTGAGATAGGTTAAAACATAACTAGCATTCTGGCTGAACCTATAGTACACTAGCAGCTCCCACTGCAACATTCCTGGGGCTGACTCTCCTTTACCCTTGTAGTGAATGTATAAAAGGCATGACCCCGCTGTGCTTAGGATTCAGCCTTTGGATATGAATCCACTGAACCAGTGCTGGCACTAATAAACTGCTTCTCACCAAATGTCTTGGTGTCCTGACTCCTTGTTCATAGTTTTCGCAGTTCCTGCAACAGGACCTGTCATGCAGGAATCAGCAACAAAGGAGATCCCTGAGCATAAAAGAAGAAAAGGAAAATCCCTAGTGAGACAGGGACTGTAGATGTAATCAGAGTAGGGTGAGGGCCTCTGGAAGAAGCAAGGCAGGATATTTAGTCAGAGCAGTGTTACTACATGCAAGGAAACCCCCTACCAAAACTCTGTGCTAAGCATTAAGCTTTAGAGTCATTCTTCAGTGAGATCAGTTAATATTCCCTAGATAAAGAAGAGTAGCACATGTTTTTATTATGCTGATTATTTGTAATCATGTGTAAGATTCACCTTAGCATGCTAAAGACCCAGGCCTACGTGCTGTCTTTGCTCCTTCAGAGCTGATGAAGTGATTTACAAACTGGGCAACTAATTTAGCACACAGGCCCAGCCATAAACAATATGATAAAAGGCAGGAAGGATTCTACCTTAAAGATAAGATTGTATTTTAATACCCAAGAAGTTAAGAAGTAAGATTTTTACTCTTTAGCAAACAATACCTCAGCCTACCTTGGGGGCTGGGCAGGCAGCCTTGTTTGATATGTCCCCAGACCAAGACTCTGGTACCTCAGGGAGAAATCAGAGCAGGCAGTTGCTTGTGTTTAATTCTAAATATTCAGGGACCACTTAGTAAGTCCACACCCCTAAGCTTTTTTCACATTCCCCAAAATCCTCAACTGCCTATAAAACCCCTAGACAATGCACCACTAAGGGCTCTCTTGTCCCCTCCTGGCATGAGCCAGGAGCTCTGTTCTCTCACTGTATCTCTCAATAAAAGCCTCTCCCTGGCTCTCCTACCTTGGGTGTTTGCAAAATTCATTCTTCAACTCCGCAAACAAGAACCCCGGCATCACTAGGTGTTTAGCCAGAGTGATGGGTAACCAGACAGTCTGTCTGATACTGGCTTCAGAGACAATTCAGGGATGTCGGTAGAGGCAGGTAGGGGAGGTCAGACCAGAAAGCAGAAACCTAGAAGGGGCCTCCTGTAGGAAGGGGCAAGGCCAGGCAGGGTGTGAGTCTCCCACAGTTCACAAACGGGTTGATAAATGTTTGCACAGAGAGGCAATGAGGAGTTAGGGAGGGAAAAGATGGCTACCTTTTTGCCATTCAATGAACCAAATCTGATTGGTCTTATCCTATGATTCTATTTAAATCCTCTTGAACCAACTGAAATGTTTCAATTCTACCTCCTAAATTAATTTCTATTCAGATACCACTTGTATCAACCAAAACAAGCAAAAAACAACAAAAAACTCACCCAGTGTTGTATACAACATATTCTTATCCATTCCACACATTTTATTGAATAAATAAAAACTTTATTTGTATATTTACCTATAAACAAAGTCCTTAGTTTAGTCACTTAAGAAAATACAACATCATGTAACCAAAATGCTTAAAGGATTTGGTTAACTGAGTGCGGACTATTTTTACCAATAACATGAAAATCTGACCTGTCATAAGTGGTTTTGCAGTAGCCATATTTGAGATATTTCTGGATTTCCATGAAGTTTGACTCTCCAAATTATGAGCTCTGCCTAATACAACACACAGATAAGATATGAAGGGGAAAATGACTGGCAACCCCACATTAGGACTTCATAAGAAATTCTACTGGTGTTAACCCACTTTCAAAATACTACTGAGTATTTTTCTTCTTCAAAATCAAGTATGATAAGTAAATAACAACTGTACCTCAAGGACTTTTATAAATAGCAAGGCTTTACTTCCATATCTTTAAGCAAATGACATTTGCATTTCCCTGAGAGCACGTCTGTGTTTCTGAAGCCACTGATTGCAGAATGTGATGAAAGCTAGGAAGAGAACATTTATCTGTTGATGTTTGGGTGAGGTTAGCTCCCTGCCCATTTCATATTAGCTTTGGCTACTGTGGTCCCTTAACCTCCCCAACAGGTTCACCCCACCAGAGCCTTGGGGCCTCACTCTCTCTAGGTCCAGGAAGATGGGAGACCCAGCAAAGCAGCTGGGAGGGCCCACAAGGGTCTGACTGCTAGTTCTGCTCTAACTTGTGCCTCATGCCTAAGAAGTAGGGTTCCTCCTGGAACCCACTTACTTGGAATCCTTATTCCTTATTCTCCCCTTACCCTTCTTGAGGATGGAGTCATGCTCACAATTCCAGGGCCCCTGACATTTTCTAGACCTGTCCTTAAACGTGTCCTCCTCTCCCTCTGGGGCAGGGGTGCTCTGAGCACCCACAAGGCCTGCCTCAAGATCCAGTCTGCTGTGCCAGGACATCCCACATGCCCAGCCTCTGTCCTAGAGCCCTTTGTCTTTGGTTAACTGGACACCAATCAGTCTCATCCCCCTACTGGTGCTATGGGTTATGACAATTAATTTCCTGCAAACTAGAGTTTTGATTCTTTATCTGTGAATGGAAATAAATTTTTAAGAGCTTCCAACTCTGGCTAGTCCTAGAAGCTTAAATCCTATTACATACTTATAAAGTTTTCCCCAGACTACATGAACAATTTTTCCCTAAAAGCTACAGACTGGCAGCTTCAAGTACAGAGCTCTAGATATTCTTAATTGAAGTATCTGTCTGCTAATGAATGCCATTATTGAGAATCCCTATTTCTTTAGGGCCAGGAACCCAAGATTTTACCACAATTCTCCTGCATATCCAGTGGTACAAAAATCACCTTGAATCTTTCCCATTTAGGTATTCTTAACTAGCCTGAAACTTAGATCCTGTGTGCAGAACCAGGTTTATATCACAGGGATCCTAAATGCTCACTTTCCCAGTGCTGGGTGGCCCTGCTGATGGGCCTGCAATCTGCTAACTGCTCTCATCCAAGGACCACCAGCAAGGGAACTCTTCCTGAGCGGAGCCTCTCTGTGTGTGCCAATGGTGGTGTTACTGACTTTCCTCTTTGGAGATGCTTCCCTGAGATCATCTTTGGAATTGACTGATTTCTCCTCTGTTTATAAATGGTTTCTGAAGGTGATCTCAAAAAGAGACAAACAGGTAGGTAATAGCCATGTCACTGACCTAAGAGCACAGTTTCCCAAGGTTATCACTTGGAAGGGCAATAAAGACATGGATTCCAGCTCATAACTTCATATGCATCTCATTTTTCTCCAACTTGATGACAGGAAAAATTATAATATTGACAAGTGGCCTATTTACCTATTTACTGAGTGTTTCTAGGGTGTGGATTTGTCTTACTCATAGGTGCCCCCAAGGCTTGACAGACACAAAGAACCCCTTGAATGTTTTCTGAATTGAACTACATTAAATTGTTTCAATTGAGGGCTTCATTAAGGTTTTTAGTGCTCAGAGTAAGTGATGCATGTGTTCTAAATTTCCACAAGCATGTTTGTATTTTCCCATCTTACCTTTCCTAGCAGGGAGCTGAACTGTCACACCTGCCCCTAAGACACAGAGCTTTGCACAGGCCAACATGCATTTCTACTTATCTTCAATGATATAAGCATAAGTAGAAATCTCACTTGTAACTTTCCATGTCTTTTTTTTTTTCAATCTTCTTTGAACTTAACCATCTTCTAACCAAAACTTTTCTATGAAAATTAAATTCATTATCAACTCTACTACATCTAAGCCCCCAAAATGCTGCAAAGTACAAGCACAGTATGTCACATCTACCAAGAAATAAAACTGTATAAAGAGATTTAAGGTCATATGCTGCAAATCAAACACACAGGTAATGAAGTCACTATGTTGTTCCCATTGGGGTTGCTTTCTGAGTACAGCATATGCAACAGAATCTCTTAATCTCTTTTCCCACCTTGGGGATTAAATGAATTTCCAGTGAGCTCATTTGAAAGCTCTATCTCCTGGAGTGAAGGGCAGACTTTGTTCTTTGAGTCCACATTGAGCCAAGCTGATCCAAAAACCAAATAGAAGGATTTAAATCTAAGGCTCCAGGAAGTGGGGGTCTCAGGAACATGGGACCAAGTCATTGTCTAGAAAGTATAAAGTATTCTGTCAAGAAGAATCAGTCTTTCCCGTGGTGGCCAGTAGTACATGGATGTTCATATTTTTAAAATAGTATTCTCAATCACTGGAAAACCTTTTCAATTTTGCAATACAACTCTTGGGCTTCAAGAGGCCTGGCCTGTGCTGTAGGTCTGGCAATGACAGTCCTAGTGCAAAATGAGCCTCTTCTAATCATAAAAAATAGAAGCTTTTGAGGGGGGTGGACATAAGTCTTTTATCTCTTCCACAGCAAACAGGTGCTCCCAGACCCATCTCCCAGAGCCGTCAGATGGAAGAAACTACAAGACGCTCTTGACAAGGAGCCCAAGATTCCAACACCAAGGGTTCCATGTGATTATTTATAAAGAATAAATATTCTCTGAGGGAGTCCTTTAGCAAGCTTGTCAGAACAAAAAATGAGCCAGTTCCATTTGTTTTCCTGCTCTGAGACAGACACCATGACAGAAAAAAGCCCTGACTTTGAAATGGAAAGACCTGTGTTTAGACTCCTGGCTTAGTCACTTGCAGTCCAAGTGACCTGCAGTAAAATCACTTAGTCTCTCTGAAACTGTTTCCTCACCTGCAAAACAGGAGTGAGAATATCCAGTCACCAGGTCAGTAGGATGATTAAAGTAATTGATACACAATGCCTGGCACAGAACCTGGCATGGGACAGACGTGTCCTGAATGTTAAATATTATTCTTCTTCCCTCCTGAGGTAGGTCACTGCAAACATCCCTGGCTGCTCTCAAGTGTCCCAAAGCTGTGCCTTCCAAGGAGCCCCCACGGGGAGCCACGGGGAGCCCCTGGTGTGCAGCTTGTAACTCCAGCCCAGCCTGCTGTCTGCAGTGGGATGGACGTGGGCGACAGGGGAGCGGGCAGGCGGTCCAGCTCCCCGCGAGCCTCCAGGCAGCTCCCCTGGCGCCCTCGCGCAGTCAGACGGACACTGCTCCGGGCACTATCCTCCGGATGTGGGTGTACGACTTCCTGATGGTGACACTGCCGTGGTGGGACACCCCCCGGGGCAGGACGCACTCCTCAGTCAGCTTCTGGGCCTCCGGATCCCAGCACAGCACGGTGGCGATGACCTCATTCTTCTCGTCCCGCCCGCCGGTGATGTAGAGGCGGTTATTGCAGGGCGCGATGCCGCAGCTGGCCCTCTCGTGGCTAAGCTGGGTCACCAGGCACCAGCTGTCCTCCAGAGGACTGTAGGCGTAGAGCGCTCGCATGGCCCCTCCTGAAGAGGAAGGGACACACGCAGGCATTTCACCGTTTTCCTGGCTTTCTTCCCCTTTAAACCGCTAAAATCCTACCTCTGGTTCAGTCGCATCTACCAGCTTGCCAATGCAAAGAGGAGATTCGTGGTTCTCCCAGCAGGGGGAATGGAAAGACAAGGGGCTTCATATTGCTGCCAAAACATACCCTGAGCCTGATCCCTGGAAGAAACACCACCTGGGGCATAGGGGGACTTGGCTCGTCATCCCAGCTCTGCCACTTGTTGATCCGTAACCATGAGCACCAGGACTGTCGTGGCTACAAGCTATCTGAGGGGTCGTGGGCATAAAGCACCTGGCAGAAGGCCTGGTACACAGAAGTCATTAGTACCTGGTGGTGACCAGAGGCGGTCCCATCTGTCTGTAGACTGAGTGTGACCTGGACACCAGCCCAAGTTACCATCTGGAGATAAGACCTCTGAAGCAAAGTCACAAGGCTGACTATAAATACACACGAGACCTGAAGCACAGGAGAGAAGGGCTTCTTCCTAATCTGTTCCTGTATTTTGCCTCTGGGAAGCCTTCTCTGATTAGCTCTTAGTTGCTCAAGTTACTTGACATTTCCTTAAGCAGTGGTTCTCAATCCTGGCTGCACATTAAAATCCCCTGCACATTAAAAACACCTGGCACTGTTGGCCAGCATCCTTTCCTTCTGATACCACAGGTCTCAGGTGAAGCCCCACTGTTTTTGTAAACACGCTCCCTAGGTGATTCTAATGAGTCATCAGGACTGAGATCCATCCTCCTTAACAATTACATTCCGACTGTGGTCTGGATAACCAGGCTTTCCTTCCACCTAAATGCAACTTTTCAGAGGCCCCAAAGCAAATGGGGAGAGTAAAATTACTGTGAGCAGAAAATAAGAAATAATGATAGCTGCCATTTATTGGGCACTAACCATACTGTCCACATTTCAAATTCTGCTCATTTGCTAATGCCTTAAAACCCAGTTTGTTCCTGCAGCAATTTCTGGCTCCTCCCCTGGGCCCGAGTGTCCATCTGGTTGTCTCCTAAATATGGGCTGTTTCCATCTCCCAGGCTGCAATGTGAAGTCCACCAATGCCTGGACCAATCCCACCTCCTTTTCCTTTCCAACCCCACCCACATCACTCAGGAATTCAGGGCTCCCAGGAGGGCCTTGTCTGATGTACCTGTGTGGCTACATGGGTAGGGGATTCTGATCAGAAAGAAGCCATTTGCTCACTTACCAACAACATAGATGCGATCCCGGAAACTCACTGCATTGATGCATTTAGCCTCCACTGGCATGGCCGACTTTAAATTCCACTTATTGGTTGAGGGGTCATAACACTGAGTCTTGTCTGTGGCCAGTTTCCCATTGGGCCCTCCCCCAATCACATAGAGCTTCTTCTTATGGCTGGTGGCTGCGAAGGAACTGACGTGGAGAAGGAGGGGCGCAGCCTGCAGAGGCACAGGACGCCAGGAGAAGCTGTCAGTCACACCGCCCAGATTGCTGCAGTGGCACACAGGACACAGGCCAGGAGCCGGGGGACATGAACCTGGCAGCCTTTGCCCGCAGTCATAAGGTGGCCTGTGGGCTTGACTCCCCTTGAGACAAAGAGAGGATCAAGGCACACATTTCCCACCCTCCCTCCAGGCTCTGGGTAGGTTAGAACAGACTGAGGGTTGGATGTCTCCAGCCTGTTTCTCTGAGCCCAGCTCTCAGGGGAGGAGGAGTATAGATAGGAGTAAGTGTTTATACGGATGAAACCTGCCCATGTTGGAAGAAAAGACTTTCTGAAACATGCCTATTCTATTTATTTACGTGTTCTTTCATTCAAAAAATATTTACTGCATGCCTACTATGTGCCAACCATTGTCCTTGGTGCTTATGTCTACAAAGAAGAGCTGGTATAAAGATCTCAGGAGGCCACAGGTAAGCAGACTTTCCCACTCTGGGGCAACATGCAGATTTTGGGATTAAGACAGATGTATACATCTGCCCTACGAATGCCAGGACACTAAAAGGGACTTCCAAGAGTCTTACCTACTGACATAACCCACTTGAGTCATGGAGCAACTCCATGATGGGACTTGATGAATGGAGAAGATCTTGGGTACCCCCATAAATGTTAATGGCTCCCTAAATGTGTTTTTCAGGTTGACACTCTTGGCTGAATGCCATGGCGACCTGGCTACCTTGCCTTGTGCCTATGATGACCATGTTTTGTACTCCCCACAGTGTAACATGCTCTGACATATGATTTGATGAGGAGAAAGAAAATTTGAAATTAGAAATAACCTGGAAATACAGGAAGTAAGATCCCATTACTATTATTATTATTATTATTATTATTATTATTATTATTATTAAGGACACAACATCAGATCTACCTTCTTAACAAATTTTTAAGTGTAAAATACAGCACCGTTATCTATAAGCTTAAGGTTGTATGGCAGATCTCCAGAGTTTATTCATCTTGCAAAACTTTATGCTCATTGATCAGCACTGCTTTACCCTCTTCCTTAGTATGATCTACCCCTTGAATTGCTAAGTCTTGCATGCAGGCATGTAAATGGTTCCATTATTAATCAACAAATAAATAAGTGCTGAATTCTAAACACTACCAAATGATTCTGGGTTCAACAGTGTGGTAGAAGGATCCCTGTGTGTGCAGTGCAGAGAAGAGAAGGGCTGATGGCGACTGAGCACACAGGAACCCTGGGCCCAGACATGCAGACCAAGGTTAGGGTCCCCGCCTCCACCTCTGCATCTGGGCTTCTGGATGGGACAGGACAGATGCCCACACAGAGCTTCCCCGCCTGGAAGGAGGTTATTTCTGCAGACTGATTAGCAATGCTGAAGCAATGGCTCCCATTAGGAGAGAAAGTCAGAGCCATCAAAAATGTTCTCAGTGGGAGCAGAGAGAGCAGAAACCACATACCTATATTAGCTTATACCTTTTTTAAAAGCTTTGAAGTAATAATACAGAGTTACTCAGAGAGAAAACCTCCTATACCTCTGACCAGCAGTTGTGGAAGGGGTCGTAGGTCTCTACATTGTTGATCCTCTGCAAGCCATCGAACCCTCCAATCACATAGACCTTGCCACCCAACACCACCATTTTATGTCTCCAGCGGCCTATGTTCAAATACTCAATTTGTATCCATTTGTTGATTGACGAATTATATTTCCAAACATCGTGCTGTGTTTCTTTGCCACCTGGAAGAGATACAAAGCATTAAGAATCCACCAGATGTGTCAGAAACACAGCTTCTCCTGTAACTTCCCCCACGTCTGTAAGTGCTAAATCCCCAGGCGGGCCGCCCCTACAGAAAAGAAATTGTGCAGGTATGTGTGGCCTGGTTGGGGAAACAGAGCCTACACAGGGGCACAAGAGGAGGTAGTTTCAGGCTGGGATGAGCCATTCAGCAGGCTGTGTCATGCATCACAGAAGAGGTGCCTGCATGAGGTGGAGCCAGAGAAGGCTCCAGGAAGTGGTACCCAAGTCCACATGGGCAGGTGGGGGCCAGCAGGAGCCTGGACTCGGAGTCTGTGCATCTGAAGGGCAGGAAGTAAGGCAGGATGGATAAGGTGGGACTGCTGAGGGTGGGATCGTGGGGCCTTGGCCAGTGGGCAAAGTAGAAAGCAGCTTCCGTTCTGTGTTTGATTCTTTATTTAAACAAATACAAACTTGGAAAAATCACATAAAATTATTTCAGTTCATGTTGCTGATTAGTATAAAAATATGAGAGGGAGGGTTGTCCTATTTTAAAATAATTTTTATTATAAGAAAATGAGATGCTCACAATAAGTCATTTAAGAGTGAGCTGGCAAATATTCTTTTCAAGACAACTCTCTTAATAAAGAGAAAATACATAATTCAGTTAGGGAGACATGCTGACACAAAAGAGGACTGACTTTTTCAGTGACTGTAATAAAAAATTTTAATGGCCTAATGTCTCCAGTTCCCCATGAGCACAGAGTACCATCCACTACAAAGAAAAAGATGTTGTTTTCAGCCTTAGAAACGTACATGGGTGAGGCAATGCATATCACTGGTTACACTCGTTGGTATTCTGGGTCAGTGTTTCTCTTGCATGGAATCCAGAAGTGGAATTCCTAGGTCAAGGGCAGGGCAGGCATACCTCGAATTTTGTAAGCGCTGCCAAGGAGCCTTCTGAAGCTGTCCGGTTGCCCTTTCCCCAGGCCCCACCCACAGCAGATATTAGGAAGGCTTTTTTGGTTTGTTTTGTTTTACAGCCTGATAGAGACAGCTAGATTTTTCCTGACCACTTAGGGAGACTGAACTTCTTCCTCTTCTGTGAATTTTTTGTTTATATAGTTTAACCATCATTTGTTGAGCTATGTACCTTTTCGAGGTCTCTATTCAAAACACTGATATTGATCTCATTTAGGTAGTGTCAAAAATTATAAAATACAATACACTTTCAAAGAAATGTATGCAAACTTCATAAAAAGAAAAAAGAACTCAATGATTTTTACTTCAGAATGTAAAAGACCTGATTAGCTGGGCAGGCAGAGCATGTGCACAGATGAGAAGACATGTTATTGAAAAGATGTCAACCCTCCCCAAGTTAATCTATAAATTCAGTTCCTTCAGGGATTTTCAGGGAACTTAAAGAAATCATTCTAGATTTCATTTGGAAGAGTAAATTGGGAAAAATTTATAAGAAACTTTTGAAAAAGAAGAATGAATAAGGGAGCTTTCTGTAGAAAATATCAAAATATGTTAATAAACTATGATAATAAAAATGTGGTACTAGCATAAGATGAGATAAAAACTGATCAATTAAAAACAAGAACACAGAAACAGATATAGAGATCATTAGTGTTAGAAGAATTGGCTATTGAGAGAAAAATTAAGTGAAAAAATTTAGAGAAAAATTAAGATTCCTCTTTCACATTACACGTAAAATTCAAATGTAAAAGCTATCAAAGTAACTGGAGGTTATGTAGAAGAAGATGTTAATAATCTTGGGTAGGGAGGGGCCTTCTAAACATGATGTGAAACCTGGAATCATAATAATATATAAATCAAAGTTAACAGATAACTACAGTCTGAGAAAGTATATGCAATACAAATAGCAAAAGATGTATAATAAGAACTCCAAAAAGATTAATAAGAAAATGACAACCAACTAGAAAAACAAAGAGTAGGAACAGATAACTTTTTAAATAAATACACTTAGCTAATAAATATATGAAAATATGCACAATCTCACTGGTCATTCAAGAGGGCAAATTTAAACATCCTAGTCTATTAAAAATGTTATTGATAATAAAAAGTGTTAGCAAGGATGTAGAAAATGGACACTCACTTATCACTGGTTGAACCATAAACTGGTACATTTTGGAGCACAATTTAGGAATATCTTCTAAATTCTATCTTATGGTCAGTTTCGGGAATCTCTCCAAATAGCAACACGAGTTCATAAATTAATGTGTATGAACATGCCTATTGCAGTATTTTTCAGTGGGAAAATCAAAGCTAAAAAATATTGTGTCTCATTCATTCAGTAGACTTTCCTGCAGTTGGTGAAAAGAATAATGATATTGAGCTCTCACCATGTGCTTTGGTGGCACCATGCTGTACAATTATTATATCACTTAATACATGTGAGAAAGTCATTATATCAACATGTAATGGTGTCCAAAATAGTGTTAATTGACATACAAGTTTCTATGGATTTAATTGTGTATAACAAGCATGCTTTCATGTATTACCTGTATCATTTTTTAAAAGGCAACAGAAATTTAAAAAAGCGGAAGGATGTGTTGTTAAACAACATGTGTAGTGTATGTGGCAAAGATCGACTGTGATTACTAAACCTGTCTTTTCTTCCTGGGCACACAGCTAAGCTATGATCCTCAGCTCACTTGCATGGAGTTGAGCTCACACATGGGGGTGCAGGGAGGGCATGTGGCTAGTTCTTTGCCCATAGAATGTGAGCAGAACTGCGGCCGCATGTCCAGGCTGAGGCTGTTATGACCAGGTGTGTCTTCTCAACTCGTTTTGCTCTTCTCTCTTCCTGAAATGCATCAAACTTGAAGGCTGCATGTGGAAAATGGCAGCATCATAGAATGGAAGGAGGCTAGGTCCTTGCATGACTGAGTAGAGCAGATCTGCTCCTCCCAACTCTATGAGATTATTAGAGTAACTCTATGAGATTTAGGGTTTGTTACAACAGCTAGCAGTACTTACTCTAAAACAATATAAACCTATTTTTGCAAAAAATTAAAACACACAGGATTATAACGGCACAGAGAAACTGTTGTATTTTACTTCACACTCTTGGTATTGTTTGACTCTTCTACAACAATTACAAAGTTTTTTTCTACAAGACAAAAGAAAGCTATAACCTAAGCTATGGTTTTAATACGTCCAAAGAAGAATTGCCATGCCTTGATTCTGGAGGAAGCCAGCTCTGGGAAGAAGTTCAGATCAGAGAAAGTCTCCAAGAAAAAGAAAAGATGCTGTTTCCTCCCTTGGACCCCCAGGAAGAGTTGGGTGGCTTTCAATGTCACGGGGAGAGGATAGGACTCAGAGAACCTGGGTTGGAATCCTGCCTGTCGTTTACCAGCGTGTGACCTTAGGTACATTCCACAACCTTTCTGAGTTTTCTCCGTTTGTAACCTGGTGATTAAAATAATCTACCTCATAGAGTTGATATGAGAGGCAAATGATTAAATGCTACCGAAGTGTAAATTCATCTACAATGCTGTAAAGATGCTACAAAATGACTACATCACTTAATAAATAGTTATTTCTTGAGAATGTAGTATGTGTCCAGGGACAGTGCTAGGTACTGGAAGTACAGTGCTCTCACGGAATGTATGGATTAATGGGAAACGGGCTCTGAGTGATTGTAAGTAATAAAGCAAACAACTCAGAAGTAAGCAATGAAAAGGTGCTGGCTGCTACCAGAGCACCTAAATGTATGACCTCATACATTTGTGAGGAAGGGTCTGGTTTGGGAGAAAGAGTTGTTTCATTGTTATATTCCCGTTGTTATTCTTACTGTTGTTCATTACTGTATTCCCAAGGCCTAGCTCAGTGTCTGATGCGTGTAGCAGACATGTAATAAACTCTAGTATCAGTTTCCTTTTGCCTTTTCCATGAAGGACTGGACCTGTCTGCCTGCAACCCCAGATCCTAGGACAATACTGCCCCAGGTTTGAGATCATTAAGTAATAGTGCAGTTTCCAAGATCAAAGCACCTGAGCTCCCAGTTTCTAGAACCTGACCAGCCTCAGCTAGATCACTGCCACTCACAGTACTACTTCTAAGATGATTATCTGGCTCTCACTCTGGAAAATGCAATGTGCCACTGGGTCTTGCTTTGGGATCACGTGGCTCCTGCTTACCTGAGATGTAGACTTCATTTTTTAATGTCACACATGCAAATTCCACCCACTTCTTATTCTCACTCTCCAGCTCATGCTCCGTCATTGGGAGCTTGGCCACCTCCAGGCGGCTGCGCCTCAGGGGATCCAGGCAGGTTACCTCCGCCACAAACCGTTCATCCTTTGTGCAGCCGCCAATGATCATGAACACCTCAGACTGGAACTCATGCATCCTGGGCTTGGTGCGCTCTGAAATGATCTGGAAAACCAATGGGAGTTCACAAAGGCAGAATGACACAGTGGTTCAGAGCTCAGGCTGTGGAACCAAACAGACCAGTCTAGTCCCTAACTCTGTCACTTCATGACCATGTGATTTCACCTCCTTGAGCCTCATTTCATCATCTGTAT
Organism: Manis javanica; assembly: GCF_040802235.1. Lineage (NCBI taxonomy): Eukaryota > Metazoa > Chordata > Mammalia > Pholidota > Manidae > Manis > Manis javanica. The sequence goes on along the minus strand of NC_133158.1, from coordinate 123,149,702 downwards.
GATATAGATGTATAACATCTCTGACATCAAATGCAATGGTGTATTTTTTCCCTACATACATGTGTAACAGTACAATATTACACACAGCAGTGATAGCCGTATAACTCCTTCTGGGTACCTGGACCCAATTCCAATGTGCATAAGTATGTGGGAAGGGGTCTTTCCACACATACTTACACAAAGCAATTCTCAAACACCAGCAGAGTGTTGGAGAACTCAATTCAACTCTGATGCTATCTGCCTGGATACAGCACCAGATTCCCAGGTTAAGGGCTTCATCCTACAGGACTGCCCTCCACTCTCACTCCAGATGCTGGTTGCAGGCCCTGGGTAGTTCCCTGTGCTTCTGACCTACCTACTACAGATGGAGGTTCCCACAACTTGCCCCTTAGGTTCAATTAATTTGCTAGAGTGGCTCACAGAACTCAGGAAAATACTTAGGTTTACCAGTTTCATAAAGGATGCCAGTTAACAGCCAGGTGAAGAGTCACACAGGGCAAGGTCCCGAATAAAGGAGTGTCTGTCCTAGTGTAGCTGGGGGCCTGGCTCGGGGGCACATGCAGGCATTCTGGTTCCCCAAGCACAGAAGCTCTCTCCTACCAAGAAGCAGGATCCAACTGAGCAGAGCAGGCAGAGCAGAGAGGGGGCAGAGCTCTTCTCATGGGTTTCGTGAGGGCTTCACTGCATAGTCATAACTGACTAAATAATTGGCCATTGGCTGATCCCACCTCCAGCCCTGACCCTTGGGTGAGAAGGGGTCGAAAAGTCTCTCATTAACATGACAAAATACCCATTTCACCTTTAAGACTCTGCAGTGTTTTCAGGAACTGTGGATGAAGACCAAATATACCTGGGAAATACATATTTGGTCATAAGGATGACCAAATATGCATTTCTTATAACTCATTATATCATAGGACGTTAGCAGTAACTACCTCATAGATTTGTTGTGAGGATTAAATGAGATCATATACATAGTGTGTTTGACCCAGGACCTGGTATAAATATTTAAATAACCAATACAGGTTATCTGTCATTTTTGCTGCTATCTTAAGTCCAGATGTGTTTACCATCAAATATACTCCCTGCCTCTTGCCTCCTGCCCAGTATGAAGCCTTGAATCCTGCAATTTCATTTCTGAACATTGATTTCAATATCTTGATGATATCCCAGGCTTTGCTCTCTACCAGACTTCTTCTGGAAAAGAAATCCTGATGGCGGACACACAGGAGCATTTAGAAACTCAGGAGAAAAGACCGAAAAAGGAGCAGCATGTGGCCAGGGAGGTTAGGGGCCTGGGTCCCAGCGTCAAGGATATGGCCCTTCAAAGTCTGGGGTGTGGAAATCCACACTACAGATATTTGAACTGAGTTGCAAGAACAAAGGTTTAGAAGTCAAATACACTGGAGTTTGGTCCTGGTTTCACCACCTATGGCCACATGACCTTGGAGAAGAAACACAAGCTCTATAAATGCCTGTGGTCATTTCTATGTCATCAGGTCATAGGGAGCATTTCTGAGGTTGTGATGTAGAGCGATGGGCAGAGCACCCAGCCCATGCACAGCCCTCAGGGAACAGTCACGGTAGTAGGAACATAAATGGCATATTGACATTACTAGGGAAAGAGCTGCCTTCTTCCTGGTTCCATCCATTCCCTGGGCTCCATGGGGAAGTTTCTGCAGGTATGCTTATGGAAGACCTATTCCCAGATGGCCAAAGCAGCCACCTGGACCTCTTTCAGGGAGGATTAAGGACTGTAGGGCAGTGCAGAGAGGACAGCATTAGCCCCCAGAATGGGTTCCCTGTGACCCTTACTTCAATGCTGAGAGCCAGGCCTCAGCCTCCCTCTGAAGCCCCCATCTTCTTCACAGTGCCTGCTCTCCTGCCTCAATAGCTTGCTGGCCAGCAGTGGGCTGGACTCAGCCTCCCTCTGAAGCCCCCATCTTCTTCACAGTGCCTGCTCTCCTGCCTCAATAGCTTGCTGGCCAGCAGTGGGCTGGACTATCCATGGTCTTACCCCTGATTCCTGGGACTAGCATCTCACTCCTGAGTCCTGGCCTGTGGGAGACTCTGCTCCCACTGGCCGAAAGCCCTGTGATCCTGCCTGCTGTCTTCATTTTCCCATAGTACCTGTCCCCAATTTCCCACACTACCTCCCACCCACTTGCCCTTTAAGCCACTTGGCATTATTTTCCATGTCACTTTGTCCTTCTCTCCAGGAAACCATTCTTCACTACTGCCTATGCATGTTCCCACAGTCCTGCTCTTTCCCATTACAGCACTTGTCACACCCCTCCATACTGTACTGTAAGGTCCTTGATGGCAGGAACAGTTCTTATTCTCCAGTGGATCCTCAGCACCAAGAACAGCACATGGAGCTTGTAGGTTTCTACAAATATATTTTGCCTGAATGAATGAATGAACAGGAAAGCTAGGAAGCCCAGGACCCCATACAGATTTTTTTTCCAATCCAGATCATTGTAGAAACCAGCTTCTACAAATGGCCCCAGCAATCCTCACCTCTGGATAGTAACATCTTGTATTTTTCCCTTCACCCTGTTCCAAGGTTGTTCTCTATGCCAACAGAGTACAACAGAAATTATGGTAATCACTGCTGAAATCAGGTTTAAAAAGCACCACAGCTTTCATCTTTATTGTTCTCTCTGAATTTTGGGGGCACTCTCTGGGGAAAACCAGCTGCTGTGGAAAGACCCATGTGGCAAGAAACTGAGGCTTCCAGCCAACAGCGTGTCAACTATCCTGTGGGTGAGCATGGACGTGGGTCCTCCGACCCCATCTGAGCTTTGAGGTGACTGCAGCCCCAGCCAACAGCTTGACTTCAACTTCACAAGAGACTCTGAGTCAGAACAACCCAGCTAAACCATATGTAGATTCCTGACAGCTATAGAATAATAAATGTCTGTTGTTTTAAACTAGATTTGGGGATAATTTGTTACACATCAATAGATAACTAATACAGTCACCTATTGATTGGATTGGCTGGGTACTGAGACCTGCCTTGTAACTTGTCACTGCAGAACTGCCAAGTGGTGGCACTATTATCAAACTGTGAGTTCAGCTACATTTGGCAAACTATTAACCCCAAAGGCATGTCAAATGCCAGTCTGAAGTCAGGGATATACAAGTTTGCTGCAGACACATGGGAGTGTTTGCCAGTGAATCACACGCAATGATCAGGCCTAACCAGTTTATTTTCAGATTGCTGAAAATAGAGCCGACAGTTACACCTTACCGACTACTCATTGTTCGCAGAGCCCATGCTAAGGGACCAAACAGGCATGATGGTGTTGCTGCCACAAAGCCGTCCTCAGGGGTGAGCTTCCCCCAACACCACACATGTCAAAGCAACCTTTGGTACAGATCAAGGTGGTCCCTGGAAACTCAGGAGGCAGAGAAATGAAGGGGCACTGTCTCTGTCCCAAAGACCCCTCCCACAGGAGCAGCTACCACTACTAAATCAAATGTAGATCGACAGTTGCTTTTAGGGTTCTAAAATGTCCCTCTGTCCCTACTTCCAGGTTTAAAAGGGAGAGATAGTGATAGGACAGTAAGGGTTAAAGTTTGGTAAGGTTAAGGGGAGAAGTGTGTTCAGAGAGGAGCCTCCTGGCTTGCACTACTGCCATGTGGAAGAAATCCAAAACCATTCAAGCAGTGAGCAGACAGGGAGTTTGGGGGAACCAACAATTCAGAGATCACAGTGCTTGGTTTGGTTCAGTTATCCAGACTGTAAAATGGGAATGAGAAAGTTCCCTTGAGCAGGATTTGGGACAACATGGCAGCAAAAATTTGGGACACAGAGAAAGAAAATGCTTGAGTGTGGGAGATAGAGCACCCTCAAGGAATGGGGTCAGAATAACAGTCTTCATTTTGTGGGACGCCTACCATGTGTCAGACACTGTGCTGAGCATGCCTCATCCATTATCTTATTTAATTCTTGAGTTTATTCTGTAAGTGGTGGGGAGCCAGTGAAGAGGACAGCCCAAGAGCAAAATGATTAAGCTTGGGTTTCAGATTGTCTAGCTGGTGAATGAGTTGGAGGGAGGCTAGACAGAGGGCAAGAAGTAAATTTTGAGGAATTATCAGATATTCAGGAAGGAAACAATGAGACTAGACCAAGGTAACATGAGAGGAGAGCCAAGAGACCCAGGGTTCCCCAGAGTGGGCAAGCGAGGCAAGCAGCTCCCCTGTGGAGCGGCCACTGTATAGCTCTGGGATTGGCTACCAAGCCTTCTTCATTAGGCTGTTGCTAAAAGGACATCCTGACCACAAATGGCTTAGGAACTGTCTGTCTGAGGCCCCTGGGAGCCTTCTCCTTTTCCCATGTGTCTTTTTCTAGTTTCTGTGCTGTCCTCAGATCCACTGCATTGATTCACTCTGCAAATATATCCTACTGTACACATGAACAGCTGTGCGTGTGCATGTGCCCCTGCCAACCTCCCGCCCCTGCCCAGGGAAAGGGAGCATGAGCCTGGCGTGGTGCTGGGTGATTCCACATGCCACCCAGTCCTCTCAGTAGCTGCCTACAATGTGGTATCATCCCCGTTTAACAGATCAGAACTCCAGGGCTCTGGAACCACCTGACTCAAACCATAAACAGGGTTTCAATGCCCCAAGTTTTGCAAGCCAACCTTGCCTATATCTCTGTGAGGCCAGCTAACTCCTGTAATTTAATGATTAACTCCGGCACCCCTCATTGTCAGCTCACCTCATTGCCAGAAAGGTGGTACATCCTGGCTTCCTGGAGCAGCGGGAATACCTCTGGGCACCGCCTGATAAGAGGATCTGCTTCCACCGTCTCCACAAAGTACCACTGGTCCAGAAGTGGCAAGCGCACGTTCTCCAGGACATAGGCGAGCAAACAGAGCCGCTCCGACTGTTTGTGCCGGACCCAGCTCATCACAGTCTCAAACACCTGAGCCTCCTCTGTCACATACAGGTCATCACTCTTCAAGATGTGGTACAAAGTGTCCACAGGAAGGTCAAGGAACTCCTCAGAGTTCAGAATCTGCACAAAGTTTTGGATAATGTAACTCTGAACCTGCTTCTTTAGGCTGTCCAAGGAGTGTGTGTCTGCCAGCCTCAGAATTCCAACACAGTTTTCTGGATTCAAGGCTTCTGTTAGGAAGCTGGCACAGGCATCCACCATCCGCAGGAACTAAGAGAACAGAAGAGTAGCAAATCAGGCCAGAAAATCATCAGTCCATAAGGGGGCTGATCAGTTAGGTATGTGTAGGAACAAAAAAATTAGAACAATCTAAATGACTGGTGTAGGGGACTAGCTAAATAAATGATAGTGCGCTCATGTTTCAACCCCTCTGTAGTCATTAAGAACACATGTTGCAGATGAATATCCAATGACATGGAAAACATTCACAATGTACTGAGCCTAAAATCTGTTCACTAACTCTGATCAAGCCTCTAAATTTAATCAACCATTTACAGGAAATGGAGGGGAAGAGGAACATGCTGAATGATGCCATGGGAATACAATCAGCAAAACCCAGACTGTGAGAAACTACAGAACAACCAGTTCTGTTTCTTCAACAAAAACATCACGAGGAAAAAAGAGAGAAGAGGAGGGAGAGCCTAAAGATGAGAAGAGACATAGGAGAAACATAATCTATTGCAAGGTGTGGACCTCATTTGGATCCCTTATTTAAATGAAATAATTTTCAAAACCAGAGAAATGTTTACAATGACTGATAATCTGGTGATATGAAGCAATTATTATTCATTTTAAGTGTGATAATGGTGTGGTTATGTTTAAAGAAGAATCTTTGTCTTTTAGTGATATACACTAAAATACTTGCAGATGAAATGAGAAAAGTTCTTTGCAAAGTCATATGTCATTATGATCCTTGTTTTATTAAAAAGAAATAGAAAACAGGCATCGAAAAAAGGCTGAAGGATATACACCAAAATATGAACAGTAGTTATTTCTCAGTGTCTCTTAGGACAAATTATGTGGCAGTAACAAACAACCTCCAAATCTCAGGGGCTAAGAAGAATAGATGTTTATTTCTCACCCTCATTATGTGTCCTTCACAAGGTTCTTCATTCTAAGACCCAGAATGACAGAAAAGCCCTTAACTAAGATGTGCCAGTCTTGTGACAGAAGGAGAAAAAAGATGGCACAAAATCTCTTAAAACTTTTGCTCAGAAGCCATTTACACTCATTGTCAAGGGAACAACACGCCTCCCACAGAAACAGGTCCCATTAGGATAGACAAGGTATCTACTATATAAATAATACAAGGAACCACACTAATAAGTTATGAGGATTTTTTCTTATTTTGTTTATTTACATACTTTTTAAATCATCTAAAGTAAATAAGCACTTTTGCAATTACAGAATTAATTCATAAAATTCTTGATTGGCTTCCATGTCTTTTAAATTATCATCATCTTCAAAAGAATATAGATCCCATATGCTTATATAGCACTTCACAGCTTACAAAGCACTGCTGTACCCATTATATAATTTAATACCCACTTTACAGAGGAGTTGCCTCAAGTGCATCCATTCATTCTTATTCGTTGATTCATTCTCTCTCGAGCTTAGCTTTAATGAGTCCAACCTCCTATCTCCCCTTCTTGTCCACAGAGCCCCTTAAAGGGTCAAGTTCCCAGTGTCCTTGGGTTGATCAGTTAATAGAAAGAAGGAAAGAGGCAGGCCACTGGGGAGGGAAGGCCTGTTGGGGAGGGCCAGGGCCTGGTGGAGCATGGATGGGACAGACCTGACCAGGGAAGGGTACAGCCTGCAGAGGGGAGGCTCTAGTGGCAGGAGCTATGGATGCAGGGCCATGGGGCCCAAAAAGGGTGGGGGGTACAGAACTTTCTTATATTGAACCATATTGACTTACGCTGTGGCCTTCATTCCAGAGCATTCTATGGGGCACACAGCCCTGATACTTTGGGTAAATTCCAATTGTAAAATATTATCTTTCCATGTCAGTGTAGAAAACATTGGCTAAGGGTCCATACAATGTTGGAGAAAGCCTGAATTCTGCCTCAGACTGCCCTGTCTGCTGGCCCCAACCATTGCCAATACATCTTGCTCTTCGCATGAGCAACTATGGAAACAGTTGAGACGGAGAATTCTAACACCTGTTTAGTTGTTCGCAGATTTTCAGTTCAAAGAGTAAAAATATACAACTGAGACCAAGCCTGGTTGAGCCCTCAGAATCTGTCACCAGAGCCTTATGTGGCCCTATCCACAGAGACATGTATGAGGGCTAAAAGAGAGTTCACTTTCATGGTAGATGCCAGTGCAAACGAGCAAGTACGTCATGCCAGCATTAGCGTGAGAAGATGATATGAAAGTTAAATATATTTAAATATGTAAACTACTTCTGGGAGGCAAAAACCTGAGAACAGTGGTTGCCTATGGAGATGGGAGCTAGTGGCTGGGGTCAGGGTAGAGAGAATTACCTTTCACAGTTTACCTGTTTGTACCCCTTAGATGTGAAGCAATCATCTATTTAAAATAAAGTTTCTCGTGAATACAGAAAACACTAGAAGGGTACACATCAAAATGCTAATAGTGGTTATCTCAATTGCTGTTGTACAGATAAAGTAATTGTTTTATAGATGTTGCTGTTAAGACCAAGTTTTCTGCACTGACCATGAATTTGCTTTTAAATTCTGAAAAATTAAAATAAATACCTCCTTGCAATATTCAAGTTAACAATGAGAAAACACAATAAAATGTAAAATGAAAATGAAAAGCACCTACAAGGTGCCAGCCCCTTTATATTAACGAGCTTATTTAATCCTCATAACATAATAAAGTAGATATTTACTATCATTCCTGTTTTACAGAATGAGGAAGAGATTCAGAAAGTGAGATAATTTTCTCAGAGACTTATAACTAATAAGAGACAGAGCTAAAATTTGAACCAGTCTTATCTGACTCCAAAAATGCATATTTGTACACCATTTCAAGCTACTTCAGGTGAAATCATGTGTGCATAGGACAAGGGCTTGCCAGATGCCAGCCATGATTTGTACACTTCACAGGAGAGCTCAGATAATCTAATCTTCCCAGACCCAGGACAGCCTGGCCAACAAGATGCCAGTCCCTACCCCTGCCTACTTATTGATGAGCAAAGAAGAAACCATGAAGGAGAATTAAATCAAGCATGACACTCATGTTTGTTAGAAACATTGATTCAAACATGTGTCTCCCCACTCAGAAACTGTTCATTCCCCCATTCATCCACCAGTTCATTTCCCAAACACATATGGAGCATCTGTAATGTAAGCCCTCAACTACAGAGGTAAGCAGCAAGAGACATAGCACCTGTGTTCCCTGGTGCTGACAGGTCAGTGGGGCAGGCAGATGGTAATCAAATAGTCACACAAGTGTGAAATTCAACTGTGAGAAATGCTGTGTAACAAAGCCCCACGGTTCTCCTGCCTGGAACTGAAGAAGGTCTTGCTGCTCCCCCTCAGGCTGTGCACGGTCTGTCTGAACACCACCACCAGGCCCCTCCCCGACAGAGCCCCTCCACATCAGCCCTGTCTGCTTGCCCTCCACCAACATTCCTAGCCTTGTCCCTCACAGGGCCTCTCCATACTCAGGTCATTTTCTCAGCCTGCCCTAGCTTTCTCCCACCACTGTTAAAACTCTGCTCTCCTCACCCAGGGAAATTTGACTCCACAGTCTGCTTTTTAAGAAAGGCCTCAGGAGAGCCCCCTGTGTCTCAGCTGAGAAGCCCCCTTTAAGGGCACCTCAGAAAGCAGGAAGAGGTGAGTGCCATGGCCACCTTATCTACACGGGGCTGTTCTCTCCTTTAGTAACTGTTCAGTCTGGGACCGCTGGGTGGGCTCCCGAGAGTCTGCAAACCCCTGAAACGGTATGCAAACATTTGTTTGCACACGTGACATTTTTCTGCAGGTTGAGTTTGAAGGAGACACTGTGAGGGAGAGGCCAGAGAGCCTTAATCAGACTGTGCTTCAGGCCTTCCCTGCCTCTGGACATTTTTAATTCTGGTTTAAGAAGAAAGGAGGAGAATGGAAGAAAAGGGAAGGGAAAAAAGGTGGCAAAATCCAGCTGTTCATGAAGTTCTTTCTCAGAAGTCACTTCTTCCTTCATGGCTTTCCAACTGCCCAACCTGCAATCAAGGCGGGATTCTAGGCTGTGCTTGTGTTTGTATTTTGAGCAGCGCCTGGCACAAACTGGCTGAAGGAGGGAGAAAAGGGAAGGAAAGAAAGAGAAGAAAAATATTTTTGAGATACCCATTATGTACCAAGATCTGTACCAGATACTTTCCCATTCATTATTTCACTTAAAGAATAAATTTCATTTTTTAAAAATGTTTCTTTAACAATTAACAATAAGGTAATTGCAGAGGAAGAAACAGAGAATTCCCGGAGTTCAGTGTGTTGGTCAAGTTCACATGGCAAGTAGGTGGTGGAGTGACAGTGAGGCGATGTTGAGCTAGCTCTCCACACGGCATCACACTGCCATGGTGACTTTGTACTGCTGAGCTAACAAAATTCCAGGAGAGTATGAGGAGGCTTTCTGAGGGCAAGGGCGTGCGTGATCTCCAAGTTGCCTACCTTTCCCCGGAAAAGACGTTCAGTGAACACTTTTGTTGTGAGGGGGTGTAGGGCAGCATCACGTGATCCCAACCATTGGCTGGGAAACTGCTGATGTGCAAGGCAGTCACAGAGACGATTTTTTTCTTTAAAAAACTGTTCTTTCTTCCTTCATATTCAAGATTATTTAGGACTTTACAGTACATTTTCTGCCTCAGCCTGTCCAATGACACATGAACTTGTTTATAAAAGCTGAGCCATAACAGATAATGGCAACAGAGAACCAACTTCCTGTTTGTGGGGACATGTGAGCAAAAGGGTAAGGCCAGGCACCTGACTCTTGAACAGACTAAAAATATAAATAAAGAAACCACTTGAAACATGGCTTCAGTTTCCATGAAAAGTGTCTGCCTCAACAAGAATTTAGCCCCTGTTTCCCATCTCCCCTGCCCCTCTGCTGCTCCCCTTTATGCTGTCCAGAACCTGGGGTCCCAAGGGACTTTACTAATGTGAATCCACACCTCCCTAGAGGTCCCCTCAGATCCACTCCGGAATAACACAGATCCTGTTTTGGTCCAAATCAGCAATTCCATTGACCATGGTCCCTAATTGTCTTTGCAAGTTATTGCAAAAGGTTTATAAATACATTGGTATTTTTACCTTCAAGCCCCAATGAATCAGTGCATGTAAAGAGTATATAAGTTGTTGATAAGATTAATAAAATTCAGTTATTTGAAAGTGTTTCTGAATTACTGTAAATTTTTACCATCATTTTTCTTCTCAGACAATAGATATGAAAAGTGAAGCTGTTTGTGGATGTGGAAAGAGGATTTTCATACTTAAAAGGTGAAGATTGCACTGATAGTCATCTCCCACCTTTGCCCTTTTGCTCTCTCTCAGGTGATACATGTACTTCAGACCCCATTGGAACATACTCTCCCCACCCTCAGGATGTCCTCTGCTCCCTCCAGCCTCACAGTCTTTGCTCTAGACTTGGCTGAGAGGTGTGCTGGTTTCTGGAAGCTATATGGGGTGGGCAGGAGAGGATGGAGCTAAGAACTGCAAAAGGCCCATTCACTGAGGTGGGGCATGTGCTGGAGGGCCGGGGCAACTACAGAGATAGATGGACTCAGAAATGGAATCGGAGAGGAAAGAAAGGGGTGGTGCCCAAGAGTGTGGTGAGTTTGGTTGAGTTTCAGACAACAGACAGCCGGCAAGTTTCCAGAGGAGGTAGCTTGGGCCCCAGCAGACCAGCAGCACACTGTAGGGGATACCTGGGAGCCATACTGAGCTTTAAGGGGCAAGTGCCACAGCTGGGGCTGAGTGAGTTCAGTATAGCCCAGGGGCAGGATGAAGGCCAGGGAGTGACACCATTCTGAGGATTAGATGGAATGATTTTGTCTGGGACATGGTTGAGGCTGAGGACATGGGGTGTGCGTGCATGTGTGTGCACACATAGGGCACAGAAGCAGGCATCTAACAGAAGCAAAGTCGTGAGAAGCAGGCCAATGAAAGCAGACAGCTACAATAGGCAGGGTAGAAACTTAAGTCTCTGTCTTCAACTTAAGTCTTTGCTTACAAGTTCTCTCTGCCTGGAATACTTTCCCCCCAACCCAACTGCCACTTGTTAAAATGTACCCACTCTGTGAAGTCCAGTTCAATGCCTCCTCCTTCAGAGCCAGAACTGTTCTGTATTCTGCATTCTGCCTGGGATTGCCCTGGGTTGGGAGCTCACTGGGAATCCTTGTTTCTGAGGCTTCATGGGTACAGGGGGGAGGCAGGTATAGGAGTCCAGAGTTCTGAGGTTAGGCCCCAGATCATACCTCTACCACCTGATGAGCTGAACTCTCTGGGCTAGTTTCTTATCTGGAAAGTGGTGAGAATAGTAAAGCCTACCTTGCAGACTCGCTGTGAAGGTATTACCCAGCCTGCCCGCTCACAGTAATGTTGTCAACATCAGATGGGGTCATGGAAGGGAAAGAATAGGACAAATTGTTATGTGTGATCTATATTTATAATTTTTATCTTTATTTCCCCCACTTACCTTCTCACAAAACCTTGCACAGAGTAGGTGCTTAGTAAGTTGTGGTAGTTAGGTAGAGGTAAAAGTCTGGTAGCAATGTGAATTTTCATTACACCTAAAACCTCACATCCCACACCCCATATTCCACAAACTATAGGCAGCAACTGGGGCATTCCAGGCTCACCTACTCAGGAAGGGATGACAGAGAGACAAAAGAAGACAATTTGGTTTTTGAGTTTCTAAATACACTTTCAGGACTTATACTAGAACAGTAGTTTTGAAGCACCAATTAGTGGTAACAGCTGGGCTCTTTGAACTTCAAAAGCCAGAATCCTAAAGAGTCTAGGCACAAAGGTCATACCAAAATAGTAGATGCAGGAGAATGGATGATAATATAAGAGTCAGCTTTTCCCACAGTGATTCCCAGGCCTGGAAAAGAGAGGAGAAAGAGAGAATCTAGTAATAGAGTGAGAAGCAGAGGTGGGTCCCTGAGATGATGCTTTGCCTCCTGGTCCAGGCCAAAAGTCCAAAGTATGGGAAATACTGAAAGCCCCTTACAGGTTGTGGATCTGAGAACAAAAGAATGTGTGCTTTGATGGTTGAGATGAAATCAGAGAAGCAGAAGTTCAGTAAAGCAGCAGGAGAAGAGAAACTGGAGTATGTTGTTTCCAGACAACAGGGCCTAGGGCAGTCACTCTGAGTTCTCCACAGTTCCGGGGTGGAACAGGAGAGCAAATGGAAGCTTCTTGTATGTCATTGAGGGGGTATATATAAGTAGCTGAGAGGGCTGGCAGACCAGAAGAAGCCTTGCAAAACAGAACAAAGAGAATGCAAGATGCCCCATGAGGACTGAAGGCCAAAACCAGGTGCAACTGGGGACTTTCAGTTGATACAGTGGAGAAGGGGCCTGTGATCAGAGAGACTGATGGGAACACAGCTGCTCCAGCAGGTGCCAGCATGGACCACTGATGCAAATGACCACTGTCAGCCAGGGCTGGATGCCTCTTTCTACAATGTCCTGGCACTATGTACATGCACCCTGGAACCATATAAGTAACTTAGTCCTGAATTGATGAAGATTTCTTGAAGTGAAATATATTAAGTTGGCTGTAATTTCTGCCACTGGTAGAATGGGAAGCTCAGGATAGAGATTAAGTTTAACACTGGAAAAACAATAGGTTGAATCACATTTTTATTTCTGCACATCTGAGTTTGTAGCCTAAGACTTAAACCTCTCTACTGATTAGAACTCAAGAATAATATGAAGTTCAATAATAGACAATACTACTCCATGGTGACAGATAGAATGGTAGTTACCCTTGGGGAGGTGCTGCTTGGGGAGGGCACAGAGAAGTATCTGGGATGCCAAGGATGTTCTAGAGCTTGGTCTGGGTGGTGGTTACATGGTTGTATATACATGTAAAAATCATCAAGCTGTACACTTCAGATGCGTGCATTTTACTGAATGTAAGCTATGCCTAAAAATAAAAGAGAGTAAACATTGAGATCAAACACAGAAATGTTAAGATGAAAGAGAAGCTATGCGGATGGCAGCAGGCTCACAGCTGAGGTGGGGACACCTGGTGGCCCCAAGTGTCCAAGTTTCCCCAGAGGGACTTGGGCCTGAGGGGCTGCAGCTGTGCCATTCTTGCCTCCTTACACACTCATGAAGTACCCCGTTCCCATAATCCTCCCCTGGGCAGCCCTCTCAGGAAGCTGAGGGCCCCAGGGGCTTCCAGGATCACAGCTTGTTTCAGGCCTCGCTCTAATGGATGGACACTACCTGGGTGGTGGAGAATTTACAGGCTACACATAAGCAGACAGGAGTTAAATTCAGGCTCCTCTCTTATTAGCCATGAAACCTTGAACATTTACTTAACATCGCTGAATTTTATTTCCCTCATCTATAAACTGGGAGTAAAAACACCACCCTCAGTTTAAATGCCCTATAGTAGTGGTCTCACGGTGAGAGCTTCGCAAAGCGAAACTGTTACTATCATGTGGGCCCAGGAGGCTAACCCTCATTTCTTAACATTCACAGTAGCCATACCACAACACTGGTCGACACAGGACATGTGTGGGAGAGGGTGCATCAGATGGTAGATAGGTTGATTTTATCTAGATGACAGTAAAGAAATAGTTGGGCTGGTTTTCTTGCGTAGCTAGACAGGCTACTCTGATATTCAGCAGATATAGTCCCTGGGTCCCTGTCCATAACAACAGAAGTTCAACTGTCCTTTACAGTAATGAGAAATACTTTTTGCTTGACACTTAGTGGGAGCTAAAAATTAAGCAATTATTCAGATTAGCCTGTGGAACACATTTCCAAGAACCAGGATTGGGCTTTTTAGTGTCCTCTTAAAGGGGGTCAAGCAATTTTTTGTCAGGGTCTCGAGCAATTACTGAGGTGGTCCTCATATTCAGCTAGAGATGAACAAGAGCAACACATTCATTCAGTAGTTCACCAAATATTTATGTCCTATGATCCAGTTCTTGAGCCAGCCAGGAAGCCAACTGAGGCCATCAGTTCAGCCACTGACCCCAAGGCTGTCTTATCCATACAGATCTCACCATTCATCCTGTCATTGTCAAAAGAAATAGGAAAACAAGCAATGCCAGAACCTTCACCAAAGTCTCCACGAACTCACCACAACAAAAGCTATGTCACCATCCCAAAAGGTGTTGACGAGGCACCACATATTCTCAGGCCCAGGCCAGGTGACCAGGCTCCTACTCTGGCATCCCCTTTCTTTCTTCCTGATGGCCTCTGGGACTCAGGCTGGCTTTCCTTTTCTTCCTAAGATCCTTCTTCTAACCTGCTGCTCTGTATCTTTGGGATTCTTCTGTCCCAACACTAAATGCAGGGTGACTGTAGTTTTCTCAACTGCACATGTTCTCATTGCCCTGCAGATAAGCTCACCAGCCCTTATTCTTTCATGAGTTTTTAATAATAAAAATGAAAGTAACATATGATTTTAAAAATTCCTTAAACAAACAGAGCAAAATTCTCCAAGACTGAAAAATTACCAAGATTATAAGAATAGTCATTGTCCCAGGTCTGTAGTTTGTGACAACCTTGCTTATCTAGAACTTAGAAGCCTGGAGATTCAGTTAAGGCAAGGGAGGGCCCTTTGCTTCTCCAGATGACATTCATCCCCAAAACCCTGCCTCATATGTGGTCACTTGGACCTCTCCTGTTAGGTGTTTCTCTCACCTTTCCAAAAACTGCCTGGCAAAAATGTTTCTTCCCATAACTGGCCAATAAATTATGACCAAGTTCCTGCAAAATTCCTCTAGTGGGAAGATCATTCAGTTCCTGTCACACCCAGAGCTTCCTCCTGAAAGAAACTGTCCCACCCTGTGCTAAAGCTGACCGGACCAATGACACCTGAAAATAGCAAAGTGGCAATTGACCAAGGAACAATCAGTCGGCTAACAGGCAAGCAACTCATGAAGTTAGCCTACATGAAAAACTCTTTTCTAACAGCAATAGTTCTGACTGGCTTGGTCAACTGAGTTATCTCTTATGAGCTGGGAAATTCTGGCAGGAAGCAATCAGTGGATAACAGGAAGAGATTAAGACCTGAAAAGAGAAGCAGAAAATAAGACCACAGCTGAGTCAGATCAATGGTGTGAAAATTTAAAAACCTTTACTCCTGGATGGAGTGGGGAACACTGAGCTAGTGTGGTTCCCATTGATTTTAGTCCCACAGAGATGTGATGACAAGATAAAATGCCAACTTTGCCACACTTCTCTCCACCTATAATTCTGATTTAATTAAAATACAGCATCAATCCAATTCATATCACCAATCATGTGTCATAAAAACATGATAAAACATAACTTTAAATCATGGTCTCTTGTAATCCTAATCCAGGAAAAAAAACAAACATTTAGTGATGGCAGAGGGAAATGTTCTCACAGCTCAATGTCAACTCCATTTTATCCAAGGCACAGTGTTCAAAGTAAAACAAGTTAAATAAAAAATGATGGGAAAAAACTACTTGGCCTCTATTATGTGCCGGGTACTTTACAAAAACCATCTCATTTAATCCTCATAATAACTCTCCCAAAATGCAGGCATTATATTATCGTGATTTACAAATGAGAAAGCTGAAGCCAAGAAAAGCTAAGTAGCTTGTCCACAGGCACACAGCAAATAAGGGATTGACCTGGGATTTAAACCTAGGTTCTGCCTGACTCCAAATCCCATGTTCTTTCTGCTCTGCCTCTCTGCCTGTTAAGAGACTGTTGCAGATAACTGAACCTGTTTCATATCTGAAGAGACCCCAACAACATTACGCAGCCATTGAAAAGAACAAGACAGCTCTGTACCTGCTGACCTATAATGATCTCCAAAATACACTGTGAAGTCACAAAAGCAGACAGGGTATATAGTGCCCCAACACTTATGTTTTAAAAATGGGGACAATGAATGGGAGTGACATATGTGTGAGTATACTAGTACATGCATAGAATATGAAGGACAGCAAGACATTGTCAAAAGTGATCATGGTGAAATGTTTCACTGTTTCCCCTTCTGTATTTCTGCATTTGGAAAAGGATATGTTTTATCCATTTAAAAAAATAAATGAATTTTAAAAACCAAAAAGTTATTTCAACACCCTTTAAATTTCTGTCCCTTGTGGTGCCTTCCAGCATGAAAATACTCCCACTCTTCTACATCTGAGACTTCCAAGCAAGTAATCCAGAAACAATAGACATCAGAAAGTGGGTTAACTAGATATGTAGAAGCCCACAGTAATCTTCTCTTATTGTCATAAGAATTAACACTCATAGGAAATGAGTAAAATAGCTTTAGAGAGAAAATTTAACTATTTTTTGCCTAGAAAGACTTGGAAAATTTTAAGGTGAGGGGTTAGCCAGAATAGGGAAATCATTAACAACAGAGTTTACTCTATCTCAGTCTTGTCTCTGTCTTCTTCTCTCAACCTCTTTCATTAAAACAAAACTCTATTAGAACTCACCACTTGAGAGAAAAATGAAAAGAGAAGGAGGAGAATGGAGGGGGTGGGGAGAAGAAACTTTATGCCAAAATAATTTCCAGATATATTAAAGATTTAAAATTCAAAGCTCTAGACTAAACAAGACTAAGTGAAATTATAAGTAAATAAGCATATAATTAAGCAATGGGGAAGGTCTTTCTAAAAATGCACACCAAAGGCAAAAAAAATAAAGGAAATGATCAACAATCTAAATACTAGTTTTAAACTTTTATACTTAAAAAAAGCTGTAACTAAAAGGCATGAGTCAAATGACAAAAAAAAAATTTGCAACATTATTACAAAAGATTACGGTCTTTACTATCTAAAGAGTTTTTATAAAAATTACCCCAAACTGAAAGGAGAACAAGAAACAGAAACATAAACTCCATCCTCAATGAAACCAGTAGCTATCAGTCAGCCCAAACCGCAGACTCTGAAGACTGGTAAATGACTTTTCCAAGAGGAAGGAGGTCAGACCAAGTACCTCCAGAGGAACAAGTTTGTCCCTTAAAACCCAAAATACCAGGAATATTAAAATCCCAAGGAAAGAGGAAGGCCAGGGCAGGTGGAGACTGTATCAGGGAGTTGGTTTAAGAAGTTAGGCTTTCTTGTCCTCCTCATCATCTCCTGCAATATAACAACTCCCACCCCCACAAGGAAAGAAAATTCAGCCTCTACAGAAACCATTTCAGAGAATGAACTCAGATACACCAGAAACTGAAGAAGACACATGAGGACATCATACCAAATACAAAGAGTTTAAGTAAAATTTGCACACATACTCACACCTACATACCCAGTCCAGAGTATATACAGCTGTCTGGCAAGAGACTGAAGATCCTTATCTTGAGAAACTGAACAACCTTAGGAAAAGTTCAACAGATATTGACACTTGAGGACCTCAATAAAAAATCTGGCAGGTAAAACTCTCTGTTCTACCAGCCTTCTGTCCTACTCCATGTGCACATGCTTCAAACCAGCATATTAAAGCCTCAATCTTAAAAATGACTGGACAGCCAAGGATCACATCATCAAAAGGGCATTTGAGAAAACCCTCTGTAGTGGTTGAATGGTGGACCCCAAAAAAGGTATGTCCACATAATAATCCCTAGAACCTGTGATATTACCTTATATGGCAAAAGGGTGAATGTTACTTTATATCACATAAGATATGATTAATTTAAGGATCTTGAGAGGAGGACATTCTCTGGGTGGGCCCCAATGCAGTCACATGTATCTTTATAAAACACAGACATACAGAAGATGAGGAAGCAATGTGACCATAACTGCAGAGACTGGAGTGGGAGGCCACAGTGAAGAAGTTCCAGCAGCCACCAGAAACTGGAAGAGGCAAAGAACAGATTCTCCTCTTGATCCTCCAGAGACCTTGCTGACACCTTGGACTTTTGGGCTCCAGGCCTCTAGTACTTTGAGAAAACAAGTTTCTGTTGTTTTGAACAACCCAGTTTGTGGTAATTTGTTATTTTGGCAAGCCTAGGAAAGTGATACACCCTCAAAGATGAAATTTGGAGACCTAAGTAAACCAACAGAGTAAATAAACTCAAACGAAAGAGAGGGAGCAGAAGAAAACTTCATATATATAATAACAGCTTCAAGAGTTGGAATCTACTAAAACAAATAACAAGGTCTTTTAGAAACTAAGGATGTGGTGGCAGAAATTTTAAATTCACAGAAGAGTTGAAAGGATAAAGTTGACTAACTCTCCCAGAAAGTAGGAAAAAAAGGCTGGAGATGGTAAATAAGAGAAAGAAGTAAGAAAAAATAAAGGTTAAAAATAAATAAATCCAGGATGTCCAACACCTAATAATAACTCCAAATGAGAGAATAAAATAGTGGAAAGTAAAAGATAATATAAGAAAATTTCTAAGAACTAAAAAACATGAGTCTTCAAATTGAAAGAACCAACACAATGAATGAAAAAGACCTGCTATTGCAGCCATGGATCTATTGACATAAAAAAAATGATTACAATACAATACAGGTGAAATAAACAGATTAAAGAACATGTGTCCAATAGGAACGCATTCTTATAAAATATGTATATAATAGGTAATAATATGGAGCAATGCCTTTAAAATGTCAAAAGAAAATTATTTTTAATGCTGAATTTATATCCAGCCAAATATCAATGAGAAGGTATAACAAGAACATTTTTCAGACATTTAAGTCTCCAACAATTTATCTCTTATATACTCTCATCATAAGCTATTAAAAGTTGTGACCCACTAAAATGTAGGCATATATAAGAAAGAAGAAGACCTCTTCAGGAAGAGAAAATCCAAAATAGAAAATAGTTAAGAGGAACACCCAGGATAACAGCAATGGGAAGTCCCAAGAGAACAGCTATGCAGCAGGCTAGGGAGCAACCAGTTAAGATTAAAGCAGGAGGACAAAGGGAAAAGAAGTTATCTAAAAATCAACACATCAAGGGATAGCAATGTACACAAATCATTTACACATATGGAAATAAATAGAAGAAACATTTCAAAACAAGTGAAAGCAATTGCTCTAGAAGAGTGGGTTACTAAAGGAGAGAGTGGGAATAGGAAGGAGATTGCTGCTTTTTGCATTAAGGCTTTTAGCTGTGGTTGGCTTAAGATGATATTAGTGCCCTACAGCTGCCATAACAAATTACCATAAACTTGGCAACTCAACCAACCAGAAATTTATTCTCTCACAGTTCTGGTGGTCAGAGGTCTGAAATCAAGTTGTCAGCAGGGTTGGTTCTCCCTGGAGGCTCTGAGGGAGATTCCTGTCCATGTCTCTCTCCTAGCTTCTGGTGGCTGTTGGCAATCCTTGATGTTCTTTGGTTTGGGGCTGCATTACTCCAGTCTCTGCCTATGCTTCATATGAGCTTCTTCTCTTTGCTTCTCTATCAAATCCCCCTCTCCTTTCTCCTATAAGGACACCACCATTGGATTGCAAAGGCAAAGACCCTATTTCAAAATAAGATCACATTCACAGGTACCAGGGGTTAGGACTTTGACATATCTTGGAGACACAATTTAACCCACTCAGCTACTCATATGAAATGCACTGAACTTCCTTAATTATTTATTTATCATGTGCATCTTAAAAGTATCTATCCAGGAAGAAGTTTCCATTTACACTTCCACCAACAATGAATGAAAGTGTCTATTTTCCCTTGTTTTTGCAAAGATTGAATATTACATTGTACATATTATTGGCTAACACAATAGACAAAATGTTATTTTATGGTTGACTTAATTTGCTTTTTAGATTACTAATGATGTTTGGCATTTAAAAGTACATTTTTTTCATCATTTGATCTTCCTTTTTTGTAAATTACCTGTTCATGTTCTTAGTTCATTTTATTTACATGAGGACGTTCATCTCACCCATATGAAGTAAGAGTAAAAGAATGTTTATGACAATGTTGTTTTGAATAGTCAAGTAGATGAAAACAATCTAAAATTTCAGTGATAGGGATTTACTCACTAAATTATTATAACATTGAGTTACAATCAGCTATTATAAGTACCATTATGGGCACTTTTCATGTCACCTATTGACATGAAAAGATGATTACCATATAATCCAGGTAAAACAAACAGACTAAAAGCAGTGTGTCCAATAGAAGCCCATTTTTCTAAACTATATATGTAGTAGGTAATAATATTACAAACATATTTGTAGCATTTACAATGTACCAGGTACTGTTTCAAACACTTTACAAATATCACAGCAACTCTATGCATTAGGTCCTATTATCATCTCCATTTTACAGTTAAGGAAGCTGTTACACAAAGAAATGATAAAACTCTCCCAAAGTCACACAGCTGGTAAGCAGTGGACCTGGGATTGAAATTCAGCAGTCTGGCTCCAAACTGCACTATTGCCAACCCTGCTAGCTGCCTCTGTACAAATCAATGTAGAAGAGGACTCAGAAGTACATATACCAAGGAAACTGGCATACTATCTCTGAATAGGAGGGGATTGTAGATAATTTTTATGTTCTTTATGGGCTTCTGATTTTTCTGTAATGAGTTTGTAATGTTATTGCAACTTAAAAATATTAAAAACTGCATTTTGAGAAACAAAACCTATCTTCTTACCCTATCATATAGGACCTGCTCAGCTAGTGGGAAAAAAAGGAGACCTGTTCTTGTTCCAACCTTGTCACTCCTGGCATATATTAAGTGCTCAATAAAATTTGTATTCATTGGGCAACTATTTTGATATCAGACACAATACATGAAGTAATAAATGCTGTTACTATTACAATTGCCAGTGTTACCTGTCTGTCTTCAGACAAGTCAGCAACCCTCTCTGGTCCCAGGAAAGGAGATTAGCATGGAGATAGCAATGGCAACTGCAGCTTAATTGAATAATGGTGAACAGGTGATTCTGCTCAAGGTTATTGGCCCTTTTGGGAAAGGTGGGGTAGGGGCAGAGGGAATATTGAACCTTTTAAGAGAGGGTTCAGAAAGAGCATAAAAGCTGAACTAGACAGAGGCCCTTCTGTGACGTGGGAAGCTTTCCCTGAAGTTAGGTTGTTAGAGTCATGGGTGGGAGGAATGAGATGGGGCTGCTAGGCATGGGGTGGCTGAGCTCCTCCTTCCATATAATGAGGATAGTTTCTCTGCTGTCAGTAAGGCTGAAGGTGTGAGCAGGAAGGACAGAGAAATGGGCAGGGGTATGTGGGGGTGGTAATTGACTTGCACCCATCACCAGATAAGGCATGAGCAGCCCTACTGAAGGCAACTTGCTCTGTATCTTTTAAATACCCCGAGGAAGAAACTGAGACAATAAATGGGCTAATGCTGCAGCAAACTACCGCCTCAAGTTCATCAGTGCTGCTTTACAGTTGACTTGCCTCCCTCTTGCCACCCTGCTTTCCTTGTTGGACTTCAGAAATCCTGCCTAGACTCCAGCCTCAATAAAGATAATCCCATTGCCCATGGCCTTGACCCTGAACCCCTCATTCCCCACCTTCCCAGACTTTGTTTTCTGTTCCTCTCAACTACGGACCCACTGATGATCCAAGAGGACACCACCTCCCCAAATCCCAAACCGTGTACAAGATCTGATGCTTGACCCAGTCCCTGAGAATGACTTGGACTCTGTTTATCATAACTCTCAACATCCTCCATGAGACAATCTCTGTCTTAACCCAATGGAACCAAGTTTAAGGTGTAATTTCAGACCTAGGAAAAGATGGTAATTTGGGAGCCCTATGATAACTGCAGATGCAACTGACAGAATCTATGGTGTAATTATTCTATGAAGCTAAATATAATTATAATCAGACTGAAACAAACATAGTCAAATGGAAACAATAAAACTTAGTTCTTAAGGTTCTCTGTTGTGTCTTCTGTTAAACTCCTCATGACAAGTGCTCTTCTTTCACACCCACCACTAAATGCTGACCGATTAAGTTCCTGCATCCCCCAGAATGTAGACACTGTTCCCAGAGAGACTGCGTGATCGAGCGGCAAGCATGTGCTCCCTGAACTCCGAAAGCCTAGGCTTCAATTCGCACTCATGTCACTTATCCTCTGTGGGCCTTACTTTCCCACTGTAAAATGGGGAAAAGTAGCTGTCTCCCCAGCACGTGCTAAGGACCAGAAGTTATGTATATGAATTGGGGACTGCAGCCCCTAACTCCAGTTAGGCTTCTGCAAATTGTCATTGTTGTTTTCGGAGTCAGACGCCTTAGTAGAATCTAGACACCATGCTTCCTGGCTTCAATTAAGGATTCAATGCCACATCTCACCACCTCTTGGGAAATTTCTGAAGGAGCATCTCCTGACTTTCAAGCAAGCAAGGCCCAGTTACGTGTGCATGTGTGCATGTGTCCCAGGTACCTGCCTGGGGGCCAGTGCAGGCAGGTCTCTGGGCAATCTCTGCTTTCCCATGCCCCAGAGGAGAGCACTGTGCCTGTTTGTTCACACACCTGGAAGAGGTTAGCAGCTTCCAGGACCCGCTGGACGTTCTGCTTGGTGATCAGTGCCTTGCTGGTGTACGTGTAGTCCAGAAGAGTGTGCATGGTCTCAGCATCGACCCCTTTGATAATGATTCTCTTCTCATACTTTTCCTTTAAATCATTGCAGAACATGGCCCTGGAAGACAGATGTGTGACTGTGAGTCCCACCATGACCCGTGGTTTCAATTCTAAACTGACCCCTTCACACCTCTCTGCCCCAGGTTCCCAAGGTCAGGACCCAGAATGATTGCTCTCTGTTCCTCCACCACCCAGAACACACCAGACCTTCCATCATTGCTTACTGAATTGAACTGTCCTCCTTTACTGTGCCCAACTGTGGTCCCCATGGGGGTACCAAATACGAAGGGACAGTAGGGACCCTACTGGCACAGCTTGTGGAATCTAGAACTGTTTTATTGACCCAAAGGACTACTTTATTGTCTCAAAGTGCTGGGGATTCTTCTAGGGGCTTGTGGGGACTCCGAAGCCTCATCTGTACTTTCTTTCTCAACTGCCAGCACCCAAAAACAGGGCTTCTGACTCAGCTCTCACTTCTCACCCCAGCTTTCCTCTGGCCAGGAGCCTGGTGATCCACTGGGGCCCAGATGCTCTCCAGTAACACAGGTGGTTCCTGACACTGCCTCTCATCCCAGAAGCTGGGCCCCAGTCTGTGGTTTCCCAGTTGCAACTGGGAGGATTGAATCACCTTATCCCAGGACAGAACTCCCAGAACCATGTCCCTGTCTCGCCTCTGGACTACACCTTTCCTGCTCCCTCCCAGCACTGGCCTTCTGGATACTCAGTCTTTATCCTGCAAGCAGAGCAACAGGATGGAGAGGATGCAGGTTTTGACATCAAAGTGACTATGATTTGAACACCGGCTCTACCAGCTCAAAACTTGGACATATTATTTAATCTCTATGAGCTTCAGTTTTCTCATATTTAATGGCTTTTTTAAAGTTTATTATAATGATTGATAGATAAGTAGCTATATTAATAGCTCAATGATTAATAGATAAGTAGAGATAGAGATATTTTTTTCACCCCCTGCCAGGCTCATATGGAATTTATCATGCTTCTTGGACTTTGATATTTGAACTGTTGACCCCTCTCAGGTAATGTATGAGCCATTTTATTGATTTTTAAACTGCATTTAAGCCCTACTATGCTTCTGAAGAGATTTCTGGAGCTCTGAAAACTTAAAAGGTATCTAAAATATAGTGAGACTACAGACATTTTCAGTAGGAAGGGAAGAATATAAAGAACATGAGCGGGGACAATGAGTGAGGCTAGAAGTGTCCATCACAATGTCCACTGCACTATCATTACAGATGGGCCTGCTTGGCCAGTGCAAGAGAGACCATCTAGTCAGTTACACAATTCACAACCCTCATTTTATACGAGGTCATTTTTTAAAAACAAATCCAAATGCTCAGAAGAATTGCTATTGTTCTTAGCACTAAAAGCTAGATGTAATTTCTCTTAGGGATGCACAGCAGCCTCACAACATTCTCAACCATAGATGGTAAGTTCACAAGGCTGATCCTTCATAGCTGTGCCTGAGAAAATTCCTTCAGTCCCATTCCTACAAAAACCTGTTCACTCTCTCTTGCCCTCCCCAAGGCAGTGGGACCCCAGCAGCCCCACAGACTGGGACAGCACACGTTATGAAAACAACTCCATGGAGACTCAGGAATTCGATTTCTTTCAATTCACTAGGCATTTACTGAGCATCCACTCCGTACAGAATACTGGGTGAGGGCTGGAAGGGATCTAAATGTCAGGCAGTCTCTGGACTTAATTGTGTCCCTCAAAAGTTCTTGTGTTTAAGCTCTAACCACTGCCACTGGCCCCCATTTGACTATTTTGTGTAGATAAGGCTTTTAGGGAGCAATTAAAGTTAAATGAGGTCATAAGGGTGGGGCCCCAATCCAATGGGACTGGTGTCTTCGTAAGAAGAGAGAACACTTTCTCCCGCTCTGCCATGTGAGCACACAGTGGCCAGCAATAAGCAAGAGAGTTCACGCCAGAAACCAACTGTGCTGGCACCCTGATCTTGGACTTTCAGACTCTAAAATCATGAGAAAATATATGTTTTGTTGTTTAAGTCACACAATCTATGGTATTTTGTTCTGGCAGCCCAGGCTAATAGACACAGTCTCTACCCCAGCCCCTAGTGGTTCCCAATCTGGCAGAGACACATGTGCATAAATAATAATCTGCAAGGGCCATGAAAGCCCCACAAAGCGCTGTGGGACCAGGAACGGCTGCTCATGGAGAAGGCGAAGGGCGATGCATGAAGATGGGTAGGACTTTTAGGTCATAAACACCGTAAGTAGGTGTAAACATGCAGGGTACATAGAGGATCCAGCAGACGTGTGGTTTGTCTGGAACTCAGGGGATGAGATGGGTGGTGAGAGATCAGTCTGGACAGATAACCTGGGTCCTGAATGTGAGGGCACCGGAGGGAGGCTAGGGAGTTAGGTTTTGAGGGCACCGGAGGGAGGCTAGGGAGTTAGGTTTTATTTAGTGGGCAGTGGGAAGCCATTGAAGGTTTATAAGGAAAGGCAGGTCTCAAAAAGGACATTTTTTAGTAAGTGTGTTGTCAGTTTAATTTGCTGGTGATCACTGCCTCTGGAGTCAAGCATTTACTGCATGCAAACAGAGCTGGTATGCTTGTAACAATGGCACAGCCTTTTCCCAGAAACTGTACAAATTGATGCAGTGGCCACACTGCTAGGGAACTTCTCCAGTTGTCTCTGGACCTTCTAAACTGCAGACACATGAACAGGAGCCTTAAAGAGCCATTATCTCCCAGCCAAGTCATTGAAATGGAAAGGCCCCAGAGTAGCACCCTGGTGACAGAATGGCTTTCCCTCCCAAAACTGGGACCTCTGTCCCAGCACAGAGGGGATCATACTACTACATTTTGCTCCTCCTCCCTTTCCTACCCCTGCTATGTCTCTCTGGAAATCACTCAGCAGTTTCTCTCCCCCATTTCCTAATCTGCAAAAAGATGGTGACTACTTGTGGTTTCCCAGGAACAAGCATCAAAAAGTCAAAAGACTCCCAGAAAAAAAGAGATTAAGAAAAAGAGAGAGAAAGAGAGAGAAATCCCTTGACTAGCTGACTTTTTAACCTTTTGTTTTAGCCCATGAGATCTTCTCCCTAGGGTCTATGTCTGTCCTTTTTCACCCGTCCTTGTGGTTTCTACAATAATTCTCCTACCTTTCTCTCCAGCCTCCTCTTCCCTCTTCCCTCAACTCACAAGAATATGACAGCAAGAAAGAAAGAGCACATGTGAATTCTGCAAAGTTAATAAATCCCAGCCTGGTAGCAGAGGAGCAGTGATATCACTTGAGCAAATGACTAATTTATAAGCCCCTCTCTTCAGCCACAAACCCTCTTTGCCAGAGGGGTGCAAACCCATCTGCAAAAACATGCACTTTTTTAAATGATGTCATGTAGACTCACCTTGCTGCCTCCTGGTCCCATAAAGAACCCTGTCATCTCAACAATCACACAATCTCTTCTCAGCTCAGCCTGTTTCCTGAGAGGAGCTGGGCAATCTCACTTGCTAAACCTTCCTTTGTTTGAATCTCTGTGTCAATGCTACCCAACAGAACTATAATGTGAGCCATGTGCATAATTTCAATTTTTCTAGTAATCATATTTTTTAAAAGTAAAAAGAGACAAAATTAATTTTAATATTTTTTACTTGACCCAGTATACCTCAAATATTACCATTTCAACATGTAATCAATATTTTAAATTATTCATTAGATAATTTACATTCTTTTTTCCATATTGTCTTCAAATCCCCCCCTAAAATGTGTATTTTACACTTACAGCACATCTTAATTCATGTCAGCTTTAATTCAAACACTCAATAGCCAGATGTGGCTACTGGCCATTCTATTAGATAGCGCAACTCAAGAGCATCCATCCTGAACTATGGTATTGGGGTCACCCCGATTGGCAATCATCTCGGGGGGTAAAGTTAATGTCACCCACATCAATGTCATGTAGATAAATATATGGAAACAGAACATGTCACAGGAGAGGGTGGACAGTGATGATGGAGTCAGGTGATGCTTCATAGAAACAAGGCAACATACCAGCGAAGTCCCACAGTTCTGAGGCGAGACTTAGAAATGCTCCTTCACCTGGAGTGTGGTTTTAAGATTAGTGAAGGGTGAATTTTGTTGAATCTGGGGGATCACAAACATTCCAGTGAATACTGGGAAAAGCCTAATGAAGAGATGTTCTAATATTAAATGAGATAGGTCTGTAAATTGTCTAATTCAGTGCCTTGCACTTTGGGGTGGCTCTTTTGAGGCCTACGTGTTTCCCATGTGGCATAATTATTGGGATATTTGGGATCATGTGAACTTGATCGGGCTGTCACTGCTAGATGCAGCTTCACAATTCTCTCTTGAAACGTGTCACTGAACACCGCGCTCCAGCTCAGCCCATGCCTCACAGGGCACCTTGATTCCCAAAGGCAATCCTGATGAGCCAGTGATGGGTTAGAGGTGTGGAGGGGCAGGATGGGGAGGGGAGGAGGCCAAGCAAAACAAAGGTCATACATAAAGTCACCTCGGCCTGATCCTGCAGGGGTCCACTGGAGAATACACTCCAGGGTTGTCCCAACAAGAGGCAAAGAAGCTGAGCAATGATATTCCAGCACCTGCTGACAGTCTGTTATGGGCCGCCTCAGGAGCAGGTAAGGTCTCAGGCACTTCTGGCTTCCTGTGCGTGAGAGTGTGCATGCACTCAAGCAAAGGGGTTCCAGGAGCCAGGGAGGGCGGGCAGAGGAGCTGCAGCATGGCCTGTTGGAGGAAACGTGGGCTGTGGTCTAGTCGAGTCTCCTAGGCTAACTCACTGCATGACTTTGTACAAGTGTGCAAACCTGTTTCCTCCTCTATCAAATGGTATAATAGTGCTCCCTACTCCAGAAAGTTGTTGGGAGGAATAAGTAAGAAAATGTACACAATAGCCAGCACTCACTAAGGGAAGACATTTCAGACCAGATCAGAGGACTCTTGGCAGGCTAGTGGGAAGATACTTGGAGCAGGCAGGCTGATCACACTCTGACTTGCAACCCTTGACTTGCCAGCCTCTAGCTTGGCCCTTCTTGGGTAAGTGGGTGTCAGAGTCACTGCACTACTGTCCACTACCCGTCCAGAGTAGAGTTAGGACAGGATTTGCACACAAACTGGTCTAGAGGTGTTAGCATGATGCCTGGCACATAACGGAGGCTCAATAAATGTTCATGGGAGAGAGAAGAGAAGCACCCTGAAGGCAGTCCTCTCTCTGGGAATGCTTTGGCTCCCAAAGTCCCTGCATTTCTCTGCTTTCCTATGAGGCATATTCACTGGTTTTCTGCCTTTTAAGGGACTCTCCTGGGCCACAGTCATCATGCTGAACACAGGTAAGGTGAAATTAGGAGAAACCCACCTATTTCTCATAGACCAAGGTCCCAGGCCTCCTGGTGCTCTCCTGGGAGACCCACAGAAACATTTCAGTAAAGCTGAGAGATCATGAAAGGTATATAACTTCTGCAAGGTGGGCCACCCCTAGGTTTCCTCTTTAACTAATCTCTTACATTTATGTTTGTAGCACTTAGTAGGGCAAACAGCATTGTCTTCTTTGATTATTATACCCATTTCATAGGTGACAGACTGAAGTGGAAGTTAAGTGAATTGTTCAAGGCCATCCAGGTTGTCAGCAACTGAACAGGGACTACAATCTAGGACTTTGGCCTCTAGGTCTGGAGCTCCACACTGCAGTAAGCCCAGGAAAACCTTCAGGAGTTCAAGGCCATCTTTGGGGGGCTTAACTGAGTGTCAGCACTGAGTGAACCAACCAGGTTTCACTGTCTGAGAAAACAGCTGGGTTATTGATAAACATTTACCCCTTAGCTTCTACATGAGATGAATAAAATTTTTGTGTAATAAACAATACTTTCTAGACAGACACTGACCAACTCTCATGAGATCCTTATAAAACAGAGGTAGCTATTAAGATCCTCATTTTATAGTAGAGAAAGTCTCACGGCAGACAGCCAGCGGCCCAGTGCTCAGCAGTGAGTCAGTGCCGACCTGGACAGAGCCCGGGTGAGGGAGCCTGGCTCCCTCCACCGACATGAAACTCTCTGTGGCCCAAGAGGCTTCTGGAGTGAAGCCAGGGCATGGCCCCAGACATGGCCTGGGCTGCGCTCCCCGCCCAGTTCTCTGGCCTCTCTCCACATTTCTTCTAGGCCTCTGCTCCGAAGTCAGCTCCTCAGAGCTGTACCCTCCCTGATGTTGCCCTCAATCTAAATAGTCTCTTACTATCATATTCACCCCCTACACTTTTCCTCATAACTCTGTCACAACCTGAAATTACATTACACAACTATTTGTTAACCAGTTTAACAGTTGTCTCCCCAGTAGCATGTGAGCAGAGTGAGGCACTCCCTGTATCCCTGGGGCAAGAGCAGAGCCTGGAACCTAGTAGGGACTCACTAGATATGTGGGCTGGGGAAATGAATGACTGAATGAGCGAACGTCTGAACAAACTAGTCCTGACTGGCCCCTGTGTGTTTGCTTTTGACAAGATTCTGCACTTCCAAGAATTACCAAACCCCATCCAGATGATGAGACTAAGGAGGCTTGCCTCACGTGCCCTCTGCCCCCATAGGGAGTCCCCATCCCACCCCTAAGTCTAGGGCCTGGAGCTTGAAGAGGACACGCCCACCTTGGAACACCCCACTTGCACCTCTAATGAGTTCTATATATTCCTGCTCTGCTCTTACCCCCGATCCCACCACCACCCCATCTACACCAGGATCTAACTCCTCTGCATCAGTGAAATACTCTGGGTTGGAATAGCTCTAACATTGGTTAATTGAGTTAGATTCTACTTAAGAATTTAAATGTTGATATGTATACAATTGGTTAAGTTTTAAATTAGTGATCATGTACTACTCAAGGAATACTTGTGTTAAGAAACGATTATTTGAACATAAACCCAATGTAGATCATCAAAGGGCTTCTCACCACAGAGAAAGCCAGGAGTCAGCAGATGCAAGGGCGACCTAGCATGGCAGGACGTCACTCTCATGGTCCCAGCACCTCTCAGCTAAAGGCACCGAAACCTTCCAGCTACCTTTTCTTAACCACAGGAAGTACATAAACATTGGGCTCAGCCCAGTTTCTGACTTCAAGCTGGCCCCTAAGCCCTACCCTGCAGACCCTATCCCAGCACTGGTGTCCTGCCCACATCCCAAGGCTGCAGGCACTCCAGCCTGGAGGCCAGTGGGTCTCTAAGTATGTTCCCTGGACCATCAGCATCAAAATTCTTGGGATGCTTGTGAAAAATGCAGAATCCTGAGCCCCACCCACCCCAAACCTAAGGAATCAAAATCTCTGACATAGATAGGCCTGGGAGCATAATTTTATTAGGCTCTCCCTGCCTCCACCCATAATTCTTCTGCAAACCAAAGTTTAAGAAAGAGTGCCCTAGAAATAAGTCACCTCACTTTCCAGCACAGGCCCCCTTGGCTCACTCTGAGAACGAAATTAGACGATGGTCAAGGTAAAGGAAACAACTGGCAACAGACATGCCCTTGAAAGTCCTCCCTCTCTAGATTCTCCCTTTCATCCTCTGAAATCCAGGCCTCCTAGAATTCTGTGAGGCCTAGGCTGCCTCCCAAATTGGGGGTTGTGGTGGGGAGGTGCAGGGTGGGAAGGGCTCAGATGAAAGCAGTCTTGTCCTGGCCTCTTAAGTCTTTCTCTAATTTAGCTGCATAGACAGGGGCCCCTGCACTTAATTCAAATAACAGGGTTCGTTAGAGCTAGGAGTTCTGAAACAGGATGTGGTGCCAAAGCCCTATTAATAATAAACAGTGTGCAATTCTCTGTTCTCATCTGCTGTGTACATGGAAGTTCCACACACCTGGAGGGGTGCCTTCAGAGAGACTGGGGGTTCATGGCTATCTCTCTTTTCACTCCAGAGACATCCTAACAGCACTCTGCCACCTCTCTCCAGGGCCTGGAATTGGCTCCCTGAACCCACAACTGCTGGCTGGGTCTTCGATCCAAAATCACAGGCAAGCTGTAACCACAGAACTTCCCCACCAGACTCTAAACATCATCAGGCCCCAGAAGAACTGCCCTCTGCCAGCTCCTTACCCAAACTCACCACTCCTCAAGGACACTGCCCATGTACCCTTTGGGAACCAAAATGCTAGCCATGTTTCTACAAAACCAGAGTCCCCTGCAGCCCTACTGGAACATCGCTGAGGTGCCAACATGCCATGTAACTCAGCCCATCCAAATTTATGACAGAAAGTAGAACTTGTTCTGTCCTGCAAGATTTGACAGGATAAAATAGCAATCATTCAAATGCATATGGCTAGGAGTCAGCAATGATTCAACCACAAAGATCCTGGGCAGTTCTTATTTTGCCTGTCCAACATCATTCCTAATCTTTTTAGGAGGAGTACCAGTACCCACACTCCCCGCATTCTCCTTTGGGGAACTATCCTTCCTCTAATATCAGCCTGAGATGTTTGGATGGAGTTAGCCCTACCTCCTAGACCAAGGTGAGCACAGTCCAGGTCCCATATTATGTCTCCCCAGCCACAGCGCTTGGTTTGCAAATGGGCACAAGAAGAAGCCACTCCAATTGAAGCCAATTCCAGGACTTTCTCTGGAAGGATTGGGAGAGAGAAGCTCTCTTCCCACTGAGATCGCTGAGCTGGGAGAAATAAAATCTCAGTTGCTGGAGATCCACTTGCCTCCATGTGTGAAGATCCTTCCCTGAGAAAGAGTCCAACACAAAGAAAAGTAGCAAGAGATGGAGAGAGAAACTGAGGCCTGATGACCTCCTTTGAGCACAAAGATCCAGGCCTGATGCCAATACCCATGAACTTTTACCTCATGTGAGCAAATAAATTCTTTTTTGTATATACTTGAACTAGTTGGAATTGAGTATCTGCCATTTGCAGTGCAGAGTCCTGATGGACACAACTGGACAAGCGAAATCCTGAATGACGCGTGAGCTCAAATGCTAAAGAAGATTGTGTCAAAAGTGCCCAGAAAAAGAAACATTAAAGTACTCTCAACACTGCTGTACAAGGCCCGTCACAGTCTGGTTTGTGCACCCCTTCCCCATCCTGTGATGCTGCTGTACCCAACAGCAAGCAGTTTCCAACATGTGTCTCTGTTTATATCAACACCCTTGGGCTCCAGGCAGGCCCCTCTATGTAAGTGCTACAGGGACCTCATTTAATGAGTCTTCACCTCTATTAGAGTCATAAGGATCTGAAAGGCAAGGACTGGATTTGATTTCTCTCTCACTTCTTATTTAATGGCCCACAGTAGATGCTATAGAAGGAAGGAAGGAAGGAAGGAAGAAAGGAAGGAAGGAAGGAAGGAAGGAAGGAAGGAAGGAAGGAAGGAAGGAAGGAAGGAAGGAAGGAAGGAAGGAAGGAAGGGAGGGAGGGAGGGAGGGAGGGAGGGAGGGAGGGAGGGCCTACAGCCCTCTACTTGCTCCTGTAGGCCAGGTGGATTTGTCTACTCTACCCTACACCTGCCAAACCCGCAGTCCTCCTCTAACTGCCCTGAGTATAAATAACAGTGAGCTCCGAGACTGAGGGACTGGAGCAAAGCACATGTGTTATCTGTGATTCTCCAGTTTGGACCCCCAGGCCCATGATGTTTACCCTAAGCCCCGCTACCTGAGATCTGAGATTACAAAATATGGTAGTTTTTCTTCACCTTAATTTGCTTTTGCACGTCTTTGCCGGAGATGAGACCTGGCTTCCCTAACACAGCACCACCTCCCTGACAACCCCTTCAGTGGGATCTGCTCTCATTCTCACCTCCCCCTGGGCTGGGAGCAGTGTCAGCATTTGTGCCAACTGTCCACAGCCACATCCTGACCAGTGTGTTGTTTGAGAGACTCCTTTTCCAAACATTTTCCAGCCCAAGCCCCCAGGAGTGCATGCTGCCTTCCTGTGACTTCATGCCATTATCCAGAAGTCAAGGATCAGCCTCTGCTTACAGACTTTTCTGAGCATTCCCTGGTTCTCACTACTTGGAAACAAGTGAACTGGCACCAATCCTAATCCTCACCCCAAGGAATTCAAATGTGGAGGCTTCCCTAGTCGTAAACGTTATCCCTATTGTAACAGGACAAAGATGTTCAGACATGTGTTCCAGCTGCCACAGAGGAATCTGGACTGCTGGGCTTGTTCCTTGGGCTTTTATGATACAGAATCCAGGGTCGGAGTGTGGGTCCAGGGGAAACAGGAGATCCCTGCTGGGGATCAAGAGGAGTTTTATAGAGAGAGGGGTAAGGGAGGTGTGCCCATAGGTTGGTCCACACTCAGCCCCCCCAGACCGGGGCCAGAACTGAGGCTAAAATCCAGCCCCTGCTACGCTGGCCCAGCCTTGTGCCCTAATGTGGACTGTGATGACCCCCCCACCCAAGGAGAAAGGGGCACCTTTTTCTAATTAGTCCTCCCAGAAAGAACTTTTAAAAACTAAAAGCCAGTAGAAGTCCTGATCAGAGACGTGGAAAGAGAGGGGAGCAGATGTTAATGACAGCTGTGGTGTGCAGCTCCTTCACGGTGCCCAAAAAATGCAATTTCAGAGCTTGAGTGACTTGGAAACTATTTTGTTTCTGGGCTTTGATCTAAAATGGGACAGCATGGGTGGGCAGAGGATTTATACAGTTATGCTACCTTCTCTTTCTCTTTCCAGTCTTGTAGCTCAGAGCTGGCCCTCAGCAAATGCTGAGGTTTGTCTTAGTTTGTTTCCCAGCCCCTGGAGCTTGCCTCCTTGCTCCCCTTCCTGCTGGGCAGTGCCCCCCCCCCCTGAAGGTTCTCCTGGTCCAGCTGCCCCTAGGGCCCTCAGAGGAAACTCAGAAAGCCCCTGGAGACTCTCCCCACCCCACTGCCCGGCAGCACTCCAGCACTTACCTCCTCACACCATAATGCTTGCCACCACCAGAGGGTCTCCCTAGATTCATTGGCCACCACACCACAGCCCAAAGGGTTATTTTAACAGAGATGTCAGCTCACTTTCCTGCTTAAAAACTCTTACAGCTTCCCACTGCCTATGAGATACATTTCAAATTCTTCATCCTAGCCCAACAAATTCTTCCATAGTCTGACCCTGCCATCTCTCAGCCTTACTGGCCCACACATACCCTTTATTCCAACCCTACTCTTCTACCTGTGGTTTACAAGCGTACATTGCACTATACCTTCCTGGGTGTGCTTCCTGGAACCTGGAGTACTATCCCCTTTCTCTCCCTCTCTTGGTGCCTTCTGGCCAATACCTACTCATCCTTTAAAGCTCTACTCAGATATCACCTCTTCCGGAAAGTCTTCTCTGACTACTTTCTCTCTAGTCTGATTTAAGGTCCCTCTGTAAGCAGAGCTCCATCATAGTACTTATCACCTTGCACAAAAACATGGATTTACCAGTCTCTCTTTTCAACTGATTATGATTTTAATGTCAGGCAGAAACTGTAACTCATTCACCTTTATATACCCAGTGCCTGGCATAGAGTAAGCACTTGAGAAATTTGTGTCAATTGAATAAACACATGAGTGGAGAGATGGATGGAATTTCACTAAACCGGTTAACACTACAGTACTGAAAGCTTAATCTTCTGTGCCCCAGCCCAGATTTCTGCACCTTAAGAGAGGTTATATGGTCCGGTATTCCTCAGTTAAAGCTGACAGATTACCAGCAGCAAGAAGTGTGGGAGGAGGGCAGGTTTTCACAGCCATTACTAAGAATTCTCTCCCCCTACATCTCTAGGTTCATCTGCCAATGAGAGACATCTCCTGCCAACCCCCGCTGCTATCCTGACCTTTAAGGATATAGCCAGTTAACTGAGAACTTCCCTAAATTTCCTTAACTCCATTCTCTTTGTCCTATTTGTGCGTGTGTGTGTGTGTGTGTGTGTGTGTGCATGTGTGGGTGTGCTGTGTCCAATAATCCCACTTTCCAGGAATTATTCACTGGGCATCTACCTCTCCCTAAGTCCCCTGATACCAGATGCCCCTGACACCCAGCCCTCTACAAGCCTGAGCTTGCTCTATATGGTACATGATCTCTTAAATGCCAGGCAGCTCTTACTTGCTCCTGGACCTGAATCATTATAGGCAAACCTGCTGGTAGTTAATTTTTATAGATCCCTGAGTTTCTCCTCCAAAGGAGCCACATACAGCTTCTGGTTTGATTGTGTTTGAGAGTCATAGCAGTATCAGGCCTCCTTTGATTATAGTGGCCTTAAAGCTTTCCACAAAAGTTAAACATAATAGGAGAATGCTTACCCTTAGAGCTAGCAGAAGACATGTAGATTGCCTAAATGATATTTTTTTCACAGCGAGGAAGACTTATTTTTATACAGAAATAGTATCTCCAAAAGAATTTAAGATAGCTTTATTAAAAATGAGCTGAGGTATTATAAAACATTAAACAGTAAAAACAAAAAAATAAGATGATAAGAACTAAGTGAATAGGAAGAGAATATACCATTGAAACCTGGGCAGAGGAAAGCTAATGTGCTGAGCCTCCTGACAGCCAAAGTAAACACGGAAGTACAACTGGTTATAAAAGAAAGTAAGCCAAGAGTTGTTGTCCCTCTTTAACAGGCATTTATTTTCCCTTTTGTCCAGTGCCTCCCCCTTCTAAGAAATGCATTTCACTCAGATTCGGGGGTTCAAGTGAGAGTCTCACCTTTTCACCAATCTCTCTTTTTCTCTCCCTCTCTCCCTCTGTCTCTGTCTCTCTCTCCCTCACACACACACACACACACACACACACACACACATATTCTCTCTCTCTCTCACACTCACACAAGCATGCACACACCTCTTTGGCCAACAGTAGACTCCTAAACTAAACAGGGCTGATCATTGTGCCCCACCTCCCTGACATAGTGACTGATCTAGGTAGGATTGGGTCATTGAATGGAGTTGGGTCAGTCTTTCTTGGGGGATTTCCAAACTGAAGCTAGCCCCTCGATTTCTCTCTGAAACCAAAGCTAAGAGAAGTGAGTCCCAAAGCTGCCAACAGGCAAGCTCCCAACTCTGTGGCAGAAGTCTGAGAAATCCCACCTGTGGAGCCCAGTGAGGGTGGAAAGAGGGCAGTCTTCCTTGTGTTCAAGGCTGGTTTCTCTTCCCCCCGGGCTCTACTGCATCCTGGTGTTTCCTATGAATTGGTTACAAGGCCAGATACCTTCCTCTTTTGCCTACACTTATTTAACTTGAGTTCCTATCCGTCACAACCCAAAGAATGCTGACTAATATAGGAACATTGAGCAACGTGATGGATGGTGAGCACCAACGCAGTTTTACCCAAAACACTGACATTCTGCATACAGCCAGTGCTTCTCATGGGCATTTTGGTGTTTACCATATTAGAATCTAATTCTGTAAAGTCATTTTCATGCAGGGCCAATTATATATCTGTGTACTTGATGCATGGATAAAGCAAGAATTTGAGATGTGAATGGTGAATGTATTTCGCCATTGTGCTTCAGGTGAGAGCTGCATGGAACGTTATTAAAAACAGGAGAACGAGAGATGTTCTGGTCTTGATTGAAAGAAGATCCACATGCCCCAGACACGAAGGGTGGAGATGACAGAGATGACATTTTACTGAAAATTGAAAGGACCCAGTTGTACTTCTGGGGCAACCCCCACCCAGCACCTTCCTATCCTGAGAAAGACCCACAGAGTCACTGTGTAGGCAGAGCACATCTGTGTGCAGATAGTCACAGGAGTGACCTGAATCCATGACATTCTGAAGCCTTTGGATTTTTTAACCGCTCCTCCTCGTTTTTCCCATGGTGAGCACACTTTATCATCCTTCCCTTTCCTAAAGTTGTGCCATAGCCTCCCAACTCTGTGAAGACTCCCTGCTCTGACGGGGATGCTACTTAATCAATGACTGAACCTGCAGGGGGTCTATCAGGCTTTTATTCACATCAACCCTTCCAAGGTATTTGCTACGTGCCGGCCACAGCAGTGGTTCCAGTGGCCCTCTGGTAGCTTACACTTTCAACCAGCTCCGAGTCCACACCTTAAGGATGATGATGCATTCAGCCCACACTTGCTCACCGGTATACTCAGGGTGGCTCCTAGTTTGGAGGAAGAGGAGGAATGAGAGTGCAAAGTACTGTCCTCTGGCCTGCCAGCTACTCAGGATCCTTACCTCTGCTGCATATGTGACAAGAGAGTTGGGCTTCCTAACACTTGTATAGTTTTCATGATACCTTATCCCTTATTCTGCACCTAATGCAGGCCTAGCACATAGTAGCTGCATATAGTGGACACTTGTCATTTTGGTTGCCTAACATCTAAAGCATTCCCTAGATGGGGCAAATTCTCCCTCTGAATGACACGCAGTGTGTGGCAGAAGCCGCTCCCAACAGGATACTCATTTTCCCAGCTTCTGTCATGGTGAACACATTAACATGTGCAGTGCAGCCTTAAGCAACCACAACAGCCAACCTCAGACTCTGAACTGGGAGCTGGTGATGAAAGAAGCAGTGACAGAGAGCCTGTTCTGGAGGCAGTGGCAGGCTCCCGGCAGCAGCAGGCGCAGTGCCCACGGCCACAATCATGCTGGCCCGGGTCTCCAGGACCCGCAGCAGCACAGCTGGCAGTCCGCCTAATGCACATCCCAGGGGGACTCTAGGCTATGGTCCTGGCCACTGCCCGGCCCCCTTGCTCCTGCCTGTTTTCTGAGTTTGGCATTCCTGCCTTCTAGGGGAGTCTGTGAGTTGCCTACATAAATCCTCTTCTCTACAAAGCCAGTTGATTTCTATTCCTTGGAACTAAGAAATCTGACTTACTATCATGCATAAAATGTTTGGGCAAGTAAGTCCATGAATGAGTCCATTTATTATGTGTATTCCACAAGCTGCAGAGTAGGTAGGCAGCCTCACTGTTGTAGATGATGGCACTGAGCCTCCGGAAGGCCAAGCAATTCCTCCAAGGTTTATACAGCTAGTGAGTGACAGAGTCTGGACTCCAATAATCCCAGGGGTGGGACTTTTAGATGGTATTCT
Organism: Manis javanica; assembly: GCF_040802235.1. Classification (NCBI taxonomy): domain Eukaryota; kingdom Metazoa; phylum Chordata; class Mammalia; order Pholidota; family Manidae; genus Manis; species Manis javanica. The sequence continues at coordinate 123,112,056 of NC_133158.1, read as the reverse complement.
TCCCACTATACCAGTTACTGGTTCCAGCCCCGATGATGTCCTACAGGTTCTTGATGCCCTCTGCTTTCAAAGTATACTGTCTCTTCACCTCGCACCCTGTGCTGCTTCCTTATTTTTTATTTAGTATTTGGCCCAGACTGGTTCTCTCAGGCATGCTGAGTCTTTGTTGCTAGCTGAGGTTGGCGTCTGTCAGCTCAGCCCCAAGACACAAGTTGGCTTACCACAGTATCCTGCCTCTGTGTGTGTGTGTGTGTGTACGTGCACATGGAGGCAATCATTTTTATATTTTCTCATTTTCAGCTGCTATAGTCCACACTAGTGCATGGCAGGGAGGGGGCGGTTAATGGTCTTGAACAGGAAATGTCCTAACAGCCACATTTCTGCCTAGGGGAGAGGTCTGTTTTTAGTTTGAATCCCAATAGGGAAAGCATTCATCCTCTCAAAGTGAATTGCTTGGACAGTGAAATGGAGACAATATAATACTATCTACTTGTTGCTATCCAATTGTTGATACTGTGAGGATTAAATGAAATGAAAAAAGAATGCAGCAAAATTCCTGGCATTCAGTAAATAGTGAAAAATGTTGGCCGTTCCTATTCTAAACTGCAAAAATTACCTAATACAAAGATAGCTGTTACCATATCCTTTATAAAAATTAATTTTGGAAGCAACCTATAGTCACAATGAGAGAAGGATTTTCACATTATGCATATATTAAAGATGGTAGCTAAGTAAATAGTAGTTATGAAAACTGTGGAGCACTACGGGGGAAGATTATAATGAAAAAAGAGCACAAGGCAAGACACAAAATTGTATGTAAACTATGTTTGCAAGAATGCAAAAATATGCATATGAAAAAGGCAAAAGAATAACACCAGAATGAAAACTAAATTGATGAGAACATCCCATAATCCCTTATCCCTCAATCTGGCAGTCAGATGAGCTACCATATCTGGAATATTACACAGCACTCCTTAATCCAATGCACTAGTATTTCAGCCATTCCTCTATGAAGAGTTGCCTGAAACAGGATAAAGACTCCACGTAGCCTCCTTCAGTTAAGGTCAGATGTGTCCACTAGACAGTGCAGTTCAAATTGCAGATTAGTCCATGAAATACAAGAGAAAAGCCTTTCATTTATCAGCACATTGGGGATTTTGGAATCATAGATATGAGACTATAAATCTATAGTACTGAAATTAACCACCATATTGGTTCTGCCACATGAATGATATTACAAGTATGAACCACAGGACCCATTCGATGCTAGAAGGACAGCCGTGGCCAGACATACCCACTGTGGCAGCAGCAAGCCTCAAGCTTTCGCTGTTAACCAGGTTTTTAATCTGGACCCCAATGGCTGTAACTCATTCTTGTTTTCCCTTGCACTTATCCCCTGCACTTGCTGGCTCCTTTCTAGACACTTTATATCTTTATGGAGAAAAAGTGAAGAATTCCAGTATCTAAACACAGCTTAAAAGAAGACTCCTGCCCCATTTTCTGCCATCCAGCACTTAGTCAATATATAATAACGATTAATAGATTTGTGCCCATAGCACATTCCCATTGCTGGCCTGTGCCTGATTTTTGTGGCTAGTGGTCAAAGTCCCTTTGCCATAGCCTCAGGGAACCAGACACAGAGACAGAGTACTGAGGTACAGAGCAGGGAAGTTCCAGGGAAGGATTTGGGGTAAGGAGCTTGCTGTTGACTCAGCCTCAGCCTGGAAGCTTTGATATGTACCCACATAAGAAGGTCAGCAGTCAGGGCACTGCTAGAAACCTGAGCCCCTCACTGCACAGCCGATACTGCCCCCTCCACCACCAGCCCTGTGAACTGAATCACAACATGATTGCCTTCACATGTTGGCATCATTTATGAAATGTGTCATATTCTGCAGGAGTTGCCCTCTCCCCCAAAATAGCAAGAACCACTGGAGATCCTTCTGGAAGCGGGACTCTATGCAGAATGCACACCCCACCCAATGACTTTGATTTGGGGACCTTTCCAAAATTATAACACAAATAGCAGCTTTACTAGTAGTCTCATAAAAGATACCAGGAGTCTTATAAAAGTTTTAAAAACATTTCCATGAATGTTAAATCTATGTTTCCCTCAATTTTTCTAGTATCAGAATATTTGGACATCTTGACATTGGCTGTTTGACATTTAATGTGTACTATGAGCTACTTACTAAGCTTTAGTCTCCCTCACCCTTTTCTCAGCCTCAACTCTACATATTTTCCCAACTTCCTCATTCCATTCAAGACTTTTAAATAAGCCCCCAAAGGGAACTACATTGTCTGAGTTACTAATATAGTCCCTGTTTACAGCCACCATGGTTACATATGCAGCCAGACAATAGCTGGGCAGCAGGTCCAGAGAACACATATAAGATAATGTAAGTGACAAAGATTTTAGGGGAAAATAGAACTGGTAGATTCTCTGATGCATTGGACCACAAGAAAGATCCCTGTGAGAGGCTCTATGCAGAAGATACTCTAAAAACTAAGCAAATGGAAAAAAGAGTGAATTATTAACTTCAAAAAAGACAAAAGGGTTTAAGAAACAAAGAATAATCACATCACACAATTTGGCTTAACAGGAAGCACAGTTTAAATGAGCATAATATAAACTCTAATTCATTTTTTTTTAATGGAATAACATTATATTGAGAAATCATAGGGAAGGGAAGTGTGTGGTAAGGAAGTTAGGTATAAGTGCTAAGTCCTCATCAGACATACTAGGAAATCAATACATGATGTCTAACATGGAGAAACCAAGAAAGCAGTGTGAGCATATTTTGTAGAAATATAATCCCAGAAAAAGCAGCTAAACACAAAAAAATGGTGGTGTCTGGTGAGTAAGGCTGAAGGGTAGAGGAAGTGAATAGCAATTTTTGCTTTTCATTATAAGCCTTTAAATACTGTTTGACTTTTTTTAACTATTTGCATGTAGTACTTTGATGAAAATCAATTTTAGTTTTAAAAAATGTAGGTGAAAAATTAAAAGGCTGTGAAGAGATAATTCACAGAAAAACAACTGCAGACAACCCTTAGACTTGAAAAGATGTTTGACCTTATAAAAAATTAGAGAAATGCAAATTTAAATTAAACTGAGATACTATTTCTCATCTCTCAGATTGGGAAAAATCTGAAAGTTTGATGCCATCCTCCTTCAGCAAGGAAAACTTGGCAATATCCATAAAAACTGCAGATGCATTTCTCTTTGACCCAGTAAACCTTCTAGAAATGCACTCCTGAATGCACATGAAATGCCATACGTATAAGGTTATTCACTGTAATACCGCTGGTAATACTGAAAGATTAGAAACAATCCAAATGTCTATCAGTAGGAGACTGGTTAAATAAATATGGTTCAATCACTTAGTGGAAAAGTTTTACAATCTCAATGTATAAAGAAAAAAACTTGCATAGTTTTACAACCAGCTCCCAGGGCCTCCGAAGCAGAGAGGACTGTGTCGAAAGCCTCTCAGACAGAGCAGGCTCTGCCCTTCCGAAGTCTAACTTAAGGGGAACTTGACTCCCAGACCCTTCCAAAACCTTAGAAACAAAGCAGGAGAAGCAGTGAGGCAATGTCAGACTTCACGTCGGTCCTGGGTCCACACCCCACTTGGTCGCTTGATTAACTGAGGCACTCACGGCTTCAGTTCCTCGTCCCTCCGTGGGGATGAAATTCCCGACCTCGCAGGGTTGCTGTGGGGTGGTGTATGTGACATAGTTGCTGCAGGGCCTGACCCACAATAAGCGCCCAACAACCTAAGTTACTGTTAATAGAAGTACTGGAGAAAGGAATCCGTCTCGAGGGCTGTGTTCATCACAGGAGGAAATTCATCTTGGAAATACCAAGATAAGAATCAAAAGTCTCTGCTCCAAAGAAAAGAACAGAGGACCATCCCGCCCACAACCAGCAGTTTCGGAAGAGCCCGTCCTCCACCGGCAGACACATGTGTCGCATGGGCACCGCCAGCACCACCAGCACCTCTGGGCCGCGCCTCCTCTGAGGACTGGCAGGCGCTTTCCCTAAGGATCCTGTGCAGCAGCACTGGAAGGACCTGGGCCCAAACACCTGCTCAGGATGAGAAATCCGAGCACAGTGGTGAGCTCGAGAGCACACGGGGCCAGAGTTCCATTCCGTAGCTACGCCGAGCCACTAGCAAAATTGCTCATCGGGTATACATTGTATGATAGCAGTTTTCCAGTGATTCAAAACAGGAGGAATAAACTTAAAAGTAAGTACTTAGGACGTGGAACCCAGCAGACTGAGTCGCTTCTGAAAGGGGTTGTGATCAAACTGAAAGGGTATGATCAATATGGGTGGACTAAGTAATGTGTCTATGTATGTCACCCTTTTTATAGCTGTGTCTAGGCTTCATCTTTTATATACTTCCTATGGAATTAAACCCCAAATTTAGGGCAGTTTGCATTACAGTGAAAACAAGGATTTCTAGAGGGTGCCCAATCCCTGTCCAGCAATGACTAGCTGTATGATGTTGAGTTTCCATTTCCTCATCTGAAAAAGTGGACATCAGCCACCTTCGTTGTGTTGTTGCAAAAATAAAATCAGATAACTGTGTCTGGCACATAGCAGGCACTGCTTCCCTCAGACCCATACCTCATCTACATAGGAGACCTCATCAGTCACATAGCAACCTCCAACCCTTGTCTTTGAATTCCAAGAAATATTTCTCCCTAAGCATCTCCAAAAATTGAAAAAATAAAATACCTTCCATAATATTTATGTAGACAAATAGTTTTTAATTTCCTCAGCCAGAACCAAGAGTTAAGAAGAATCTCATTAGGAAGATTTATAAAGTTATTTCTTTTCAAGTTCCCCCAAATACCTTCTTCACCCACATTTCCCTTCATCCACAGTTCCCACCATGGAGAATTCTGGATCCAGCTATGTTCACTGGGTTCCTGATTCTCCCACATTCCTATACCAGGCATTTGCTCATGGTAAACACTCAATAAATGGCTCTTAGCTGAACCAAACAGAAAGCGGTAAAGAATTTCAACAAAGATATGTTGAGCATTGCTATATGCTAGGCACTGTGTGAACCCTTTTCCCTCCAGCATTTAATTATCACAACAATCTGGAGAGATAATTATCATTGTCCCCATCTTACAGATGACAAAGAGAACTCAGAGCATTAAGTGACCTGCTTAGAGTCCACTGTGGGAAGGGGCAGAAGGGATGGAACCCAGGAGCTTGTTGCAAATAGAGGCCTCTCGCTTCTAAAGTACCTTGTAACTGCTCTCCTTTCCCATCCACCCCCTGTGCACAAAGAGAAGCCCCTCATTTTCAGCAAGTCTTTTGATAACTCCAAAAGATGGGCCACATCCCTTTCTCTACCTCTATTGGTGAACAAAGATAACATCATGCTTCCAACACGCTAGTCAGACGGGGAAAAATTCCCATGACTTCAACAGTTTTCCATCCTCTGGAACAAGGACATTTACACAGAAGTTTCACCAGAATATATACATATTGCTTTTAAATGACACCAATCTCTTTTTAATATGGTTGAAATCCTAAAATATAAGGTTTAACAGCTTCCTTTCTTGTATCTTGAATAGACACATAAATCTGAATAGATATACAAACTGTAAATACAACAGCCCAACTAGTTACATTGGGCTCTCACATCAATATAGATTTTTCCTTACAGCTTGCACCCACTTTGACTCTGATCCTAGACCCGCTGACCTGAAATAGTTGCTGGCTGCCGCGAGCACCACGCGGTGACAGGAAAATTCCTGAATGTCCACACACAAGATGACATCTGTCAGAGCATTTTCCCCTCGGAGGGTCTCCAGGCCATTCTGCAGAATTAATGACAGTCCTGTGTCGTCAAATTTTACTTTATCTCCATTTAAGATTTCTACCAGGTCTCCCCTTTTCTGAGATGGCTCATCTGTAGAAGGTACCAGGGGCCCTTCCAAACTCTTTTCTACCACGTCGCCCATGGCCCAGGTGCCCCTTTGTCCCTCCATCAACATCCAGACCGAAGAAGTGCCCGAGCTTCAGCAGGTCCCATTGCCGAAGCTGAGCGGATTTCCTGTGCAGGGCCCTCCACTTATCACCAGCTGTCACACACATAACAGGAAGTCTCGCACTTTCTCATCCTGTTACTACAAAAGCCAGTAACTTCTATTCTTCTTTTTTCTGTGAGTCAACACAAGGTTAGAGATTACTTAGAAGGGGAGTGTAGGAAGGGGCGCTAGGAAAGAAGGGGTGGCTTCCCAGGGTTGCTGTTAGTGCTGAGTGGTTATTTTGGTCCATCTCCCCCGCATATCCGTGAGCAGGAAGCCTCTGGTTCTGGTTATTACATTTATACCTGTGGGGCTCCTATAAGCCAATTGTCAATGATGAGACAAGCAGGGACATTCTGCAACTCTGCCCCTCCTTCTTCCCAGTAGTCTGAGACCCCAGGGTGGGCCGCCACCACCCTGGGCCCCCACCCAGTCCCTTGGGGCCCTTAAAAAATTCATTTATCTCTGGCATTCTCATCTCTCCAGCACTGCACATCTTCTGCCTTTGTCTTTTTCCAGCTAAGGGGAAAACAGTGTTATGGCAAATATAATATTCCCACAGCCAAAAAGGGCTATTGTTTCAGATATGCCTCTGGGGACAGAGAAGAAATAGCCTCCAGAAACTCCATCCTCAGAGTCTTTTCCCATAGAAGACCAATCAGTTCAACACCAGATTACCAAGTCTCAGATTGGCCTGCTCTCACCCCACATCTCCTGGGCCTACACCTAGTGGTACATCATCCCCCTGGTTCTGGTTATTACCTTAATGAAGTCTTTTCATTACCTCTGAAATTATCCATTAAATAGTAATAACTATTTTTTTTATTAAACTCCCACTATATCCTGGAAGATTTACAAGAGTTAATTTATTTTAATGTATTTTAGTAACAACCCAATGGGGCAGATATGACTTTCCTCATTTTACAGTAAAGGGAGCTGAAGCTCTGCACAGGTGAGTAGCACGGCCCAGTTCTGTTTGGCTCCAAAGGCCCTGTTTCCTCCATCACATCAGGATGCTGGAGCTATAATACCATGTTGGTCCTGCCCCTGTGTCGCCCATGGAGAGAGCTGCAGGGCTTGCCTGCCCTGGCAGCACAGTTCCCAATGCCTTGCCAAAGTGGCCACTGGGGTCTCACTCCTGTTCCCATTCCCTTTCCAGCACTAGGGAGCACTACCTGTGCTCCCAATCACAGGGGGTCCCAGTCCCTTCCCTGCGCTAGTCACTTGTGACTGAGCCTCTCCAGGAGCCCTGGTCCACCCCAGCCCCTCTTGTCTTCCAGGAATACTTACTCCTCATGTCAGGGACATGGATATTCCCCTAAATTTGTGCTTTATACAGAGCTCTGTCAATCAAGATGCTTTTGGCTTCAGTAACAGAACATCCCATCACAAATGGCTTAAAAGATAGGAGTCTCCCATTATACACAGTAGCGTGGAATCCCAGACTGGCCCAGAAGCTAAGTGATGTCATCAAGGACACAGGATTTCTCCATCTTTCAACTCTGTCACACCCTCAATGTGATGGAGTTGTTACCTCCTGGCCACATAATGGCTGCCACAGTACTAACCAGTCTAAAGCAGGAAGAAGGCCTCTCCCCTTCCATCTCTGTCTTTTAACCAGAAAGAAAATATTTCCTAAAATCTCCATCTATATTTAGACTTCTCTTAGATCACTTGGCCACCTCAGACCAAACTCCAGGAAATACAAACAAAGTAACATGATTGGCTTGCACTAAACATGATTCATCCCCTGGGACTAGTCTACCTTCTCCAAAATCAAGGAATAGCCATCTGAGAGCTGAACAAAATCAGGGCCTGTTATCCAGGAAGAGGGGGAAGGGCTGGTATGCAGTTAACTTCCTATGCCTGCCTCAGGAACATGCGCAGCCCTGGCTCCTCCTGCAGGCCTTGGCGGGGGGAGCTCAGTGCTTCCACTTGCAGGGTGCCAACTACCACCTCTCGCAGGCGCCAACACAAACCCAAGCCCTCTCATGGCATCTTGTCCCCCAGATTTCTCAAATTATAAATGACATTGGCTATATTCAGCTCTTTCCCAACGTCCAAATGAAACAATATTAAGAATAAAACTCAATTCTTCATTCATAACAGGTTCTATTCACCAAGTTCCCTTACTATTTTTCATGAGCCTCCCAAACTCTCCTACCCCATTCCCTTAACATAAGCAAATAACTGTTGTCTTTCCCCTACCTTCCATTTCCCTAGTAAGCAGACACATAGATTTGTACTATGGGTACAATAATATTTACAATTAAATTTAGTAATGCAGAGGTAAAAACACAATCAGTATGGCATGTGTGTCAGCCTGAATATGCTCTGAGATTCAGCATGAACTGGTAAGTATTTTTTATTGCTAAAAGCAAAATAATTCTGTTCTTCAGGAGTTTTATTTTCCCTATCAGGCAACAAAATATACATGGCATTGGCAAAACCTTTATTACTGAGAAAACTATCTAATCATATCTTACTAAGGTGAGTTGGCTTTATAATGCTTGTAAAGAATAGATTCCATCCCCAGACAGTAATAGCTTCATTCAAGGAAAAGTCTGTATTCCTGTGGCCCCAGATTGCCTCTCTGACTCTCATCAGCTATCTTCCTAACACAAATTACAGGGAAAGAAACAAGTCTTCAGAGTAAGAGCCACTGTTCCTTTGTGTTAACTTACTGCTACCAAAACTATCACTCTTTGAGCATCAGTTATATTCTGGAAACTGTAAGAAGCACTTTATGAACTCTGAAAGACTTAGTCTTTCCACTAATCCTGTGTAGTTAGGTCCTATGATCTCCATTTAGAGACATGAAAACACACAAGATCACATAACTGCAGCACACAATGTTGCTGCCATTCCGGTATCCCCTCAGCCCATCCTGGAGGTCACACACAGACAGTTCCCACCCACACCAGAAGCCTCTGTCTGCCCAACAGTATTCTCCAGCTGCAGGAGCACATGGGCTTGTAGGAGGTGCTGAAGAGTTCATGCCGCTAAGAGTGACCTTCAGCCCAGAGCCAGGAGTTGGTATATGAAATGTTAGCTTCCTTGTCTCTTGGTGGGGCAGTACTGAAGTATGCTCTACACTGTCAGAGGACTCTCAGAGCATTGAGCTCCAGTTGCCCATAATAGTAATCCACCCGTCCTCTACAGGGTTCCTGCCCTTCCCATCTCAATTCTACTTTGAGGGGAAGCCAAATTAAGACACATAGCTAGTGAGTGGCAGAATCAAAATTTGAACTCAGGTCTGGCTAATTCTAAAGCCCAAGCTTTCCACTTTTCACTGTTCCCCAGTGGCCCCAATGGAATCCCAGTCCCAGTGACAGGCTTTCCCAGAAACCCTCCAATGTAGCTGTGACTTTGACCTAGCAGGGTTAGGGATCCCATCTTCCAGTCCCTCTGACCTGAGATTCCCCCCAACCCCACCCCACCAACGTAGCCAGTGCCCAGTCAGCTCTGGTTTCTGCTCTCTGCTGCTGCATTCCAGTGCTCAAGGGCCTAACCCGTGACTGTGGGAATCCACAAAGCCAGCTGACATCATGCCTGCCTTCATAGGGAGCAGTCACAATCACAATGGCACCAGAGCATGGCGAGCTACCCCTGAGCACCCTGGGTCTCTTCCTGCCACATTTTACAGGGCTACACTGCCTTGAATACCATATTGCCAACAGCCCACTGCTTCCGCTGTTCCCTCCCAAAGAAGGAGGGGACTCCCCCTTTTCCTTTTCTGAGCAAAAAGCATGGACACTCTTGGCTGAAGGGATAGTGAATTTTAAAAACATGTGTCCGAAGTTACAGATAGTGTACTACCCCAGGGAGGTTTAAGGTCTTATTTCCCCAGAAAGCCATTTGCTTCTATTCCAGGGTAGGAAAGGAAAAGTAGAGACTGCCCTTTCTATCCCCAGAGAGGATTTGTTTACATTCCAGAATTAAGTCTCTTTTTCTCTCTCTAGGGGATAAAATGGGCCAATGTGCCAGCTGCTCTACATAAGCTTTGAGTCTCATGATTTCAGGGGCCCCCACCTGTGGTGCCACCCCACCACACACTAAGGGGTGACACAGGGCTTTCGCTGCATGCCCATGGTGACTGTGGTGCAGGCAGGCAGAAGATCTGTGAGTGATACGTGGTCTTTTCTCTAATCGAGAGACCTCCTATTTTCTTTCAGAAAAAAATTGAAATATATATACATTTAACATGCAGTTCATTTTAACCTGATTTCTTCATGATGCAGGGCAAAAAGTGTGTGAGAGTGAAACCAGCAGAGTGGATAAAGTAAAAATTTGCTTCAGGGTCTAAACCCCATGGGGGCAGGATGCTGGGCACCTGAACTTATACTCTGTCCTTGTTGCCCACAAAATGCCTACTTACCCTTCAAGAAACTTGCCTCTCCTACTTATCCTTCAAAAAAAAGTCTACCCCAACATACCTACATTTATTGCAAGCCTTACACGTGTACACACTGTACTGCGCATGCTTCTGTGCATGCACTAAAGTGTTGTACTGTAATCACCTGGCTACTGGTCTGTCTCCCCCGGTAACCTAAAGCCTGCCATGTCAAGTAATCCACATCCCAGAGCCTGGCACATGCCCAGTGACCTGTTGTAATTGTGTGTTTTCATGTCGCTAAAATAGAGATCATAGTACCTAATGATGGAGAAAGTGAAGGTCCCTATGGCCAGAATTCTCACCTGGCCCTGGTCGGCTTGCTCACTGCACACCTGTGGGCAATACGTTATTATTGGCTCTATAAAGAGCTCTGCCCAGTGTTCTGGGCTGCATGGCTACAGGAGAGCTAGAGGCTAGAATGGTGGCAATGCCGAAGACAGAGACTGAGATGCCTGCGGGGGCAGAGAGGCCCAGAGGCAGAGACCGGCTTGCTGCATGCAGACTCGCGGTGAGTGAATGGGATTCTAGTGACTGACCTGCCACAGTAGGAATAAAGTTGGGTATAAACACTTTCACTCCAAGAACGTTCCATTGTCATTCCTCAGTCTCATTGAATCCGTGGTGAACTTGTCCGGGTCTGAAACCCATGAGCAAGACATTAACTCACTGGATTAGTGGGAAGACTAAGTGCTTCAGAGTTCATAAAGTGCTTCTTACAGTTTCCAGGATATAGGTGATGCAATACGCAGTCAAAAAACATGGGCTGGATGGGTGGATTTCATGCTTAGATGAAAGAATAATCAGAAACTGTGAGGTGAGGAGTCTAATGCCAGGCAGCAGCGGGAAGAGCTCTGCCTTGGTAGCCAGAGTCCCTCGTGAGGAGTTCCTGAGTGGCTGAGGAAGTGTGTGAGCTGACTTGGGGAAACAAGAACTTAGAAGAAGAGAAAAGGGTGAGTGTGGATAAAAAACTCCAGAAAGGAGTTACAGGTAAACCACTTGCAGCTCCAATCCTTAGAGCTGCCCCAGGCTGGCCTAGGATTACACCCAACAGCAGAGCACACCACAAACCCAGATGACTAAATGCCTTGCCCAAAGCCCTGCAGCTAGCTAGTATCTGAGATGGGATTCCAGCTCAGGACTTGCTGCTCCCAAGTCATGCCTTATCCACCACCCCAGGCTGACGTGGCATAACCAGGACTTAGTACATCTTACTTGGAGGTCACTGGAATATCCACCCATGCCTCAAACAAGAGTAGCTTTACCCTGTGTCCTGTGACTTCCTTCTCATTCCAGTTAATACCTGAGGATCCAAAGAACAGAGAACCTGCAGCTCTCTCTCAGCTCAGAATTCACCTGTGCACCTAATTTCATGAGCGGAGTGCCGAAGCCTCTCCCATTCCCATCCTGCTGGCCTGGTCTCTTCCCTGTCCCTGATTCAGGGCTGCCCAAAGCTCCTAGGCTCCTTCCTGCCCATCAGAGGTCCAGCCCTGAACCTCAGGGCCAATTCCTCTTGATGACAGGTCCCAGCATAACAATAACAAAAGATAAATGCTTTGTAAAGAACAATGAGCTGGGGACCTGCCTGATTCAGAAACAGGAAGTTGTAAAGTTGCGGGAGAAGGAGAGGAAGGCCCTTCGAAGTGGAGAGCCCAGAAACCAAAAGCTGAGTGCAGGGCCAAGTCCAGGCCAACTGTTTCATAATTTACCTGGAGGGGATTATTTTGACCGGTGTCAAGGCTTTATTTTCTCTTATAAATTCTACATACAGCACACAGTGTGACTTTTCATTTTTAATCAACAAATGAAAGACTTGTCAAATATGGGTCATAGGTTTACAAATCTTTCTATTCAGGGACACCTAGCCTGGTCCCTGAACATTACCCTGGAATGTCTTCTGCAGATCTGAACTTAAGGAAGGCCAGGTGGTCCCAAGACCCCCACCAAGTAGTTCTGAGCAACCTCTCTCTGAAACAATGTCCACAACATAGGGAGTCAAAATTTGGAGGTGCCTTCTTGAAGGCAGCTGTGAGTACAATCAAATATCATGCAAGCCCTTAGGGGGTTCCAGGGGCAAATGGAGCTGACCAATGACAAAAACTAAGACTGGCCCTCAACAAATGGTGACATCAGGAAGTTCGTCCTTAACATACCACCCCACACCCCTTTTATTTCTATTTCTTTTTTCCTTTTTATTCCTTATTTTATGATTATTAAATAATAGTAAATGACCTTGAAACTTGAAAAGTTCAGAAAAGAATCAAAGTTAACATTTGGTGTGCTGAAACAGATTCATACTGACTTGAGAGATTCCATTGCATCTATTTCCTCATAAGTTCAAGTTCAGTCATATTGGGTTGGTTGAAATTGGCTGTGATGGGAGAATTTACACCATAGAAATTGGTAACTTTTACTAATCAAGGCTTTATTTGTTTGCTTATTTGTTTTTGGAAGGTCAGTGTAGGGAAAATGGAAATTCCATGGCCAAGATTCTCGCCTGATCTTAATCTCACCCATTGTGTATGTGCCATGAGGTAATACTTAGCCTACTGCACAGGCACACACTTACATACCCATTGACCATAAGTATCTTACGGCTAGTATTGTTTTAAAAAGGATTCTGCCCAGTGCTAAGGGCAGAGGGAAGCAGGAGAGTGGAGCCTAGAGAAGAGGGCTGACTGGGGGGCCTGGAACAGAGGTAGCACCTGAGCAGAGGCTGGAGCTGGGGACAGAGACAGAGACGGGCTTGCCGCTTGCAGACAGCTGGGTGACTGTGGTGAGAATAGAGCTTGAGATTGAGCCCCATTTTATCCTCAACGTTTCCTTGTCATTATTCCGTCACACCAAATCTATAGTGAACTTGCCTGGAGCTGGGTATCCCGTCTTCCTGGAGTTACAACCAGTTATAAAACATTTACCAGCATACAACTGATACACCATCTTCCCCACTAGACTATGGAAGTCCTGAGGTCACCTTGAGTCTGGACCACCCTCCAGCTCTAGTTTAGGCTCTACTTCTGGATTTCAGAGAAGTTCTGCCCAAGTCCCCCTTCTCTTGAGTTAGCTTGATTGAGCCTCTGTCTCTAAGACCTAAAAGGGCTTTCCTGGAACAGAGACAGAGCATTATCAGGATGCTACTCTGTCTGGCCACACACTAACCACCACTCTTCCCTTCCTCTGGATGCCAGTGTTGGCCCCACCTCCAAGCACCCATTATGGAGGCCACATCTACAGCCCAGTCTGGCACTTTCAAGCTTCTACACCTGCTGAGGGCAAATCCAGTTTTCTCATAAAGGGAATTTCCCAACACGCACTGATTCTTGAGCCATTTAGCCTCATGAAGCCTCTCGTTCATTGTCTGATCATGGCTTTGTGTCCCAGTTTGCCTTTTGGTCAGGCTTGCTCAAGATATTAAACCATTCTTTATCTCTTTTTTTTTAAAACCTGAACCACCATCTTCCAGTAATTCACCAAAGTGACCAACCCAAAAGGAAAGAGGAGAGGCACCCACTATATGTTCTCTAGGCCTTTTAGAAAACACGGAGTTGGTCCTTTAGCCACATACATGCAAATCTACAAGAAAGATGATATTGTAGACATCAAAGGAATGACACTATTCAAAAAGCAATACTCCACGGAGTTTACTGTGGCAAAACTGAAAGAGGCTACAATGTTACCCAGTATGCTTTTGACATTGCTGTAAACAAACCCAAAGGGCAAGATTTTTGCCAATGGAATTAATGTACCTGTTGAGCATATTAAGCACTCTAAGAGTTGAGACAGCTTCCTGCAATGTATGAAAGAGAATGATCAGTAAAAGAAGGAAGCCAAGGAAACCCGGGTTCACCTGAAGTACCAGCTGCTCCACTTGGAGAAGCACTTTGTGAAAAACCAATAGATGAAGCCTGAGCTACTGGAACCTATTCCCTATGAATTTGTGGCAGGATTGGTGTAAAAAAATAAGAGACCTCTGGACTGCAAAAAAAAAAAAAAAAGAGAGAGAGAGAAAGAAAGAAAGATATTAAGGGCTCCAGTGGTGGCTCTCAGGTCTGGAGTTCCTGGAGAACCTTGGCCCCAGGAAGAAGCTGGAGGAGCAGGGCAAGGCTCCAGTCCCGGAGGAACAGCAGTACCAACCACAGTAGCCAGAGCACAGAGGTCTGCAGCTGAGTGTAAGCGTAAAGCAAGGTCTGCTGATTATAATTTACTGAAAGGATTTTACAAACAGGTCAATGCCTCAGTTTCTTAATCTATAAATTGAAGGTAATAATAGTATCCATTTCAATGTTTTGTGAAGGTGGAGGAATTAGTGAATACATGTGAAGCTTTCAGAACAATGCCTGGCAAAGAATAGGTTTTACATTAGCATTAACTACTAATGTTCAAACATTTCTATAGAAAAGAAAGTATGTGTATTTCAGTCTAAATCTGGCTTCTGGCTTCAGATCAAAACACTCCTTCAGTACAATGGCCTTTGTTAGTATCTCCAGGCCATCTATTGTCCCCATGTTATCTTGGGTCATTTCCATAGAGTCAGTATAGAGGGGCCCATAGACCACCATCTCCTCAGGGAAATAAACATTCCCATCACTCCATCCTGTGCATCAGAAATGTTATTCTACCCAGGGTCACAACAATTCACAGAATGATTTGTCCCTCTGGGAAATTTGTCCCCAAAATAACCCAGATTAGAAAGGCAATTTGAAAATTCATTATTTCAGATAAATATAATGTATTTTATATTATAAATATATCAATATATTTATATTTCTAATGAATATATTAATATACTCTAATATCTTAATTATAGCATAAAATATTAATATAGTATAGATGATACTGTTACTTTAAAGAGCACCATTTGTTGAAATGTTACTGGGCTAAGTGTTCTGTGTGCTTTGTCTCATCCTACTCCCTTTAATCCCAAAACTTAAAAAAATGAATTATTTCCTCTTTTTGCAACTGAGGAAACTGAGGCTCAACTGAAGTTAGGTTCTTTGTCCCAGATGAAACAGGCTATACCCGGTAAGTCAGTTAGAGCTTCTGATTTGCCCACACGCTTTTCTAATAGGAAGTTCCCAGCCCACATCCTCAGTTGCTCAGGAATCCATTTTTGGTACCATGTGACTCTGACGCTCTCACTGTTGATTGGGCCAGAGTGGGTGCCCTGTCTAAATACAGCCCAGCATAAGTAAAGATTAATTCAGAAGCACATATAGCTGGCTTGAAAAGATCATATGGGACAATCAGAGACTTTCTAGTGTGAAATAAGAAACAGTGTTTGCCATTTGAGAGCAGAAATAGAAAGCAAAAGGATGCATCAGGAGATGCTATGAGATAGAGTCAGAACTATGCCATGCCAGACTTCTGACAAGCAGAACCAGCACGTAAGCGGAGGGACGTGGACGGTAAAAACAGGGGACTGAAGCTTACATGTAGAGAGTACCAAGACAACTCACCCTGAGACTGGGTAGATAGCTATGGGCTTCTGTTCATGAAGTCTCGAGGCCACTCTGATTCTGAACCCACTTGTTAGCTGTCCTATGGGCTCTGCTCTTGGATTTCAGAGACATTTCTGCCTAAATCCCACTTTTCTTGAGGTTAAATTGATAGAGACTTTGCTCCTTATATTCTAACAGGCCTCCCTGGAGCAGAAAACACAGCAGTATTATGAAGCCATCCGTCTGACCCCACATCCTAACTGCTGTACTAGCCTTCCTCCACAGGCCAGGGAGGTCACCAGGTGCACAGATGGGCCCTGATACCCAGCCAGTGCTAATTCAGATCTGCTAGCCATACCCAGTTCTAAAGTAGACTTTCCAAATGAAGAGTTAAGGAGTAGATTGGAAACAGCAAAAATTCTAAGGAGTGGGTTTTGTTGTGAGAACAGCTCCCAAATGTTCACTTATTGCTAAGTGGGTGGGGAGCTATTAAACAGTAGGTGCAGTAAGCTCCCAGTTTTGCAGACATGAGTATACATAAACGACCAGCAGGAAAGGCATTCACTAATTCATCAACTGGTTCATGAGTATGTTGTAGATGCTCAGAGTACAATGGTGAGTAAAAACTGACACAGTTCCTGCCCTCAAGGAACTTACAAATTCGTGAGGGAGACCAACCTAAGAAACAAACACCGCACTGCAGTCATTGTGAGTGCCCTGAGGAAGATGCCCTTGGTGGAGAACCTTTATCAAGGGCAATTTGGGCTGGTTGGGAGGTCAGAGAAGGCTTCTCTGATGACTGCACTGTGGTGGGTGATCATGCAATGCCCACAGGCAGGAGAGCTGTCGAGACTGAGACTACATCTTGGGCAATGCCAGTGGTAGGAGGACCCATAGCACAAATAAAGAGCTGAAAGAAGGCCATGTTATTGGAGTAAAGAAAGCTGAGCAGAAAATGGTGTCGAGTAGGGCTGGAGAGGTATACAGGGCCAAGATATGCAGGGCCTTTTAGGCAAGGTTGAGGAGTTTTGTCTTTATTTCTGAGGGATTGGGGAAGTAAGTGAGGGTGGGGTACAGAAGATATTGGATTTTTACTTTGAAAATACATGTCTCTGTATGAAGAACAAATTACTGGGGGCCAGCATGGGAGAGCTCAAAGAGAAGGGGGCCAGCATGGAATCAATCACAATAATCCAGATGGAGGACAGCAGCATGGACTGGGAAACAGTGCTGCAGACAGAAAATTTGAGGTGGCCAGGGAGGTTAAAATCAATAGGATTTGGGGATGGACATGGAGTATAAAGGAAAAAGAATTTTCAAGAACGGTCTGTTTCTAGTGTGAACAGCTGAATGATATGAGGCACACTGGAAGGGAACAGGTCTGGGGGAGGAGAGTTTCTGCTGGCATTTCTGAGTGTGGAGTCTGAGACATTCAGGATGTGCTCTCACATGAGACTTCTGATCCACAGTCTGGAGCTCAAAGGAGAGCTTTGGGTGGAGATGTCAACTGATACCGATTAAAAGTGATTGTTTCTGGGTGATAAGCTTTTGTATGTCTTTTATTTTATTCTTGTGCTTTTCTGTGTTTCCTAATTTTTCAGTAATGAACAATATTTTTTTTTTCTTAACAGAATGTTGAAAAAGAGTAAAAATTTCCCTGTGCTTGTAGCAAAGGGAGAGTACACTATTTCTCATAACTGGCCTTAGTGACCTCAATAGGAATGTCCCTAAAGTGGGGAAAGCCCCATTAGTTTAATGCTAATATCTCTTTGGCAATACCATGTTTCATTTAAATGGGTCTACACAAATCGAGCTTTAAATTATAGATCTTCCAAATTATAATTTTTGTCCTACACAGACCTATGCAACAGGAGGAGAGTCCACTGTGCAGGTACATGATCAAGTTTGGAATCTGGTGTCTCTTTGATAATTGAGGTGTTCTAGAAGTCCAATAAACAGCAGTATTTTCCCCCTCATCCTGGTAATGAACCAATTGAGAAGCAAAACAGAGGAGCAAATACTTGAGTACTAGCTAAACTGGAGAGTCCAACCATATAAGCAACAGGTTTTCCCCACAGGTGTGGCAACACTGAACCAGGGCCAGCCTCCAGCTCTACCTTATCCCCAGAGGTGCGAAGCTGAAAGCAAATTAGAGTAGTCAGCAACAAAGGAAGAGGAGAGGAAGACTCTGGGCCAGACATACACAGTTTCTATTTCTTCACTCACCATTTCCTCTGAGGCAGAATGAAGGAGGGATATGAGGATGGAGAAAAGCCAGGAGTGTAAGGCTAATTCACGGGTGCTCAGAAGTGGGAGGCACATTCCTACTCACCACCCACTATGAGTTAATGTATGTACATCTGGTTTATAAATCAAGCTCTGCCACATACAAGATACTTTGCTGTCCTGTGTACATTTGGGTAGAGTCTGAGTCCCTGGTGAGTAGCAGTAAGCCAACACTAGTCAGTGGATTTAGCAGATACTGAATTTATTAGCATAATACTGGGTGCCTAATTCTTGTTTGGATCCTTGTTTGCATTCAATTCTTGTTTAGATTTCAAAAAGCACCAAAGTGATGTAGAACCAATGTGAATATACTTAATACTACTAAACTCTACACTTTATAATGGTTAACATGGTAAAAACCCAGCAGCAAGAATAACAAAAGCAGCTTTTAAAAAAGGAATTTTCTTTCTAGTTTTAACTCATGGGGAATATTGGGCACACAGAAGTCCAGAGTTCCAAAAGCGTTAACATCAAATGTCACATGTTTCTATGTATCCTTAGGTGAAACAGTATTGAATATGAGCTTGCATTTGAAATAGAACATTAATCACAGTTGGGTCCTGGGATATTTGAAATAATCTAAGACATTTTCCATTTATATCTGAATTCATCTAGCACAAAACTGGTATCAAAGGTTTCATTATGCTGCCAAAAAAAGTAGCTATAAGGGACATTCTAAGAACTAAGTAAATTTGAATATGAACTCTACTCAGTAATATTATGTCAAGGTTAAATTTCTTGCATATGATGATGACGTTGTGGTTATGTAGGACCATATTCCTATACTCGGGAGATACGTGCTCTTTTAGGGATAAAGTATCTTGATACCTGCCACTTATTCTCAAATGGTTCAGCAAAGGAAAATGTTGTCTACAAAGAGAGAGATAAAGCAAAGAGTATATGGGCGCTCACTATACTATTCTTCTATATCTTAAATTCAAAATGTTTGGGGGATGTATAGGAAGCACAAAATCTCCTGCTTGGATGGAGACAGAGGCCTGAAAGACACAGCCAAAGACAAGCTTGAAATCACCTGGAAGGATCGGCCTGGGAAGGACACCACTTTCCTCATCCCCAA
This sequence comes from Manis javanica, assembly GCF_040802235.1. Taxonomy (NCBI): domain Eukaryota; kingdom Metazoa; phylum Chordata; class Mammalia; order Pholidota; family Manidae; genus Manis; species Manis javanica. Next base: position 123,092,807 of record NC_133158.1, on the reverse strand, counting down.
GGATAAGGTGCTGCAGCCCCCCCGCTGACACTCCTCCTACACGGCCCGCAGTGCCCACGCTGCGGCCACGCCAGCGCCTCTCCGAGGACTGGGTTTACAAGTCCCTGTCCAGCGGGTGTGCCGTTAGAATTCAGCTGTGACCCTGATCAGCTGACCATGAGACCAAGGTGTACAAGGGGCGGCGGAGTTGGGGGACGGGGACTTCCAGTCAGTCTCATCCTGAAACAGCCAGGTGGCCTTCTCACCCTTAAGATGCTTCGTACAGAGTAAAGAATGTGTTTAAGTCTGAAATTTCAAGCTACAGAATTTCAATGCACCTTTAGATGAGAGATGAAAAATGAAGACAACACTGGATGAATAGAAACTACTTTTTGTGTATCTCCATTTCAAGAGAAGTTTTCATGTGTATCTAGATGTTTATCATCCACATTACCCAGAGATTCCTGAATTAACCTAAGTTCTTCTAGACTTCTACTGGAAACCTGACACAATAAATTTGATCCATCAACTCTGATATTTTATGATTCTTTAAAAATATGTGGGAACATTTTAACACATTCCTAAGCTTCCTAAGTTTAGGAAGAACTTTTAGACAATCCCCAGCTTAGGCTAACAGCACTGCTGCTCAGCATTGGGGATGTACATAAATGAAAAAGGAAAATATTGTTAAAAGGTGCCCCCTATAACCAACAACCTAACCATAGCATAGCTAATCATCTTATTAACCCTTTCAGGTACAAATATGGCAAGAGATGTTGAGGGAGGTGGCATTCAAAAGTAAAACTCCCAGCACACTTCTGACTCTCACACTGCCACTTGTCAGACTGCCTCCTTCAGCCTGGGGTGAGAGAAGGTGAAGGTGTATTAACCAATTCAAACTGGGGACTGGAAAATTTAGCCATAGCTTTCACTAAAGGATAATTGGGATTTTGAGTGCCTATACCTAGAAAAAGGATCCGGATGTGGAGAGAGTCAGGAGATACATCACCCCATTCTAAGGGTCTAGGGGTTCTGCTTGCACAGGAAAGCAGACCTTTGGAAAGGTCTGGACTCTAAAGTCAGAAAGACCTGCATTTTAATCCCATTATTGCATTTCTGACAGTGTGACCTTGGACAATTTGTTTAACTTTGCAGATCTCAGATTCTTCATCTATAAAATAGATTACCCACCTCATAGCATTGTTATGAATGTTAAATGAGGTTCATTATATAAAGTCCTTAGCTCTGCACCTGACATATAGCTTGCTAAATAAATAGCAACTATTATTAAACAATGAAAGTTTCAAACTCTAGGCATAGAAATGCAGAGACATAAGCTCCCTCCAGACATGAGAACCATTTTGACCACTAACTGACTGACTGATATGTAAATCATGTCTAATCCTCTCAAAATAACTCACCTTAACGGAAAGTCACTTCTGTGACTAAATTGAACAAAGTTCACCCCTTTCACCAGGCTGCCCCTTTCTCTGTGGGCTCTGTCCTGGGTCATGACAAGTCTAAGACAACATTGATGAAGCAGGCTCTGTCCCAGAATTTAGCCTTCAGTTTATTAAATATTTAGTAAATACCAAGTGCAGCCCAGCCACAGTGCCAGACACTAACGGATACAGAAGTTACTAAATATCCCCCAGCCCTGCCCTCAACAGAAAAACTCTGAATAGAATGTGGAATGTGCAAGCTGCTATGAAAAAATAAGACACCCTAAATTATACAGAACCTGTTAGACCCAAACTTTAGACATCTTTAACATTTCATTCTGTTCTTCAGTTTATTCTTTTCCTTGACAAACACTCAGCAAATGGGCTTAAGTCCAATGTACCCTCAGATGAAAAAACAAAATCCATCACTCCGTTTGCTTAAAAGTTGCCACCTTTGTCTCAACTGTGCTCCACTTGTGAGTTCTATGGTTCTCGTCCCTAGCATCAGAGGAGAGGCACCTAATACAGCCTGGAGAGGGCTCTGCGAGAAAGACTCTCTTCCACACTGGGGATTAGGACTTTTAACGTTATGAATTCTGTGGGGACACAATTCAGTCCAGAGTATTCTGTCCTTGGCCCCCCAAAACCCACATCCTTATTGCATACAAGATACACTAATTCCATTCCAACAGCCCCAAACATCTTAGCTCTTTACAGCATCAACTCGAAGCCTAAAGTATAAGCTCTCATCTAAATATTTAAAGCAGATTAGGTGAGGTTAGAGGTAGGATTTATCCTGAGGCAAATTTCCTCTCCAGCTGCAAACCTAGGAAACCAGACAAAATAAGGGCTTCCAAATATAATGGTGAGTCAGGCATAGGATAGACATTCCATTCCAAAAGGGGGAAATAGGAAAGAAGGAAGGGATGACAGGTCCCAGTAAGTACCAAACCCCACAGGGCAAATTCCATTAGATCTTAAGGCTGGAGAATAATCTTCTTTGGCTCACTGCCCAGCCATCTGGACCCACTGGGCAGCAGGGCACCTCCATGGGTCTGTCAGGCCAGAGTCATGCCCTCAAGCCTCTGCCAGCAGCACACTTGCCCATCCCTCAGGCTCCAGTTATCTTAAAGAATTTAGTATAGAGAATGTTTAACCTGGTAACAAAGAATTGTTAACTAAGTAACTGAAAAGGCAAAAAGAGAACTCTAAGTTACCATAAATGGAGCAACAGCAGGAAGCAGATCACAGGGCTGGACAAGCAAAGGGAAGAGGCTGGAATTAGGAAAACTTAGAAGCCTGTAGGAAAGTCCCAGTGGATTGTGACCTAGACTGCTGAGGAAGGGGCACCAGCCAGCTGTGCGGGTGTCTCTGTGGAAAAGCAATCAGGTTAGCTTTGCAAGTTGGTTAGAGCCCAAAGTGAATTGAACTGTGTGTTCTTTGCTTGAGCTGACTTGACCAAGAACTGCAGACTGACTGGGTGGCTTAAACAACAGAAATTTATTATCTCAGTTTTGAAGGCTGGAAGTCCAAACTTCAGGTGCTGGCAGGGTTTGTCTTTCTGAGGCCTGTGAGGAAGGGATCTGTTCCAGGTCTCAGTTCTTGGCTTGTAGATGGCCATCTTCTCTCAATGTCTCTTAACATCATCTTCCCTCTCTGCATATCTTGGTATCCAAATTTCCTCTTTATTAAGACAGCACTCATATCAGATTAGGATCCATCCTAATGACCTCACCTTTTACCTCTGTAAAGACTGCATCTCCAAAGAAGGTCACATTCTGATGAACTGGAGGTTAGGACTACAGCATATGAACTTGAGGGGGCACAATTCAACCCATAGCAAACTGCTACTCGCATGAACTGCCTCGGCCAGACTGCAGAAGCTATGATGCTGATGACGGAACAAGAAGCCAACCCAAAATTAACCAGATGAGAGCGTAAGCCCCTCTTCTTCAACCAGCCCTGCAATTTCCTTCTAATGCCCCTTACTGACACAGCCTGAAAGGAAGCAGCTGGCAGAAGAAAAACGTGGGTTGCTGAGTCTCAGCCTCCACATTACAAAGCAGAATATAGAAGAGAGGTTCAAAGCTGACAGACAATAGTTTAATAACTGCCAGTTTTGAGTCATTGTTAGTCTTTTTCATCGCTAGTATCAGGACTTTTCCCTTGCCACATATTTTTATAAAACAATAAGGGAAAGTTGCAATTTGATATTTAATTGAACAGCTTATACAGGCGGTGCTGCTAAAGGTGCGGTGATGGCCAGTGGGCTGTACAACCCCACGCTGCAACTCAGGTTCAGGTGTCATCTGGTAGAGGGCAGTGTATTAGGGGCCATCAAAGTCAACCAGTGGAATTCTGATTGGTAATATGTATGATATGTAAGAAAGTTAACCATTTGGCAGCTAAGGTGCCTGAAGTGTCATCTCCATTTCATAGCTCAGGAGATGAAAGTTCAGGAGGAGAGGTTGTTTGCCCAAGGTCACAGGGCTAATTAGCGGCAGAGCCTGGATTTGGACTGATATCTGATTCTCTGGGCCTCAGTGCCCTCATCTGCCAAATGAAGATAATAGTACCCACCCAATAGAGCTGTTATGAGGATTAAACAAGGTAAGATGTGTAATGTGCTTAACACAGACACAGCCTGACGTGTAGTAAGGGCTCAACAAATGTTGGCCAAGTCTGGGGCTTTTCTACCATGCCAGGCTGTCCCATTACATGCACTCATTGTCAAAACTTTACAGCATTTGAAGGATAAAACTGCAAAGAACAGAGATGGGTTTGGGGAAAAAGTTCCTTTAAAATAATTTTTATCATTATATATTTCCTATCAAATCTTTCTGAGGGCCATCATCCCTGTTGGATTCCCAGGAACTAGAGACAAACATTTACTGAGCCCTGGGCCCATGGTAATGGCTGGAGATGGAGCACTGAGACAGAGAGAGCCCCACCTTCAAGGGCCTCATCATCTCCTTGAGGACTAGACAAGCAGAACAAGACAGAGCCAGGGCTGTGGTGGGGGACATCTAGTGTGGGCACCTGTCACAGGGAAACCTGGTGCAGACTTGGGGAAGGCAAAGAAAGCTTTCACGGAGAGAGCCACATTTAAATTGAAATCTGAAAGACAAGTAGGAGATTGGTGAGCATTTCAAACATAAGTGAGAACAGGAGAAAAAGCCTCGCAGCCAGGGGAGCAGGAGTAGTCAGAGAACTGAAGGAAGCTGGCATGGGCACAGACAAAGCTGGGGAGACCTGGGACCTGAGACATGCACGCCACAGGCCCTGGGCACTAACTGAACAGCAGTGTAGGACCCTAAAGGGTTTTAAGCAAGTGAAGGACAATTTAATATGCACTTTAAGATCAGCCCTGGACGCTGTGTGGAGGACGGCTTGGAGCACGGTGAGAAATGGGGAAATTAAAGCCACTCTCTGCCAGCAAGCCAGGTGAGAGGGGATGGAGGTCTGAGACAGGGAAGTGGTCATGCAGATGGAGAAGATGGATTCAAGTAACATTTAAAAGGTAGAGCCAACAGCATTTGGTAGGTGATTAGAAATAAGGAGTGAGGGGCAAAAGGAAGAAGAAAAGAAAGAAATAGAGGAAAATGCCCAAGTCTCTTTTTTGGGCAACTGCACAGGAGGCAGAGAAGGTTCAAAACGGAAGATGGTGGGTTTGGGTTTGGGGTGAGTTCAAAGTATATGAGGGTCATCCAGATGGACATTATCTGCAGGTAACTGGATTCTCTGTAAACCATTACATCTTATTTCCCACTTCACCTGGAGACCACAGTCCCACCTCTCTAAGCAACTGAGGTCTCTGTGAACCAAGTGCCTTTAGTACCACCTGCTCTCTAGAGTATTAGTAGCCTCCCATTTTAATAACCGATAGAATTCAAATTTGCCCACCTCCAAAATTCATACTAAGCAAGAACAGGATATGGGTATGCCCAACAGATATATATGTACTGTGAGCTCTGTGTAAAATGAGGTCATCATTGTTCAACTGATTAGTACTTTCTAAACCCAAATCAAATTTTTGCTCTTGATTTTACTACCACTAACAAGGATAGAGGGTCCCATTTTCTGTAGTGTCTTCTTGTCTTATTATTCTTCACAAAATTAAGCACTAAGGAATGAAACACATTTGAATTTTTATTCCTGAAAGGAAATTCTAAGCTTCACAATCTCAAATTAGGTTTCTTAATCTGTGAATGTGGCCAGTTTAGAATCAGAAAATATTATAACTAAAACATTTAAATAAGTGGTTATTTTTAGTTCAGTAATCCTTATATGAACAATGCAAATTTCAACAAGTTTTGGCCTGTGTTGGGAGGAAAATAAGTGTTAATTCTGGTCTCTTCCACAATGGGTCACGTAGCAGCTGCCATGGAAGGAGAGGTGAAGTTTTTTCAGGTGTAGGTTCCCCCTAGGTAGAAGCTGCTTTCCTTAGAAGGAGAGGTAGCTAAGCCCAGGACAGAAACTTTGAAGACTGAGAGAATGAAAGCAGAGCCTACCCAAGCCAAAGGAACAGTATATGTTGACAGGGATTCCAAAAGGCCACTTCCTCCAGGAAGTCCTCCCTCATCTTATTCAGCCGAGGTTAGATGTGTCTCCCATTTGCTCACACAAAACCCTGGGCATTTCTGCTGTGGCACTTGGCACCCCTTTTTGGAAACATCTGTTTCAGTGCCCATTCTTCCACTACACTGGTGTGCAATGTGAAGGCAGAAACTGTGTCTTAGATATTTGCATCTCTCCATTGTTGGGCACAGTAGATACTCAATAAAGTTCCAATCACTCAAACCCAGCTCCCTCAAAAGCCCTTTTAAAGAAGGAGTTGTTTTAGATGTGCTCCAGTTCATGTGGTTTCCCCTTTGGTCAGATACTATATGAAGTCTGCTTTTCTCCTCTGCTCTGGTCCACATCCACAGGGCACCAGTCATACATCCTTCAATTTAAATGTATTTAGTAAGCACATGCTCTATGGCAAGCACTGTGCTACAGGCAAGAAACGCAGTATTGAACATGGTAGAAAGAACCAAGCCCCTGCCCTCAGGAAGCTTACAGTCTAGTGCCCACTGACACACACTCATCTCCAAAAGTCCAAAGACTCTGAGACCAGCGTGTGAGCATAATACATTTTTATCTTAAAGCTCTTGAAAATGTAATATATTGATAAGGCAAACCCAAGCTAAGTCAGGAACATCTGAAGGTTTGCTGTCCAGAGTTAAATAACAAGTCTGCTAGTACTTTAATTTTTCCAAGGCAACTGAGAAGTGATCAGAGGTATCCATACTGAGGTTCATTCAAGTTTCCTTTGGCCTCCTGCAATGTGAGCACCTGCACAGGGATATACTGCCCACCAACATCTCAGAAGAGCCAAGTGAAGCCCACTGTCATGTAGCATCATTTGCTAAGGTCTCAGTTGCTTGCTTGCATACCACCCTATGTGAATTAGGAAAAAGCACCCCCTCTGGGTAGGTGCATTAGAAAAAGGCATCCCTTCCTCACCTGCAGAGGTAGCCCCACTCAGGGGTGCACCTGTATGAGGGAACTCAGCCAGATTTCAGACCCAACATGCGCTCTCAGCACAGTCCCACACCAAAACCCTGCTTCCAATGCCCTGGTCCATACACTGGGTACAAAATGCATCAGCACATTTATATTACCCATGTTTTAAATCAGCATTCATAACTAAGGAAACCAGCATTTCTGGAAAATTACTAAACTGGATAGAAATCCTTCCTAAAATCCCAGCAGCAGCTACAGAAACTTTAAACATGATTCAAAGTCGTTAAACCTTTTCCAAGATTACAACTTACTTCTGCCAAATAACTATAACTTTTCAAAACTGGTGACTTTACTGAGCTCTGAGTGATTCAGAAATGGAAAATGAGCACAGTCTTCAGCTGTGTGGTTCAAGACTAAAGCCTTGCACCTCCCTGGACAAAGATCAAGGTCACTGTACCCACAACTTGCCAAAGTCACACTAAGTACAGTCTAGCAACCCTTGAGTCTCTCAGAGCTTAAATTCTCTCTAAGTCATTTTACTCAAGTAACAAGTTAACAAATCCCCTCATCTAGCCACTCATTATATTAAAATAAACCAGGCTCTGTACCCTTCATGTTCTCTCACAAGCAGACTTCGTTTTATTGTGCTTAGCTTTATTGCACTTTGCAGATATTGCATTTTTTACAAATTAAAGGTTTGTGACAATCCTGCACCGAGCAAGTCTATTGGCACCAATTTTCTAACAGTGTTTGCTCCCTTTGTGTCTCTGTGTCACATTTTTGTAATTCTTGCAATATTTCACACTTTTACTATTATTATTATATTTATTATGGTGATCTGTGACCAGGGATCTTTGATGCTACTATTGTTATGGTTTTGGAGTGCTATGAACTGCACCCATACAAGACAGTGACCTTAATCAACAAATGCTGTGTGGGTGCTTTCTGCTCCACCAACTGGCTGTTCCCCATCTCTCCCCCTCTCCCAGGCCTCCCTGTTCCCCTGAGACACAACAATATTGAAATTTGGCCAATTAATAACCCTGCAGTGGCCTCTAAGTGTTCAAGTGAAAGAGTCACATGTCTCACACATAAAAACAGAAGCTAGAAATTATTAAACTTAGTGAGGAAGGCATGTTGAAGGCCAAGATAGGTGGAAATCAGCCTCTTGCATCATTCAGGCAAGTTATAAATGCAAATGAAAAGTTCTTGAAGGAAATTAAAAGTGTTATCCCAGTGAACACATGAATGATAAAGTGAAACAGCCTTATTGCTGATATGGAGAATGTTATGGTGGTCAGAACAGAAGATCAAACCAGCCCTTAAGCCAAAGTCTAATTCAAACAAGGCCCTAACTCTCCTCAATTCTATGATGGCTGAAAGAGGTGAAGAAACTGGCAGAGGTTGGTTCTTGAGGTGAAAGGAAAGAAGCCGTCTCCATAACATAAAAGTACAAAGTGAAGCAGCAAGTGCTGATGTAGAAACTGCAGCCAGTTACCACAAGATGGAGCTAAGATAAGTAATGCAGATAGCTATACTAAACAACAGATTTTCAGCGTAGAAGCAACAGCCTTCTATTGGAAGATGTCACCTATGACTTGCATAGCTAGAGAGGAGAAGTCAATGTCTGGCTTCCAAGACTCGAAAAACAGGCTGACTTTCTTCTTAGGGGATAGTGCAGCTGGTGACTTTAAGTCGAAGACAATGCTAATTTACCATTCCAGTCCTCATGGGTGGCTTTGAAGGATTCTAGACTTCAGTACAGGAGGTAACTGCAGCTGTGGTGGAAATAGCTGGAGAAATAGAATCAGAAATAGAGCCTAAAGATATAACTGAATTGCTGCATCTCATGATAAAACTTGAATGGAGGAGCTGCTTCTTACAGATAAGCAAAGAAACCTACTCCTGGTGAAGATGCTGTGAAGATTGTTGAAATGACAACAGAGTATTTAGAAAATTACATAAACTTAGTGATAAAGCAGCAGGAGGGTTTGAGAAGACTGACTTCAATTCTGAAGAAGTTCCATTGTGGGTAAAATACTATCAAACAGCATCACATGTTACAGAAAAATCATTTGTGAAAGGAAGAGTCGATCGATGTCGAAAACTTCACTATTGTCTTAAGAAATTGCACAGCCACCCTAACCTCCAGAACCACCACCCTGAGCTGTTAGCAGCCATTAATGTCAAGGCAAAACCCTCCACCAGCAAACAGATTCTGACTTGCTGAAAGCTCAGGTGATGGTTAGCATTTTTTAGCAATAAAGTATATTTTAATTAGGGTATATACATTATTTTTTTAGACATGTATTGCACACTTAATAGGCTACAGTATAGTGTAAACATAACTTTTATACACACTGGGAAACCAAAAAATTTATCTGACTCACTTTATTGCAATGGTCTGGAACCAAACCCACAGTACCTCCAAGGTATGCCTAAACTTGCAAATGCCCATAAACTGATCATAGTTCAAAGCACAGGCATGAGGAAAATGCATAATCTTGATAATTTCTTCTATCGCATCATTCAGTAAACCTCACTTGAAATGTGGCCCTAATGTCAGCTGCATAGCCCTGCCCAATTAAGATCTAGATAGGACAGGTTCAAATCCCAATTCTGGATCCAGTGGGAAATCCAGGCCTCTCCTGAGACTTCTGCAAATGGGGCAAAGGATTGTGGTCGCAGCTCCTGCAGTTCTGATTCCCAGCCTGCCCAGAATTCAGGCTCTCCGTTCTGCCTGCTGGGGTTGTATCCTGGCCCTGGTGTGATTCAAAGTGGACCAGCCCTTTCACCCAGAGACGCAACTGTGAAAACAAGGCTGCCGTGGGAGACGTACAGGGCTGCCCTACACCAGCTGACACTCACATAGACAACCTGTTTTCAAAGGTCCCCCAGACACTTGGCTCTGAGCTCATCTCACTCCCCACACCTCACCTGGGGCATCCTGGCCTTGCTCATGCCATCCCTCCTTCTCCTCACCCTTCTTTCCACTCATCACCCTCCAGGCCCAAATTCTCCTCACATTTGAGACAAGCTATTCATCTCTTCCAGCCCAAGTCAGCTCAGGCCCAACTTCAAGCAAACCCTGCCAGGGCCTCAGCTAAACAAACAGCCCTTTACGCTTCAGCAGAAGCCTTGGCTGTGTGGGTGTTTTTCTTTAGCAACATTCACTGTCCTTAAAGACAGCTATGGTTTCAAAGAGCTATGTTCTCTTAGCTTTTGCTTTTCTCTCTAGTGGTGCAGTGGAAACCAGGCACTTGAACCTCTCTATAGTTTGAATAAACAGTGGAAATCCTTTTTTACCCTCCTTTTTTTGCAGGTGGCTGGTCTATGGTAAATGCACTTAACTTTTGCAAGCTTAGAATGCAGTTGACAAATTACAAACTGGCAGATGATGTAGGCCTACCGATATAGAGCCAACTACTTTACTTAGATTTAAAGACAGAGTTTTAGCTTTTAATCTCTGTCTAGCCATGGCCCAATATGTGGCAGGCTCATTTGGTTGACATGTTGGGCAGCCTGTCTCAAGCACACTATGGTACTGCAGCTCATGCTGGCCTGGAGGGTCAGGGAGCCACACAAGGCAAAAGGCCGGCCTTGTTTACTCTCACAGTTTCTTTCTAACAGTCATTTTGCTCTTTCCTTGGATCCTTCTCTGCCATCCCTACTCACACTTCAGAAGCAGAAAAGGGACATAATTTTCAACATTGTCTGAAAAGAAAAGGAACACTGTGTTATCGTGTGTGTATTCAGACATATATACATGTATGTATTATGTGCATATATGTGTACGTTTATGTATACACATTTTTTCATAGGCTCCTAGAGCTTATCATACATAGCCTGACAGTATATGAGAAACACCTGAAGAGATTTTAAAGAAAGAGAGAAGCCTTGGCCCATAGCAGACCAAATGTATCCTTCTCTTTGGAGGTGGGGCCTGGGCACCCATATTTTCTATGAGCCCTTTGTCAACACCCAAGGAGATTCCAACACACAGCCAGGAGTGAGAACTCCTTGGAGGTCTTCTAAGCCGTAGCTACTCAAGTCTGAACAGCAGAGCAGCATGGCCAGGGATGCAGAGTCTTAGGTCACACCCTAGACCTGAATCAGAATCTCCATTCAGCAAGATCCCAGGTGACCCACAGCATGTTACAGCTCTGGTCACTCTCTCATTTGATCCATGATGACCTGGACACAAACTGACTTCAGCATCATGCTGTTAACAGGAGGCTTAAATGAGACAGGAGCCCAGACTTCTTTACTACCAGAGCCCTCATTGGCATTATATTACTATTTTTCAGATTTAGCCAGTGGTTAGGTATGCCTCAAAACATGTATCACATGATCTTTCTCAAGTTCACCACAGCTCTATATGACTTGCCTCTGTTTTTGTTGTGTTTTTTAAGAAAAAGCATCAACGTTTAAAAAAATCATTTAAGACTTTTTAGAGGTTTTCTTTTCCGCTGGTAGAGGACAAAATGATTAGAAGACATGACAACAAAATACTTAAGAAGAACATCATGGTGCAGCTGTGGAAAAAAGATCGCAGACATTTAATCAAACAACTGCATCTAATTTGTGGATCAGCAGGTTGCAGAAACCACACTGATGTTGGTAGGAAGGACAGAGATGGCCTGCAGTCCTGCAAGTCTGCATCTTGTGACAGATGAGAACTCAGCATAGGTGAGAAGGCAACACCCCATCTTGCACCTGAGAAAAAGCTCCTAAAAAGAGGGATGCTGTTTATAGGCCTGCAAATTTCCTAGGTGCCTTATGCGAGAACACATTCCTTCATCCCAGGTAAAGGAAATGAAAAATCTTGCACAGATCTATATAACACAGTTGTACAGCCAGGTGGCTAACTCTCTCAGGACTCCAATTAACCCCACACTTCTGCAGCCCTAGGAACTTGTGGGATTCCCCCTCCACCAGGTGCCAGGCTCAGCCTTCTGGCTGTGCAGCTGCTTTAAGCCCTCATGCCCACCCCCAGAACCACACAAGCCCCACAGCAAAGGGAGACTCCCTCACAACTTGCTGTTCACAGCCTTCGTTTTGAACCAGTCTCCTTGACCTGTTCTTCATGCTTTATTCCATTCTGATTAGGCTGCTTATCTGGGCATTCTGATTCTCCACCCTGACCACGGGGACCGGGGCTGCTTTGAGCAAACAGCACCCCTGCCCCCACATGACCAGCCTGTGAGCCTCATGCCCTGGCCGCACTCCTGCAAGTACAACTACCTCAGTCAGGCCTGAGAGGGTATCCCGCCACCAGGAATCCGCAGTTCCAGCCCCAGGAGCACTTGCTCCTCCCCGGTTCCCTTGTCTCACATGTCTAACTCCCAGCAACACCACCCCTGCGGCTGCCGACAGCCTTGACAAGAGGCCTCAACCCGAGAGGCTGGCACTGACGGCTGGTGTGGCGGCACCGTCCCAGAGCCCTCCTAGCCCTGATGCTCTGCTGAGGCGCCCCGGCATGTTAGTGCAGCTGCTGCGCTTCTCCACGCAGTTTGTGCTATCGTGGCTGTGACTCTCAGGAGAGGCAGAATGAGCGGGGTTTGGGCTTCCTGCCTGATGCAAGTGATCCACATCCAAGGACACATTCCTTACGTGACATGTACTGCTTCGCTGGCTATCTCTGGCAATTATGAGCTCAAAAAGAAAACGCCACTACTAACGGCAAGGATTACAGAAAAGACCCTCTACAACTCACAGAGGTCATGCGGTCAGGGAAAACGGCCCTCCACAAAGACTTGTGGGGGTTTTCTTCCAGCCCTTCAGATGCTGGCTTTTGTGAAGCCAGCTGGAAGCCAGGACCGGCTGGGGCAACATCAGGGAGGTTAAAGAGTCCCTGTTTCTTGTTATCACATGATTTGACTAACAGGGAACTCTTTTTCCTAGTTCATGGCATATTAAATGGATGAATGAATGAGAGAGAAGTTGGAACAGGTGTATTTTATAAACAGAACCAGTAGCAAGGATTTAGTTTAAGGCCAGAATTTATCACCCTCCCCACACTATCTCTGAGGACTGCACTGAGAGCTGAGTTTCAGGAACATGCCAGCAAGGCTGGGAGTATGATCTTCATAGACTGGTGACAATGGCAACAGCAATAATAATAGTGGTCACTTGTCAGACAGCTACTGCTATGTAAGAAGCATTGTGTCATACGCTGTATGAGACAGGACTCTTGCCTGTTGCATGCAAGCCACTTTGAGAAGTGTTACTGCAAGAAATGGATGCAATAGCTCTTCTGGAATGCATTTAGGGAAGTGTTTATAAACACTTGTAATAACAATGTTCATAAAAGTGATACCCTTTGGGGACAAATAAAACAGTGTTTTTTAAATGAAAAAAAAAAAGAACTCTTGCTGTTAGAAGCAACGAAACCCAGCTCAAATGGATTCAGGTATAAAAATAGAAACTGTTACAGATACAGGGAGATCACTTTGAACCAGAAATGTTCCTAGGCTTTTCTAGGGCAGGAAATGAGCCAGTAGACATTCTCTTCTCTTAACTTCTGATTTATCATTTTTCTCAGACTTTAAGCTTCTTTACTGATGTGACAGAAAACACAATTACCACCACCACCTATATTTATGTGCAGTTGTCTCATCTCTCACAGCAAACAATCACACAGTGCTTGAGGGAATGTATATGATGTTATATCTTACCACATATAAGATTGGTAAAGGCTGAAAAACAGAGGCTTTGCAAAAACTGAATGACATGATGGGGTAATTAACAGAGTCTTGCAGCCTTTGGGAAACTGTCTACCAAGAAGATGAGCTGGCTGAGACTGTCATTCCCCTGATGAGACTTAACTTCTTAAGTCATGATTCAGCCTGCCACCTAATAAGCCCGCTACTTTCCAGTGACCTCCTTATCTTTGAATTAGGTTTCCTTTTGTTTCCACCATGTATCACAGGTGCCTCCATGTCTTCAGGTACACTAATTTTATGTTGGACATCAACCTTGACACAATTCACTTGAAATTAATTTCTTGCTTTAAAGCATTTGGCTTCTGTAGAAGGCTCAGATCCTCCTAGGTTTATAGAAATGGGAGGAGAAAGATAAAACAGGCTTTGCCTTTTACTATGCCTACAAAGTGTTTTAGGACACTGAGGTATAAACTGAAAATCTCCCACTATAATGATCATACCATCATTTACTGGGCCTTTCTATGTATCAAACCCTTAATGACAAATAACTTTTCAAAGGTAATTACTTTTTAGATGGAAAAATTAAGATTCAGAGAGGTTAAGCAACTTGCCTAAGATCATTAATCCAGTAAGTAACAAAGACAGAATTCGAACCCTGATGTCCCTAACCCCCAAAAGCCCATGTGTTTTCCACCACCATGCCATACCAATCAGTCACTGTCATCTATTGCTATTTGCACTTTGAACTCAGTTGTGAAGGAGGGAGCAGATGTTATAAGCATAGGATGATATCTCAGATCTCTTAATTACCGTGTGGCTCCTAGCACCTCATCCAAGTCACCTTGGACCCGCTGTTACTTGAGAGGACACTGGATGTTTTCAGCCTTAGGAGGTCAGTCCCCAGGGAGGGAGATCTTCACATGGGCCCTCTGCCCTGAGGGGTTTGTCCCTCAGTCTGGCCATTACAGGGTGGAATGCTTAAAGTGTTGCCCTTTTTGCATCCACAGGATTTTCTTGTGGAGAGGCTGTCCAAGCATGCAGTAAGTTTTCTCCTCTGTTACCTTTTGACTGCAGAGAAGACAGCTAATATCCCTATCTTCCCCAGACCCTGAGGACCCTGTGCTCCTCTTCCCAGGTAACAGGGTCGGGTGGGACAATGGCCCACTCAGTTGGAGGAAATCTGACCTTAAAGTGACATCCTCCCTTCTGAACAAACTTTGGGGCCCTGTGATTTCACTCTGGGTTCTTCTAACTCAGATCCATATGGTTCCTCTGGAGGACACTTATTAACTGTTGCATGTTGCCCCTTTCTTTCATTTGTTCACTGAGTATTTATTGAGCACCCACTGTCTGCCAAGTACCATTCTAAGTGCCAAGAATACTAGCGTGAGCAAGATGGAAAGGTCTCTGTCTTCATGAAATTTACATTTTGGTAAAAGAAATAGAAAGCAAAAAAAGCAGATGGATAAGTAATAAGAGTATTTAAATTTGTGATAAGTTCTGTGGATAAAAGAAACAAGACAATTAAAAGGAGAGTAATATAGGACTCCGGACGTAGGTTAGAAAGAGTACTCAGAAAAAAATCTCCCAAGGAGGTGACATTTCATCAAAGACCTGAATGCTGAGAAAGATCCAGCCTTATGGGAGACAGTAAAAGAGCATGCCAGGCAGAGGGAACAGAAATTGCAAGGTCTCTGAGCTAAGCAGGAGACCAGGCTATTCAAGGAAGAGTAGCTGCAGCAAAGTGAGTGAAAGAGAGTGGTGAATATGAGCTCAAAGAGGAAGACAGGGACCAGATCACAAAGGCTTTCGTAGGCCATGCTTAAAAGAGTTTGAATTCTATTTTATATAAAATAGGAAAATAGAGCAGTGACATGATTTAAATATTTACAATTTACTCTGGTGATGTAGAAAACAGACTAAACAGGGAAAGCATGGAAGAAGGGAGACAAGATGGGGATCTGGGCAGTAACCCAGGACAAGCTGATGGTGCCTCGGAGTAGGAGACAACAATAGAGATGGAAAGAAGAGGACAGACTTGAGATATATTATTGAGGTAGAACCAACAAGATATGGTTATAGACTGGAAGTAGGAGATGAGGAAAAGGGGAAAATCCAAAACAACCCCTGGCCTTGGGGTTTAAGCAACTGGTTGGAAAGCAATGCTCATTATTATAGGAAAGAATTGGAGAGAAGCAAGTGGTGGAGATTAGACAGAGAGACTTGGAGCGTGTTAAATGCCTGTTAGACTGGGAATAAGAGGAGTTGCCAGTACCAACCAGATTTGTGATTCTGGAGCTCAGTGAAAATGTTTGAGCTAAAGTTATACATTTGGAAGTCATCAGCATAAGGTGGGTCAAAGCTGTGAAATGGAAAGGGGTAACATATCAAGAAAATCTAGGCAAAGAAGGGGAGAAGATCCAGGACAAATCTTGGGGTACAACCTCATTCAGAGGCTGGATGGAAAAGGAAAAAGCCAGTCTTTATGATACATTGAGCAAGAGGGATCAACTTGGTGTAATGAGAAAAACATTTTATTCCTTGCTCCACTACCTGCTCAAACCATTCCCTCAGTGGAGCCAGTTGTTCCCTATTCCTTAAATAAAATCAAAATCAATTTTGTGACTTTTCTAGTCATTCTTAAGTAATAAAATGTCGGGAGCCATAGGCCATAGAAACAATGGTCTCGCCCTTTTTGCCTAGGTCTCTAATTTCTCAAGCCTGCCGGGTTTACAAAGATCAATTGACCCAGTTTGTGATTAGACCGCTGGGATAGAGATTAAGCAGCTGCCGTGATAACATCTCCTCCTTAGTAAAACATTCTGTCTTTTCTCAGTAATCCCCCATCCATGATCTTTTCCAGAGAACATTCTTCAGTTAGGTTTCCTAGCAACCTAGATAACCCTTGCCACTTCAGCAGGGGCTGTTTCCCCCTCCCAGCTCCTATATAATCTACCTTGTAAGAATAAACTTTGAGACCTTGATCAGACTATCGACTTGGTCTCCTTCTTTGTGTCTGGTTTGTCTCTCATCCAGGTTAACTTCCCCTCGAGCCCTTGTTGAACTCCCCGCCGGCCGGGGCAATAAAAAGCCATCTGGTCACCTCTGGTCAGACACACATGCACACACACACACACACACACACACACACAGTCTCATTGCAACAAGTATTATGAATTGTGTGGTGTAATAACAAAAACTTTCAAATGCATGAAGAGTTGAAGCTTCCCTCTCCCAGCCTGCACGTGCTCCAACCTGGCTGCCTCCAGTGGGAGAGGAGGGTATAGTTAGTTGGCTCTTGATTTCTCTCGCCTAAAACCTGCAGTCCGTTTGCCCTCACTAGGCTGCTTCTGGTTCCTCCACAGTTGAAGCAGAGAGGAGAAGGAGACAAGGTATGAAGCAGCAAAGACCTGACTTATGAACCAAACAAAGCTACCTGGGCGTGGCAGGTATTTAGAGCTTATTCTTTTTTTCATGGGACTATTTTACGGTTTTTCAGACACTCCACCATCTGAGGAAATCTTGCAATGGCAGTTCCCTTGCTTTAAGTAAATGCATCTCCTAGGGCTGGTCACTTAAAATACTTCCCTCATCACCTCAGAGTCTAATGGTATAGCTCCAGAGATTTTTGTGTTTCTTTTGCTGGTTTGTTTATCTTCCAAGAAGCCCTCTGGAACAGGATCTAAGGAAACCCCGTGCCTCCTTTCTCTGTACATACTACATAAGTTCCATGGGAAGCACTCAGGCATCACTGGCCTAAAGCTCTGGGAGAGCCACCATTCCCTACACAGCATCGTCTCTTCACCCTGCCATCAGAGGAGCTAGCCAGCCGCAGCTGGCCTCGAGTCCTCTGTGCCCCTCTTTCCAAGTGCTCCCCAGGGAAGCCCCTTTCACTAAACTGGCAGGGAAGAGCAAGTACTCCCACTGCTTCCCTACTGAGGGGGGACACTTTTATTGCAGATCTCTCCAAAGCAATTTTCTCCAAATCCATATGCACTTTGATCTCTTTTATAAGCTGTAGGTATTCAATCAACTGTCAAACATAAACACACTGTTGGCTGCCTCCTTCACAAGTCCTGGCTAGTATTCTCATTCCTCACTTTGAAAAGTGGGAATCATTTGCCCTGATTGTGTGGCAGAGACTAAGCTGAAGATGAAATAGCCTGAGTTCTGTTTTTACAACCCTGTGTACCCAGAAAACAAGAAAGAACAACCAAAGAGAAAAGTAATACCAGGAGAACATGATGTAGCGGAGCTAAAGGATACTCAAGCAGTCAAATGTTGCTACAGGAAGGAACAAGATGAAGATAAAGAGATCCTCCCTGGATCTGGCCCCTTACACAGTTCCATTTCAGTGTAATGTTAGAGACAAAAGTTAAATTGACATGTTAGAGATACTTCCCAGAATCTGTTCTCCCCCTTCCTTGCAAACATAACCCTTATGGCCAGTTTCAGTGTAAATCCTGATTGGTCCAAGCCAACTTCTGTAAGCTGCTTTCCACTGGCAATGGTTCATTTAGGAATGGGCATGTGACACAATGCTGGCCAACAGGAGGTGAGTCCGCTGGAGAATTTCTGTAGAGGTCTCTTTTCTCTTAAAAAGAGACACAAGGAGAAAACAGCTCCTCTTCTTTCACTGCCAACTGTCATTTCTGCCCATAGGTCTGTGGAAACCATCTTGGTATCAGCCTGATGATAAAGCCAACACCAAAGAGGAGGGAAGAGCCAGGAGAATTGCCACAAAGCATAGCCAGAGCCCATGACTGGAGCTCACTCTAACTGTGGGGTTCTTGTTAATTAAACTCACCCCCATTTCATTTTCATTTTATACAGTTGATCCAGAGTTTTCTGCTGTCTAATGCCAAAACCATCCTAAAGACAAAGATCATGTTTAAGGAAGACGACGAATTGGAGGCAGAGTGTAGATAACTCTCTTCAGATGTTTTTCTGGGACAAGAGTAGAGAGATGGTCTGGTGGCCAGACAAGGGATAAAGGATCTCGTGAAGGCTTTTCTAAAGGTGGCAAACATTGTAACTAGTTTGTAAGTAGATGGGAATGATCCAGTAGAAAATGGAGAGGGCCAAGCTGCAGGTACAAACGTTTTCTTGCCACCTCACTTAAAGCGCACAGCCTCTCCTAGAGTCTCCCTCACTGATCTTGCTGATGCCCCAAAGGAAGGGCCACCAGTTCTCACACATTGTTGCCATTGTCTAACCACAACCGTTTGCATGCTCCTCCCTAGTGGTCTGTTGGCATAATCCCTCCAGCCATCTCTGAGCTCTTTCTGTGTCTGGAGAAAAGGCAGTGGCTGATTACTTCATGGCTAGTCTGTCTAGGACAACCTCTGCTCAACAGAGGCTGGCAGGAGCCCAGCTTTTTATTTCCTTGAAGTTTTTCCCAAGGACACCCCACTCCTACAAATTTTTACTTGTTGGAGTACATAGCCCCGCTCCTGCAAGATGGGAAGCCTTGTCCCTATCAGCAGCTCTCTCCCTTTCCTAACCTAGGGTATATTCAAATTGAGTTAGGCTACAGGGTTTTTTCTCCAGGGGAACAGAAACATTCAGCCCCAGTTGGGCCTTGAGCTACAAACAATGTATTTACTGAACAACCCAATGGTGATCCAAAAGGGCATTGCTGTAAAGCATTTCCAGTAAAAATATTAAAACAATGCAAAGGACCAAGTCAAGAACAACTTTGATTTGCCTTTCTATTGCTTCCTGTCCAGAGTAATGATATGCTCCATATTTCACTTCCCCTACTTCTTTAGTAGTAAGACAAGATATGCAACCTAAAACATTTAACACTCGTACTATGTAGTACAATTACCTACAGTCATATAGAAACAGCTGGTGAAAGCCAACTGAGTTTCATTTCCTTATGAAATTTCAACAATTTGCTAACCAAAACATTATAAGTGACAAAAATATTTTAAATATCTAAAACCAGCTCCCTCTGTTAACTAAATTCAAATTTATTTACTAGTTCTTGTTTTACCACATTGTCTTACTAATGCAATTTGGCTAAAATAAAGAGTGTTTAAATAAAGGAACCAGTCAAATACTCAATTTTTAAAATCTTTGCATTTACCTCTGATCACTAGGAATGAGATTTTCCACTTAAACAATAACTTAAACTAAGTCACACTTGAAATTTTTAATGATTTTAGAATAAACATTTTAATATTAAATTTATTTATTTTCTGGCCTTATTCTACTAAAGTCTATATACTTTAAGATTTAGCTGCCTCATATCCTTTTTTAGAATAAGGCAGTTATTAATTAATTAATTTTTTGATGATTTTTCTCTTGATAAGTCTTTACAGTGAATATCAACAGTATGTGGCTATATGAGACTCCTTTGAGATTATCCTCTGAGACCTGCCCTTTCCTGTGGGAGTAATTTCCATAGACACATTCTCATTGATTTCACTCCCTGATCACATTTCATTGGTCTAAAGACAGATACCTGGCCAAGCTGGGCCAATCCGATCGTCTCTTATGGAAATTTGGAATTAGATATGGCCATGCTAGTCAGGCTTTATGGATACTTAAAAGGATGGGTGAAAGGCTGAGGAGACAGAAAAGAATGAATCACACACTCTCAGTGAGGACAAAACGAAAGACCATGGAGCCTCGAAAAAACAAGTAAAGAGGGAGAGAGAGCTTGGTTTCTGGTAGCTTCCCAGTACCCAGTCTGGTGCCTCATGAGCCATGCTCTAGACTTTCAGTTCTATGAACCATTCTTTTTTTAGCTTATGCAAGTTTGAGTAAGTTTCTGGAACTTTGAATTAAATATTCTCTAAAATGACAGGGAGAATCTCAGGGCCTATTTAAAGTGCGCAGAACAACTGGCAACAGCACTAAATTCCCATTCCCACAACCTGTGCCCCTGAGGTCCCAGGTCTGCTCCTTGTGCTTTGATGTGTTAAACACCTATACAGACTGAATGATGCTTTCAGAGTGTTTCTGACCGCAGCTCTCAGAGCGAAACAATCAAAATGGCAAAACAAGAGTTTTCTGCCATCTTGACCCCAAAGAACACTGAATCTGACACTCATTCACGAATAGGAGTGCCTTTGTGGAAGTCTAGGAGTCCAGTGGGAAAGTTCCAGTACACCACTGGGGTAAAAAAAATCTTATGTTGGACATACTGAAGAGGGTCAGAGTAAACAGTTTCACTTTACCAGTGTCACCCCTCCCCAAAAGTAGCACAGTTCAGTGCCAAGAGAGACCTATTCAGTACACAGTTTCTCCCATGGGGGAAAGTGAGAGTATGTGAGTGAGTGCCCAGCTTTCCCAGCTATGTGGGGCACTGCCAAAGAGATCCACTCAATCCACTTCTTTCTCACCCATCCAGAATATTTGGAGTACTGCAAAACTGGGGGGCAGGGAGTGGCTGGTAGACCAGCAGATGGAGCCCTTGGAAGGCATCAAAAGGACAGAAATCCTATTAACTCTGTTATGGACTCCCTCAGGAAGCCCATCTATAGCTACGAGGGATGCTTCACCTATAGGTCCCCCAAGTGGCCCCTAGGCACCCCCAGCACTCCACATATCTCACACACACACACACACACACACACACACACACACACACACCACCCTATAAGCAGCTGCCCTGTGTGTCCCCCAGAGGACAGCAAAAGTGAGCCTCTGCAGATAGTTAATGAGCACACACAGAAAGCTGACCAAACTTGCAGGATTGGAAGAAAGCAAACAAATCTGACTATTCAGCACCACCCTAGGGAAAGCAAACAGGAGGCTGTCAACACTTAGTCTGCTTTGCAGACAATCTTAAGAATTTACCCCCACCCCCTGCTCCAGGAGGGAACAAGAAGTGTGGAGCAGACATATCCATAGAAGAGACCTGAGAAAGTCTCAGAGTCCCTAACAGGGCTGTCAGAAGGTTATTTCTCTTCCAAAGCCAGTCAATAAAGACTAAAGGCAGTGACTGCTTCAAGTGCAGACAGCAATGCAGACTTCAAGGAATATGAAAAAATCAAGGATATGTGACATTACCAAAGGAACACAGTAATTTTCCACTAACTGATTACAAAGAAATGGAGAACTGTGCTTTGCGCAATAAAGAATTCAAAATAGTTGTTTTAAAGAAGCTCAGTGAACTATGAGAAAACACCACAAGACAACTCAACAAAATCAGGATATTAGACATGAGCAAAATGAGAAGTTTAACAGAGAGAGAGAAATAATAAAACAGAAACAAAGTAAAATTCTACAGGTGAAGAATATAATGAATGAAATGAAAAGCAACAATAGAGGTTATCAGCAGCAGACTGGATCAAGCAGAAAGAATCTATGAAGTAGAAGACAGGTCTTTTGAAATTATCTAGAGAACAAAGGAAAAAAGAATGAAAAGGAGTTTTCAGAAACTTTATTATAATATGATATGCATGGTTTTCTTAATTTTTGTTCTGCTTGGAGTTCATGACATAGGTTTGTAGTTTCCATCAAATTTGGAAAAATTTTAGCTATTATCACTGCAAATATTTTTTCTGGTTTCCTCCTTTAATCTTTCCTCACTTCTCTTTCTGGCCTCCAATTACATGTATGCTAGACCTCATATATTGTACTACAGTTCATAATACTCTGCATATATATTTTCAGTATTTTTTCTCTCTGTTTCTCATTTTGAATTTGAATTTGAATTGCTATGACTTCAGTTTCCTTGATTTGTTTTCTTCTATAGAACCTAATATGCTGTTAATCTCATTTACTTATTTTTTCATTTCATATTTTATATTTCTTATCTCTAGAAGTTCCATGTGGATCCATTTTGTATCTTCCATTTCTATCTCAGAAGTTTTCCTCTACTTTCTTGAATTTTCTTGAATTTCTTGAATTTCTTGAACTACTTTCTTAAAAGCAATGTATTTATAAAGCTGTTTTAAAATCTTTGTCTTTTCATTCCATCATCTCTCATTTTTGGGTCTGTTTCAACTTATTGACTTTTGTTTATGGATATTTTCCCATTCATTTGCATAGCTGGTAACTTTTTTTTACTGGATGGCTGACACTGAATTTTACACTTGGGTGCCAGATTTTGTTGAATTTTCTCAACTAGTTAGTGTTGGATTTTGTTCTGGTGTACAGTTAAGTTGTTTAGGATCAGTTTGCTCCTTTCAAAGTTTCCTTTGAAACCAGAGCAGCCTTTAATCTAGTCTAGAACTAATTTAGCCTCATTACTAAGGAAATACCTTTCTGAACTCTCTACGTAAAGCCTTGGAAATTATGGGATCTTTCTACTCTGACTGTTGAAGCACAAACTATTGCCAGCTCCATGTGATCTCAGGGAATTGTTCAGTTTACTCCTGTGGGTGATCCTTTTCCATGGCCTCAGTAGATTCCTCTCACACATGTGCAGATCACTCAGTCAAAAACTTAAGAGGTCTCCTTAAGTCTCCCAGTAAATAGCCGAAGTTCTCTCTTTGTGCGGTTCCCTACTCTCCTGTACTCTGCTCCATAAGTGCTGGCTGCATTAACCTCTCTGAACTCCACACAGAAATTTCCTTCTCCGTACACTGAGTCCATCCAGGCAGTATAGTCAATTGTAAAACTCACCTCATTTTTTTCTTTTTCTCAGGATCACAGATGTGTTAAATCTGCTGTCCAGATTTCAGAACCTATTGTTATATATTTTGTCCAGATATATTATATACATAAACACACACACACACATTTATATGTTTTGTTAAAGGCTGGGGCATAAATCCAGTCTGTATTATTCTATTATGTCCAGAAACAATGTCAGCTCATTTCAATTAAAAACAGAAATCAGATAGGAATTTCCCTCTTTTATTTAAAATACCACCAATAATTGCAGTTATTGTTACAGTCAGGACAAGAAAAGAGAAAAAAATCAAGGTGACACTATTATGTATTTAGTAAATCCAGTCAAACTACCTGTATTGTGCCAAGACTATTCCCGATCATGCAAGCATTAAGGTGGTTCTTTGAGAGCTGTAGTTAAGAAGAATACAATGTTCCAGACCTCAACAGGAGAGCTTGGGGAATCCAAGTACAAAAACCAGTGAGATTATGACCCACACTTCTCTGTGTATTATAATCAACACTTAATTATGAAGTTACGGTAATTCTACCCTCTTGCATTTCACTTTATTACCATTAAAGATCATTTATATCACATTTTCTTATTTTTAAGGGTACTTTGCTTCTACATGTTCACTATAGAAAAAAATTAGAACATACAGATAAACAAAAATGGGATGAATATTCACTCAGTTTAGATATAAATTGGAAGAAATAATTTAAAAACTGTAAAATATTTTTTAAAAACTCCTTGGTGAATTTTAATAGAAGAAAACTAGCAATATGAGTGGCCATTTAAATGTATTCAATTATGATTATGGAACCTGTTTGTTTGGGGCTAAAATCAGGAAAAAATGACAAATGAATTTGAATCAAGATCCCAGAAATAGACTCAAAATACCAGACCATAAGCACCTACTATACAAAATAAGTAACACATATGAAACATTATTTAATAAATCTTAGCAACTGGATTAATTAACTTATGTCTTTAACACCCACTGCCCACTATTTTTAGCTGCAGTTGTGTTAAAGAGCTGAATATTTTAACATTTAAATATTTTAATGTACATAGTACATTAAAATTTATGACTATTAAAGAAAAATTGAAAGCAATTCCCATTATAAGATAAATATATTTTATATATAGACATATACAAAAACTTCAGTACAATGAAATGGAATAGGATCCTACCACAAACAATACAGACTGGGGAAAAGTATACAAGGCAAATGTGACTGAAAAGGCTTATAAAAAGTATACAGATTTGAACCTTTATAAAGAGAAGATGCAGACACCCAGGCACAAATTTAAATATTTTTAAAGTATCCTTAGTGGCGAAAATTCAGAAATAAATACACTCAGATGTTGCCTTTGGCATTTCAAATTGGTCTCATTTTTCTCAGCACCAACTGGCAGGCTACAAAGCATTTGACACATTTAACCTAATGATTTCACTTCTAGGAATATAGCAGCAAGGAAATTTGCATTGTGGGTGAAAGCATTTATGGTAGTATTGTTTTTGTTTGTTTGTTTGTATTAAAGTATCATTAATATACAATCTTATATTGGTTTCAAGTATACAACACAGTGGTTCAACATTTACCCAACTAGTGCAGTTACTATCTGTCAACATAGGAAAATGTTACAGAATCACTGGCTATATTCTCCATGCTGTATTACCATCGCCATGATCAACTTATATTATGATTGAGAATCTTTGTGCCCCTTTATCCCCCTCACATTCCTCACCTACCCCCCCTAACCCTTTCCCTATGGTAACTGCCAGTCACTTTCCAGTGTCTGTGAGTCTTTTGCTATTTTGTCATTTTGTCTTGTTTTTATATCCCACAAATATATGAAATATTATGATATTTGTCTTTCTTCATTTAGTTTATGTCACTTAGCATAATACCCTCTAGGCCCATACATACTGTTACAAATGGCAGGATTTCTTTCTTTTATATGGCTGAATAATATCCCATTATATATATGTACCACATCTTCTTTATTTGTTCACCTATTGATAGACACTTTGGTTGTTTCCATATGTTGGCTATTGCAAAGAGCATGGCAATAAATATATGGGTGCACATATCTTTTTGAATCAGGGATTTTGTTTTTTTGGGGTAGATTCCAAAAGTGAAATTACTGGCTTATATGGTATTTCTATTTTTAATTTTTTGAGGAACCTGCATACTGCTTTCCACAGTGGCTGCACCCATTTACATTCCCACCAACAGTGTAGGAAGGTTCCCATTTTTCCACATCCTCACCACCACTTGTTATTTCTTGTCTTTTAGATAGTGGCCATTCTGATTGGTGTAAGGTGATATGTCATTGTGGTTTTGATTTGCATTTCTCTGATGATTAGTGATGTGGAGCATCTTTTCATGTGCCTGTTGGTCATCTGTATTTCTTCTTTGGAGAAATGTCTGTTCAGGTCCTTTGCCCATTTTTAAATTGAACTATTTGTTTTTTTGTTTGAGTCATATGAGTTCTTTATATATTTTGGATGTTAACCCCTTATCTGATAAATTGTTTACAAACATATTCTTCCATATTTTAGGTTACCTTTTTGTTCTGCTGATAGTGTCTTTTGCTGTACAGAAGCTTTTTAGTTTGACATAGTCCCACTTGTTTATTTTTTATTTTGTTTCCCTTGCCCAAGGAGATGTGCCCAGAAAAAAGTGCTCATGCTTATGTTCAAGAGATTTTTGCCTATGTTTTCTTCTGAGGATTTTATGGTTTCATGTCTTACGTTCAGGTCTTTAATCCATTTCAAGTTTACTTTTGTGTATGGAGTTAGACAGTAATCAAGTTTCATTCCCTTACATATATCTATCCAGTTTTCCCAACACCAGTTATTGAAGAGGCTGTTTTTTTCCCATTGCGTATTCATGGATCCTTTATTGTACATTAATTGACCATATATGTGTGGGTTTATATCTGGGTTCTCTAGTCTCTCCAATTGATCTATGGGTCTGTTCTTATGCCAGTACAAAATTGTTTTGATTACTGTACCTTTGTGTTTGAAGTCAGGGTGCATGATCCCCCCAGCTTTGTTCTTCTTTCTCAGGATTGCATTGGCTATGGTCTGATAGTACTGTTTTTGATAGTTTAAACAAACAAAATTTAGAAACACCAAAAACAACAGCTACAGAAAATACTCAAACTAAGATATTTTAATATGATGGAATACTATATACAATAATATTAAAAATTCTAACCATTTATTGAGCACTCGTTATGTGTCAGGTACAGTGATGGGTGTTTTAACTATCTTAATTTGTTTTTGCACTTAATTCTTAATAGTCTCTGTCTTAGGTAGATATTTACAGATGGAGAAATTATGGCTTAGATAGGTCATGTGATGGACTCAACTTTGCAATTTAAAACAGCAGACAGACAACTTGGGCCTGTCTGACTCCAAACTCTTCAAAAACTCTTTTCACTTTATCATGGAGTTGCAGGTTCCAAATAGGACAAACCCCAAAGTTTGTAGAAAAAGTCAGAAGACAAACCTTTGAGACCAAAAGATGCAGTAATCAAAATAAAGTCCTCTATTACTGGCCACCCAGGAAGCTTTGGAGTTAGGATTGCAATACAAATTTTCAACACTGTACTACTCTTTTGTAAGTACCCAAATATTAATGTTTTGTTGATATAATACCATTTTCAATCAAAAACTTCAAGCACCTTTCTTGGCCCTCTCTCCAGATCCTTTCTTTGCACTGTGTGCTTTGCAATTTCACTCTCTTGCTCAACCTCATCTACCTCATCTTCTGGCTCTTCTAGGATTGGGCTAGGGGAAGGGAAAGGTCTTTTAGCTTAGGCTGCTACAGTTTTGGTTTTTTTGTTTGTTTGTTTGTTTGTTTTGAGAGGGCATCTCTCATATTTATCGATCAAATGGTTGTTAACAACAATAAAATTCTGTATAGGAGGGTCAATGCTCAAAGCAAAATCATTAATCCATCTCAAGCCTAATTCTCGTCAGTCTCCAATCTTCTGAAGCATAACGAACAGTTCTTACATGGTGAACGATTTCTTACATAGTGAATAAGTTCTTACATGGTGAACAGTACAAGGGCATTCATCACAGAAACTTTCGGTTTTGATCATGCATTATGAACTATAAACAATCAGGTCAAATATGAATATTCGTTTGATTTTTATACTTGATTTATATGTGGATCCCACATTTCTCCCTTTATTATTATTATTTTTATTTTTAATAAAATGCTGAAATGGTAGGTAGATGAGAGATAAAGTTAGAAAACATAGTTTAGTGTTGTAAGAGAGCAATTGTAGATGATCAGGTGTGTGCCTGTAGACTATATGCTAATCTGAGCTAGACAAGGGCAATAAAACATCCACGGATGCAGAAGCTTTCTCTCAAAACAGGGGCGGGCGGTGAGGTTCTAAGCTTCACCACTACTGTTCCCCGATTTCTCACCTGATGGCCCCCCTGCGACTGTGCCTGTCTTAGGTTGTTCCTCCCTTGAGGAATCTTACCCGTCTCTGGCTAACCAGTCATCTTCCAGGGCCATACAGGGAAATGTAAAGTTGGTAAGTGAGAGAGAAGCCATATTGTTTGAAAAGGTTAGCTTTTTACTTCTTTGCAGATTTATGCCCTCTGGCTTCTATGTCCAGCACTTGTCTCGAGCTTTACCACCTGGAGGAATTATGATACTCGGTAAATTCGATATGAGACACAAATTCTATTTAAGGGTTGTAATTAGGAAGGAAGAAGAAAGGCTGTAGAGGTAGCATATGGAAGAAAACATGGGAGGATTGATTATTTCTTTGACATATCTTCTTGTAGAGTACCTTAAGCATGTATAGGTTTTAAACTACTAACTAACTTGCGCTCACATATTAACATAATAGGAATATGGTGACATAAACTAAGCAAAACTATAATTACCAGCCATCTCCAGTGAAGCCAAGAAAACCATTTAGGCACCCTAGGCATTTGTGAAAATTTGTCTATGATATGATGGATATTGTCCAACTGTATTTGAACAGTCTAAGAGAAATTAGACAAATTAAAGCAACCCATTTCTGGGATCTGTTCACATCCCATATGTTCTTTTAACCGTAGATAGTCTATAGTCGTAAGATTTTGAAGTGCTACAACTTGCACCCCTCCCAACTCCTGGTTGAGTTCCAACAGTACATATCCGGTCAAATTCATTGTCTCACTGTATGCACATGCCAGCCTAGACATCTCCCTCCTCATTCCAAAGGCAAGTCCAGGAAACGGTGGGGTGGACGCAGCCACAACCGCACCATCGCCCGGATCCCTGTGGAGGCTTTTTGATGATCATCCCCCAGCACGAGTCCTCCAGAGAGTGCTGATGCTGGAAGCTCCTCCTCATATCGTATCTTAGTTCATTTTCTGGGTATCCAAGCTAGGCCTTGATCTTCTGCATAGAAACAAACAGACCCTTTGCCCACACTTTGACATGCCCTCTATACCACTGTGTAGAACTCATTGGAGGTCAGCACACAGGGACTGCTTTTTTTTTTTTTTATTAACAGAAAGGCATATTATCAAAAAAGAGTACCTCCATAGATGATCATCTGACACCCTTTAAGTGATCAACATTACGGATATTTAAAGCATGTGTTAATCTTTGATCTACCAATAGTTTTATCCTATCAAGGAGTAATCCCCCTTTTCTCTATTTCTTTCTTTTCTTTTTTTAATCTTTAATCTACACTTACATGAAGAATACTATGTTTGCTATGCTCTCCCCTATATCAGGTACCCCCTAAAAACCACATTACAGTTACTGTCCATCAGCATAGCAAAATGTTATAGAATCACTACTTGTCCTCTCTGTGTTGTATAGCCCTCCCTCCCCTTTCTCCCTCTCCCCCATGCATGCTAATCTTAATACCCCCCTTCTTCTTCCCCCCCTTATCCCTCCCTGCCCACTCATCCTCCCCAGTTCCTTTCCCTTTGGTACCTGTTAGTCCATTTTTGGGTTCTGTAATTCTGCTGCTGTTTTGTTCCTTCAGTTTTTCCTTTGTTCTTGTACTCCTCAGATGAGTGAAATCATTTGGTATTTCTCTTTGACCGCTTAGCTTATTTCACTGAGCATAAAACTCTCCAGCTCCATCCATGTTGCTGCAAATGGTAGGATTTTTCCGCTTCTTATGGCTGATTAGTATTCCATTGTGTATATGTACCACATCTTCTTTATCCATTCATCTACCGATGGACATTTAGGTTGCTTCCAATTCTTGGCTATTGTAAATAGTGCTGCGATAAACATAGGGGTGCATCTGTCTTTCTCAAACTTGATTGCTGCGTTCTTAGGGTAAATTCCTAGGAGTGGAATTCCTGGGTCAAATGGTAGGTCTGTTTTGAGCATTTTGATGAACCTCCATACTGCTTTCCACAATGGTTGAACTAATTTACATTCCCACCAGCAGTGTAGGAGGGTTTCCCTTTCTCCACAGCCTCGCCAACATTTGTTGTTGTCTTTTGGATGGCAGCTATCCTTACTGGTGTGAGGTGATACCTCATTGTAGTTTTAATTTGCATTTCTCTGATAATTAGCGATGTGGAGCATCTTTTCATGTGTCTCTTGGCCATCTGTATTTTTTTTTTAGAGAACTGTCTGTTCAGTTCCTCTGCCCATTTTTTAATTGGGTTATTTGTTTTTTGTTTGTTGAGGCGTGTGAGCTCTTTATATATTTTGGATGTCAAGCCTTTATCGGATCTGTCATTTATGAAAATATTCTCCCATACTGTAGGGTTCCTTTTTGTTCTATTAATGGTGTCCTTCGCTGTACAGAAGCTTTTCAGCTTAATGTAGTCCCACTTGCTCATTTTTGCTGTTGTTTTCCTTGCCTGGGGAGATATGTTCAAGAAGAGGTCACTCATGTTTATGTCTAAGAGGTTTTTGCCTATGTTTTTTTCCAAGAGTTTAATGGTTTCATGACGTACATTCACGTCTTTGATCCATTTTGAGTTTACCTTTGTATATGGGGTGAGACAATGGTCCAGTTTCATTCTTCTACATGTAGCTGTCCAGTTTTGCCAGCACCATCTGTTGAAGAGACTGTCATTTTGCCATTGTATGTCCATGGCTCCTTTACCAAATATTAATTGACCATATATGTTTGGGTTAATTTCTGGAGTCTAGAATCTGTTCCACTGGTCTGTGGCTCTGTTCTTGTGCCAGTACCAGATTGTCTTGATTACTATGGCTTTGTAGTAGAGCTTGAAGTTGGGGAGTGAGATCCCCCTACTTTATTCTTCTTTTTCAGGACTGCTTTGGCTATTTGGGCTCTTTGGTGCTTCCATATGAATTTCTGAATTATTTGTTCCAATTCATTGAATAATGTTGCTGGTAATTTGAGAGGGATTGCATCAAATCTGTATCTTGCTTTGGGCAGGATGGCCATTTTGACGGTATTAATTCTTCCTAGCCAGGAGCATGGGATTAGTTTCCACTTATTAGTGTCCCCTTTAATTTCTCTTAAGAGTGACTTGTAGTTTTCAGAGTATAAGTCTTTCACTTCTTTGGTTAGGTTTATTCCTAGGTATTTTATTCTTTTTGGTGCAATGGTGAATGGAGTTATTTTCCCGATTTCTCTTTCTATTGATTCATTGTTAGTGTATAGGAAAGCTACAGATTTCTGTGTGTTAATTTTGTATCCTGCAACTTTGCTGTATTCCGATATCAGTTCTAGTAGTTTTGGAGTGGAGTCTTTAGGGTTTTTTATGTACAGTATCATATCATCTGCAAATAGTGACAGTTTAACTTTTTCTTTACCAATCTGGATTCCTTGTATTTCTTTGTTTTGTCTGATTGCCGTGGCTAGGACCTCCAGTACTATGTTAAATAACAGTGGGGAGAGTGGGCATCCCTGTCTGGTTCCTGATCTCAAAGGAAATGCTTTCAGCTTCTCGCTGTTCAGTATAATGCTGGCTGTGGGTTTGTCATATATGGCCTTTATTATGTTGAGGTACTTGCCCTCTATTCCCATTTTGCTGAGAGTTTTTATCATGAATGGATGTTGAATTTTGTCTAATGCATTTTCAGCATCTATGGAGATGATCATGTGGTTTTTGTCTTTCTTTTTGTTGATGTGGTGGATGATGTTGATGGATTTTTGAATGTTGTACCATCCTTGCATCCCTGGGATGAATCCCACTTGGTCATGGTGTATGATCCTTTTGATATACTGTTGAATTCTGTTTGCTAATATTTTATTGAGTATTTTTGCATCTACATTCATCAGGGATATTGGTCTGTAATTTTCTTTTTTGGTGGGGTCTTTGCCTGGTTTTGGTATTAGGATAATGTTGGCTTCATAGAATGAGTTTGGGAGTATTCCCTCTTCTATTTTTTGGAACACTTTAAGGAGAATGGGTATTATGTCTTCTCTGTGTGTCTGATAAAATTCCGAGGTAAATTCGTCTAGCCCGGGTGTTTTCTTTTTGGGTAGTTTTTTGATTACCGTTTCAATTTCTTTGCTCGTAATTGGTTTGTTTAACTTTTGTGTTTCTTCCTTGGTCAGTCTTGGGAGGTTGTATTTTTCTAGGAAGTTGTCCATTTCTTCTAGGTTTTCCAGCTTGTTGGCATATAGGTTTTCATAGTAGTCTTTAATAATTCTTTGTAATTCTGTGGAGTCTGTCGTGATTTTTCCATTCTCATTTCTGATTATGTTGATTTGTGTTGATTCTCTTTTTCTCTTAATAAGTTTGGCTAGAGGCTTATCTAATTTGTTTATTTTCTCAAAGAACCAGCTCTTGGTTTCATTGATTTTTGCTCTTGTTTTATTCTTCTCAATTTCGTTTATTTCTTCTCTGATCTTTATTATGTCCCTCCTTCTGCTGACTTTAGGCCTCATTTGTTCTTCTTTTTCCAGTTTCGATAATTGTGATGTTACACTATTCATTTGGGATTGTTCTTCCTTATTCAGGTGTGCCTGGATTGCTATATACTTTCCTCTTAAGACTGCTTTCGCTGCATCCCACAGAAGTTGGGGCTTTGTGTTGTTGTTGTCATTTGTTTCTATATATTCCTTGATCTCTATTTTAATTTGTTTGTTGATCCATTGATTATTTGGAAGCATGTTGTTAAGCCTCCATGTGTTTGTGAGCCTTTTTGTTTTCTTTGTAGAATTTATTTCTACTTTTATATCTTTGTGGTCTGAAAAATTGGTTGGTAGAATTTCAATATTTTGGAATTTACTGAGGCTCTTTTTGTGAGCTAGTATGTGGTCTATTCTGGAGAATGTTCCATGTGCACTTGAGAAGCATGTATATCCTGTTGCTTTTGGATGTAGAGTTCTATAGATGTCTGTTAAGTCCATCTGTTCTAGTGTGTTGTTCAATGCCTGTGTGTCCTTACTTATTTTTCTGCCCGGTGGATCTATCCTTTGGGGTGAGTAGTGTGTTGAAGTCTCCTAAAATGAATGCATTGCAGTCTATTTCCCTCTTTAGTTCTGTTAGTATTTGTTTCACAAATGCTGGTGCTCCTGCGTTGGGTGCATATATATTTAGAATGGTTATATCCTCTTGTTGGACTGAGCCCTTTAACATTATGTAGTGTCCTTCTTTATCTCTTGTTACTTTCTTTGTTTTGAAGTCTATTTTGTCTGATATTAGTACTGCAACCCCTGCTTTCTTCTCACTGTTGTTTGCCTGAAATATGTTTCTCCATCCCTTTACTTTTAGTCTCTGCTTGTCTTTGGGTTTGAGGTGAGTTTCTTGTAAGCAGCATATAGATGGGTCTTGGTTTTTTATCCATTCTATTACTCTGTGTTGTTTGATTGGTGCATTAAGTCCATTTACATTTAGGGTGACTATTGAGAGATATGTACTTATTGACATTGCAGGCTTTAGATTCGTGGTTACCAAAGGTTCAAGGTTAGCTTCTTTAGTATCTTACTGCCTAACTTAGCTCGCTTATTGAGCTGTTATATACACTGTCTGGAGATTATTTTCTTCTCTCCCTTCTTATTCCTCCTCCTCCATTCTTCATATGTTGTGTGTTTTGTTCTGTGCTCTTTTTAGGAGTGCTCCCATCTAGAGCAGTCCCTGTAGGATGCCCTGTAGAGGTGCTTTGTGGGAAGCAAATTCCCTCAGCTTTTGCATGTGTGGAAATTGTTTAATCCCACCATCATATTTAAATGATAGTCGTGCTGGATACTGTATCCTTGGTTCAAGGCCCTTCTGTTTCATTGCATTAAATATATCATGCCATTCTGTTCTGGCCTGTAGGGTTTCTATCGAGAAGTCTGATGTTAGCCTGATGGGTTTTCCTTTATAGGTGACCTTTTTCTCTCTAGCTGCCTTTAAAACTCTTTCCTTGTCCTTGATCCTTGCCGTCTTAATTATTATGTGTCTTGGTGTTGTCTTCCTTGGATCCTTTCTATTGGGGGTTCTGTGTATTTCCGTGGTCTGTTCGATTATTTCCTCCCCCAGTTTGGGGAAGTTTTCAGCAATTATTTCTTCAAAGAGACTTTCTATCCCTTTTCCTCTTTCTTCTTCTTCTGGTACCCCTATAATACGAATATTATTCCTTTTGGCTTGGTCACATAGTTCTCTTAGTGTTGTTTCATTCCTGGAGATCCTTTTATCTCTCTCTATGTCAGCTTCTATACGTTCCTGTTCTCTGGCTTCTATTCCTTCAATGGCCTCTTGCGTCTTATCCATTCTGCTTATAAATCCTTCCAGGGATTGTTTCACTTCTGTGATCTCCTTCCTGACATCTGTGATCTCCCTCCGTACTTCATCCCATTGCTCTTGCATTTTTCTCTGCATCTCATCCCATTGCTCTTGCATTTTTCTCTGCATCTCTGTCAGCATGTTCATGATTTTTATTTTGAATTCTTTTTCAGGAGGACTGGTTAGGTCTGTCTCCTTCTCAGGTGTTGTCTCTGTGATCTTTGTCTGCCTGTAGTTTTGCCTTTTCATGGTGATAGAGATAGTTTGCAGAGCTGGTATGAGTGACTGCTGGAAGAGCTTTCCTTCTTGTTGGTTTGTGGTCTTTTTCTCCTGGGAGAATAGTGACCTCTAGTGGCCTATGCTTGGCAGCTGTGCGCAGACAGGACTTCTGCTACCTGCCTGTTTGCAATGGAGTTTATCTCCGCTGTTGCTGTGGGCGTGGCCTGGCTGGGGATGCTCCTCCAAAATGGTGGAGCCCCGTTGGAGGGGGAGCGCCCGGAAGGCTATTTATCTCCATAAGGGTCCTCTGTGCTCCCTGTTGCCCAGGGGGTTAGAGTGCCCTGAGATCCCCAGATTCTGGGCCTCTGGTCTAAGTGTCCTGTCCTGCCCATTTAAGACTTCCAAAAAGCACTCTCCAAACCAAAACAACAACAGCAACAACAAAAGAGGAAAAGAAAAAAAAGGAAAAAACTCGTTATTTACTTTGTCCTCAGGCACCAGTCCCAGGCACCCACTCACCGGTCCTGCTGCCCTGCCTCCCTAGCACTGGGGTCCCTGTCCCTTCACGGCTTCCAATAAGCACCCGCCAAAAAAAAAAAGGGGGGGGGAAACGCGCGATATTGTTTGTCCTCAGGCTCTGGTCCCAGGCACCCACCCACCGGCCCTGCCACCCTGTCTCCCTAGCACTGGGGTCCCTGTCCCCCTAAGGCCTCCAAAAAGCACTAGCCAAAAAGAAAAAAAAGGGAGAAACGTACGATTTTCTTTGTCCACCAGGCACCCATCCACCAGTCTTGCTACCCTGCCTCCCTGTTATTGGGGTCCCCGTCCCTCTAAGGCTTCCAAAAAGCACTCGCCAAAAAAAAGGGGAAAACGCGCGATTTTCTTTGTCCTCAGGCACCAGTCCCAGGCACCTGCTCACCGGTCCTGCCGCCCCACCTCCCTGGCATTGGGGTCCCTGTCCCTTTAAGGCTTCCAAAAAGCACTCGCCAAAAAAAGAAGAAAAAAAGGGAAAAACATGCGATATTCTTTGTCCTCAGGCGCCGGCCCCAGGCACCCGCCCACCAGTCCCGCCGCCCTGCCTCCCTAGTATTGGGAAAAACACACGATTTTCTTTGTCCCCAGGCACCAGTCTCACGCACCCGCTCACCAGTCTTGCTGCCCTGTTTCCCTGGTATTGGGGTCCCTGTCCCTTTAAGGCTTCCAAAAAGCACTCGCCAAAAAGAAAAAAAAAGGGAAAAATGCGTGATTTTCCCTGTCCCCAGGTGCCAGTCTCAGGCACCCGCTCACTGGTCCTGCCGCCCTGCCTCCCCAGTACTGGGAAAAACGTGTGATTTTCTTTGTCCTCAGGTGCCAGTCTCAGGCACCCGCTCACCAGTCTTGCTGCCCTGTTTCACTGGTATTGGGGTCCCTGTCCCTTTAAGGCTTCCAAAAAGCACTCGAAAAAAAAAAACCGCTCCGGTTTCTTTCCACCCGCCAGGAGCCAGGGGGAGGGGCACTTGGGTCCCGCCGGGCCGGGGCTTGTATCTTACCCCCTTTGCGAGGTGCTGTGTTCTGGCAGGTGTGGATGTGGTCTGGATGTTGTCCTGTGTCCTCTGGTCTCTATTTTAGGAATAGTTTTCTTTGTTATATTTTCATAGATCTATGTGGTTTTGGGAGGAGATTTCCACTGCTCTACTCATGCTGCTATCTTGGCTCCGCCTCCTGCTACAGTTTTGAGGTCTCTCTTGACTAACTTAGATGGCTAATGTTCAAATGCTAGGTCTTCAAAGGGGAAGCATTTGTGGGTTCTTCAGAAGCCGTCATGGTGCCTGTACAGTGCATGGCTCCTAGATGTGGGTGATGTACTCTCTGGCTAATATGTTGTGATCCTCCTCCTCAGCTCCTGACCTCTGGAAGTAACCACCACTTCCTCATACTGCTGGAGTTCTGGCAGATAGCCCTTTAGGACAGAACCCATCAAGGCAGCTCAAAGCCTACTGCTCACTACAGAATCCACTTGGCCAGGAAACTCACCCATCCTCTCCCCCTTCTCCTTATCATGCCATCACAGTATTTTCTGGCTTGCCTTCTATTTTCAGAATTCTCCAAGTACAAAGCAAACACCAGTGAATATGTTTACAAGAACCTTCCCTAACCCTACTCCCACCCTCCACCTCAAACTCCAGAGTCTATAAGTCAGGCTTCCCAAAAACTCTCTAAGCCCTCAGCTCTGACACCATCCAAGCACAGGGGCTTGACTCCATCAGCCCATCACTTAATCAATCACTCCCTTCTAGACAGACTCTAAAATGAATCCCTTTGAATCACAGTCTCCTGTGAGGCTGGGGATGGGTGACAAAGCTCATAGTCAAAGGACCAGCTCTGTCATCTTTTAGAAAACCTGAAGGTATGTCTAGGAGTAGGGGGAGAGGTACTTATCACCAGCTTTGAATTTTAGCCAAAATTCTGAGACATCAGAAAAATCTCATTCCATATCCTTTTACATTAACAATAACTCAGTTCTGTTTCTTGATATGGTTGCTGATTACTTGGGTGTATTCACATTGGGAAAAATTCACTGAGCTGTGTGCTTATGCTTTGTATACTTACCTTTGTAAGATAAATGTTAGCCGAAATAAACAGGCGAAGAGAGGCAACAAAGGGCCAGGTAGTTTATTTGAACGCCCGGGGCGAGGTTCCCTAGTCTACGGAAATGGAGGCTGGGGAAGTTGTGGGAAAGTAGACAGGCAGCAAGTTTTTAAAGAAGGTAGGGGGAGGCAGAGCTTAGATTTACAGCGGCGGGAGGATTGGCTAGCCTAAGGCACATTTTTCAGGTTGGGAGGGGGCAGCAGCCAGGGACTTTGGCAGGTCATCAGTGTCTGACATGCTCCCCCCTCCCCCCAGTGCCTTCAACCTTACAGTCTTTATATAGATTATACTTGCATAAAGATTTACCTACAGGAAATTATCCTGAACCCCCAGTGTGTTGGATTCTGTGCCAGGCATTTAACATATATTATCACATTTAATATGGCTGATTATCATTTTTAAGTACTATATTGTAGCCTTTCTTTAAGTTTTTATCATGATACATAACATATACACAGAAAATGTTCAGTTTAACAAATAGTTACAAAGTCAATACTCATGAAACTACCATCCAGATAAAAAATATATTGTCAGCACCCCTAAAGTCCCTCATGTATCCTTTCCTGATCACAATGCCTTGCAATATTCTTCACATCCATTATTTAATTTAATCATCACAACATTAATTCATTAATTCTGGGAAATTATTATCAGTGGTTGCAAGATGAAAAGCTCCCAGAGCTCACCTAAATCTGGGATACACTTAAATTCTAATGAGTCAGAGCGCAGAAACCCCTGAACATCTGGAACATTCAGCAAATGCCCTACAAGAATCACATCTCACTAACAGGAGGACACTAGTCCTGGAGCAAAGGCTACTCTAGACCTACAATAACAAAGCTTAAAAATAAGCTTCAAAAGTATCAAACAGACACTCTAATAATTCAACAAAGTCCAAATTCTTTAAAGGAAGAAAGAAAAATCCAGCACTCAACAAATTTCAAAATTTTCAACATACAACTAAAAATTGCAAGATATGAAAAGAATCCATTAAAAAGAAAAAAAAAAGTGAACCATGACCAGGAGTAAAATCAGTCAGTTAAAAACAACCCAGAAATGACAGCAGTGACAGAATTACCAAAAATGGATGCTGAAACAGCTATGTTAAAGTATTTAAGAGAAAAATGACCATAATACAGAGAGAAATGGAAGATATAAACGAATCAAATGGAAATTCTAGAGATGAAGAATATAATGCCTGAAATTTTAAAAAGTTATTGAAAAGGATTAGCAACAGATTAGGCCCTGCAGGAGAAAAGATCCGTGAGCTTGGAGATGTAACAATGGAAGGTGTCTAAACTAAAGCAGAGAGAGAGAAAAAGACTGAAAAATTTAACAGAAGCTCAGTGACCTGTTCATATTATCAAATGGCCTAATACATATAATAGTAGTATAAGAGGAAGAAGTTGAAAAGTGACAGAAAAAATATTAAAGGAAAAAAACTAATGAAATTTTCCAAATCTAATGAAAACTCTAAACCCATAGATCCAAGAATCCCAATAGACCTATATGTATAAATACACATATGCAGACATACACACTTACACATTTTCTAAAATGTCATATCATAATCAAGTTGCTGAAAAAAAGTGATAAAAAATAAAATATTTAAAGTGAGCATAGAAACACGTACTTTATCCAGAGTGAAAAAAGTAAAGTGACCACTGACTTCTCATCAGAAACTATGTAAGTCATTTATAATATACTGAAAGTCAAAAAAAATTCACTGTGGAATTCTATACCCAGTGAAGATAAACTTCAAAAATGAGGTTAAATAAGACTAGTTTAGACAAACAAAACTTGAATTTTCTACCAGTAGACTTGTCATATAATACATGATTTTAAAAAGTTCTTCAGGTAAAAGGAACACTATACCAAATG
This sequence comes from Manis javanica, assembly GCF_040802235.1. Taxonomy (NCBI): domain Eukaryota; kingdom Metazoa; phylum Chordata; class Mammalia; order Pholidota; family Manidae; genus Manis; species Manis javanica. The sequence goes on along the minus strand of NC_133158.1, from coordinate 123,054,218 downwards.
GAAACTTAGATTGACATAAAGAATGAAAAAGTGCCAAAAATTATAAATATGTGGGTAGATACAAAAGACTTTTTTCTCTCTCATGGTTTAATTCTTTTACAAGATAATTAACTATTTGATGCAAAGAGCACAAACACGAGGCATTGGAGAGTTTATAACATATGTAGAAATAAAATGTATGACAGCAATAGCAGAAATGACAAAAAGGGAGAAATAGAAGTATGTTGTTATGAGTTTTTTACATTATACATGAAGCAATATAAAATTATTTGAAAATAGGCCATTATAAATTAAAGATGGATATTATAAGTCTGTGAACAATAACTAAAAAATAAGCCAAAAAAAAGAGATATAGATAATAAGTCAATTGTGGAAATAAAATACTCAGTACAAAAAGAAGTCAGGAAAAGGGGAAAAATAAGTAAAGCAGATGGGACAAATGGGAAATTTATGGCATGTTGGCAGATTAAAACAACTATCTCAAAAATTACATTAAGTGTAAATGATCTAACACTCTACTTAAAGAGCAGAGATGATCACACTTAAAAAAAAAAAAAGGAATCCTCAGCTGTATGCTGCCCATGAAAAACTCACTTTAAATATAAAGATCTGGAATGATTTCAAGTGAAAGAATGTATCTTAATAAATCTTTTTTTAATTAAGTGGAAGGATAAAAATATTATACCCTACAAACACTGACCAAAGAAAGTTGGACAATAAAATATTCTCAAATTAGATTATATTGATAAATGCACAATCTCTGTATACTAAAGACCATTGAATTGTACTTTTTAAATGGGTGAATTATATAGTATGCGAACTATATCTAAATAAAGTTGTTTTTTAAAAAAGAAACCCAGAGAGGCTATATTAGTATCACACAGAGTAGACTTCAGGCCCTTTGAAGGGATAAAGAGGAACATTTTGTAATAATAAAGTGATTGATTCCTCAAAAATGCATAACAATTCTAAATGTGTCTGCACCTAATCACAGAGCTTCAAATTACATGAGGCAAACCTGACTGAACTGAAAGGAGAAAGTCAAACCTATAATCGTATTTAGAGACATAAACAATTCTCACTCAGTAATGGACAGGACTAGTAGACATAAAATCAGTAAGGACATCAAAGATTTGAACATTATTGATCATTTTGGCCTTACTAATGTTTATAGAACACACCACTCAAGAACAGAGGATAGCTTCTTTTCAAATGTACACTAAATAGTCACCAAGATAAGACCATATGTTGGGCTATCAAGCAAAAATGGGACACTAATGTTTTAAATTTTAATTTTTGCAACAAGCATCTTTTTTCAGGGTGGAAGAAACTCCATAGTTTAATGAAATACATGGTGTCACTCAGTTTATAGGTAGAAAATGAAAATGCTACAAATTTTTTAATATTTAAAAATAAATAAAAATCTTCTCAATGATGTTAAACACAAAGAGAGACCACAAATATCTGTGGCCCAAACAGGAAGTCCCAAGTCCAGATAACAATGTCCAAACATATTTTATATATATATATATATATATAACTTTTCTTTATCTTTTGACACCCCCACCTTGCCCATTTCTCCCAACCCCCTCCCCCTGTATCTGGTAACCACTAATCTGCTCTCTGCTTTTATGAACTTGTTTTTTGTTTTTGTTTTGTTCTGTTTTTTAGATTCTACAATAAGAAAGATCATGTTATTTGTCTTTCTCTGTCCAACTTATTTCACTTAGTATAATGCCCTCAAGGCCCTCCAAGGATCAAACATCTTAATCAGAAATTGTGTCTTAAGTCCCTGCTCAGTTTCCATCATACTGGGTGCTGCCCTGCTCTCCATGTCCCAGAGGGTGAACTAAGCTCCTGAGGTCTAGGCTCTGTATCTAAAGCTCCTGCAGTGTTCTGCTTACCTCCCTGGCACCAAATTCCTAGACCTACCCATCCACTGGCCACTAAAACTTACTCCCTTTACCTGCCTCACCCTCATGAGTCCCTAGGCTCTCATTCCAACTACCCAGGATCTGGCTTACTCATTCATTCAACAAGTGTTTATTGAGTACCTATTATGTACCAGGTATTGAGCAAGGTGTTGGAGATACCGCCATGAACAGGACAGACATAATTACTTTTGCAAAGTAATAACGGTCTCAGGGAGGGGGATACAGACAAGCAATAAGACAATTACAGGACATTGTGATAAGTCCTGGAAGCAAACAAGTCCAGTGAGCTTTGAAAGCACAGAGGATGGATGCCTAGTTTGGACTTCAAATTTAAGAAAGAGTTTCTAGAGGTACTAAAATCAAAGCTGAGACCTGAAGGATGAGTAGGAGTTACCCAGAAAAAAGGAAGAGTGGTAGAATGTTCTCAGTCAGTGGTTCCCAAATGTGTGTCCACACCTCGCATCAGCAGCAGCTGAGAACTTGTTAGAAGTGCAAGTTCCCAGACTTACAGAATCAGAAATTCTAGGTGTCAGGCCCACCAATATTGTTTTAACATATTCTCCATATGATTCTGATGCATGGTAAAATGAGAATCACTGCTAAGGAACAAAATGGATAAAGTTCTAGAGAAAATTTGGCTTCTTTCTCCTGCGAATCATTCTCCAATTATAGGACGATGATGCCAGTGCCTCAGCTGAGGTGGCAACTCAGGCCTATCACGAGAGAAAAACAGGGAAGGACTACCACTGGCTAAATAGATAGTACACACCAGGCTCTATGCTTCACATTTTTCCTTTTATCTAATTTACAGTACTTCCTTCTTACCATTTCCATTTCAGATACGGAAACTGATGTTCAGAGGCATTAAGGAACTTGTGCCCATCCTCACTCAGCTAATAAGTGCCAGAGCTGTGATTTGAACCCAGTTCTCTCTGATTCCAGAACCCAAAGATTTTTTCCACAGCAGCCCACTGCTTCCAGGGAAAAGGGTTCACGATTAAGAGACGAGGAGTGAGCTCTTGGATGAATAGTACCAGCTCGGGCAGAGGAAAGAGATCCCGGTCTCGCCTCACAGTGCCTCCTCTCAGACCCACCACCCCACAGAGAGGAGACTGGCAGGCAAGAGCTGGGGACCAAGCTCTTTCCCTCAGGACTGAAATGGGAGTGAAGAGCCCAAGCCCGGAGTTTTGAGGTGAAAAATCCTTGTTAAAACCTAATCAAAGTTTATGTTTCAGACGAAAGGCATGCTGGAAATACATAGTATAATTATCCAGAAGGCAATTTGATAGTAAGTTTTGATCTTTTAGATGCTAACCTGCCATATCTATAAACAAAACTACCACGAAAATGGTCATGATATATTGCTTAGAAAAAGGTAGAATAAAACTTATATATACAATGTGATTCCAATCATGTTTAAAATCATGTTTATTTACAGCAGCAGAATTACAGAACCCAAAAATGGACTAACAGGTACCAAAGGGAAAGGAACTGGGGAGGATGGGTGGGCAGGGAGGGATAAGGGGGGGGAAGAAGAAGGGGGATATTAAGATTAGCATGCATGGGGGGGAGGGAGAAAGGGGAAGGTGGGCTGCACAACACAGAGAAGACAAGTAGTGACTCTACAACATTTTGCTAAGCTGATGGACAGTAACCGTAATGTGGTTGTTAGGGGGGACCTGATATAGGGGAGAGCATAGTAAACATAGTATTCTTCATGTAAGTTTAGATTAAAAATTAAAAAAAAAAAAGAAAGAAAGAAAGAAAAGGGGGATTACTCCTTAACAGGATAAAACTATTGGTAAATCAAAGATCAACGCATGCTTTAAATATCCTTAATGTTGATCACTTAAAGGGTGTCAGATGATCAGCTATGGAGGTACTCTTTTCTGATAATATTCCTTTCTCTTAATTAAAAAAAAAAAAAAGCAGTTACTGTGTGCTGACCTCCAATGAGTTCTGCACAGTGGTATAGAGGGCATGTCAAAGTGTGGGCAAAGGGTCTGTTTGTTTCTACGCAGAAGATCAAGGCCTAGCTTGGATACCCAGAAAATGAACTAAGATACGATATGAGGAGGAGCTTCCAGCATCAGCACTCTCTGGAGGACTTGTGCCGGGGGATGATCATCAAAAAGCCTCCACAGGGATCCGGGCGATGGTGCGGTTGTGGCTGCGTCCACCCCACCGTTTCCTGGACTTGCCATTGGAATGAGGAGGGAGATGTCTAGGCTGGCATGTGCATACAGTGAGATAACGAATTTGACCGGATCTGTACTGTTGGAACTCAACCAGGAGTTGGGAGGGGTGCAAGTTGTAGCACTCCAAAATCTTATGACTATAGACTATCTATGGTTAAAAGAACATATGGGATGTGAACAGATCCCAGAAATGGGCTGCTTTAATTTGTCTGATGGTTCAAGTACAGTTGGACAATATCCATCATATCATAGATAAATTTTCACAAATGCCTAGGGTGCCTAAATGGTTTTCTTGGCTTCACTGGAGATGGATGGTAATTATAGATTTGCTTTGTTTATGTCACCGTATTCCTATTATGTTAATATGTGTGCAAATTAGTTAGTAGTTTAAAACCTATACATACTTAAGGTACTATACAAGAAGATATGTCAAAGAAATAATCAATCCTCCCATGTTTCCTTCATATGCTACATCTATAGCTTTTCTTCTTCCTTCCTAATTACAACCCTTAAATAGAATTCGTGCCTCATATCGAATTTACCGAGTATCATAATTCCTCCAGGTGGTAAAGATACCTCGAGACAAGTGCTGGGATTAGAAGCCACAGGGCATAAATCTGCAAAGAAGTAAAAAGCTAACCTTTGCAAACAATATGGCTTCTCTCTCACTTACCAACTTTACATTTCCCTGTATGGCCCCGGAAGATGACTGGTTAGCCAGAGACGGGTAAGATTCCTCAAGGGAGGAACAACCTAAGACAGGCACAGTCGCAGGGGGGCCATCAGGTGAGAAATTGGGGATCAACAGAGGTGAGGCTCAGAACCTCACCCCCCCTGCTTTGAGAGAAATTTTCTGCATCCGTGGATGTCTTGCTGCCCTTGTCTAGCCTGGATTAATACTTAGTCCATAGGCACACACCTGATCATCTGATCATCTACATTTGCCTTCTTACAGCACTAAACTATGTTTTCTACCTTTATCTTGCATCTACCTACCACTTCAGCATTTTATTAAAAATAAAAATAATAATAATAATAGGAGAAATGTGGGATCAACATATAAATCAAGTACAAAAATCAAACAAATATTCATATTTGACCTGATTGTTTATAGGTCATATTGCATGATCAAAACCGAAAGTTTCTGTGATGAATGCCCTTGTACTGTTCACCATGTAAGAATTTATTCACTATGTAAGAATTCGTTCACCATGTAAGAACTTGTTCGTTATGCTTCAGAAGATTGGAGACTGACGAGAATTAGGCTTGAGATGGATTAATGATTGTACATTGAGCGTTGACCCCCCTATACTGAATTTTATTGTTGTTAACAACCATTTGATCAATAAATATGAGAGATGCCCTCTCAAAAAAAAAAAATCAAATGAATATTCATATTTGAACTGTTTATAGTCCATAATGCATGATCAAAACCAAAAGCCTCTGTGATGACTGCCCTTGTAATGTTCACCATGTAACTTATTCACTATGTAAGAATTTGTTCTCCATGTAAGAACTTGTTCGTTATGCTTCAGAAGATTGAAGACTGACGAAAATTAGGCTTGGGGTGGATTAATGATTGTGCATTGAGCATTGACCCCCCTATACAGAATTTTATTGTTGTTAACAACCATTTGATCAATAAATATGAGAGATTCCCTCACAAAAAAAAAAAGTACACACTTCTAATTGTAAAATAAATAAATAACTGGGATGTAATGTATAGCATAAGGAATATAGTCAAAATATTGTAACAACTTAGTATGGTGATAGCTGGTACCTAGAATTATCATGTATATAAATGCTAAATCACTGTGTTGTACACCTGAAACTAATGTAATACTGTGTGTCAACTACCCTTCAATAAAAAAAATAAAAAATAAATTTAAAAAAAAAATCATGTTTATTTAAAGAGATGGGAATACACCAACATGTTGAAAGAGTTTCTCCTTCAATACTCACAAAATAGCCTTAATTTAAGAGAAAGATCTATGTACCAAAATGTTCTTTACAGCATTTTAAGAGCAAACAAGAAGAAGCCACATAAATATCCAACATAATGAAAAGGAATAAATAAATCATGGAGAGATCATGCTGAGACAGAGACCGTGGGTGTAGTCAGAGTAGGGAGAGGGGCCTCCGGATAAAACAAGGCAGGATATTTGCAGTCAGAGCAATGTAACTACATGCAAGGAAACCCCCCTACTAAAACTGTGGTAAACATTCAGCTCTAGAGTCATTCTTCAGTGAGATCAGTTGGGGTACCCCAGATAAAGAAGAGTAGCACATGTTTATTTTATGCTAATCATTCATAATCATGTGTAAGATTCACTTTAACATGCTAAAAGGCCTGTGCTGTCTTTCCTCCAGATCTGATGAAATGATTTTGCAAAGTGGGCAAACTAATCTAGTATGCACGCCCAGCCATAACACAGAAAAGGCAAGAAGGATTCCACCTTAAAGATAAGATTGCACTTAACTTACTCTTTAGCAAGCAATACCTCAGCCCACCTTGGGGGCTGAGCAGGTGGCCTTGTTTCATACACCTCCAGACCAAGATGCTGGAATCTCATGGAGAAATCAACAGAGCAGGAGGTTACTTGTATCAAGTTAATTGTAAATATCCTAGGACCAATTAATAAGTCCACACCCTAAGCTTTTTTCATGTTTATGAAAAATCCTCATCTGCCTATAAAACCCCCTAGACAACACACCACTACGGACTCTCTTGTCCCCTCCTGGCATGAGCCGGGAGCTCTGTCCTTTCGCTTTATTTCTAAATAAAAGCCTGTTCCTGGCTCTCCTACCTTGAGGGTTTGTGAAGCTCATTCTTCGACTTCTGAACAAGAACCCCGGCACCAATGCCATCGAATATAAAGTAATCATTGAACCTGACAGTTTAAAAAAGCACTGTTGTCAAGAGCTTGGCTCCTGCCTGTGCTCAGCTGCCTCTTTCCAAAATGGTGGTGAGAGGCAAGGCCACAGAGGGCAAACATCATCTCTTCTGGGATTTCCTGGGAATTTTCAGTTAGGAGTTAATGTCCTAGCTTTCCTCTCTCAGAGAACTCACCCTACTGTGTCAGAAATTAAATATGGACCCAAGGGACCCCAGACAAAATGAGACTGAAACAGACTTAAACATAAGGCAGTCTGCTTAAATCTCACCTCTTGCCTGCTTACCCGCAAGCACACTACACACCTAAGATGGTGAGAATCCTGTATGTAAAGAGGTGACCAGTTCACCAGGGAATCCGAGGGAGGTGGCACCTGCGTTTTCATTGCTCTCAATCATATCAGCGGCTGTCCTTTGTTCCCTGCCCGCTGTAGCTGGACACTGGACTTTCAGCATCCAGAGCCAGCCAGCTGCTGCCGCCCACAGACCAAATCCAGCCTGTGGTAAGTCTGCTTTGTAAGTAAAATTTTCTTGGAAGACACATACACACAGAGTTCTTTTATGACCACAAGAATAGTCATGATACATTATTAAGTGGAAAAGGTGGGATAAAAATGAAGTGTATACACACTGTCATTCCAATCATGTTTAAAATGCTTAATAAAAAGACTAGAAGGAAGTACACCAAAAGGTCAAAATAGCTTCTCCTTCATCTAATACAACAATCCTATTACAATAATTACACCCGCTCCACAGATGCAGAAGCAGAGTGGTTGCCTCTGAAGAGCAAAATTGTAGGCAGTTTATTCTTCTTTACACAGCTTTCTATATTTTTATAATTCTACCTCTTGCTCCTGTCCCAAGAGGTAGGAGGCAGGGTCCTTAAGGAAAAACCCAGACAATCCCTGAGGCTCAGCTGTACCCACTGTGCCCAAAGATGCAGCTTACCATCTGTCTCAGACCCCTGGGGAAGTGAGAATGCAGGTGGGCATCAGGCTTCCTGAGAGGGCTGGTCCCTTGAAGGCCTAGGACATCTTGTGGGTGCAGCTGTCTATAGAATTTAACTTAAAATTAAATTAAAATTGTAAAAACTTGAGTCTTCCCCGATTAATTAAAAGTAATTCAATTTTATTTTATTTTTAGAAACCTGATCCAAGGCCAAAGGACTGTGACCTCCTTTCGGGAAAATTTGGAAACTTCCTGGTACTGTCTCAGCCTGCACCCCAGCCTCTATTTCTGCCTTATCCACTCCTCTGGTTCAGACTGTAAAATTGAGAACCGGGCTTCCCTCTGATTGTTTACTGATTGGATGCCTCTTTCTGCCCACACCTCACCCAGCTCCAATCTGAGCCCATTAGCGCCCCCGTCCTGCAGGCCCCTGACTCCCTGCTCTCTGGCCCTGCTGGGAGCCCACCCAGCCAGCACCCTTGTATTAGCTCTCAGTCACGTCTTCGGTATACACATAGATGCAACATTTTGCTAGTGATGGTAGCAGTCCAGAGGAGGAGTCAGCTTTTATTTCTGGTGGTGACATCAGCAAGACTTTGAGTAGTTCCTAACTATAGTTAATACCACACAGAGAAACTAGCTCAGACAATTCAAATGTTTTCTAATTTTGCTGTTTCTCTGTCTATGTCTAGACTTGCCACTACCTCTCTTTTCCCACCAAAGTTTGCTATTACCATTAAATTTTGTCTCAAATAGAAGTTCTTTGATTCTGAACCAAGACTTATTAATGGGACCACAGGTGCCTCAACCCCCTTTAATGAAGTCGGAGTGCTTGTGAGATTAGCAGAGAGAAACGTCTCCAGCATTACTGCCCAGCTCCCAGCTCTACAGGGCTTTAAATGTCAACTGTCCAGGCTGCAACTTAGGCCTAACTTTTTACTCTTGGGCAAATTTCAGTCCTTGGCAATTTGAGGCACCTGGAGTAATAATTTAGGCCTCCCTATCCCAGACTTGTGGCTGGCTCTACCCTGAACCTGCTAATGGAATAGGAATGGCTTGTAACCAAGCCCTCTCTTGAAACTTCAGGTGACCTTGATCCCCTATCTGGGTCCCCAAGGCCAAGCCAGCTTGGCATCCCAGGGATGTAAAGGCAATTACCCTGTCGGAGGGCCATGTCCTTCTCAGACACCACCTCAAGTGCTGTGACAGGTGCTCTTGTCAAGTTTTGTGAGCAGAGGTAAAAGCACCTGCCCTGGGATCTTGGCTCAGCTCTGGCCCTAGGCAAAGGGATGGACCTTGGGTGGTCACCAAGGGGTATCAGGCAAACCTCAGTGGGAAGGGAGCCATAGAAGCTGATCCCAAGCCCACCAGCTACTGGGGCTCTGCCTTGCCTCCTGTCAGGCTCTAGCATTAGGTTGGACTTAGCAAACAGCTGATATCTGTGACTACAGTTTGGAGATATGGGATCAGACAAAGCCAGGATCCCTTCCCCTCTGTGATAGCCTGAAAATCAGAAACCAGGACATTCCCCAGAAAAGCAGAACCAATGGGAGAAAGAGATAGTGTCTTGGCAGTAGGTTTCAGCCCCAGGCAAGTTCGCTATGGATTCAGTGTGACCAAAGAAAATGACAGCAAAACGTTCTTGGGGTGAAAGGGTTATACCCAACTTTATTTCCAGGTGGCAGGTCAGTCACTAGAATCCCATTCACTCAGAGTGAGTCTGTATGCAGCAAGCCAGTCTCTGCCTCTGGGATTCTCTGCCTGCACAGCCGTCCCACAGTCGTCCCGCACAGCCGTCTTCTGGGCCGCTCTGCACAGTCATCCCGCACAGCTGTCCTCTGAGCCTCTGTCCTCGGCGCTGCAACCACTCCAACCTCTGCTCTGCTCTCATGCAGCCTTGCAGCTCTGCCACTGTGTCGCACGCAGAGCACTGGGTGGAGCTCTTTATATAGAGTCAACAGCCATGTATTGCCCATGGGTGTGCAGTGAGCTAGTCAGCCAAGGCCAGATGAGAATCCTGGACACAGGAACTCTCATTTTATCCACAGATAGAAAGATAGGTAGACAGAAAAGTAGATAGGTACATACATACATACATACATACATACATAGTAAGGAATTGGCTCACAAAATTATAGAGGCTAAGAAGCCCCAAGATCTGTTGTTAGCAAGCTGGAGACCCAGGAGAGCCAATGGTATAGTTCCATTCAAAGCCTGACCCAGTGTCAGGAGAAGACCAATGTTCCAGCTCAAAGACAATCAAAGCAAAAAGAGAATTCTCTCTTACTTCACTTTTGTGTTGTTTGGGCCTTCAGCTGATTAGATGAGGCCCAACCACATTGAGGAAGGCAAATTCAGTCTACAGAGTCAAATTAATCTGATCCAGGAACACCATTACAGACACACCCAGAAATAACATTTGACCAAATGTCTGGGCAACCCAATGCCCAGTCAAGCTGACACTTAAAATTAATCATCACCCCGTCACTGGGCCTCAGTTTCTCAATAGCACAATGAGGAGATGGGATCTGGAGAATTCAGTTTTATTTCCGGTCCTATGAACTTACCAGAAGGCTTAGCCCATTCTATAATCAGACAGAATAATAATGTATGTGCTATGAGAGGCAAGTTAGATAATATGTATTAAAGTCCTCTGTAAAATGAGATTATTATTCTTATTGAGGTTATTAAAGTGATCTGTAAAGTTTATGAGATTATTATTGCTATTAATTATCATAATAATTGTTCCCTCTGCCTGGCTATTAACCATTATTCCCATTAGTTAGTTAATGCCACTATTACTGTCAGTTACACACCCACTGTTCCCTTACACTGTCACAATGTTTCACCCACCACCATGTCAGTCATTGAGAACCTTAGTACGCTTTTTTAAATGTAGGTTTCATTATTATTCAAGTGCGGTGAAGCCAACTGTCTTGCCAATGGGTTTAAGCCCTGGGTAAGTTCACTATGGATTCAAGGTGACCAAAGAAATTGACAGCAAAGCGTTCTTAGGGTGAAAGGGTTATACCCAACTTTATTTCCAGGTGGCAGTTCAGTCACTAGAATCCCATTCACTCAGAGCGAGTCTGCACGCAGTAAGCCAGTCTCTGCCTCTGGGCCCCTCTGTCTGCACACCCATCCTCTGGGCGCCTCTGCCTGCACAACCGTACCACACAGCTGTCCTCTGTGCCTCTCTGCACAGCGTCCCACACAGCCATCCTCTGGGCGTCTATCCTCGGTGCTGCCACCACTCCAGCCTCTGCTCTGCTCTCCTACAGCCTTACAGCCCTGCCACCATGTCACGCCCAGAGCACTGGGCAGAGCTCTTTATATAGAGTCAACAGCCATGTATGCCCACAGGTGTGCAGTGAGCTAGTCAATCAACCAGGGCCAGGTGAGAATCCTGGCCACAGGAACTCTCATTTTATCCACACGAACACATGAGGAGATGACTGCTAATGAAGAGATACGTTACTCACAGCTACCAAGAGGAGGAAACACACAGTGCAACACAGGGCCACATGGGGAGGCACTAGAATCAATCAGGAGGCAGAGGAATCCAGGAGAAAACATGGGCAGGAAACTTTACTGTGGTTTTCACAAGAAGGAATAGGTGAGGCAGGGTACGCAGGTGTAGGATTGCTGGTATGAATGATTTCAGCAGACCCTGAGGTAAAGGGGCTCTTCCTAATTGCCAGGTTCCTAGCGCTGGGCAGGGGAAAAATGGCCCAAAGGTGAAAGCCTTATAAAGCAGGTGATTGGGGTGTGTTCTGGGCTTGGCTGGCTTGCAAATGAAAGCACACGCCAGGATAGTTGTTTGCTATCTGTAGAAATTCGCTAATCCTGGAAAAGTCAGCACCTTCCAGTGTCAGTAAGGCCCCTGAAAGCATCAGAATAAAAAGACCTAATACACACACTGTCTAGGTATTGACCCTTACTCTCACAGTTAATTCAATTGAAATTGAGAGTTCACAGTTAAGAGAGGTCTTCATTTATTCACTCAACAAGCATATATTAAGCACTATGTTAAGCCCTGCAGTATAAAGAAGAAAAACAAATACTTTTCTTTAAGTGGAAGTAACATAATGAAACAAGAGAAAATGCCTCTGATAAATATTATAGTAAGAAATTCAGAAGAGGTCCCAAACACAGCCCAAAAGGGATCAGATTCCTCAGTGCCTTCTGCATTCTCCTCCCCACCAAATCCATAGCGGGGGCTCAGGAAGAGAGCCTGTGGCAAAAGAGCTGAAGAAACCCTCCCTGTCTTCTCCCAACAGCTCCTCGGTAAGGTCCTTTTGAATAAAACCTTTGAACAAAATAATTTTCCCTTCCCATTTCTGAGAACTGACTAAAAGGAAATCATGCAGTAGAAGGAAAAATCTGTATGCAAAAAGATGTCCATTGCAGAGCTACCAAAACTGGGGGGATAAAACCTAGAAGAACATAATGATTCAATATCAATGGAAGGGGTGTATAGCTCAGGGGTAGAGCGTTTGACTGCAAAACCAAAGGAGTAGTTGAACAAAGTACAGCACACCTACCAAGTTACTTGTGAGGCAAACAGAACCGTGGAAAGGCTCATAAGGAGCACAGACAGTGGAGCCAGTCTTTTGGGCAAGCTAGTTAATGTTCCTGAGTCTCAGTCTTCCCATTTGCAAAATGGTGCTAGCTAATAATAGTTGCTACCACACAGGGTTGTTGAGGAAATAAGTAAGATGATGCAGAAAAAGCACTCAGCAAACAGCTAGAATAGTGCTTGGTAAGTGCTGGCCATTACTGTTACCATCATTAATGTGATGTCAATTTATTGCGTGCACTTAATAAAACAAGGAAAAGGTTCCTAGTACAGTCTTAAGTGAAAAAAAATACAAAATAGTATGTAAACAAATTCTCTGAGCCTATGAGAAATATATATGAAGTATTTAAGTAGTTATATTGATAGCACATGGCATCATGAATAATATTTAATGAAAGATGTCTTTTAATCTTATTGAAAATTTCTCTCAATAAAAAATGAAAGGACAGAATATAAACATAAAACTAAAAATAAAAATGTAAGGGAACACTAGAAGCAATTGTATGGTAAGAAATTCAAAAAACATCAAAAATAAATTTGTCCTGTGTTTCACGTCTGCAGAGTTGATGAAACCTAATCACTTTCAATTTGGGGAGAGACATCTTTTTTTAGCATATAAAACTTTAACTCATCTCAGTATTTAGTAATAACATGCTAATGAAAACTGGTTCCAAGCTGCAGGTCGGTGTCATTGGTAGAAAATCAAGACAAATCATGGAGAAGAAAATAGAAAACCACCTATTCAATGCTGATAAATAGGAATTTATTTTGTATGTATAGTATTACTCAAATATGCAAAAAAATTGTACAAATAGCTATAGATATACTATAAATATAGATATAAAGAAATTAGAGATTGGAAATATGTTACTAATAGTAGCTATCTTTGAACTGGAAGATCATAGATGATAACCAATTCCTTCTTTATCCTTTCTAAAGTTTTCTATGGTTGGCATACAATACTTTTAAATTTGGGGGGAGGGAACTTTAAAAACTATACATTTTTTTTTAAAGCAAGGAATTATTAATGGAAAGGTGAGAGGGAGAGTGCAAGCCAGTAATGTCATAATTCCATAGTACATGTGATTGCTTACTCCCAAAAGTCCCTGAGTTGGGAGCTAAAAATAGAAAGAGCTGGGGCTGAATTTGGGGAGGCAACAGTTGCACACGAAGGGCCACAAGCAGGGCAGATTGAGATTAAGGCCAAGAGTGGGTGATTTGTAGGGAGGGAAGTTTGGCTTGGGGGTGGGGGCTGCATGAGGAGAAGGTAGTAGTACAGGGGTCCAGCTTAGAAAGGCTTCGGGGCAGGTATTGCTTCAGGAGTGGTTTCAAAGAGTTATTTTAAAAGTTCTGTGGAGGTACTGAGTTCCGTCTAATCCCAGAGTTAACAGCTAGGTCCTCCCCGCATCTCATTAGCCTATCAAGCAGCTTTCACTTGCAGAGCTGCTCATTTATGAATAGAGGTGGAAATAATATAAAAGGCATAAGTTATATCCACCCAATTCCTTCCCAAAGAATTATACATGCCCCGGTATGTCCTGACTTGAACTTTTCCTCTGAAGTCCTTTCAATCAAAAAATATGCAAACGTCCCATACTTCCAAAATTAGACAGGGCTTTAGAAGTAGTTTAGCCAAATGCCCTGATGGGTGCAAGGCACAGTGGTCCTTTTCTAAATGAGAAAACTGGAGCTGGGAGATTTGTCCTGGGTGACCGAGTAAGGTATGGTAGGGCTCCCCAGGATCTCTCTTTTCTGTATACTTTTTCCATTACCTCATGTTGTTCCTTTTTAAACAGGAAGAATCTTCCTTTGCTAGGATATGTGCATGCAATGTTATGTGCTGTCATAATAGTACTTATCTATATCTTGACAGAATAATACTTACATTTTGTCCTGACTGAATAATACTTACTGTTTATTGAGGCCTATGTGTTCTTTTTATAAGCTGTCATTTAATTCTCATAATAAGAAGGTATTATTAGACTTTATATTTAGACAAAGAAGCTGAGCATTAAAGCAGTTAAACAAACCATCCACTGTCACCCTGTTAGTGGTAGCAGAGCCAGGATCTGAACCCAGGCCATCTGAATCCCAAGTTAACCTTCCTGACTTTACACACATACACACACACACACACACACACACACACACACACACACACACACATACCATGGATATTATTTGGCCTTAAAAATGGAGGAAATACTGCTATTTGCAATAACATGGATAAATCAGGAGGATGTTTTGCTAAATGAAATAAGCTAGACACAGAAAGACAAATACTGCATGGTGTTACTTACATGTAGAATCTAAAAAAGTTGAAGTTATGGAAGCAGAGAACAGAAGGGTGGTTGCCAGAAGCTGGGGAGCTGGGAGAAATGGGAAGATGTTAGTCAAAGGAATCAAAGTTTCAGTTATACAAGATAAGTAAATTCTAGAGATCTAATGTATAGCAATGAGACTATAATTAACCATACTTTATTCTGTACTTGAAATTTGCTAAAAGGGTGAATCTTAAGTGTTATGGCCACATAAAAAAAAAAGAAAAGAAAATGGTAACTATCTGAGGTGATATATATATTAATTGATTGTGATAATCATTTTAAAACATGTTTGCATATCAAATCATCACACTGTCAAATATACCCCAGAAAAAAAATGTTTAAGTAAAAATATCTTGACTGTACAGAATAAAAAAGATAATGTGGTAGGGCTGGTCTTTGATGAGCTGGTTCTTCATTTAAAGTAAATCCAATAAATTCCTTAAAGTTCTTTCATTAGTCAAACTGTCTTTTCTTCAATTAAAATGGCAATATTTAAGCATCTTCACATTATATGAGAACTAAATTCCTAAATGTTTTAATTCTGGACAGCTCCATGGAGTTACCAGGGTAAGAATTTTTACCCCGGATTTGTTTCTATTTCACCTGGGTGTGCAAAGTATTACTATCCTGTATTACTATACTATGGCAATGCTTCACGTGCTCACGTGGGAAAAAAAGGAACCCAGGGTAAAAATTTTTTTTGTTGTTACAACTGTTAACATATTTTTATTTATTTATTTATTTATTTATTTTTGAGAGGGCATCTCTCATATTTATTGATCATATGGTTGTTAACAACAATAAAATTCTGCATAGGGGGCCCAATGCACAATCATTAATCAACCCCATGCCTAATTCTCAACAGTCTCCAATCTTCTGAAGCATAACGAACAAGTTTTTACATGAACAAGTTCTTACATAGTGAATAAGTTCTTACATGGTGAATAGTGCAAGGGCAGTCATCACAGAAACTTTCAGTTTTGATCATGCATCATGAACTATAAACAATCAGGTCAAATATGATTATTCATTTGATTTTTATACTTGATTTATATGTGAATCCCACATTTCTCCCTTATTACTATTATTATTATTATTTTTGATAATTATTTTTTATTGAAAGGTAGTTGACACACAGTATTACATTAGTTTCAGGTGTACAACACAGTGATTGAACATTTATATACATGATAATTCTAGGTACCAGCTATCACCATACCAAGTTGTTACAATATTTTGACTATATTCCTTATGCTATACATTACATCCCAGTTACTTATTTATTTTACAATTGGAAGTGTGTATTTTTTTTTTTTTTTGGTGAGGGCATCTCTCCTATTTATTGATCAAATGGTTGTTACCAACAATAAAATTCTGTATAGGGGAGTCAATGCTCAATGCACAATCATTAATCCACCCCAAGTCTAATTTTCATCAGTCTCCAATCTTCTGAAGCATAATGAACAGGTTCTTACATGGAGAACAAATTCTTACATAGTGAATAAGTTACATGGTGAACAGTACAAGGGCAATCTTCACAGAAACTTTCGGTTTTGATCATGCATTATGAACTACAAACAGTCAGTTCAAATATGAATATTTGTTTTATTTTTATACTTGATTTATATGTGGATACTACATTTCTCTCTTTATTATTATTATTTTTAATAAAATGCTGAAGTGGTAGGTAGATACAAGATAAAGGTAGAAAACATAGTTTAGTGCTGTAAGAGGGCAAATATAGATGATCAGGTGTGTGCCTATAGACTAAGTATTAATCCAAGCTAGACAAGGGCAACAAAACATCCACAGATGCAGAAGATCTCTCTCAAAACAGGGGGGGTGAGGTTCTAAGCCTCACCTCTGTTGATCCCCAATTTCTCACCTGATGGCCCCCCTGCGTCTGTGCCTGTCTTAGGTTGTTCCTCCCTTGAGGAATCTTACCCGTCTCTGACTAACCAGTCATCTTCCAGGGCCATACAGGGATATGTAACGTTGGCAAGTGAGAGAGAAGCAATATTGTTTGAAAAGGTTAGCTTTTTACTTTTTTGCAGATTTATGCCCTGTGGCTTCTATGCCCAGCATTTGTCTTGAGGTATCTTTACCACATGGAAGAATTATGATACTCGGTAATTTCGATATGAAGCACGAATACCCAGGGTAAAATTTTTATGATAACTGTTGAGGAGAAATCTTTGGTACTCCCTGTGTTGTTTTATTTTCCATTAAAATGACAATCTTCAAAAGTTTTGCATTGCAGAACATCAACTCTGGCATTTGAATTAAAAAATAAACAGCAAGGTGCCCTCCAATTCTTTACCAGTCTTTAGGACAAAGATCATTCAGAGTTCATCCTGAAAAGCTTCTAAATTTAGAGGTTTGCTGTTGGAGCAAAACTTTTATGTTCCAGCAATAGAACCAGGCAGGCTTTCCAAAGATGTCAGGTATGTGTTTGTGATGCTGTCACAGGCAGGATCAAGAGTATCTGTCCCTGTGTGCTGGTAACCTGGGAGGCCTCTTGCTTTATGTGCCAGGCACACAGATATCTGGGGCTGGCAGCAAAGGAGATTGCACTATAGTGAGCACAGGAGCTTTTGTTGATCCCATTTTGTCAGGCAAGAGTTTTTTTAACTTTTTTTATTTGAAAAGTATATATATGCACCTACTTGGTTTTTTCTTCAATGTCAAAGCTTACTGAAAGAAACAGGTCCCCCTCAACCCCTCACTACTAGTCCCTTTTTCTGCAGCTCAGAGGCAACCATGCTTTAAGCTGTTACATGGCCTATGAGTGTGGATATTTTAAGAGCAGAGGCAAACTGCTTTCCTCTGTTGGTGGGCTGTAAATCCCATAGAGAAAAACAAAAGAAGTTAGAGGGCAAGACCCCAGTGAGTGGTCAGAAAGGCTGCTTTGGTTTCTAGGTTTCTAAATCATTTCTTCAGGCTTGTTTTTCAAATCTTGATAATAGAGGTGATAGATTCCTCTACTCTCCCTTTCTTTCCTTCTTGACTCCTCCTATTCTTAAAGGACAAAGCATGGAGGAATTGGCGGGGAAGGGTCACTGGTAACAACAGGAACAGTTTGGATTGTTATTGAGCACTTACTATATTCCAGGCACTATCTATACATTTTTTCTCATTTCATCTTCATAACAATCCCATGAGGTAGGTGTTTTTATCCTTATTTTTATGGAAGAGAAAGTAAGAAAGATGAAATCATTTACTCAAGGATATGTAGCCACTAGGAAACAAAGCCAAATTTTGAACCTAGCTAGACTCTCCAACTCTAATGCTCCACTGGAAACACTTGGATTTTAAGTCTTTAGGGAGACAGAGGATACAGCTATCAAAGTGCTGAGCTTATAGAAGGAGTGAAAAATGACAGAGTACAAATTAGGGTGGGCTCTGGACTACCCGTGTATGAGAACTGCTCTGAAATCTGTATTAAAGCTCTGGGGAGGGCTCACTGCTCAAAAGGGTGCTTTGGACAGAGTATGACAGAAGCAGCATAGGTGAGCTTTTGAAAGTGAGAATTCCTGGCCTGGAAGGTGGTGTACCAGCCTCAAAAGGCAGGATTGCTTAAGAAACTGGGTCATTCAAGAAGCAAACTGGGTCTGCTGTACATATTCTTGGGAAAATTCAGCCCTTTCATACCTGCTGAAAGATTCCTCGGTGGACGGCAAATCAAGCGAGAGGGGACCACAGATGAACGAGACACACACTCAGAACCTGCTGGCTTTTGAAAGGACAGCAGTGCCAGGGACAGCAGAGGAAGATCAGTTGGAACTAGTACAGGCCTCATAAATGTCATGGGGCAAGAAGAAACTAGAGATGAAGTCAAAGTCTGCTGGGGCCAGCAGCAGGAATTTTATATGGACTCACAGCCAAGTGTGGTACAGACCATGGAGCAGCGCTAAGAGTGGCCGTTTTTTTAATTGGCCTGAGTCTGGGACTAGATGCCATGAGCAGGAGAACACACTTCCCTTAAGAGTTCATACCTCAGAGGGTTTTGCAGTACATCGTGTGAAAGCATGCTCAGGGTATTCCCTTGGAGAATCACGTGTACCCAGAGCAGACAGAGCAGAAGTAATCTATGACAAGCCTTTTCCAAACCATCAGGTTTCTTCTGAGACCAGAGGGGCCACCTGAATTCTCACTACTGAGGAAGTAATTCTGGAAGAGAGCCGGGTGAAATTGGATGTCCTTGGGGCAGAAGAATGAACAGAGCAGGGTGGATGCAAGCATGCCTGGCCCCTGAGGTCAGAGCCCAGGGCTCACAGCGATAACCAGCCCCCCTTATCTGCATCTAGTGTGGCCAGTCTGGTCACACAGAGGATCAGAGGCCACAGAAGCCCCAACTACTGGCATCTCAAACAAAGCGAGGATTGCCATCTTACCCCACTCCCAGGAGATGGGAAGCTCACTTCTCGTTTCAGTCGGGAGGAAAGACACTTTGTGGCAGATGATACTCTTGAGGGAAAAGCTCATTGAGGGGGAGAGGGAGTTCACCTTCCAGGTGGCAGAAGACTTACCTCTTTTTCCAGATCTCAAAATGGAAATTTTTCCAGCTATAGCTTTCCTTGCTGAATCTTAATTCTGTTTTTGACTTCAAGCTCTAACTGGCCTAGTGGGGCCCCTGGCTGTCTGAGATTGGAGCCTCAGAGGGACAATTCAAACCTTTCCTAGTAACTGCATTGCCAGGGAGAGTCAGACCTCTGTATCCAAAGGGCTTCAGAGGCGACACACATCTAACCTCACCAGAGAAGAAGGGAGGGAAGGGGTGGGACCCGGACTGGAGAGACTCAGATGCCATGAGCAAATAGTGTGTAGTGTTTACTCTTCTCTTCACTCAACACTCTGATGGAGTATTATGTAACAGACTTGCAGAAATATTAAATACATCTGTGGAGGAAAACAGGGTGGGGGTGGGGAGAGCAGAGACAGTTTGTTATTTATGATATTCTCTGTCTTCTGAAGAATAGAACTTTCTTGTTTGAAAGGTGATTAGTGTGGAAATGCAAGTTACAGAAAAAGAGATGGGAAGTGGACCAAGGTTTGTCTAGGAGGAAGGCGGCAGAGATCACGGAAAGGGAAGAAACCCAAGCCTGTAGCTAGAGAGCAGCCCAGAGAGAGGGAGTCTGGTGGGAAAACGGGAGTAGCTAGTACCAAGGAAGGAACATAGGTGAGGGAGCCAAGATGCTTAAAGGGAATGGTTACAGAGTTTTGCAGTGTGAGATGCCATGTAATTCTCTTTGTGAAACCTTAAGTAAAATCTCTATTCATCAGTGATTTGCAACGGGGATTTGCTGCCAGGGAGGAACTCAAAGACCCCAGCCGTGTTCAGGAGCTGGGCAAAAACACAGTGTGAGTGTCACATTCCAAGACATAGTCAGTGTTCATGGTTTCACAATATTTGGGAGAAAGGGAAGAGAATCAGAGAAGGCCCCTCAGAAGAGGTGGCACCAGAGATGGGCCTTAAAGGACAACCAACATTCCGACTACAATTGGGGATGGAGGACTTTAAGTGTGACAGGCCTAGAGAGGAGGCAGAGGTCCCAAAGTGTTTGGTATGCTTAGGGAGTGATGATGTACTACATTCTGGTCACTGCATGGGGTAGGGAAGCAGCTGGACAGAAAAAATGAATGGCTGAAGCAATTATGGGTGCTTGGCCACCTTCAGACCCTAAAGGCTGTCATGGCTGCTCTGGAGAGCAAAACAAGGACTGCCATATGGTACTTGCAAAAAGACAGAATATAGTAAAATATGCCATATCCCTGAAAGGAGAAGAAACAGATCTGAAGATCCTCTGGCCTCCAGCTCAAAGCTGCTGCCTTCAAATGGCCATGCTGACCTGAATTGTAAACACGGCATAAAATAAATCACTTTACAGCTTAATCTCACTCCTGGACTTGAGAGCTCTGCCACTATTCCAGTCCCAGCTGAGGAAAAGGCTGCCACCCAGCTGTGTGCACTGATTACCAGGTAGGTATTACTCCCAGGGCCCTCCAGCAATGCTAAAACCACCTGCATTCTGGCTGCCTGAGGAGCTCACACACACACACCTGGAGGCCTCTGCTGGTCTCCAGGGCTATCTGTCCTGTGGATCCCCTCACTCCCTTCCACTCTCAGAGTTGTGATCAATCACCCGGCACCTGTCTGCCCAATAGTGTGAGGATGCAGATGAGTCTTAGTGGATCCCAGGGGGTCGGGAAACACTTTCTTCCTCTCAGGTCCCCTTGACCTCAAAAAGTAGAGATCATTCCATCAGTTAATAGACACATATTTAACACCTACTAGGTTCATTATGATACAAAATGATTAAGACATGATCCCTGACCTCAAGGATTGCAGAGGGTTCTCAGTTGGGAAAGGTAGGTAAGTAAACATGAACATCAGTACAATAACTGCTGGAGAAGTATGGAAGGCTGCTGTAGGAAGACAGAGGGAAGCTACTGTCTTGCCAATGGGTCTCAGCCCCAGGGCAAGTTTGCTATGGATTCAATGTGGACCAAAGAAATCGACAGCAAAACGTTCTGGGGTTAAAGGGTTATACCCAACTTTATTTCCAGGTGGCAGGTCAGTCGTTAGAATCCTGTTCACTCAGAGAGAGTCTGCATGCAGCAAGCTGGTCTCTGCCTCTGGGCCTCTCTGCCTGCACAGCTGCCCCACACAGCTGTCCTCTGGGCCTCTCTGCACAGCTGTCCCACACAGCCATCCTCTGGGCCTCTATCCTCAGCACTGCCACCTCTCCAGCCTCTGCTCTGCTCTCCTGTAGCCTTGCAGCCCTGCCACCGTGTTGCACCCAGAGCACTGGGCAGAGCTCTTTATATAGAGTCAACAGCCATGTATTGCCCACAGGTGTGCAGTGAGCTAGTCATCCAGGGCCAGGTGAGAATCCTGGCCACAGGAACTCTCATTTTATCCACAGCTACCTAGTACCAAGGCCAATTGGAAGGAGAGGAGAGTTTCCCAGGAGAGAGAACCCAGAGCTGACTCCTGGAAGGAAAGGCAGGAGCTAGCCTAATGAGTGGGGTGAAGGGGAAGAGGCAGCGTAAGAGGTAAATGAGTGAGACATAGATGGGAACGGCCTGCAGACAGAAAAAGTGTGCAATGTGTGCTGTTCACTGAGGCTATAGAAATAGGCCACAGGGTGCATCAAGAAGGTCCTTCTATGCACTGCCAGCAAACTGGGACTTGATGAAGGCAGTGAGGGTCCATGGGTGCTCAGTCGCCTGCCTACTATAGGAAAAGCAAAAAGCCGTACAAGATGTATCAACTATATTCCAGTAAGAAATATGGATATGGAAAGGCACACAGAGAGGGAAATGAGAATAGAGTCATAACAGAAGCTGGGAATGCAGGGTTTAGAAAATCCAGAGAACATCTGAGTTCCATAAAATAAAGATTCTTTGTCCCCTATAGATTAGGTGGGGTCTTTTCCATGGCAAATGTAAAGTGAGTATGTACATTAGAATAATAAATACTTACCTGTGCCGAAGCCCTCATAAAAATCAGAGTGCAGCTAGTGGAAATCAGTGGACACACCCAGTGAAAATCAAATCAGGAGGAATGTGTTATACTCAATCTCAACTTTAGTGAATTTGTCTTTAGAGAAATTTGTTTGTGGGGATATAGCATTTAGTAAAAGTGGTTATTTGGCTTTCTCAGGGTGAAGAAGAAAAAGGTGAGAATTTTTTTTAAAAGCCATACAAAAAAGGAAATGGTCTACTCTTTGACTCAACATTGAACAAAACAGTCTTAATAACAAATATTAATGATTTAATCAGAAATTATAATATTGGATGGGGACAGGGATGACAGCTTCCTCAACAGGAAATAGCCATATGTTTTATGAAAATACAGAATACCTGGATACTTGGAAGTAACTGAAGGTTGTTGCTTGTGGAGAATCAAGTGAGAAGGGTGGGAGATCGAACTGCTATTCCACTACTAGACTTGTGGTAAATTTAACTGTAAATAAGCTTTTTAGAAATATAATTGTATGTCTGTATTAATATAAATCATTTTTTTAAGTATCTGTGTATGAACCCCACCTTCACTATTCAATAACTGAGTGACCAAGGGCCAACTCTTTACCCTCTGTGGCTTAGTTTATTAACCTGTAAAATGGGATAATAACACCTATTTTGTTGGGTTATTATGAAGATTAAAAGATATGTATAAACTGCCTACCAAAGTCTGGAGCATAATAGGAACTCAATAAATGGTAGGCATTCTTTTTTTAGTAAGAGATAGAAAAGAGGCCTGAAAAGCATGTATAAAAAGCCTGAACTTATGCCTTTTATATTATTTCCATCTCTGCTCATTGGAACCTATTCCATTATTTAGCAAAGGCATGACTGTATTCATAAAGTATAAAAGAGAGAAGTTATAATTCTGATATCAGAAGCCAAAAAGTAGTTAAATGTTTCAAAATCAGGAGGTATACTCATCCTTAAAAAAATATTTGAAGAAACATATAGACAAAATAATGCCCTTTGGGGAAACTATCTGCGTATAGGGATTTGGGACACCTCTGGTTTGCATATACATTTAAAATAAAACGTAACCTAGGATTTGAAAGGGGTGACATAAACAAATTTACAGAGAAAGGCAGTTTCCCTGCGCCGTCTAGCGACCACGGTTCTAGTTCCTTTCACCTCTCAGGCCCTAGATTTCCCGATTGCATACAAGGGGTCAAAATAAAAAGATCTCTATGCCTCATCCCATGCTTTCAAGTTCTGTGATCTTGGTAGTTTTCCCTTGGGACGTGGCAATAAACATGGAACTCAGGTTTTTCATTAGACTCCTAACACAGATGCATTTCCTTAACAGGTCCCTACCTAAAACTAAGTATTTCCGAACCAGCCACCCTTGGATTGGGTCTCGTCGCGCTCTGCAACCGACACCCACCACGTAGCGGGAAACCCAAGCAGCCCCGGCGGCTACCGCCTAGGGTGGGAACTACATCTCCCAAGGTGCCCCGGGACAGGGGGCGCCCACTCGGATTGGGCCAGGGCTCGGTGACACTCGGTGTTTTGGCCCGGAAGATCACATGTTTCCTTTGTTGTGAGCAGCGGCAGAGACTTGGTGGCTGGTGGAGACGCTGGCGCTGGCGAGAAGGCTGCGCCGCTGGCCGCTAAGGGACCGCGGGGGCCGCCGCTGCTGGTCACTGCTGCCAGCCGCTTCCATCCTTCGCCGAGAGGTACCGGGGGATGACAGCTCCGGGACTGGCCGAAGGGCGAGGAACCGGCCAGAGCCGGGGGCGGAGGGGCGGCCGAGGTCACGGGGGTGTCTGCAGGAGGGAAACCAGAAGCCAGCCGCCGGCCTCGGATCCAGATGAAGGATCTGAGGACACATTACAGCTGGGGCTGCAGGGCCCTTGTTTGGGGCGAGGGATCTTCAGGACTCCCCTGGGGGTCTTAAGCCCTGGCTCGGTAGCGACAGTCCTGAAAAGGAGAGCATCGCCGCTTCCTGGCACTACTGCCCCCGAACCGCAGAGCTGCTGGCGTGCCCCGCCGGGGAAGGGCTGGGAGGAGCATGGCCGCCGGGTCTGGGGGAGCAGGTGCGGGTCACCCCGCCTCCGCGGGGGCGGGAGCAGCTGGCGGACGGGGTTGGAAGAGGCGTCCCGCATGGTGCCGACGGGCTTCAAACGGGATACTGCTCTTCTTTATAATCAGAGGACGCACTGAGAATGCGCAGGTCTCAAGTCAAGCCTTCCCGGTTGGTGGGGGCGACCACTGGTCACGTCGGGGAGGGCTGACGAGGTCAAGGTGGGTCCCAGATCTCCGGGCCAAAGAAACTCCATTAAAGCGGTTGCGAAATGATCTCGGCGCTGTCACCTGACCGTTACCCCACCCCACCCCCACCCCGTGCAAGCCTTTGTTTACCACGGACCGCCGCGGGGCCCGCGCCGCGAACCCGGCCCTCGAGCGACCGTCCCCTGGGAACAGGGGCGGGCGGCGGAGCGGACGTTCCGCTGGCGGAGTCCCCACCCAATCTCCCCCCTTCCTACCACTCCAGGACTCGGTTTCTTAATTTAGTTCCTAATGTCCTCGCCCCCATATTCTGGACCCTTGGTGCCAAGACTGTTAACCCGGCAGGGATTGGGCGCCTGCGGTGGCCTGCGGGCGGACCGGGCGAGCTCCGAGTGTTTATTGGCGGCGTGTAGTCGCTAGGTGGCCCGCCGGGGCAGTTCCTCAACGCCCCCTTGAAGGTGAGCTGGAGGGCGCGTGGGAGCGCGCGCGCGGCCTGTGCTGGCACTAGGAGTGGAGCTGGCGGCGCGCGCTCCCGCGCGGAAGGACCCTAATAGGAGGCTCAGCCGCCCTGCCGCTCCCGGGCGCCCGCCGCGGCTCCTGCTCCAGCCTGCCTGTAGGCAGTTCTGGGGCCGCAGCGGACGGCAGCCGAAAACCAGCCCTGGAAAACAACTCCCCTTTAACTGGTGTCGCTTTATCTAACAAGATAGTGGGGAAGGAAGTCCTCACGTGAATGTGTTCCTGCAGGCTCCGTAAACAAGGTTTAAATAGCTAACTAAGGACTAGAACGCCATAGTTTAGGGTACCATAGTCACCCCTGAGGCAGTGATTATTAACAATTTTAGTGGACTTGCCCTCGATCAGCTTTTTGAAAATCACGTTTTAGGATTTGCAGCTACAGACTGTTTAGGTCCACCAGCTGAGGCTGATTTTTATTAGGTACATAGATTTTAAATCTGCCTGTTGTCGACTAAGGTGGAAAATTAGAATTCTGGTTTTTGAAAAGATATCTTGAGGATATCCTCCTAAAAGTTAAGATTCTTCATACCCCAGCTTAGGTGGGAAGTATATTTTGGGGGGATTATAGCTCAGTCTCCTATGTATAAATAATCCCCGTGGTAATTAAAATTTTGTGAAAGTGAATTACAGTTGTGTTGTTTTAAAATTGTGAATTAAGGTGACAGTGATAAAATCTACAAGAACAATAATTTAGCCGTAATGTGTTAGATATGAGATTTTCCTGATTTCATGAGTTAATAGGGTAGTTGGGGCTTATCAAATTTTCTTTATGTGTACATCTGTAGGAATTTACCCAAGACTTCATGCTTTTCTGTGGGAGGTAGATTGAGCTCCCTAGGTGAAGCAGGAATTGAGTATGAACAGTTCTCATTGGTTATGCATTAATATATTTTAAAAATTTAAGTGGAGATGACCGACTACACCAAAAGATGCAGCTTGTGATTCCAGACTTTCTCATCACTTGTGCATGGAGAGTATTTAACGTATCTAAATAAGTATAAAATGCAAACCTCTAACCTTTTTAAAAACAAAACCACCACTCAAAAGCCTGCTTAGCCAAAAGCCTGTGGCTCAGTCTTTAAACAGAAGAAGAAATAATATTCTGAGTTAGGGCCGCCATCAGCTTTAATTTAACCTTTCCTGGCTTTTGTCCAAGTTGCAAAAACCTTAGTGATTCATCACAAATTTTTTTCTGCTATTTTATTAAAACTCAAAGGTCAAGCTGGTGAAAAATGCTATTTATTACATAAGCGACTACAGTTATTTTTATATATACTTTCTCTTATAGAAATCTGGGACATCCTTTTTCAATAAATACTTAGATATGACTGTATAATGAAAAATGTAAATAAAATACCCTCATAAATATATGAAAACTACATCTTTTATGATTCTGTTGTGACAGAAACAAGAGTATGTGGCTGCCTGGCAGCTGTTGACCTTTTAAAAGCCTTATTCTTTCTCCTGTTAAAAAACACAATAGCTAAACAAAGTCTTTCACTGAAAAGTTTGTCACTCTGCCTAAATTCATCACCCAAGGGGTACTTCAGCATTTGGCACATCTTAAGGTCTACTAATTCAATATTTACAAGTGATTAGGCTGTATTCTATACTCAGTGGTTTCTAAAGGTTATTTCCGTAAATAATTTTTGTCAACACTAAGTAAACAAAATTATGGACTTACAAGTGCTTTTATACATAAAGAAATTTCCTAAAATACTGGATCTCAAACTTGTTCATGTGGCAGAGTACTGGGTAGTGTCTTTGCAGATTTAGTTATTCTAGGAAGAACCAAAAAAATTTTTACTAACAAAATATATATATATACTTCAATTTTAAAATAAAACAATGCATTAAATACATAAGTATGTTAGGATGAAACTAAATGACTAAGTTTCCATATCAAGTCTAGTGAGAAGCATGAGTAGGCTCAATAGGGAAACTTGATACCAGATGTGATGCCTGATGATTAGTAATTTTTTTTCTTCCTTTGGGGGCTGGGGAATATTAGTAGCCAAGAGTCTTAAGGGAAACACTGAATTCAGAAAGTTGGTATTTTTGTTCTGCAATTTGGGAGAAGATAGTTTTGTTTTGCTTTCTTTTTGGTTATAGAACCAAATCATTTGGTCTGACACATTATTTAAGGACTCCTGAATTTTTCATCAATCAAAGTCATAATATATTGACCGTTTAAGGTTCTAGTAAACAAGGAATCATCACTAGTTGCTTTAATTCTAGACAAAAAAAATGAAAAATTATAGTTGGTTTCTGATATTTTATTGTGGGTAATATGTTCTTGGTTGTTTCATTAAGAAATTAGAAATGTTGAAATAGCAGCTTGAAGACTGGACTTCAAATATTAAACATTTGTAAAACTTGGTTTATGAACCACTGCTCCAAAAATAAAGCCTTAAATTGAAAACTTAAGAGGGTAAATTTATCATGTTTTTAAAGTAGTCATTTAAATAGAGTGGTTCAAATAAATAAACTAGCGTTTGAGAAAATAGAGATTCGAAAATACCTGATATTTTTTAAAAACTGCTTGGTTCTACCTAGTATGTTGAGTAGTTTTCTAGTTATTTTAAATAATGGATTTACTATGTTTTAATTGTTTGCAGGCTGTCCTTTTGATTTATTACAAATCTTTAAAAATGTCTATTTTTTTATTGAAGTATCATCTTGTATTGGTTTCAAGTATACAACACAATTGTTCAACAGTTACCCATGTTATTAAATCATTAGTGCAATAGTTCACTATATCTTTGGTTAATCTTTTAGTTTGCTATGTTCTCCAGTCAAAGTTAAATTTGAGAAAATGGAGTTGTGTAGAACATAGCATGTGACAATTCACTACTGAGGTTGTAGGGCCCATGTTAGTCAAAATGTTGGTTTCCTTTGCAGTCTGTTATTTATTACTCTTTATAAGCCCCTCATTAATCCATACTATCTCGAAGGCTGATACTACTTTCTTTGTATAGGATTGCCGCATTCTAAAGGAACAATAAGCTTGATTGCAATATAGCTACATTCTAGATCAATTCTGATATTATATTTCCTTTGGACTTTGTACACTAACCTCCTCTGTTCCTTGCCTTTACCTATTAGATTGGTAAGTATTACCTAAAATCCCTGCAGAAAATGGCCAGGTGAATATCCTTGCCCTTTCTACCCCGTAACGTATAATTCTAGATCAGATCAGTCATGGGAGAATCTATTCCAATTTATACCTGTGTTGTCTGCTAGAAAGACACTGAGAATTTGAATCCATATTAGTATCAGTCTTGGAGTTCTTACTTGGTTCTGATCTTAGTCAGCCCCACATGTCTTAAATTGGATCTGAACCCAATAGTTGTGACACAGTGCCAGAGAATATGCTCTCTCTAAATGTTTCTTGAATTGACCCAAATCCTTATGTTGGCTCAGGATCTTACATTAGGAAGGAACACTTACTTAGCTAGGATTAACGATCCCCTAATTTGCCCAAATTAAAATAATTCTTTAGCAAGAGTACACACAAGTTAGACTGACTTATGCAAGTAAGGAAGAATGCAAGATAGCATTCACTTCACAGGATATAGAGATGTGTGTTTGTGCATATATGTAGAAAAAAATCAGTAGTCCGTATCTTGGTTTTCAGGATCAACTTTTGTACTGGCCTAAACTTGTTAAGAATTTATGAGATCTATTTATAGATATCTGGGCCAGAAACCAGAACCCCTTATGTTTAAATACTATTGCTATTCTGTGCACAGTTAAAAGGTTCAACAAAGCAGAAGATGCCTTTATGTATTAAAATATTTAAAAATAACTACTTGATAAACTTGGAGATTCTATGTAGATAATCTGAGGATTAAAAACATGGATTTTTTTTTTCCTGAATTGCCCAGGAATTTTATGATTTTCTCAAACTGATTCCATAGTTATATGATGACTAAATTGTTTGCTTTTGGTAATATTGATAGACCCACTCAGAATTATTTAATGGCCCCAAACTCAGATGAAACATCAATTACCAGATGCTCTTCAAATATCCAATGCAGAATTATCACAAAATAACATACCTTCTCATCTCAGTGCCACCATTAGCTTGCTGTTGACACTAATATTTGTTTACTCGTCTTTGACTCAAGAAACCTTACTGCAAGTGTCAAGTAAGGAAGTTGATAAATAAGGAAACTACTTTATATGTAAATTAGCATGAATTATTAATTTGCTTTAAGGAATGTTTATTCAGTAATTCTTTTCTATGCAAAAGTAAACTTCGCATCAGAAACTGAAATCAACTGAAAACTTTTTTCAACATACTAGTAAATAATGCTAAGTGTACATTAAATAATTAATACCTGATTATATATGTTGGTATCTATTTATTTTAGGTGTGGAAACACAAATATTTTGACTGGGGCTTTGATCAAGCAAATGCTAAGAGGGTAATATATTCATAGTGTTTATAAACTGTCTAAACGTTGTTATTTGAGAATCTAAGCCATTTTCCTTTCTTTAGCCAGGAGTCACTTAGGCCATTCAGAGTAACAAGGAAAAATTCTGTCCTCAAGATCAAAAAGGAAGGCATTGTCACAGTCATTTCTGTTACCAAGTGAGGTATTTACCAGTTCATTTTTGCTCCTTCCTGATATCTTCAGTCTTCTGCTACATTTTTCTTCAGTCTAACGGACACTAAAATAAGTTATCTCTACTTATTTTCTGGGATATAGGCCCAAAACATGTACTTTTAAATAAACTTAGCCATCAGAAACTAGATCAATAAATTTATGAGTTCTGCAATTGGAAATAAACTTTAGAGTACCCTTAGCCAGAGTAAGAAAAGTCTTCCTTTCAAGTGAGAGTGTAGCTCCAGGAATAAAGCTCCTGAAGAAAGGAGAGAGAGAAAGGGGTATGTAAGATAAATTTTAGCCGAAATAAGCAGGCAAAGAGAGGCAACAAAGGGCCAGGTAGTTATATTTGAATGCCACTCCCCGGTGATGTTCTGTGGTCTGGGTATTACAGGCTGGGAAAGTCACACCAGGTCAGGGAGGTGGGGGCTTATAAGGGATTAGGAGGGGGAGGAGTGGGCAAGCTAGCCTAGGGGGTGTGGAGAGATATGATTGGCTAAAAGTGACATAATAGACAACTAGAAACTTTTTTTCCTTCCAAGAGGGAGGAGGCTGACATCCAGGTCTTTTTTTTTTTTTTTAATTGAAGGGTAGTTGACACACAGTATTACATTAGTTTCAGGTGTACAACACAGTGATTCAACATTTATATACATGATAATTCTAGCTACCAGCTATCACCATACAAAGTTGTTACAATATTTTGACTATATTCCTTATGACATCCAGGTCTTAGTTGGCACATCAGAAGGATGGAATTCAGGAAGAGCTGTCCCCTTTCCATATAAGACATGGACCTTGGGGTCTGGTCTGTTCTCTCCCTATGGCACCTCTCTGTTCTGTTTGCATGTCCTTGTTTTTTCTTCCTCCAGCCTAACATTCCAGCCTTTTGGTCATAATGGGCGATGACTCCATCAGGCTACTTCTGGCTGACAAGGGGCGTCGTGGGGGTTTGAGGCTGGTATTAGGCTGAAGGAGGGGGTTTAGTGGGAAGAGGTGTGTAACGGTGAAGTAACATTTGGTTGGTGGCGACCCGGGTCATCTGGGTTAGCTGCTGTTGGAAGAACCTGAGGACACAAGGGGCAACTAAGAGTAAACCACAAACTGTTATTAAGGGGCCTAGTAGGAGCATTAGCCAGGCCATTATGGGGAACTGGAATTCTGGATTGAGTTTATATCTCAATGACTAGTATTAAGATTTAGTATAGGTAAGACTGCATTTTTGAAACAATGCTTTTCTCTAAAACCACCCTTATTTTTATTAGAAGTAGCCAGATTAAGAAAATAATTAATAGTTGGCTTGATTATTTGCATAAGTGCAGCAAGAAGAGCAATTGATTACATAGGCTCTTTTAAATATGCTTTGCTGGAACTTTTTATAAGGAATTTCAGATTGGACTTTTAAGGGCTTCTTGAGGCCAGAAAGCCAACCCAGACTTGCCATCAGGTTGTGCCTGCAGTACCTGTAGATTTGGGTGAATTTCTATCTTCTTGAGGTTCCTAAGACATTCCTGAGGTTCCTTCACCTGCCAGGAAGTGACCTTCTTTACTCACCTGGTAAGGCTGCTGGGAACTCTGTAAGCAAGGTACCAGGTAGGTTCTTCTAAGGGACTTTGTTGGCTTTATAAAGTCAACCTATTCCTTAAAGCTATCTGTTCATATCTGAGTTTACACACGTGTCTCTCAGGTATGACGTTCCAGTCAAAGCCTTGGTAATATAACCAGTGTTTTTAATTGCTCCTCTTACAAGGAAAGCAGATTCTTACTGAACTTGTGCAAGTAAATATACTGCCATGAAATATAAAAATAGTCACTGAGAGTTTTTAAATTCTGGAGGGATCAGGTAGAGAGAAAGATAAAGTTTCAATTCTGCTTATAAAGGCAGTCATTTACTAAACTGTTGTCAGATTAAGAGAAAAAGCTTAAAACACTTTATCAGCAACATTTGAAACAAAAAGCTACAAAATCTTCTTTAGTTTACTTAATCTTATGTAACTAATACTTGTTCTGCTGAAATCTAGTTCTTTACTAGCTTAAGAGTAATAAAACAGTGACTATAAATAATAAAAGACTTACAAATGACAGTGGTTAAAGATCTGATGAGAGCTTACTGTAAGACAGTTGATATAAGAAAATTCTGATATTTCTGTTGACAAAACATTCAGTAACAAAGTTTAGCATTATTCTTTTTGACAGTGTTTTCTAGGTAATTAAGCAGGTAATTATATATCAGATAAATAAGTTAAATTAGCCAAATACTTTCTCCAATGAGAAAAAGTTCTCCTCTGACATGTTCTAGGGGCCCTCTGGAAAATGTCAGAGTTAACTAGAGGTAAAAGCACCTTTTTGAATTTGATTTTGGGAAGTTGTCAGAAGAAAGTTTCTTTGGCACTTGCTTAAATAGGATTATAGGTTGCCATGAAGCAATACTTATCTACTTAATTAGAATGACAACAAAATACCTTAAAGGCAAATAAAGAAGGTTACACAGTTGTTGGTAAACTTTAGCTTTTAGTCTTTTTAATATTAAGATCTTATTTTCTTAAATACTCCGACAACTCATTGAGACTTTCAGCATAAGAAACTGCTTTGATAAAACAATTAGAGAACTTTTTACAATTTTTCAATATTAGGAGCAGACTAACAGTTAAGAAAACTGTCTTTTTAACTGAAAACAAAATTCTAATTTTGCTGTGTACTTGATACCGAGACTCATTTGCTTTAATTTTATATAGCATGACCATATTAAATTCTTCACAAACTTTCTACAACCTTTTTACATTTAGATTTCTCCCTCTAAATAAACAGCTGTACTTTAGAACAAAGTTACTTTCTTTTATTAAAAGACACATTCTTTAGTATGCAGAAATGTTTTCCTTATTACTTTAAGTAGTTTTAATTAGAACTTAAAACCATTAGGTACCTTAATTTTTAGTGAACACTGAGAAGCAGGCTATTGTAAACTGTTACACTAGCATTCTTTAGATTGACAAATTTATGAACATTTTATAATTTCTGTTAACTATGAGGTTTACAACCCAATCTCTCACTAAGCACAAAGTATCTTTTTAACTTAGCAAAACTTTAAGGTTTTAGGTTACTACAAAGATTTCTAGGCTGTAGATAGGTATACACACTGTAACACACAATTAAAAGGTGTTCACTTGCCACACTTATTTAGTTCACTCATTCATTCGTAACAACTATGCTAGATTACTTACAAGACCTTTACTGAATATTAGACAGAGCCAAGCCTTTAAGCATTTTATTCTTAAAAGATTTAGCAGATAACATGACTTAAATGACCTTAGGTAAACTTAGGCAGCTAAGCTAACAAGGACATGCCTCAGCCAAACCTAAATTAGCATTAATGCTTAACATTTTTTATCAGATTTTCTGGAAGTTTTAGAATGCCCAGTTTTCACGAGCACTTGTTTTTAAATAAAATGTTTTTCATCTATACACTTAGACACAAACGTATAAACTGAGATACAACAACTACAGTCAGCAGCACCCCTCCCACAAAAACATATACACAGACAGACAAACCGATATAAAGACTTGAGTCACTGATATCTAATTGCCTTCTCTCTCTTTAGCGTCTAGTCCATGGCTTCTGGAACCAGAGGGCGGGAGGAGCGTGTTCTGGTGGGGGAAGAGGGCAAGGAATGTGGAAGGAGAGGGGGAGAGGGTGGTGCAGCCACCGGAAGAGGAGAGCAGGACAATGGCATGGTTGAGAATGTAGGACTTTAAGATGGCAGCGACACGTGTGAAGACAAAGGACTTAAAGATGGGGGGGGATAGCGAACTGAGGGAGGTGGGCGACTGAGGTCTTCTGGAGGATCTGAAAAGGAAGGACTGGGCAGAGTAAGAGGCTGACAATCTTTAACTGGAGATCGGGCCAGGAGAACCTGAGTCATTGAACACTTAACATAAAGGTCTGGACAGGAGTGCAAAGTCCAAAAAGCCTGCACATATGGGATTTCACTCTACTCTCTACTCCAGTGGCAATAATTAATCAAGGTGGTGAGGAGGCTAAAATTGAAAGTTCCCTCAGGGCGCCAGCGAGATTGATTGTCCAAGGGATACTGAGGCCTGGCCTCAGAGCAAAGAAAGACTAGCTTCTATTTGTGAACTTCCCAGGACAAATATAGAGTAGCCAAATTAGAAATGAGACACCACAGTGGGGTCTGAGCCTCTGCTTTTGAGGGCTGGTTCCCCATGTCTGCGCCACTTCTCAACTAATCCTGCTGAGAGGAGCACCCAGCGTCCCAAGTGTGCCAAGTCAGGGGAGACGTCCTGGGAGCCTGGGTGAGGGACGTCTCCCCCACCACAGGGCCAGGGGCGGGCCGGATGCCTGTAGACATCCTGGGGCCTGGGATAGGGACATCTCCCATACCGCAGGGCCAGGGGCAGGCCGGATGCGTGCAGACGTCCTGGGGCCTAGGGTAGGGATGTCTCCCATACCGCAGGGCCAGGGGCAGGCCAGATGCCTGCAGAGGGTGGGCAGGATGCCCCACCTGGACGTAGCTACGATTTCTAACGGACCAGGTGAAATGGCATTAGGGAAGGAAACAGACTGGGGGAAACTGAGGGACTCACCAGAAAATAGTCCATGCAGCGGAGAGCAGGCTGAGGTACTGGGTCGGGGAAGGAGAGGGCGGGGCCACTGGTGGCTGGTCGGGGCCCCACACTCATTGTCCTTCCTGGATTTCGGCACCAAATGTAAGATAAATTTTAGCTGAAATAAGCAGGCAAAGAGAGGCAACAAAGGGCCAGGTAGTTTATTTGAATGCCACTCCCGGGTGATGTTCCACCGTCTGGGTATTACAGGCCAGGGAAGTCACACCCGGTCAGGGAGGTGGGGGCTTATAAGGGATTTGGAGAGGGAGGAGTGGGCAAGCTATCCTAGGGCAAGCTATACCTAGAGGTATGATTGGCTAAAGGTGACATAATAGACAACTAGAAACTTTTTTTCCTTCCAAGAGGGAGGAGGTTGACATCCGGGTCTTAGTTGGCACATCAGAAGGATGGAATTCAGGAAGAGCTGTCCCCTTTCCATATAAGGTACGGACCTTGGGGTCTGGTCTGTTCTCCCCCTATGGCATCTCTCTGTTCTGTTTGCATGTCCTTGTTTTTCCTTCCTCCAGCCTAACAGGGTATATACTACCTTCTCTAGACAAATCGTGTGACTTAGGCAGTCTATCATTGACAGGAGAGTCTGATTACCCTGCATCCACTAATTTATCTAGATAGAACTTTCAGTCATTCTATTTCTTTGTAACAAAACATTTTTTCCTAGTGGGAGTAATGATGCTTTGATATTTGCAAAATTTTTACAGGAATTCAATCTGTAATTTTATGTTTTGTTTGCTTGACTGTATATGAGTTCATTTATGATAAATCTTGAACCTGTATTAGATCCTATACTTTGAGAGGTGATTAAACTTGTCTTCACCTTTTTAACCACTACTTTTTAAAAAATTTATTTACAAAAGTAAAATACTTCATTTGTGTAAAATGGGAATACAAAGGCTAGTGTTGCATCTGGAAGCCCAGATAATATACTTTGAAGTGCATCTCATATTTCTCAGACTCTTCTGGGCGAATCACTTATCCTGTCGTCAGTAGGAAGAGTTTGTATTTTGTGCTATCGTGGCAACTGGTTAATGGGAAAGTTCTCAGAAAATATAGAGAAAGTGAGAATGACCAAAAAGCGAGGCCAAAGCTGCCTGGGAGGAAACAGCCCAGATTTAGGAGATAGTCTGTCTAACATACAAAACAATGAATAAGTATCTTGTTGTTATTGAATACTTTGTAATAGCCTGTGATTTTATAGCTGTTCTAATCCAGGATTTTCAGTTTTACATTGAGTAAAAAAGCAGTGGAAGGAAGACTTCTTGTCAGTCAATAATCAAGGAACCAGCTATGAAAATAAGGGGCAGAAAATAGCATAAGACAGACCCCTTAACTCCCATAAAGTTTTGATCAGCCTTATGTTAATAATAGTTAATTCATTCAATACACTATCCTCATATTTATCACATACAGATACAATAAGATATCAAACAACAGTGTCAGACACAGTAAGGTTATTGGCTATATAGAAAGCATAGTATCGTTTTTAGCCAAAAGGGAAATTCTTAGTTCTTGTAGTGTTATTCTGTTCTACATTCTGAACACATTTTCATTTAAATGTTGAGAAAACAAAAATATGTGGCAGCAAAGGCTTGAGATTTTTAAGGTCAGTATTATATCACTAGTCAAAAACAATAGTTTGTGTGAGTTTTTTGAACCTGAAATGCAATAAGCATTTAAGTCAAATAAGCTAATATGAAAAATAAGTTCTAGATTTAGGATGCTGCCTTGTGATTAATTCAACCATAATTTGAATTTAGATGAGTAAAGCATTAAGATTAAAATGTGAGTTATAATCCATATTACCATAGTTTGTGTTTATCATGATTGAATGTTTTATCACTTGTAATATTACACACTTGAAACTTTTGGCAGTTTGAACAACAAAAAAAATGGACATGGAGGCACAGTAGTGATCTCTCCATATATTGACTGTTTTTGAGATAACTACAGATAAAAAGCATATTTGAGATATTTGCTGCTACCCATATACAGGAGCTTGGAATTTAGAAGTGATTATATACATTATAAATGAATATTGTAATCTATGTATATGTGCATGTGCTTACAGATGTGCACACACTTGCATGGACAGCCATAACCCAAGACGTTGGATGACCTGCAGTGAGGCAAACATGGACTCTCTAAATAATAAAGAAAATCTTAAAAGAGATGGGAAGAAACTTCTTTTCTTCTTAGTTAGCAGTAAATTTTAAAAGTAAGAGTAAAACATTTTTAACTCATATGATTTTATACATGTAATTATTATAACTAACACAATAAAATGAAGCTTTTATTTTCAGGCAATTCTGTTACCTAAAACCTTCAAAGTATACTTAGATTGCAGTTCAAAATCTAGTTTACTTGGATCATATGTGTAGACAAACACTCCCTCAAATTTAAGAGAAATTAATCTTTTTTTTTTTTTTTTGGTGGGGTCTTTGCCTGGTTTTGGTATTAGGGTAATGTTGGCTTCATAGAATGAGTTTGGGAGTATTCCCTCCTCTTCTATTTTTTGGAAAACTTTTAGGAGAATGGGTATTATGTCTTCTCTGTGTGTCTGATAAAATTCCGAGGTAAATCTGTCTAGCCCGGTGTTTTGTTTTTGGGTAGTTTTTTGATTACCGTTTCAATTTCTTTGCTCGTAATTGGTTTGTTTAACTTTTGTGTTTCTTCCTTGGTCAGTCTTGGAAGGTTGTATTTTTCTAGGAAGTTGTCCATTTCTTCTAGGTTTTCCAGCTTGTTGACATATAGGTTTTCATAGTAGTCTTTAATAATTCTTTGTATTTCTGTGGAGTCTGTTGTGATATTTCCGTTCTCATTTCTGATTCTGTTGATTTGTGTTGATTCTCTTTTTCTCTTAATAAGTTTGGCTAGAGGCTTATCTATTTTGTTTATTTTCTCAAAGAACCAGCTCTTGGTTTCATTGATTTTTGCTATTGTTTTATTCTTCTCAATTTTGTTTATTTCTTCTCTGATCTTTATTATGTCCCTCCTTCTGCTGACTTTAAGCCTCATTTGTTCTTCTTTTTCCAATTTTGATAATCGTGATGTTAGACTATTCATTTGGGATTGTTCTTGCTTCTTCAAGTGTGCCTGGATAGCTATATACTTTCCTCTTAAGACTGCTTTTGCTGCGTCCCACAGAAATTGGGGCTTTGTGTTATTGTTGTCATTTGTTTCTGTATATTCCTTGATCTCTATTTTAATTTGTTTGTTGATCCATTGATTATTTAGGAGCATGTTGTTAAGCCTCCATGTGTTTGTGAGCCTTTTTGTTTTCTTTGTAGAATTTATTTCTAGTTTTATACCTTTGTGGTCTGAAAAATTGGTTGGTAGAATTTCAATATTTTGGATTTTGCTGAGGCTCTTTTTGTGGCCTAGTATCTGGTCTATTCTGGAGAATGTTCCATGTGCACTTGAGAAGAATGTATATCCTGTTGCTTTTGGATGTAGAGTTCTATAGATGTCTGTTAGGTCCATCTGCTCTACTGTGTTGTTCAGTGCTTCCGTGTCCTTACTTATTTTCTGCCTGGTGGATCTATCCTTTGGGGTGAGTGGTGTGTTGAAGTCTCCTAAAGTGAATGCATTGCAGTCTATTTACTTCTGTTAGTATTTGTTTCACATATGTTGGTGTTCCTGTGTTGGGTGCATATATATTTAGAATGGTTATATCCTCTTGTTGGACTGAGCCCTTTATCATTATGTAATGTCCTTCTTTATCTCTTGTTACTTTCTTTGTTTTCAAGTCTATTTTGTCTGATATTAGTACTGCAACCCCTGCTTTCTTCTCGCTGTTGTTTGCCTGAAATATGTTTTTCCATCCCTTGACTTTTAGTCTGTACATGTCTTTGGGTTTGAGGTGAGTTTCTTGTAAGCAGCATATAGACGGGTCTTGCCTTTTTATCCATTCTGTTACTCTGTGTCTTTTGATTGGTGCATTAAGTCCATTTACATTTAGGGTGACTATTGAAAGATATGTACTTATTGCCATTGCAGGCTTTAAATTCGTGGTTACCAAAGGTTCAAGGTTAGCCTCTTTAGTATCTTACTGCCTAACTTAGCTTGCTTATTGAGCCATTATATACACTGTCTGGAGATTCTTTTCTTCTCTCCCTTCTTATTCCTCCTCCTCCATTCTTCATATGTTGGGTGTTCTGTTCTGTGCTCTTTCTAGGAGTGCTCCCATCTAGAGCAGTCCCTGTAAGATGCCTGTAGAGGTGGTTTGTGGGAAGCAAATTCCCTCAGCTTTTGCTTGTCTGGGAATTGTTTAATCCCACCATCATATTTAAATGATAGTCGTGCTGGATACAGTATCCTTGGTTCAAGGCCCTTCTGTTTCATTGCATTAAATATATCATGCCATTGTCTTCTGGCCTGTAGGGTTTCTGTCAAGAAGTTTGATGTTAGCCTGATGGGTTTTCCTTTATAGGTGACCTTTTTCTCTCTAGCTGCCTTTAAAACTCTTTCCTTGTCCTTGATATTTGCCATTTTAATTATTATGTATATTGGTGTTGTCCTCCTTGGATCCTTTCTGTTGGGGGTTCTGTGTATTTCCGTGGTCTGTTCGATTATTTCCTCCCCCAGTTTGGGGAAGTTTTCAGCAATTATTTCTTCCAAGATACTTTCCATCCCTTTTCCTCTCTCTTCTTCTTCTGGTACCCCTATAATACGGATATTGTTCCTTTTGGATTGGTCACACCATTCTCTTAATATTGTTTCATTCCTGGAGATCCTTCTATCTCTCTCTATGTCAGCTTCTATGCGTTCCTGTTCTCTGGTTTCAGTTCCATCAATGGCCTCTTGCATCTTACCCATTCTGCTTATAAATCCTTCCAGAGTTTGTTTCATTTCTGTGATCTCCTTTCTGGCATCTGTGATCTCCCTCCGGACTTCATCCCATTTCTCTTGCACATTTCTCTGCATCTTTATCAGCATGTTTATGATTTTTATTTTGAATTCTTTGTCAGGAAGAATGGTTAGGTCTGTCTCCTTCTCTGGTGTCTCTGTGATCTTGGTTTGCCTGTAATTTTGTCTTTTCATGGTGATAGGAATAGTTTGCAGAGCTGGGACGAGTGACGCCTGGAAGAACTTCCCTTCTTGTTGGTTTGTGGCCTTCCTCTCCTGGGAGAACAGTGTCCTCTAGTGGCTTGTGCTGGGTAGCTGCACACAGACAGGGCTTCTGCTTCCTGCCCAGCTGCTATGGAGTTTATCTCCGCTGTTGCTGTGAGCATGGCCTGGCTCAGGCTGCTGCTCCAAAGTGGTGGAGTCACGTTGGAGGGGGAGCTGCCAGGAGGCTATTTATCTCTGTAAGGGGCCTCCGTGTTCCCTGCAGCCCAGGGGATTAGAGTGCCCAGAGACCCCCGGGTTCCCTACCTCCGGACTAAGTGCCCCGCCCTGCCTCTTTAAGACTTCCGAAAGCACCCACCAAAACAAAACAACAACCACAAAAAAAAAAAATGGCCACTCGTTTTTCTTTATTCTCCGGCGCCAGCCTCGGGCACCCGCTCACCAGTCTTGCTGCCCTGTTTCCCTAGTATTGGGGTCCCTATCCCTTTAAGACTTCCAAAAAGTGCTTGCCAAAACAAAACAACAACAAAAAAAAATGGCCACTCACTTTTCTTTTGTTCTCCGGCGCCGGCCTCCGATACCCGCTCACCGGTCTTGCTGCCCTGTTTCTCTAGTATTGGGGTCCCTGTCCCTTTAAGACTTCCAAAAAGCACTCACCACAGCAAAACAACAACAACAACAAAAAATGGCTGCTCGGTTTTCTTTTGTTTTCCGGCACCGGCCTCCGATACCCACTCGCTGTTCTTGCTGCCCTGTTTCCCTAGTATTGGGGTCCCTGTCCCTTTAAGACTTCCAAAAAGCACTCACCGCAACAAAACAACAAAAGAAAAAAAATGGCCGCCCGCTTTTCTTTTGTCCTCCAGCGCCGGCCTCCGGTACCCGCTCACCGTTCTTGCTGCCCTGTTTCCCTAGTATCCAGGGCCCCACACATGCACTCTGTGTGTGCTCTGGTCTGGATGGCTGAGGCTGGGTGTTCAGCAGTCCTGGGCTCCC
Organism: Manis javanica; assembly: GCF_040802235.1. Classification (NCBI taxonomy): domain Eukaryota; kingdom Metazoa; phylum Chordata; class Mammalia; order Pholidota; family Manidae; genus Manis; species Manis javanica. The sequence continues at coordinate 123,013,756 of NC_133158.1, read as the reverse complement.
TCTCCCTCCCGCTCTGACTCCTCTCCTCCCACCGGGAGCTGGGGGGAGAGGCGCTCGGGTCCCGCCGGGCTGGGGCTTGTATCTTACCCCCTTTGTGAGGCGCTGGGTTCTCACAGGTGTGGATGTGGTCTGGATGTTGTCCTGTGTCCTCTGGTCTTTATTCTAGGAAGAGTTGTCTTTGTTATATTTTCATAGATATATGTGGTTTTGGGAGGAGATTTCCACTGCTCTACTCACGTCGCCATCTTGGCTCCCAAGAGAAATTAATCTTACTGACTAAAACACCTGATAGTAATTTTGTTGACATTGCTCCAAAACCAGCCATTCATAAGCATTCTTTGGGTTTATTTACTTTGTGTGTCTTCATTAAATAGGCCTTCATGAGCTTCCATTGCTGTAACTATTTCATTATATCATGAACCTTTGTTGTACATTTAGAAAATAATGTTCATGTTTATTTGTATACTTAAAATTTTCTTTTTTTTTTTGACTTATAAGTGAGGTAAAGTTTATCAGTCTTTCACTTAAACTTTGTAAATAGTTTTTGCCTATTTAGAAAATTGTCTTAATGCTGTACATAAAATCCTAAGGCTGTAAACCAACTTTTTCATCAACTATAGTACCAACCTCATAAGGTGGTTGTGATGATTAAGTTAAATAATCTGTGTAAAGAGTTTAGAAAATGCCAGACACTTGGTAAACAGTGAAAAAAAGATTAGTGTTGTTGGTACTGTTGTTCTGTTTTGTTTTTTAATGCATACTTTGTCTTTCTTCAAACTAGTTGACACATAATTAGTACACAAGATTTAACTCTTTATAATTCTTAAGGACTTACCTGGTAGATTTCCCAAACTACCTTAGTTTTTGCCAGAATTTTTAGAGGGGCCAAAGTGACCCTTCTTCAGTCATTTTAGGATGCTTAAAATCAGCCCAGTCTGCATGCCCACATCAAGGATTTCCCTTTCATTATACTGTCTCTGAATCCCCACCTAGTGATCCCAGGTGAAAATAGTATTTGTTTTGAGTCTTTATTCCATTTGGCTTATAAAATTTCTTCAGCTTTTTTTCTGATTTGATTTGCATAATTGGGGCTTGGAGAGAGGAATAATAGAAGAGAAAAGCATGAATGAAATGTAAACATTTAGGTGTCCTTCAAATGTTATTATAGCCAGGTAACTTTCCCCTAAACAATTGGAATATCCTGCTGTACATCTGCCCAGAGAAAAATGCAAGCACCTAGATATCAGGCAGATTAAGTGCTGATTTATATGAAGAGGTCAAAAATATTTAATGGAAGTTTAAGTGGGAGCTATGCTGTTCATCCCAGTGTGGCCTCTTATATTATTTATCTTTTTGTGAATTGTTATTTATCCTTCTGTGAATATGCTTTGTCTCAACTATATTTAGAAAAAACATACTCTCAATAGCAGTGTCTCACATTTCTGTAGACTGTTGGCCTAGCATCGTATCTTGACAATAGTAGGCACACAATAAGTGTTTGTTGATGATGATAATGATGGAAGTGACAAAATTAAGTAAACTCAATAAGGGAATTGATGAAAGCTCAAAATATCTAGTAAATATTGGAACAGGATATCTGGGTCATTAGGATGATTGAGAAAAAACAGCGAAGATAATAAGAGTATGAAAAAGAAGAATCTATGTAATAGAATGAATTGCTTCTTGATTTGACATTTCATATTTTTTTGCCAGTGATGTCACATGAGAACTTAAAAAATGTGATACAAGTTCAACCATTGTGGAAAGCAATATGGAGGTTCCTCAAAAAACTAAACATAGAAATACTGTTTGACCCAAGAATTCCACTCCTAGGAATTTACCCAAAGAATACAAGTTCTCAGATTCAAAAAGACATATGTACCCCTAATGTTTATTGCAGCACTGTGTACAGTAGCCAAGATAGGGAAGCAACTTAAGTGTCCATCAGAAGATGAATGGATAAAGATGATGTGATACATATACACAATGGAATACTATTCAGCCATAAGAAAGAAACAAATCCTACCATTTGCAACAACATGGATGGAGCTGGAGGGTATTATGCTCAGTGAAATAAAGCAGGCAGAGAAAGACAAGTACCAAGTAATTTCCCTCATTTATGGAGTATAACAACAAAGCAAAACTGAAGGAACAAAACAGCAGCAGACAGCAGACTCACAAACTCCCAAGAAGGGACTAGGGGTTATCAAAGGGATAGATGGGGGAGGGCAGGTTGGGAGGGAGGGAGAAGGGAATTGAGAGGTATTATGATTAGTACACATGGTGTGGGGTGGATTATGGGGAAGACAGTGTAGCACAGAGAAGACAATGACTCTGTGGCATTTGTCTTTCTTCAAACTAGTTGACACATAATTAGTACACAAGATTTAACTCTTTATAATTCTTAAGGACTTACCTGGTAGATTTCCCAAACTACCATTGCAGTGACTGCAATGGGGTTTGAGGGGGGACTTGATAATATTGGTGGGTGAATGTAGTAACCACTTTGTTTTTCAAATGAAACCTTCATAATAGTATATATCATTAATACCAATACCTTAATTTTAAAAATTGTGAAAAAAGAAAGGGATACAATTTAATATAGGATATACAAAGTACAGTCTTAAATAAGATGGTTAGCTCTCAAGTCTTAGTTTTATTTGTGACTTATGAATGTAGGATGGCATCCCATTTATTGGGTTTTCTCTGATAACTCTTAACCTTTATGCTGCTATATAGTTAGACCTGGATGTCTGATTGTTGAAATATTTCAGGAAGAATCTGGGACCTGTAGAAAGGATTGTGTGTGGGATTGTAAGGTCATGGGAATAGTTAACAGTTACTCTGAGTGCTCTTAAGACAATTAGAAATAAATTTTGGATCACATACCAACTTACAGAAATGTGAAAAGAGAGTAAAAGAACCACATTAAAAATCAAAATTTAAGAGAATTGACAGTTCCAGCCCAGTGCCTCAACCCTTTAGTTTACCTATTCATAGTCAATCCTGAGGGAGATTTGGGATGTTTCTTACTAGAAGTGGGAGCAGAGTATAGATAATATGTATTTTAAAAACTAAAAACAAAGTGCTACATATTTACCATGGAATTTTGGGGGGAAATAGAGAAAAACAGAAGATAAATTTCTAACATTTTGGCATATATGCCTCCTTTTCTATCCACAGACACACTGATACATGAATTTTTCAATTAGCATGTTTTGTGGTCCACTTTTCACTTACTCTCTGGTTAATGCTTCCCTTGTAATTAAATAGTCTTTAATTAAAGTCATAACTTTTAATGACTTGCATAGACTGTGTTTCATCCTTAAGATGTACTGTTGTTTTAACTAATCCCCTCTTGTAGGGCATTCAGATTGTTTTAAGTACTTTCTATTAATACAGCATTAAACATATCTGTAGATAAATCTTTACAAATATTCCTGATTATTTCCTTAATTGGGATTGCTAGAAAGGGACTTGCTGGTCAAACAATATACATATTTTTAAAAGCTGTTGATAGATACAGCTGAATCACTCCCTAGCAACACTATATTAAGATAATAAACATTTGTCTTAAGACTGTGAATGTAGTCGAATTCTGTAGCTTACAGCATTCAGACTTAACTCTAAAGTTATTAGGTAAAACCTAGCTATGTAAAAAGGGAGATAGAAGTTCATTAGTAATTGACAAAATACATAGTATCTTTTCAGCTTGAGAGCTTAAAGAATACTATTGTAAATTACCCAGAACAAATTTTTATATTTTAGTTTTTATTAAAACGAAATAGTGTTCTATACCCAATATGAAATTGTGTGATTTTTGTTGCAGTGTTTACATCAAAATGAAGTTGTTTGAATACTGAAAATTGAATTTTTTTTTTTTAATTTTTAGCCACCTAGAGAGGATCTCTAACAGTCATTTCTCAACAATTACCTAGTCAACTGATGTAACAATGGTACTAATATTGGGACGAAGACTAAACAGAGAGGATCTTGGGGTGCGTGATTCCCCAGCAACTAAGCGTAAAGTTTTTGAAATGGACCCCAAATCTCTGACAGGCCGTGAGTTTTTTGACTTCTCTTCAGGATCATCCCATGCTGAAAACATACTCCAGATATTTAATGAATTCCGAGATAGCCGCTTATTCACAGATGTTATCATTTGTGTGGAAGGAAAAGAATTTCCTTGCCATAGGGCTGTTCTCTCAGCCTGTAGTAGCTACTTCAGAGCTATGTTTTGCAATGACCACAGGGAAAGCCGAGAGATGTTAGTTGAAATCAATGGTATTTTAGCTGAAGCTATGGAATGTTTTTTGCAGTATGTTTATACTGGAAAGGTGAAGATCACCACAGAGAATGTACAGTATCTCTTTGAAACATCAAGCCTCTTTCAGATTAGTGTTCTCCGGGATGCATGTGCCAAGTTCTTGGAGGAGCAACTTGATCCCTGTAATTGCTTAGGAATCCAGCGCTTTGCTGATACCCATTCCCTGAAAACCCTCTTCACAAAGTGCAAGACTTTTGCCTTACAGACTTTTGAGGATGTGTCCCAGCATGAAGAATTTCTTGAGCTTGACAAAGATGAACTTATTGATTATATTTGTAGTGATGAACTTGTTATTGGTAAAGAAGAGATGGTTTTTGAAGCCGTCATGCGTTGGGTCTATCGTGCTGTTGATCTGAGAAGACCACTGTTACATGAGCTCCTAACTCATGTGAGACTCCCTCTGTTACATCCCAACTACTTTGTTCAAACAGTTGAGGTAGACCAGTTGATCCAGAATTCTCCTGAGTGTTACCAGTTGTTGCATGAAGCCAGACGGTACCACATACTTGGGAATGAAATGATGTCTCCAAGGACTAGGCCACGCAGGTAAGAAGACTTTACAAATTAAGTGCAGCATGATTAACAAAAGTTTTTGTTTTTAAAATATTTTTAAACCTCCTGGGTATAAATCTCCAGTATAGTCATTTATATGTATTGTCTAAATGTGGCTTTATAAAATTTAAGATTAGTTTTGGATTATGTAAATCATTAGAATATCTCTCCCAGTAAAGACTAGACTCAACACTAGCGTTTTTTGTTATTCTGAACTATGCAAGGATATTGCAAAGGGTCTTTATAACTGTGCATGTCTTAATATATTTCTGCTAATTTTTCTTAACCTTTTAGGGTCCCAGATCAATCCACTTTTCTTTCCTACGGATGTTTGGATATAAAGTAACTAAAAACTTCGGTGGCCCTTCCTTGACTACTTCTACTTATAAAAAAACAATTTGCATATTCACAGATAGTCTTTTTCCTTATGGACCACATGAAATATAGGTGTGACATAAGTAAGCTGGTATATGTTGAGTGGATTCTCAGGTGTAAAACCTAGGTTTTAGATCTTTTCTCATTGCCACAGTTAACTACATTTAATGTCAATCTTAATTTTTAAATTTTTTTCTGATAATAAATATGGCATCATCATAGAGAGTTTCAAAAATTTGTGTTTAGAGGTAGGAGTGCAATTAAGTGCTATCATATATATCTTCCTACAGTGGGTTATTTCTGAAAAACATGTATAGATTTTATTATTTTTTATTACAGAAAAATAAAATTATTTTTGATGGCAGAACAGAATCTTTTTAATATTTCTCAAGCAAAGCCAACATTTTGTCATAAAAAACACAACATAAAATTTATCATATTAACCATTTTTAAGTCTCCCATTCAGTAGTGTTAAATATTCACTTTGTTGGGAAGCTAATGTTTATTTTCCCATACCATCTCCACTTTTCCTATAAATTTACTATAACATAGCACTCAACTCACATTTTAGATTTGATTTTTGATTATCATTGTTTTGGAATGTGATTTAAATTCAGCGTATTGTGAGATAGCATGTCTTTAAAATCTACACTAGTTCAGATATAGCAAGATACAATGTTTCTCATATATAGAATGAGAATGATGATAAACAGTGCTTCTCAGGTTTTACCATTGAAACTATTAAATGCAATAATCCTGAAGGTACTCAGCATAGAAAGTGGTGTATAGAAAGTGACTAAACATAATTAGCTATTAATGTTTATATAGTATAGTGTAGGTCTGAACCTTTTTTAAAAAAAATTCCCAGTACTTGACAGTGTGAACTCTATAAATTAGATACAACGTAGGGTAACTATTATCACAAAAAATAACGTAACAGTGCTTTGTATTAGGGTTAGAGTGTACTTTTTCTTTTAAAGATGGCTGACTTTACTTAAAAGTAATTGTTTTATAAGAAAAATTTTATTCCTGTTGAACAAAGGACAAAAAAACTTTATTCTGTAAACATACTGATGATTTCTTTTTAAAGTTCCTTTTTTTTTTTTTTTTTAAGGACTACTAGGAGACTTAGATTGAACTTAAGAATTTGAAAGACCAAGGTTCTTAAATGTATTAATTTAAAAAGATGAACACCTTTGGGCCTGGTCCAGAACTTTACTGAACACACAGTATCCCCGCAAGGGGAAAATCATGTATTTTTTTTCCAGACTCCCTTTGCAGCAAACCGAATGGTTTGGAGTCAAATAGAGCTGATAATACCTATCCCACATATCTCCTATCCACATAGGATTAGAATAGGGACCAAGACATATATGTTGTAAAATCAAAGTAAGTCATTTATCATTAACATTACTTATAAAGTTATGACCGAAATGAAATCAAATTGCAGCCTAAGGTAATTGGGCTAAGATAATAAATAACTTTTTGATTCACTTAATTATTTGATTACAAAAACGTATTACATCGAGATTTTAAGAGAATCCATTTCATACAGTAAAACACATCCATATGTATGATTACAATGTTGCCTCTCTTTAGGAGGCAGGTAGAAAAAAACAAACTACAATGTGGGTGAATGTAGTAACCACATTGTTTTTTCATATAATCCTTTATAAGAGTGTGTATCAATAATACCTTAACAAAAAAATATATATATAGTTACATCAGTTTTGCAGTCTATTGTAAATATAATAGCAGATAGTTTGTAGGCATTATGTAAGAAATGTAAAAAGGAAACCTTTCTTTTACAACTCTTTCATCACCTGTTTCTTATATTTTGTCTTTCATTTAATCTATTACTGCATTTTAGTACTAATCACTAGGAATTTCATTATCTGAATAACATGTATTATTTGTACAAGTTCTCATCTTTCTGTAAAACTCCAAACTTCTTTGAAAGAGGAGTGATGTCTTTCACCCCTCTGACTTCTGCTCCAGTCACTCTACTGAAACTCCTCTCAAGCAGGTCACCACTGACCTTCTATTTGCTATTTGTCAGCCTCTTTTCAGTCTTTATTCACCTTAATCTCTCTTAAGGATTTGTCATTAATTGCTTTGGAAACTCTCCTTCATTAGCTTCTGGAGTAGCATTTTCCTTGTGGTCCTCTTTTCCAGCTGCTCTTTCTCAACTTGATCATTCTATATCTAATCTCTAAAATGTCGATAATCCCCTTAGTTCACATCTCTTTGTCTTGCCCTATATACTTTCCTAGGTGATCTCATCTATTCTCATGATGTTTTAATTACCATGTATGTTAGGACTATCAAACCTCTATCTCCAGCCCAGACTTTTCTCTTTCATTCATTCATTCAGCCAATGTTCTTTTTTTTAAATTTTATATACATATATAGTTTTTTACTTGAGGATACATCTTAAAACAATAACATAGGTAAAATAACATCATACTTAAAGTTAATTATAATTTTTCCATATTATCTAATTCATATTCATATTTCCCCAGTCTTTTCCAAACTATTCTTAATGAATGTGGATCCAATTCAGGCACACTCATTGCATCTCCTTATTTCCATAAAGTCCCTTTTATTTCAGAACAGTTTCTTTTTCATAATTCTGACTTGTTGATGGGTAGGTTGTCCAGAAAAACATTTCACCTTCTGTATTAGGTTGCTTCCTTACGGTGTAACCTAGCTGCATTTGGCTGTGTTTCCTGGACACTAGAAGTTAGCAATCTAAGCTTCAGCTTGATAGAGACAAGTTGAATATTTTAGGCTAGAATTCATCCTAGGTGATGTATATCATATTACATCACATCAGGAGACACAGCATGTCTGGTTGTCCCACCATTAATGATGCAAAGATTAACTCTGGATTAGAGTGATGACAATCTGACCCCAACACTGTACGGTTAGGTTATATTCCTCACATCAGCCAATGTTTCTTCAGTGTTTATCCTATGTCATATATTCTCCGTAGCTCAATCCATACTAGATAGTCTACCTGTATATACCCAGATGTCTTTTAAAGGGCAGAGAAAACCCAAGGTACATTATTAGAAACTGAGTGTGTTGGTTTCCTAGAAAGAGGATATAGGCCAATCTTAAGAGCATGAAATTATCTTTGGTAATTGCACTGCCAGTTGCAAACCCTCTGGTGCATGGAGAAACAACACTGAAAGCCTGTCACAGAAGGAGTAAAGCTTAGGAATAGTTGTCTTTTTATTAATATGCATTATGCAATTTTAAATCTCTACCAATTTATATTACTATTTTTAATAAACACCAAGTGCAAGCTTAACAATGTGTTCAGAGAATTTGCTTCAGAGTCAGGCCTAGACTAGAATCTGGCTCTACACAACTAGTTAATTCCATGACATTGGGCAGGGCATTTTAATTTTGCCATGTATCAATTTCCTCGTCTATAAAGCATAATATCACCCTTGTAAGATTGTTTTGAGTAGGGGAAATACCATATGAAAAATGCATAACCTAGTATTTCACCCAAAAATGCTTAATAAAATTATCACTGGCTTCATAAACAAAATAAAACACATTATAAATTTGTGCTATGCTTTTACAGAGTAGGAATTTGTGGCTTGAGAGAGAAATGCTTGCTATCAAATCATTTATTTTAAGCATAAGTTGTTCATATCTGTGGGAAAAAATTTATGCTGTTTGCCACTCCATTGAACAATAAGAGATAGCTAAGATTTAATTAGATCATCATTTTGAGATTGGAGTCAGTTAATTACTTGTCTCTAGTACTTTCTACTTCCTCTTAATAATCAGTTACTATACAATGAAAAGAGAAAACTAATTTCCATAATGAGGACAAGGTTCAAGTTCCTAATTGGAAACCAGTGAAAAGACTTAAGATTTTATTTTTTAAGAAATAGTATTTTAAATGCACTATTCTGAATTTTTATTCCAATCCCTCTTAAGAATGATAATTTACTATATTAAAGGATGCGTGGTTTACCATTTTTATGCATGTTATTAGTTCATTGTTATTTTGAAGCCACACATTTTTTACATAAAAGTATACATATAAGTCTCCTTCTACCTGACCCTTGAAATATCAGTTTCCCTCCCCAAAGACACCTCTGTTATCAGTTTTGAAATATTTTTTAGAAATTGTCTTTGCATATGGAAGTGGATGTGTTGTATGTACAAAACACACATACAAAAAAACTTCATATTCTTTGTAATACAGGTGATAGGATACTACATTCACAGCTCTGCACCTTGTTTTTATCACTTAAAAGTGTCTTGGTGATCTGTATCAACTACAGGCCTTCATTAATTTTTTCTTTTACTCTTTATTATGGAAAATTCCAAATTATTTCTGTAAGAGCTGTATAGTACCCCATTTATAAATACCATAATTTTTTTAATTCCTCTTTTAATGATGGACATTTGGGTCATTTCTAGATTTTTTTCCACCACAAATAATGCTCAGTGAATATTCTTGTACATGTTTGTATACATACACTGATAATTTATAGCATGAATTCTCTAAGTGGAATTAGTCATAGGATATGTGTATTTTACATTTGAGAAGGTATTGTAAAAATTTCCTACCAATTGATACTGTAGCCCAAAATGTGAAGTGCCTATTTCTCCACTCCTTTGCCAACCTACCATGTATTATTGGATTTTGTAAATCTCTGCTGCTCTGGAAAGTAAAAATGACATCTCATAATTTTAATTTGCATTTTCTTTTTAAAAAGTATGGAAGATTGAGCATCTTTTCCTGAGTTTGAAAACCATTTATAGGTTGTTTTATTCTGCAGTCCATTCTAATGAACTCTAGAATTCTAGTAGCAAGTAATTGCATTGAGTTTACCAGCTTAAGCATAAATGGAGGATACATTAAAAGTGTACAGGGGTCACTGTCCTGCAGAGCCTAAGGGCAAAAATTCAGCAGGACCTCAGGAAGCCTGGAACAGGCCACTGAAACCAAGCTGTGCCTTCTCTACCTCTTGCCTCTGCTTTTCTCTGTATGTCTGTATCATTCTCTTGCAGAAGTTTGGCTGGCTATAGCCACTCATGGGTTTTGGGTTTCTGTATTACAAATTCAGTCATTCAGAGAGACTGAAGCTCTCCTTTTGTGGAGAGAGAATCTCTGATTCAGCCAGACGATCTTCCCTGGACAGTTACCTGTGGTCATAGGAGCTGTTTCACGTAACAAATATGTGATGCCTCCATACATATGAGCAGATGACCCAGAAGTGGCTATTAATGGTAAGGTGTGATCTTTCTTAACTTGGGTCAAAGAGGAGGACATAGGGACATTTATGTTTATTGGAGAAAATTTAGAGAATGACTTAAGCAGCAGAAGTCACCCATATTCTTCAAAAGGGTAACACTGTAACATTTGGCCTTATTCATCTCGTTTATTTTCTATGAATTTATTACTTTTACAGAATCGTAATCTACTTCATAGTTAGCTTTTATCATTTTATATATGGTAAACATTTCCATGACTTGAAATCAAGTACAATATACCATAACCATCCCACACACATATCAACTCTTCCTGATTTTTTTACCATTAAGTGAGATGAACATCTTTGTGGCTATTTAAGCACATCTGTAATTAGTTCCTGATGATAAATTCTTAGGTAATTGCTGATTTTTAAGAGTTAACATTTTGGGTCTTTTGACCACTACATCCGTTTATTTATAGAACCCATTCTGCCTATTCCAGTTTCATATGGAAAGCTTGACCACACAAGTTGATACTGTGTCCTCACCAAGTTTAGAAAGTTACAGGGTTTGTGGCTGTCATACTGTCTTAAAGCGTCATTTATGTTGATGATTTCACCATGATCTAGCAATTCCCTTAAGTTCAGGAATTTATATACATATATATTAACTTGCACTAAGAAATGCAACTGTCAGACAGACAAGATATTTTAAATAGACCTGTCAGCATATTCTCTTATGGTTAAGTCACTTAGATGGGAAGCCATAGTTTTCGAAGGTTGTTTGACAAGCATGGAATCCAAACAAAGGGAGCTAGTAGATCTCAAGAATCAAGAGTCCTCTGAGCTAGTACAGCTTGAGGAAATCTCACTCACCATATATTCTTAACAAAGAACCTATAGTGTTCAAGTTAGCTTAGTTAAGTTTCTCCTTCCTTTAGACAGTAACTTGTTTAACTTGTCAATAACTTGATACAGGATACATTTGCCTCTGATTATTAACTCATTCACTTATTTACTGCCTTTAGGACTGACCAATCCTTTCTTCTAATATACAGTTGACCCTTGAATTGCACAGGTCCACTTAGATGTGTGCATTTGTGTTTTTCAATAAATATATTGGAAAATTTTTTTGGAGATCTACAACAATTTGAAAAAAAATATTTTCTCTAGCTTAATTTATTGTACGAGTACAGTATATAATACATATACAAAATTATGTATTAATCAACTGTTTGTGTTATCAGTAAGGCTACCAGTCAATAGTAGGCTATTAGTAGTTAAGTTTTGGGAGAATCAAAAAGTAATAGGTGGATTTTCAACTCACAGGGATTGACACCCCTAACCCCCACATTGTTTGAGGGCCAACCATATATTGTTTCTTTAGATAAATTAATGTATTCGGTTTACTGGTAACTCATATCTTAGAGACTAGTGAGCATTCAGTCTCTTTACGGCTTAAAGTCTCATCTCTGTTTTAATCCATTATTTTGATTTTATGGCTTAATTTTCAGATACTTCTGAGTCTTAGAATAGTGAATAGAGTATATCACTAACATCTCTCCTTTCGAACTTAATGAAACACAGTGTCTTTCCTACTTGGTTTTTTTTAATAGATTAAGTTATTCTTCCCATTAGCCAGGATCACCTTTTGGCCCCTTTTTCTTGATGACAGCTAGTTTGATGATTCACCTGTCTCTGGTATATTTGGCATTAATAATTATTTCTGTTGTTTCAGCTAGCAAATCCTGTATTTCACCTTTTGAGATTTTTAACTGAGCTTGCAATTATTACATATTTTGTTGATTTGGTTTAGAATAGTCTGTGGATTTATAATTATTTTATCTTTCACATAATTAATATCATTTTTTAATTTGATCTTTTTTCAAAGTTATAATAAAGGAAGATGGCAATTTAAAAAATATATATTTACCATTGTAAAAAAAATGGTAAGTTCATTGTCATACTTTCTCAGAAACAAATAGTAAGACTTAATAGTAAAGCAGCAAATATTTGATTTTGTCACAACAGAAAATAATTTTCATTTTAAAGCATTAATAAAATAAAGTCACTTTTCACTCTAAAAACTAGATTGCATGGGTATTTAGAATTTTATTCATCCTATGCTATCATCTTGACTGCTTTTCTGTTCTAGTTGCCATTAGCAGCTAGAATAATTTACTTCCTTTAAGGTGATCAGCTCCCTGCCTGGATAAATATTTTTCCCAGCCCAATAAATAAAAATAACTGTTTTATTGGGTTAACATTCTCTAATGAGAACAGAAGACGTATCTCTAAGTTTAAAACCATTTGGTTGTAAATAAGACCTTCAGTACAGGCAAAACTACTTGTTTGCTGATCCTATCAGGTAAATACATGTTCCAGTAAACACTGAAATGGTCCTTTATTTAGTGGGATCCTGCTTTAGCCAATAGCTTTTCAGGCTGTTTTCTCTTGTTCCAGGGTACAAAAACAAAGTATATGTTTATTGGGCTAAGAAGTCTTAAGGCAAACAAGTTCAAGCAAAAATAAAAGTATAAGCCAAATGGAATGCTATAAACAAAATATAAAACAACATTCTATAATATTTAATTACCTTGATTTTTACATTAAAACAAACCCCAGCAACAGTATTTAGCAGTTTTAGTTTTGATCAATCAATAACGAAGGCTTTGAAGAATATCACATGGATTTATCTTAGAGTTATTTTGAAGTGTGATTTTAGGAAATTTCTATGGAAAGAAGGATGTTAGTAGTTATCCTACTAAGTGTCTGGTACTGTTCTCTATTTTTATTATTTTGATTTTGGAATTACTTGGAAAACAATGAATATTACTGATAATTGAATCTTCCTGATAATGTTTTACTATATACTCTCTTAGGGTTATATAATTTGCACTAAAAGTAATTTTTAGTGCATCTATATATAAAATTCTTTCCTATAATATGTATTTCTGATTTTATAATGGAAAAAGTATACCTGGCATGGGATAGGTGAGTGATTGTTAGTTGAAATAGCTATGGGTAAATGTAACTAGAATATAGCAGTTCTACTAAAGGAACATACCAGTATTGCTTAATTATATTTTTTTCTAGTGTGATTGTGAAACATCACACAAATTACAAATCAGTGTTCTTTTCTGGTCTCTTTCCTTCCACATTTAAGTAAGAGAAGAAAGATTGTTACCATTTTTCTTTGTGAGACTTAAAATTGTAACCATAAAATGCAGTCACAAGACTTTTTCATTCCAGTTATACTTTGTGAAAAAATATAAAAACGAAATAACTTTCAAATTCCAAACTATCTATTAAGCCTTAGCAACAACAGCATAAATGTTTGGATAAGCTTTTAGTTTTTGTTGTCTGTCTCTTAAATTTAAACTACAAAATACAAGTAGTGATTAATGTAAACCTTAGGAATTCTTGGTACTCTTAAAAGTTGTTTTTTCACTCTAAAAATAGGCCATACTCATTACCATTTTGAAAATTTGCGTTGATAGAAAGGAGGAAGCCACAGAATGTGGAGATAATCATTAGCACTTTGGTATAATCTTCCTAGACACTTTTTGCATAATATTGTTTAGAACGTCTATACAATTTCTCATCTTTTTTCCTTTAGCATTCTTTGTTGTAAAACTTGTTTGTCAACATTTTCAGTGACTGCCCAATATTTGAGTTGAATTACCTTAAGACTTTTACCAAAATTTTTTTTTTAAGTCTGAGCAAATACATACACTCCTTTAAAGGAATATAGTTTAGTTCTACTATGGTTATACTAATCATACTTAGATTATACTCTAAATTAAGCTTTTCAGAACTAGCAGTCTGATGAAAATGCACTAATTTCCTACACTTAGAAAAAAGGCATTGTGCCTTATCTTTTGTGATTATGCATACCTGAATGGCTGCAAAACTATGTTTGGAAGTCATTGCTAATATTACCAAGGTTCCAATTGAATTGGGTAAGATCTTTGGACTACTTTACAATTTTTAAGGCAGAACTCACAGAAAAAAAATAGCCATAGAAATTTTCTGTGGAAAAGTGATGTCACTAAATTCCATGTAAATGCTCTCAAACTAGTTGGTAACTTGTGTTATTTAGCACATGCCCAGAGAATAAGCTTAACTGCTTACTTTATAATAGTATTCTACTTTCTTTATGACAATGGTATGTTTTTAGGGTTTTTAAATAGTCTCGAGCATATTTTAATTTATTAGTTCTGCATTCTTATAATTATTTTAGGTCAACTGGCTATTCTGAGGTGATAGTTGTCGTTGGAGGATGTGAACGAGTTGGAGGATTTAATCTTCCATACACTGAGTGCTATGATCCTGTGACAGGAGAGTGGAAATCTTTGGCTAAACTTCCAGAATTTACCAAGTCAGAGTATGCAGTCTGTGCTCTAAGGAATGACATTCTTGTTTCAGGTAATAAAGAATTATCACAGTAGCTACTTGTAATTTGAACACAGCTTGGCTATTTTAAACGATAACAATGTCTCAAAATAAAACAAAGCAGATATGCCCACTTCAGATGGATCAATTTATACAACAAATAAAACTAAGAATGACTTCTTGCTCTTAAAAACAGACAAAAAATGATGCAGATTTACAAAAGATCCACCAGAAAATGCCTTTACTCATCTTTTAAGTGCTCTCAAATGCATACAGAATATAGCATAATTTTTTAAACTTTAACTGTTTGCTTTGTTTTTGGGAACACAGTAAAGTATGCAGAAATGAAAAGTACTCGTGAATTAGCATCTCTAATCTACCTAGGTTTTCTGAAATTCTCCCCAAAGTTTTATGAAATAGAATTTTCCTTAAAATTCTTAACTTAAACTTCTTTTATAATACGTAATAAAACAAGAGACTTACACAAAGCACAACTGAAGTATCTGTGGGCTGAAATCTGTTAATTAGCTAAATAATTCTACCAGCTTTGCAGATTACTACACATTTACCAATATAACAACACATACTTGATTTATACAATGGTATGCTTTTTTAAAAATGGGTGATTCTTAAAAATCTTTTTAGGGTCCTTCTGTTGTTTGAATGCCTCTGATGCCTGGCTTTTAAATTAACAGTCTTACACATTTGTAAAATTAATATTATGCATTTTATTATTTAGGCTATATAAATATTATTTCTCAAGGTAGCATTGGCAAAATTTAAATCTGCTCTGTAGAACCATTTACATTATGCTTTAAGAGAGCCCTTGTTTCATTTATTAAACTGAATACTCAAATTCTCGGACCTGGTGACTAAATATGATGTTTCCATTATCTAGGCCTTGGGCATAGATCCCTTGGTGATATATATGTCATTGTATGTGCGCTGTTTTGCATTTCAAGGTGGAAGAATCAATGGCCGTGATGTCTGGATTTATAACTCACAGTTAAATATTTGGATCAGAGTTGCTTCTCTAAATAAAGGCAGGTGGCGTCACAAAATGGCTGTCCTCCTTGGTAAAGTAAGAGAAACTACTTTTTATTACTGTTGCTGATACCTTTCCAAAATAAATATCACATCTGAATCCTATGCTTTACTCACTCTTTGGGTATTTTGGATTCAAAGTGTATTTCCTTCCATTTCTAACTTCAGTAGATAAACTGAAGATACGAACAATTCAACACTGTACTTTTGAATGGATATTTTGTTTTCCCAATTTGGAATTTGTGGAAGTACAGCACATTTCTTTCTCAAGCACCATTGGATTTTAAATGCCTAAAAAGCATGAACAGTAAAGGAGTTATATCAAGTATGAAAACAGTCCAAAGTCTAATCCAAGCATCTTTTTCCTTTTACTGACTCTGGCAGTCAGGCAGAGATATATTTATCTAGACTGATGTTGATTTATCTTTTTTATTTATACAAGTAGGGATAAAACAAATTTAAAATAAGTGTTAAAAATAAACTCACCAGCATATTTTAAAGAAAATTTACTGACTATAGCTTACAGATATAAAAATACATAATTTGGTTCTGAACTAGTCATTGTCCTTTAGGAACTTGAAAATCAATTGTGGACTGGTGGTTTCTAAACTTTTTAGTACAACTACACTCTCGTTTTTAAAGTTAAATCTAATACAAAAAGCCATTACATAAAGCAGATGAAAAATACAGCAGTATACTAAGGGCTGACTTGGGCCTGTCAGCCTTTCCCTGCTACCGTCTCTATCGCTCCTCCAAAGCCACCTCAAATTAGTGAACAATCTTAAGTGAAAGCAGCATTTGCGCTTGCACATACATTTTTTTACTGGTTTCGTAGTAACCCTTCTAAAGAGATTGCTGCTTCTTAAGCCTTCCTGTGGAGACCTTTTAGAGAATGGAAAAGGAAAACTGCTCTAGTTAAAACATATGGTGTGGGAACCCCAGCCCCCAACCTCCCATCAGTCCTCATCCCCACCCTCTATGTCCCCACAGAGGCTTCTTGAAATCTCTGTATGGTAAAATACTAGAGCTTCTCAAAGCACGATTTGAAAGCCTCTCTTAATTCCTATGGGTATTGATCTAGTATGCTGGCTGTCACAAGGCCAATGAAAGAAATAATGAGGACCTTGAGATAGATACAGTAGAAATGAAATATTAATAATCTTTCTTTGTTGACAGATAGTAACTACTAGTTGGGGTGAGGATTTAATAATATGTATAAATTGTGTTACATACTTGAAACCAACATAATGTATATCAAGTATTCAATTTAAAATATACATATATATAACATTTTCCAAAACCACTGATTTGTCAGTGTCTACTGTTATCGTATATAGTTTTGTAGCTATACCTCAAGCATTACAAATACTACTAGAAAGGATCAGCTAAAATCAAGGGGCTAGAAGGAAATGAGATCTGATTTAAAATTATATCATTTAGTCTGGATATACAAAGGCAAAAGGAAATGATTGATGTCTCAAATGTCATCTCTGGACTGGAGAACACATTTATTTGACAAATGTATATACTTGATTTGAAGATACCCAAAACTTGAGAGCACTAAATCAAGAAATCCAAGGAATCATTCCTACCTTACTCAGCAAGTTCTCAATTCATGGAAACTTATCCTAAAAACTACAATATAGGCTGAATTCAAACCTGTGAAGTTACTTAAATTTAGAAATGTTCCCTGTTAAGGAAACCTAGGATGGTTTGGGATATAGAATTTTACAGCAGGAAGAATCTTAGAGAACACTTAATGTAACATTTAATTTATAAAAAACTGGATGCACTTTTAAGACACTTGCCCAAGGTTACATAGGAAGTGATTAAATAGGGACAAAGGCTCAGATTTTTCTCAATCTAGAGGCCTTTTATCTTGACTCACAGCACATATTTTTAATTAATGCATATAGGGGGATGATATCAAAGTTTATTCCTCAAAATTATATTACATGTTAAGTGCTATTATGGTCTACATTTTTTAATTAAGGAAGTTAAGACTGAGTCTCACAGAAGATAGGTAACTATCCAAGATCTACATTGCATGGCAGAGCTAGCTATGAACCCTGATTCTTCTGACTTCAAAGCCTATGCCTTTAATTGCTACATTATGCTGAAGTTTCTATACCCTTTTAGCTGCAAAACCTTGAGTAAATTACTTAACTTCTCTGAGCTGCTTGGTGTTGGGAGAGTAAACCCACCAACAGGTCATTTTAACCTACTGTGAGAAATACAAGATTGAGATAGCATTGGCTGCTATGTAATTTGGAGGAGCACAGAATGATAAATTGTGGACGGACTTGAATGACAATATATAAAGTTTGCCCTTGACCTTTAGACATTCATTGTTGACCTATTAAAAGGAGTCAGTGAGGTATTTTAGGAATATTAATCTGTGGTTTACAGAGCACAAGAGTGGAGATCAGGAGATTACTTGAGAGGTATCAAAGGATAAGACCATGCAGTAGGACAGTGGCAATGGGAAACAAGGAAGGGACAGATGGGAAAACGCTGTGAAAGAAGACTCAGTAGGACTTACTGACTAATTAGATGTGGAGGGAAGAGTTGATGACTGTTTATTGAAAGAACTGTGGATGTAAAACCGGAGAGCTTCTTAGGTTAGAAGTTTCTCGTATCTCATAATGCTTAATGGATTATTCTGCATATAAAGTCATTTATAAATGGCTTATTGATTAGTTACCCATCATATAAAGATATTAATTTGCCCTATTTTCCTTATATTTGTGCAAAGAAAATGTACATGACACCTCTTTGAAAGATATCATATTAGAGTCAATTATGTGTTAGGTACTTTTCTAAACCCTTAGGGACTAAAATGAAGAACAAGATAGTCCCTGCCTTCATAGAGCTCACAGTTGAGTAGTCCTTATCCAATATTTTCATTTCATAGCTTCACTACTTTATAATTAATATTTTCATCATCGTGAGTATGACCATGTACGCTTAATCATGTAATTCTGCTCATGAGCAATATGGCCCCCAAGGAGGTGAAGCTAAGTCTTGGGGGGATGAAAAAAACCATACTGTCTCATGTATATAGCACCGATAAACATACAGTACATAAATGGATATACAGTGTATCTGTGGTAATAAAATTTCATTGGAAGGAGCCATTATGAAAATGTCCAAAGAGGCTCCTTGGTGGAGGTGAGAAGGAGATAATAAAGAAGTTTTAGAAACAAAGCTAAATATGTTGCAATTATAGTTAATCAAGAGCTTTTAGAGAGGAGAGATCTTTTATACCTTAGCCAAGTAGTTAAAAATTTAAGCTTTTGATAATTAAGATTTTTCCTTCTATTTTATGTATAGGTATATGTTGTTGGAGGCTATGATGGGCAAAACAGACTTAGCAGTGTAGAATGTTATGATTCCTTTTCAAATCGATGGACTGAAGTGGCTCCCCTTAAGGAAGCAGTGAGTTCACCTGCTGTGACGAGCTGTGTAGGCAAATTGTTTGTGATTGGCGGAGGACCTGATGATAACACTTGTTCTGATAAGGTAAGCCATGTATTCTAAAAGAAGTTACCAGTGATATATGTAAGAACAGAAATAGAGAAGGCTCATCAGTAGGTAACTAGGTCCCTTAATATGCAGGGTCTTTTAAAAATCATCTAATACTCTAACTTTTGGGAGAAGACATTGAGTTTCAAGTTACTGAAGTGAGATCCTAATATATCTAACAATTTTCTGTAAAACACATGTTCCAGTCTTTTTGAAATGAGACTCATCTCGATGTTGAGATCTTAACACTAGATAAATTGTTTCAAACCTTTTACTGTTGTAGTCTATAGAATCAAAAAAATTGGGAAGAGAATTAGCAAAAGGTGAGACACAGTAATTTCACTGCTTCCAACTGGGTCATTTTCTGCATATTTTTAAAGTATTTTTCTGAACAAAGAAGAGGACAGGAAAATCTCTAATGTAAATAGTGGACGGTTTACAGTTGGGGCAATTTATTGAACTGGGACAAAAGAACATGTGCCATCCTGACAGCTCAGAAATAGCATGTTTATTCTGGAAACAAGTGTCTAATGCCTAATTCATTTGCAGTAGTTGACTGAATTTTGTCAATCCTTTTTCTAAATTTTAATGTCAAGTATTTAGAATTTATTGATAATTTGTGATAATTCAGTATACTGAACTGAGGTTTGCTTGAGTTTTTTAAAGAAAGGGCTCCCCACAAGTGTAAAATTATATTCAGATTGAGTCATAGTTATCCTATATAACATAATTTTTTTGAAATCTGGACTATTAGTTTAAGAGAAATAAGTAAAGCAAACCTGGTAGCCATTCACCGTGGAAACAATCTGTTTGTTATGTATTCGGCCTCATAGTACTACATTGGCATTTCTTTATAGAATTTCATAATTCAGACAATTCAAGCTCAACCACCCTTAGTTCTGTGAATTAATGGGATTTAATTTTTAAAGTTTCTGTATACTGGTAAACTATTTTTTTCTTTTTTTTTTGCATTCATTACATAAGTTTATTTAGAGTATGTGGCATACAGATGTGGATTGTGAACTTCCATGGGAATATGTCGTATGCAACTTTTCAAATATCATTTGAGCATGGAAAATGTTTTTGTAAGAACATGTAATCTCATAAGGGAGTTCAGTGTATTTTGAGTCACAGTTCTGAAAAAAAAACTTACTGAATTCTAGGTTAGAAAACATTCTGAACTCAATCAAACATTCTGAACTCAATTAAAGTGGTAATCTTGAATTTTATAGATCATAAAGTTGTTTATTAAACTTCATAAAATGTCCCTATCTTGACATAACTGAGGGTATTAGCTAAATTATTTGGAGAGCTCTAGGCTAAAATGGTTGAGACTGTCCTAGTTGCCAAGATAAAGCAAACATTAGTTGTGAAATGTTGTAATACTTTTTTCATAGTTAATAATACAAATAGAATATAATATATAGAATATACTTTAATAATTTTAAAAATTATAAATCTCAGGCTATGACTACTGTGAAATTGAAGTGAATGAGACACTTGCCTCAGGTGCAAATTTAAGGAGATGTCAAAAACTCACTAATCAATAGGAATCATATTTTAATGCAATCTTTAAAGAATATGTTAATTTGAAATTAATTAAAAAATCTGTGATGAACAAAATATCAACATTTTAATTAAAGACTGAGTATTACTAAATTTTCCTTTTGCCTTGGGCTTTAATTTTATGACTGCTCATAATATAGTTCTTTGCCATGGTTTTCTACAGTTTATATAGAAATACCCTTAAATTTAATAAAATAAATTAATATAAAGCTTTAAACATAAAACTGGTCTCATGTGGTAGACTTTTTATTATGTTTGCATTTTTGTCCAGATACTTTAATTAACTATTTCTGTATATTTTTTAGGTTCAATCTTACGATCCAGAAACCAATTCTTGGCTACTTCGTGCAGCTATCCCAATTGCCAAGAGATGTATAACAGCTGTGTCCTTAAACAACCTGATATATGTGGCTGGCGGACTGACCAAGGCAATATACTGTTACGATCCAGTTGAGGATTATTGGATGCACGTACAGAATACATTCAGCCGGCAGGTAATAAAATAAAACAGTCCAAAAGAAAATTCAGTCTAAGAGGGGCCAAGTACACGACCATGATGAATAGACTGTAATTTTGCTGTTAAATATTTCATGTATTCTTGAATTAATCCATAATCTTTAAAAATTCCACAATAAGCATATGGTTGTATCTAATTTGAACTCCTTACAAGGAATTCTTTTATTGAAATAACCTACTCTTTACCATCCCATGGTGAAGTAGCTGTTGCACTTGGGGCAACTTTTTCAGAATCCTACTCCAGTCCTTATTTTCCTCTCTTGCATATTTTAAGAGAATAAATGCTCCCAAACTGGTTTCTTTCTTTCTGTGGTTAGAAACTAGGTAATTTGGTTTTGTTACAAAGGAAATGGCTGTGCTCAGGTCTCCTTCATCCATCTTCATCCTCTATTCCTCATGGGAGTACCTGTACTCTACTTCCACCTCTCGCCCCCCAAAAAGGCCTTTTTCAGCCTTTTGTTTCATGGCTCTACCCTCCTTCCACTACCAAAATGCTTGGTTCTGATGCTGGAAATCTGGCTCTAACCTATACCATTCCAGAGATGTTATGCTCCCAAAGGTCATTACTAATAATCTTCTCAGTCTCAGTCATATTCTCTTTTTTTCTATCCAACCCTGAAATATGAATATGTCTCAAGCTTATTCTCAGTTTATAATCTGTTCCTGAGTGATCGCATTTACTGCTCACTACTAATGACTTCAAATCTTTATCTCCATTAAAACCTCTCTCTTGTGCTCCAAATTCATATATTTGATTTTCATTGGTGTTCCAAGACTTTAAATATAAATCAGCATTCAGATCTCTTCCCAAGCCTACTTTTTCTGTTTCCAAACAACCGAGTGGATGGAAAAACTGTTTCTTCCTTAATCACATTCACAGCATTTCTGACACCAGATGTATGAGTTTATTCCCACACCAACCAAGTCAACATCTCCAGCTGGCTATCCCTACAGTTCAGTTCCATTCTTATACTACCTATCTGGAGTTAGCATCAGATTGCACACGTTAAAGACTCAGTCCCACAAGACCTCCATTGCTTCAGATGCCAGTTGCAAGGCCTAGGTTGTCCTCATTACTTCTTAACCCACTGGCTATAAATCAGGGTTCCCTCAACCCCCTCTTTGGGTTTGACAGTGTGCTAGAACAGCTCGCAGAATTAAAGGAAACACTTACGTTTACTGCTTTATTATATAAAGAAGGATACAGATGAACAGCCAGATGAAGATGCACATAGGTTGAGGTCTGGAAGAGTCCCTAGCACTGGAGCTCCCTTCCTCCTGGAGCTGAGATATACCACTCTCCCAGCACATGGATGTGTTCACCAACCCAGAGGCTCTCCAAATCCTGTGCCTTTGGGATTTTTATGAAAGCTTTATCGTGTAGCTAACTGCCAGCCTCTACCCCCTCCAGAGAACAGGGCGTGAAATTCCAAACTTCTCACTGTGGCTTCATCTTTCTGGTGACCAGCCCCCATCTAGGAGACCACCAAGAGCCGCCTCATTAGAACAAAAAGCATTCCTATCACCCAGGAAATTCCAGGGGGTTTAGAGGCTCTACATTAGGAACTGGGGCAGAGACCAATGTATATTTTCTATTATTTCACACCTAGACTTAATTTCTTAGGCTTTCCTCACTTTCTCTTTAAATCAGCCAGCCTATCAGTTCTGTGCCCCCAGAATTTCTCCTGTTCTTTTCCATTCCCGTGGTTCCTGCTTTTGTTCACTAATTAGTGTTCCTGTCTCTAATGTGGCTTCTTTAATCCTTTTTTCCAACAAATCTAATTATATCTCTCTCCTGATTGGAAATGTACTGAATAAAATTCAGAAGTCTTCCCACTTCATTTTAGGCCTTCTGTTGTCTGAGCTCTGCTTGCCTTTTCAGCTTCCCCTTCTGCAACTTTACCCCAGTTACATTGTCTGTTACTTAAATTCACTGCACAGATAAATGTGTTCTTGCCTTGGTTCCTCTGTCCTCTCAGCCTCTGGTGCCTTTTCTACCATTCCTACTTGTAATTCTGCCCCCCTTTTAAGGACCACTACAATTACAACAAACTGAGGTTACCTTGTTCAGAACTGGGTTTTTTTTTCCTGATCTATCCCTACACTTAACACCTCTAGTATGGCAGTCATGTATTTCCGTATGGGTATAGACGTTTATTTTTATAATGGGATTCTGTCTTCTTGAGAATACTATTTTTTCTAACTCATTTTTATGTGTCTTACATTTACTGGTGCTCAGTAAACATTTGTTGAATAAGTAAACAAATGAGATAGTGAAGTAACAGAGGCACTTAATTTTAAGACAATCTTACATGCAAGATACATAAGAGATATAGACTCCAATGAATAGGGCTTAAGTATAACACTGTTTTTCTAAAGTTGTTGACATTGAGGTATAGCCTCCAATTAGTAATACATTCAAAGCAACATTTCCTAAACTGATGAAACTAACAAAATAAGATCTTCAGCCTCATGGTACAGAGGGAATATTACCTTCTATCTATCTTCTGTCACATTTAAGCAAGATGAATCATGTTTCTGTACCTCCCTGGCCTTTCCTGGAGAGGACAAACTCCACCTCTGCTGAGATGAAAGTGTGCTCTACCACAGAAGACGCACACTGTGGTCACATTCACCTACTGACAGGTGTTCACACTTACTTCGAAAATTTTTAAAGCAATTTTTTACTGGTTTATTGCAGTGACTATTTTAGAGTATAATGCATTTTCACTAAGAATTATTGCTCATTTAGAACTTATATGTACAGTTCATTTAGAACTGTAGATAAAATACAGTTATCTACACTGTATAACACAGTAACAGCTTAGGAAGGTAATTGCCAACATCTAGTGTAATGCAGGGCATACAATATATGTTTTTAACTAAGTGATTGAGATAAAACAAAGAAAAAAGAACACACATGGCACATTTTCTCTACATAAACAGTGAATAACATTGACTTCAGAAATGTCAAGGAAAAAACATTTAAATCAAAAATATGTTAAATCTGTCTTAACAAAGACAAATCATTATAATCCAAGTCCAGTATTTTATATCACATCTCTTAAAGCAACAGATACTGAGATTTCTAGGTTATCTCTTCTCCCTGGTCCATTCTTAAAATCAGCACCTCGTAAGTTTACCTATGTATTGATTGGCAGTTTTTGAACCATCTGTGTTTGCCTATCAATTTAATAATCATGAAAAAAGGTAAATCAGCTGTAATTTCATGGTAGACAGTTATTTGAGTCCAAAGCTACTTTTTTTTAATGGACACAGATAATTTTATGTATAATCCAAATTGTACGTAATTTACATCTATGCTCCTAAACAAATAGAAGCTCATATCTGTATAACTTTTACAGTTTATAAAATGGTTTTATATACATTTTCTCATTTTCTATTCAAAACAAATAAATATTACTATTTCACAGATGGAAATAGACCTAAACATTATTCAGTGTTTTAACCACTGTTTAATATAGCTGAGACTTTAGATCTGTAAAGAGTTTTAATAATGCAAACATCACATATATTTCCATTTTATCACCATTTTCAACTTCCCGTTTTTGTAACAAAAGAAAACAGTGAAAAAAGTTTTCTACAATCTAACAATAGAAATGGAAAATATTATAGAGACAGTTGCATACTAATCCAATGAATCAGATCTACCCAGAACCAAGGCTACTTTTTTTAATGCTTAGAATGTTGAATGACAAAGAAGTGCTGAAAAATTAGCTCCTTGTTTGCAGTCCTAACAGACCCAGCCTTTCTCTCTGTCTGTCCCTCCCCATTTCCATACTGCTTAACTTTGCATAATTCCTAAAAGCTACAACTTGTTAATTTTAAACATACTTTGCTTTTTGACTTTTGTCAAGAACATCTTTTTAACATCCATGGAATTTTTTTAAGTCAATGATAAAGATTTTTTTTTAATCTTTCAGTAGACTAGGTATTTAAAATGTTATTAAAATTTAAAATAATAAATGAAAAGTATGATTATTGTTGGTATTTTAACATTTAGGCTTGAAGTATTTAAAAATAATAAAGGAGAGTGAGTTTTTTTAGTATTATTAGGATCATGTTTTATTTCAAGTTTGAAAAAACATTAAAATTTTGCATATTAATAAATTATTTTTCCTACTAGCTGCCAATACTCTTGAGATATTCATGGAGTGAAATAACCTACTGTATCTGGTACAAGTAATTTCCTGACATGAATGAGTACCTACTTTCAAGGTTGCTTGCTTCATTTAATTCTGAGCATTATTATCTGAAATGATATTAATAACAATGCTGAAATTGTGTGGTTTAAGAATCATCATCAGAAGTCACTGTAAGGTCCAATAGTACAAGCTAACTTGTACCTAAAAGCTAAGGTCATTGTTTTTTATTGTTTCAGAACTTTTAGATTTATAGAAAGAGCTCATTGGGCTTTAGATAAAAATAGTTTGGCACGTAATTGGTACAATTCATGGGTGGTATTCTGGATAAAAGGTTGTCATTCACTAATGATAATACAACAATTTATTTCTGGTATACATAAACTCTAATTAGGTATATTTTAAGTATTCACTAGTTCTTCTAGACCTAAAAATACTATCTTCTATTATATAAGTCTACCAAGATTCAATTTTTTTCTAAAACAGCAAAATTTATGTACAGCAAATCTGGTCAAGTAAAAAGTTTATTGTACTTGTTGGCAGAACCTGTCTCGTTGGTTATGTGGAAACAGGATAACAATATGTAATAATTTTCTGAATTAAAGTGTAGTTAAATGAATTAAGTCTAAAGTTAGTAGAAAAATATTTGACCTACAGCATAACCAGATTCATATAATGGACAATTTTAGTGTGATTTCTTTAAAGAATCACTCTTATCTTTGCAAGAATATTTATTTTAAATAGTAATTATATTATTGACAGAAGAATGAAATTTAGCTAAGGATCCCATTACATGGAAATTTAACTGTAAAATGTTATTTGGGGAGTTTCTATGTCCTAGCCAAGGCTCCTAATAACATGCTTTGTTAATTTGGTTACACCTCTTTCTCTCATTCATTCATTCAACCTGTGGATAATCCCATATAATGAGTAATGTTCCTACTCCTTGGTCATATAATTGCCACTTTCTATACTAAAGGACCTTCCTGTAATAGGAGAAGCAACCCAAGCTCTTCAAGGATGTTTTTGTTCAACTACCGTTAAGTTAAAACCCTTTTTTAACTCCACCACCCTCACTTCCTCTCCCACATCTTTGCCCCATTTACCAACATATATACCTATTTTAACACACACTCACCCACGCAAAATTACCTAGCACTCACACACAGCAGGAATTGGGCAAAAAGAAGCTTATTTCATATCTCCTTTTTGTGACTCTGTTAAAGTATGTCTTATTTTACTTTACAGTTTGCTACCAAATGCCTTACCTTCAACAGTTAATTTTTTTTTTTTTTTTTATGTATTTGGTTAAACAGGAAAACTGTGGTATGTCTGTGTGTAATGGTAAAATATACATCCTGGGTGGAAGACGGGAAAATGGAGAAGCCACAGACACTATTCTCTGTTACGATCCTGCAACAAGTATCATCACAGGGGTGGCTGCAATGCCCAGGCCAGTGTCCTATCATGGCTGTGTGACTATTCATAGATACAATGAGAAGGGCTTTAAGCTCTAAAACCAGGATACCTCACCCAACGAGCCACACTGATCCGAGAGGAAAGAGTTTTAAAACTCCAGAGAGGGAACTTGACATATCTCCTTTGTGTCATATGCACAAAAAAGTAAAAATAATAATTGTGGTGGCTTTCTCCCCAAAATATCAATCTTCCAAATTGTAATAAAGCCTTTCCTGTAATTGAAAAAAAAAATATCATTGTTATTGAAGGTAATAGTGGTTGTCGCTTGGGCTTTGCAAGTACACCTTTGTAAGTAACCTGTTAAAGTAGGAAGTACTGTCTGCCTGCATACCTTTTAGGAATTTGTGAGTAGTGTCTTCATTTATGTATGTTTACCTACAAACCATATTTCTTATTTTGTCTTATGTATGTATATAGAAAAGTGTATGACTTAAGGCTTCATTTAGGTTGAATCACATATGGCTTAGAATGCTTAGAATGCATTCTAAGGGGGGAAAATCCATTTTAAAAATCTTTGTCACTAAAAATACATCCAAACTGATTAATTTTTTGAAGGTTTTTTTCCTATAATTGATAAAGATGTAATGGCAATTTGATATTATAAAATGCTGGATTATTATGACTTCATTCTTAGAATTGCTGTCTAATATTAAACATTTTTGGGAGGAGGTTGGGTAGCATTTACAAAAGCAAGTGCCCCCAAAATGGGGGTTAAAATTGCAGGTTAATTCCTAAGAAAAAATTGTGTAAAACTATTGAAGGGAATATGACCCACTATGGCTCTTAAAGCATTTATGTATCATCTCTAAATCCTCTAAGGAGGCACCTTTTCTTAAACCTGGTGAAAGAGTTATAATCCATTTGCAATATTATCTTGTGAAAAACAGGGACAGATTTTCTCCCTAGCCTGGTAGGGTTTGACCTCATTAGTATGGTGCTTTAGGTGAGGACATCTTCCCTGGTTATCCTACTTTATTGTGAACAGCTAAAAATCCTGGAAGTCTTTACTGTTAGGTTGCCTTCAAAGGGTAAAGCAGGGACCACCTATCTCAGTGGGTCCATTTTTCTTTTAAAATTAGCTATCTGAAAAAACTAACAGCAGTAGTTGTGGTCTTCTAAGATAAATCTTCCATTTGTTGCCCATTGTGAAGAATATTGATCAACATTCTCAAGCTCCTATACAACAAATTGCCTTTGTCTAGATTTTCAGTTCCAGTTTTTAAAGCTCAGAGAGGAGTGTAAAATTTTTTTCTAATACAAATGGGACTATAGCAGGAACTACAGCATAAGTGATTGTTATTATTCCTGGGTAGACAGATAAAATTTACAACATCTTGGGGATGTTCCAGGTAGCCTGCTGCATTTCAGCTTCCCAGACACTATTGTCTCACATCATAATTATGTATTCCTTGTCATAGGAGCAATGATGCAAATACGTGATTATAGTGTCACCAGATTTCTGTTAAAACCAAGGTAGTAATCAAAAACCTAACTAATAAACTTTTTTTTAATCTTAGAATGATACATAGGTTTCAGATAAACTATATATATAGCATTAACTTTAATGCTTGGCTAGAATCTGAATTCTGAGAAAAACTCTAAATAAAAATTAGGGAATTTTTATTTTTCAAATCATAATTTGATTATATGTACCTTTCTGTGACAGATCAAAACATTTCAGAAAGTAATTTTCTATCATTTTAGTTGAAAGACAATTTTAAGTTGGGTACTTGTTTTAATATTAGAGTAAATATACACTTCTGCATTATACCTTTGTAGATAATAAAACCTATTTCATTCAGGAATTCTTTGTGATATATGAGATAATGTATGAGAAGTGTTTTGTAAAAGCTGAAGATTATACAAATGATACTTGTTATTTTCATGTGTATGTGTAAGGTCATACCCATCTGTAAATACAGAAATTTCACACAAAAAAATTTTCTCAAGATAACTTGTACCTTTGTTGATTGAAAAAGTATTAACTATTTACTTGTATTTTGTTATACATTTATTTTTAATATCCATGTGTTTATTTTGTGGTAAATTTGAAATGAAATCCTGTAAAACAGCTTGTTTAAACATGAACCTTATACCACATGGTTTAATGTTTTTTTTCTACATAATTTGAAACTACATAAATTAAGTAGGCCACCAGGAACTCAGCTTGAATCCTATGAAATTAAAGTAAAAAAATTTTTTAATTAACCAACTGGTATTTTAATATCTTTTAA
Source organism: Manis javanica (assembly GCF_040802235.1). Lineage (NCBI taxonomy): Eukaryota > Metazoa > Chordata > Mammalia > Pholidota > Manidae > Manis > Manis javanica. The sequence continues at coordinate 122,984,355 of NC_133158.1, read as the reverse complement.
TTATGTTCCTTTACTGATTGTTGATAATCGTGTTTGCATTGATAAAAATAAAATTTTAGGGTATAATTAGTATATCAAAAGGGATTTATCAGCCAAATTGGTATCAGATTATATTCATACTATTATCACATAGTTGAAATTTTCTTTTGATAGTTGATGCTCAAATAAGCCTTCGGGTTAGTATGTCTGTATATACATTGTATATATGTAGATAGATAGTATTGTCATGTACACACATACATACAAACACCAAGAATTTTATCAGTTTGTGATGATCAGGAAAAAAAGCACATAAAATAAAAATTGGTTGACCTTATTAAATTCAATTCCAGAAGATTTTTTTTCTTTGTGTATTTCTAAAATACTTTTCACATTTGAAAGCACATGATAAATATAGTATTAGTGTGAGGACGTGTATACCCTCAGAATCTGTTTAATACATATGGTTTTTACAAGGTCAGAAAACAAATTAGAGGTAGAGATGAGTTTGCTGTACTCAGTTGTGATACCTTAGTAGGAAAAGAACTTCAAGGCTATGTTTTATGAATCAACAGAAAATACAGCTGTTACTTTCTCCCATGAGCTTTAATCCTTTTTCACATGTTGCTATATGTAAGTGTAGCTGCAAAGTGGTCTAATTTTTACAACAGAAGTCCTTCCTTTTCTTCTCTAATCTTCCCACTGACTTTACTACACAGGTATGAAATGGTAACTATTGGATCTTCAGTTAACCTTTTTATTTTTCCTAGATGTCTGAAATATAGGTATTTACTCCATTTAAACCAGGTGTTAAAAAATGATGTAAATACTCAGGGAGGGTATTAACTTATCATTTTTGCCTATTTGGGGTATTAAAGTGCCCTAACTAACCTTCAGTTCGTGATTCTAAATTTAATTTGGTCAATGGGCTTCACACATGTCAGTGGTTGAACATTCACTGTTTTATATTTAGAAAGATGAAAATGCTTTGTGAACTGAGACATTTTCTCATATTGAATATGAATTGTTTATGTATTTCTACTATCATATATATACCCTTTCAAAACTCAGGAAAGACAAAGGTTCAATTACACTACTTTTGTCAATATGCAAACCAGGTGTGTGTGTGTGTGTGTTTTCCTGTTTTCTGTATATGGCGATAGATTTTTGAAAAAGAATAGCCATGAGAATCCTTACATGAAAGGAGAGGGATTGAACTGTTTGTGTGTGCCTTTGTGTCTTGAGATTTATGTGTGGAAAAGACATCTACAACAGACTTTTTTCAAAGAAGAAATAGTTGTTTATGTGGTGCCAGGTGATAAGTCTCTTAAAGGCTTCCTATGGACTGCCTTTATTTTACTAAACTCAAAATACAAGTTAACCTCAGCATATAATTTGGGCCTTATTAGATTTGTTGTGCATTATATTGAAAGCCATATTTACATCACCTCACCCTATGACTCTCTTTGGTTAAGTAAATTCACTGCACCAAGTAACCAGAACAGGGCAATATGGTTGACCTTTAAGGCAATAGGTTTGACAAACTAGCTATACTTATTGTCACATCTAATGCGAGGCACCAGAAACCCTTTGAGCCAGTAGTGTGAATTAGTAATTCCAGAGACATTTTCAACATAATTCAGACATTTTTTTAATGTATTTAATTAATTTTACATTTGTGTGATTGCCTTAGATACTAAATTGACTTAGTGCTAAAGATGATCATAAGTAATTTTTTAAGAGCAGCAATAGTCATAACTTATTTTATGTATTGTTCCAAAGAAAATAATTTGTTTTAATATTTTCAAAATAACTGCATCTGAATTTATGTGCCTTAAGTTCTCTAGTGCTGTTTTAACTTTTTTTTCATGCTAAATAAAGCTTACCTGAGATAAGTTTCATGTGTATTTCCTATAGAATAAATAAATTTCCCTTCTTAAATTTTTTAATGAGCACCAAACATGTAGTTCCTTGGTAGAACTGAGAATGTTAAGAAATGTTAATGGATGTTCAGAGTTTTATTATATTTGGAGTTTTTTGTTTTTTTGATATCAAGGTGCTCTTTAAGATACTCAGAAAAATACCATACTGATTAGACCCTTGTAAATGACATTTGCAGTATTTTCATCTAATGTCAAAAAAGTAAATTACTTATTTTTGTTCCATTATATTTTTTTCTATATAGACTTTTTCATTTTATCTTTCTTTTCTTTAAAAAGTTCTTAACTCTTCCCTTGTCCTATCACCCCTTCCCACAGTTTCTTTACTAAAATTTTTGTTGAGACAGTTTCTGGAGCTAAGACACACAATTACAGAGTAGAACAAAAGTATAATATGCTTTACAACTTGTACAGACTGGTGGCAGCCAAATGTGATTTGCTTTCAGTTAGAGACTCCAGAGTTTTCACAGTGGAAGAAAAAAAGTGCTTTGTATTTCTTTGTTCTCAATTTATTTGTAGCACATTAATACTTGTCTTGTTTAAATATACTTTGTGCATAGTTTTGAATTTTTTAAAGTTATATCTAGTAAAAGTGTCTTTTAACCATTATTACTTGACCATACAGTTGTATTAAAATTTGTTTACCAAAACTTTATTGTTTTGTTCTATTTTAAATATATTCAAGTGGTTGTATGAAAAGAGGTGGGGGTAAACTCATTTTTAAAAGTCTCTCTCTCCTTTGCCTCACTTCTTAACACACTGAGATCTGGCTTAATTGTGCTACAGAAATCATACTTGCCAAGACTGCTGATTACACCTTTGTTGCTAAATCTAAAGTCCTTATCTTACTAACTCTATAAATTTGCTGTTCTTTTTCCTATTGTGGCTACAGTCAGGCTTTTCTCTTTCATGGGCTCTTCTCCACCTTCCTCATTCATCAGGCTTCTTACCCTGCAGATAATTATCCTGTGTAATTTTATCTACCTCTATAGCTCATTATAACTGTGTTTTATGACTCCTAAATCCAAACTGCAGTCAAGGTATTTATATCCAAATGTCTTCTAGAAATTTCTGAGTCCTTAATATGGGACTACTGGCACCCCAAAATCTTATTCACCAAAAATACTCATTTATTTTGTATTTTCTCTTCTGGTTAATAGCAACAAAATAGACAACTTATAAAAGCCAGAGATCTAGGAGTAATTTTCTTCTGTTATGCAATCATGCATTCAAATATTAAGTACCTTTCTTGTGCCAGGTCTCTTTGATACCTAAATCTCTTATCCATCTCCCTACCTGTTTATTCATCGTCCTTTCCAGTGCCTTAATTCAGGCCTTCATCTCTTGTATGGAAGAGTCTCCTAAATCATTTGCCTAAGATAAAGTTCGTCACTGTCATGCAGCTGAAACCAACTCTATCTGAATAGGGAATTTATTGGAAGGTGGCAGAGGCTCACAGAATTGATGAAAGAGCTAAGGATCAAACCTGAAAATGGACAGAAACTGGGGCAGCTCTAGAGAGCCATAAAGTGGGCGGCCGTACAGCAGTAATCTGTAAGTAGAAATAATCTGGTTAAAACATCCCTGCCCATCCACCACAGCTACTAATGAACTTGTTTTACTTCATTTACTCATTGATCAAAATCCATGGTTGAAACAATCAATTGGTTAACAGTAGGTCATATATGTGTCTGGCTGCTAAGGACCAGTGAGAGAGCACTGACTTTTTCAGAATGAGGTAGGCTTTGCTTCTTGCCAAAATAAATCTTATATGGAATTTTTCAAATCTTGACAGGGATGGGGAGAGCCTGGGGAGGAATGCTTCGTGGACTTACTCATCTCTGTACCTTGGCTTCCTTCTCCTGGCCTTCAGCTATTTCCCCTACATTCTCTGAGAGCTAGGACTCATTTCCTCAGGGGAGCTTCCATGGTCACCCACTTCCCTTTCTATTCTAAGTTAGATGAGCTCTTGTGTACTCTATTGCCTTCTTTATATACCACTGTCAAGAGTATTTCTGTTTACCTGATTCTCTACCTCCTCCCAGATACCGACTCTTCAAAATCAGGAACCACTTCTTAGCTTGGTGAAGTCCAAAAATCTAGCCATGAATTGAGTCCAGAGGAAAGGACCAGTTCCAGTAAGATGCCTTACTGGATAGTCCGGGAAAGCCCAAGTTCCCTGGAAAGTGAAAGGGGGAGAGAAAATGGCTAGAAAGTAGATTGCCAGTGACAAATGGCTTAGTTGAATTTGCATAGAACCAAGAAATCCCATTGATACATGTTAAATCACGTTCTTAATGATTTCCTGGCATCTTATATAACTGACTTTATCTGACTTACCAGGTTTTTGGTTTCTATCTAAATTCAGATTCAGTAGCACCTGTCTCCTTGCTTCTGAGTCTAGCTCAAATATTAACTCATCTATTTTCACGTGAAGTTCTACTTGTGTGCATTTCTTTCTGTCTCCCAAGTTTTCCCTTTTTTATAAGAACACCAGTTATAGGGGATTAGGGCCCACTCTAAGACCTCATTTTAACTTGGTTACATCTGTAAAGACCCTATCTCCAAATGAAATCACGCACTGAGGTATTAGGAGTTAGAACTCCAACATACCTTTTGCAGAGAAGGACACAATTCAACCCATAACATCGAGAATGCTTACAACTAAATAAAATTATAAAATAAGAACCCAGTTTAAAAATGGGCAAAAGATCTAAGCAGACATTTCTCCAAAGAAGATACACAAATGGCCAATAGTCACATGAAAAGATGCTAAAAAACATCATTACTTGTTAGGGAAATGCAAATAATAGCCAAAAGGTGGAAGCGACTCAAATGTCTATCAACTGATAACTGGATAAATAAAAAGCATTTTATCATGCCATGGAATCTCATTCAGCAATGAAAGGGAGAGGAGCTGATACATGCTACAACATAGCTGAATTTTAAAAGCATTATGCTAAGGGAAAGAAGCTGGTGACAAAAGGCCACCTATTGTATGACTACATTAATAAGAAACATCCAAAATAGGCAAATCTATAGGGACAGGAGATATACTGGTGGTTGCTAGAGCTGGAGGACCTGGGGGAGAATGGAGAGCGACCACTGATGAGCCTGCAGTTTGGGTGTGAAGAAGTGTTTGAGAATTGATAGTGGCAACTGTTGCACAATTCTGTGAATGTACTAAAAACCATTGAATTGTACACTTTAAAAGGGTTAATTATACAGTATATGAATTACATCTCAGTAAGGTTGTTAGAGTTTAAAATTCATGTAAACTTTCCTACAAGAAACACATCCTACCCAAATTTGCTATCAGAACTGGATTTGACGGTAACCAACGTTCTTCCTTGTTCCAGCGGGCACTTTCATCCTCGAAGCCTAAAGACAGCAGGGCTTTGCCCTACTCAGAATTTCCTTACATGTACAGGGAGACAAACCTATAGATAGATAATTACAATGCTGTATGTGAAGACCTGTAATAGGGGGACAATTGGCATAGTAAAGCATGCAGATTTTTGAAGCCTAGATGGTCCTGGGTTTGAATCCCAGCTATATTACCAGCTTTCACTTCCTCTTTTATAAACTGTGGAAGGTAATGTGAGCTATGGGACGAGGAATCGAAGGAAATATTGCCAGCAAAGCATCTATCACAATGCCTTGCAAGAGGCCCTGCTTCTCACACTTTGGTATGCACAGGGATTGGGTGGGGATCCTCTCAAAGCACACATTCTGATTTACTAGGTCTGGCTGGTGTGGGGCCTGAAATTCTGCATTTCTAACAAGCTCCCAAGTGATGCCCCTAGTGTTGACTGAGGACCACAGTTAAATAGCAGGAATATAAAGTGTTCTCTGTATGAAGTGCCAATGGAGTGTAGAGAACTCAGTAAATTAATTTTTCCAAAGGGAAGGCCAGAGCTGGACTGAGATGGGGGATGGTCTTCCTAGGCAGGCAGAACAGAATACGTTGATTTTCTGTAACAGTGGATGGTGATTCTGGAAATGACAAGGAATGTGCTGAGCAATGGCCAGAAACTGGGAAGTTAGATATGAACGACCTTAAGGCTGATGTTAATGAGTTTTAATTTTAGCCTAGGCCAGTGGTTCTCACAGTGTAGTCCCTGATCAGCATCATGCCCAACCTTGTTAGAAATGCACATTTTAGTACCCACACCAGACCTACATCAGAGATTCTGGAGATAAGGCCCAGCAGTCTGAGCTTAAACAAGTCCTTCAGGTAATGTTGATGCACAGTAAAATTTGAGAACCTCTGGCCCTGAGCAATAGGGGCAGGGCATTGGCAGGTGTTTTAAATAGTAGAGTAAGGTGATCAGGTCTGTGCTGTAGAAAGTGGACCCCAGCAATCGAGATGCATTAAAAGGAGAAAGTAGGAAGGCAATTAGAAGGTGACCAGTTAGGAGATGAGAGCAGGAATCCAGGTGAGAGAGAGTAGGCATCTGGCCCAGCACAATGGCTGATGGAATATAGGAGAAAGCTGACCTCAGAGGAACTTAGAAGATGGACTCGGGACACCTGCAGACCAACTGTATGTGACCTGTGAGGATAAAAGCAGAATGGAAGATTCCAAAGTTGCTATCTCAGATAACTGGAGAGTGAAACTGCTAACCAAAATTAGGAGGAAAAGTATGCTTTGGATGGGAAAAAATGAATTTAATTGTGGATAAGCTGAATTTGCTTCAGGGTCATGCAAGGGGAAATGTCTTCCATCTCTTGAAAATAAGGATCTAGGATGGAGGCCCAGATGCATGGTCTAGATTTGGAACTCACTGGTATGTTAGGGGCAGTTGAAACTGTGCCCATGGAGAAAAGTACTCCAGAAATGAGAGCAGACCGAGGACAGAAGACATAGAAACCTCAGTATTTTAGGCAGAGGCAGAGAAAGAGGAGCCTGGGATGGAGATTGACAAAGAGCTATCAGAGAAGTTGAGGGGGATAAGGAAGGAAACACATTAAAGAAATCTTATGTGTCATACAGGAATGGGCTTGGCTGCAAATAACAGAAAGGCCAGCCACAAGTTGTTTCAACAAATAAATGGTATTTTTCTTACATAGCAAGTTGGCACAATGCTGTACAGAAGCTCAGTGCTGTCACTGAAGACCTAGGCTCCCTCTTTGTTTCAGCCCCAACATTTTTAAGGTGTTGGTTTATAATCTCTTGGTAGAAGATCTGCTGCTATGCCTTCAGGCATCATATCCAAATTCAAGATAGGAAGGAGGGCAAAGGCAAGACCAGCTCCAACTCTCTCCTTTCTTATGGAATCTCTCTTTTTGTTTATTGAACTTGTGGTTTCATCTTCTTGGTTGGAATTGAGTCACATGGGTCACATGGTTGCTCCTGGCTGGAAGGGAGGGTAGGGAATAGAGTGTTTAACTTTACAGCTTCTACAGAAGAAAAGGGAGAAATGGGTTAGGGATAGATGTGAAGTGTGCCAAGCTGCTGTGTATGTCACATCTAAAAGACAGGGAACGAAAGTGGGAAAGGAGGGGCATAGCTTTTATCCCCATGTGGTTGCATAAATAAACCTTTTACACAAAATATAAATGTCTACATTGTACAAGCAGCATACAATTAAGGGTTAAAAAAAAAAGCTTTCCCAGCTATCATATCTAATACTAAGACTTTTTTTTTAACTTTAAAACAGATTGCCTACATTCTGGGCCATTAAGACCCAAATGCATTTCTATACACAAAGTCTTGACTACTCAAATTCTCCAGTAGGTCTTATCACAGTGAATAGAATACAAAGCAGCAGGGGAAATTCTCTGACAGTCTCCGTTCCTTTTATTCCTTTCATAATGTGAACAGTTCTTCTCTAAGCACATTTATGATTATACTGACATTATCTGCTGCTCAGTTAGGGAACACCAAATCAGGATGAGTTTACTCTGAACATATGAACAAAGCTTTTTATTAGAATAGAAAGAGAAACATAACAGTCAAGCAAAGTAAGAGTCTGAAGATGTTTGGAGAACAAAAGTTACTACACACGCAGTATGTTTCATTGCCAATGTCAACTTATAGAAGATTGCTCTTCCTTTCCCAGCTAAAATCCCCTGTTCACTTGCATCAGAGGAATCTGAGATCTGAATACAGAGGTGATGTCCCACAGTCTGCATTGGGTGCCCCATTGGGAAGGCAGAATAAGACTTCTAATTTCAGGGCCAACAGGATAGCCCTCCAGACAGTACTTGATTTTTGAAACTTGATATATGCCACATTATTTGTTTGGGCCCAGGGTAGGCCAGCAGAGGCATCTTACTATATTCAGAAATGAGAACCATTTACAGTCAGGATTATTTCTTTTGACTAAGGGCATCTGGGGACGTCTCTAGAGCAGATGGCCATAAAATGGGGAGCCAGGAAAAGACCATGATAAAAGCTAGCAGAGGATAATACAAGTCAATACCATCAAGGAAGTTAAAAGAATAAAATTCTGTCAATAAATAAACTCAGTACTAGGGTCATTTCTTATCTTTCATAACAGAACTGTATGGAAGTCCAATTTAAAAGCATAAACAATAAATGAAAATATAGTTTGAACTGACAAGGCAAAATTCTGAAATGTCCTTAATTAAGTGACAAAGTATCAGAGAATGAAGGAGAGAGACAAGGGAAGGTCATTAGTCAATAGCTGCAGGCTGCAGCTAACCAGAAACTCCATGTTCCTGGGTGAAGTTATTTTCAGCAATCATCTAGAAGGTTCCCAGGACCAATGCATCCCCCTTTGGGCGTGACTATCACCCACAGCCAATACACGAGCCTTCTCTATGGACTAACCACCTATCCCAGGACTTTCCCCACCTTCCTTATCTGTAGCAAATGGGAATTTAAAGAACTTTCTCTCCTTGAGGTCCCCCTCATAAATGTGCCCCATTTCTTGAGTCTGCAAGTTGTTTCTGTTCACTGGCCTCGCTGCTGGTGAAGCAGAAACTCCTGTTCGAGGACTTGGTCCATATCTGGCTGCATCTGTAAAAGCTCAATAAACCCTTTTATTTAAGAGAGGTCTCAGTCTCTAGAGTTTTTGATTTGTCAGTATTAACTGGACACATAAAAGATGATTAAAGGTATAAGAAAATGTAATCAAATTAAAGTCATAAGTCTTCAGTCTTAAGAAACTTGATCCAGAAGTTTAAGTAGAACTATTTTTTTATGTTCTCCTTTTTATATCATCTAGACTCAAACAGAACCTACTCATATTATAGATGAAATTTTATATTTATTCTACCTTGCCTTCAAAAGTAATTTTCAGACATTTTTAGCCTATGGCCACAAACTTTTTTTTAAAGCAAATTTATTGAGACACATGCTTTCACTATGAACATTCCTATACAAATTTTGTGTGGACATAATGCTCTCATTTTCTTTTCTTGGATATTTGTCTAGGAATGTAACTGCTGAGTCAAATGGTAACTAACATTTTGAGGAATTGTCAAGCTGTTTGCCAGAGTGGCTAACCCTTTTCATTCCCCTCAGCAATATATAAGAGTTCCAATTTCTCTACATCTAGAGGCTTCTTTTTTATATGAGACAAACACAGAGAACCCAACCAGTACCAGCCCTAGAAAGTTTCCTTGCAGGCCCAACATCTTTTTTTTTCGTGAATGAAAACATGTCTTGCATCATCTCCCTGATCCCCAAAGTTTGTATTCCACAGTAACTACACAATCCACACAGAGGACAGGCACAACACGTGGCTGCTTTTTGGTTATAATAAGTAGGATCCAGTAATATCTGAAAGGATGGGATATGGTTTTGCCAAAATCCAAATAGGCCAGCCAGACACTTGGCTTGTTTGGACCTTGCTGGAGACAATCATTTATTTTTAACTGCGTGAGTAAAATTCCCAGACACTAACTTTGAGTTTGCTTGGGGCTCTACAAAAGTGAGGTTCTCATTTTGGAAGTCTAATTAGTATCTGCATCCTCATAGGGGAGCCTCATTACTTTATGGGCTACAGGGATCCCACTCCTGTTAAATTCAAGAAGGGTGGTTTGTACCCCCAGGATGGAAGCCAGGACACCCTGGGCCTAGGAATCTCTGGGTCAGAGTTTTTCTTTCTAAGCCAATGCCCCACCCCCCCACCAGGCAGATATTTGGGTTCACCATTTTCCTTGTTTCTCTGATTTCTGACCATTCCCTTTCACTGGAACCCTGCAAAAAGCTGTTTAGCAGCAGCTATCAGAGCTAAGTTCCCCCCAGCTATGGGTTTCTTTTCCTGGGTCACTGTCAACATTCTTAGAGCTTCTTGAATAGATTTAATAATATAATTGACCCTTGAACAACTTGAAGGTTAGAGGCAGTGACCCTTCCCCAACATCACAAGCAGTTGAAAATCCACGTATAATTTTTGACTCCCTGTGGGTAAAATGAGAGTTCCTGTGGCCAGGATTCTCACCTGGCCCTGGTTGACTAGCTCACTGCACACCTGTGGGCAATACATGGCTGTTGACTATAGAGAAAGAGCTCTACCCAGTGCTCTGGGCGCACGACACGGTGGCACGGCTGCAAGGCTGCATGAGAGCAGAGCAGAGGCTGGAGTGGTGGCAGCGCCAAGGACAGAGGCCCAGAGGCCAGCGATACGGGACGGCTGTGCAGGCAGAGAGGCCCAGAGGCATAGACCGGCTTGCTGCATGCAGACTCACTCTGAGTGAACGGGATTCTAGTGACTAACCTGCCACCTGGAAATAAAGTTGGGTATAAACCTTTCACCCCGAGAACGTTTTGCTGTCAATTTCTTTGGTCACACTGAATCCATAGCGAACTTGCCCAGGGCTGAAACCCATGGGCAAGACAATTGGCAAAAGTTGGCAGGGTTCATTGTTGACCAAGGAAAAAGACAAGCTGCCCTATGGGAGGGGTGCTTCAGCGGGCTGCCCTGTGAATGGGGAGACAGTGGATCGTCCCCCAATGGGTATGTGGTCTGAGGTGGCTTGCCTCCTAGAGGACTGGGCCCCACCCCAGGACTGGAGGCAAGTGGAGGTGACACCTGAGGCAGTAGGGGTGGCCCTTGGTATAATAAGTAGATCCTTTGAGAAGCAGAGTGCCCGTGAGGCAGCAGGGACTGTGAGTTGGCTGCTTCTCACAGTATTAAAAAAGTCTACAGAGGAGATCCAAGAAATGGCGGCATGAGAACGCGAGCTGCAAATTTCTGTGGATTCCCTGAGATAAGAGATGGCATTGATGTGGGAGGATGCAGCACGAGAGCGCTAGCAGCAAGGTGACATTGGAGACAAGACGGCAGCGCTGCCAGGTGTTCTGAAGGAGGAAGAGGCCATCAAGGAAAAAGACGAATCCCTGAGGGAGGCACAGGTGGCGGTGGCACGAGAACGTCAGCTGCGAAACATTGAGCTGAAGGTAAGAGACATTCTGAAACTGAGCTGGCATTGTTGCAAGGCACTGTAGCAGAGGAGGCACTTGGGGGAGTGGAGAGAAAGGTGCCATCAGTCCCAGAAATGGAGGAGCTGGAGAAGGATGAAGGGGTGGTGCCGTAGGCACTGGCACCTCCTGTATTAAAAGCATACCCAGTGGATGTAAAGAAAATAAAGACCCAGCAGCTGAAAGTTCCCCAAGGAGAGGAGCAGCCCCCTCCCCAGGTCGTGGAGCACTCTGTGGTCCGCCTGTATACTCAGGCTGAGCAGGTGGCCATGGGACTTAGGGGTGGATGGAATTGTTCTGTCGGGATCAGAGATGGGAAAGTTCTCTTCCCTGACAGTACAGCCAGCCTTGTGGCAGTGATTACAAAATGCAAGGTGACACGTACAGTAGCTAAAGCAACGAGAACCCGGAAAGAAATAAGACCTGTTACTCACAGGAGGAATTTGAGGGGCCCTGTGAGGGTTACAAGGACCCCGATGTGGGTTGATTTGATATGGGCAAGAGTAGATGGAAGGAAATTAGACGGGAAGCCAAATAGGATCTTACTGGAGCTACAGCAACAGCTGAAACCAGAGCAGCAGTTCCAGCCATTAAAACCAAAGAGGCAGAGGTCAGAGACAGAGCCACGAGTCCAGCCTGTGTGTCTGCAAGGCTTTTTGCTGGAGAGGCTGGAGAACAATGTTCGAGCTTCCTTGCACAGGAACCATTGCAGAGGACTAAGGGCACATAGATTGGGAGGAGAGAATCCTGGAGGGTTGGAGTGTGGATAAAATGAGAGTTCCTGTGGCCAGGATTCTCATCTGGTCCTGGTTGACTAGCTCACTGCACATCTCTGGGCACTACATGGCTGTTGACTATATAAAGAGCTCTGCCCAGTGCTCTGGGTGCGCGACCCAGTGGCAGAGCTGCAAGGCTGCAGGAGAATAGAGCAGAGGACAGAGGCGCAGAGGACTGCTGTGCGGGATGACTGTGCAGACAGAGGGGCTGAGGCAGAGACCAGCTTGCTGCATGCAGACTCACCGAGTGAATGGGATTCCAGTGACTGACCTGCCACCTGGAAATAAAGTTGGGTATAACCCTTTCACCCAAAGAGCATTTTGCTGTCAATTTCTTTGGTCATATTGAATCCATAGGGAACTTGCCGGGGGCTGAAACCCAGGGCCAGGTGAGAATTCTGACCACAGAAACCTTCACTTTATCCACAGCCTCTTTATCCCCTTCACCTATTTTCCACCTCCACCCCAACCCAATCCCTCCCCCATAGTAACTACCAGTCACTTCTCAGTGTGTATGAGTCTACTGCTATTTTGTTCATTTTGTTTGGTTTTGCTTTTAGATTCCACAAATAAGTGAAATCTTATGGCATTTGTCTTTCTCCACCTGGCTTATTTCACTCAGCAATAATACCGCCTAAGTCCATCCATGTTATTGCAAATATATGCTATATTCTTACAATCAAGTAAGCTAGAGAAAATAAAATGTTCCTAGGAAATCATAAGAAAGAGAAAATACATTTTGTGTGCTGCTGCAATGTACTATCAATACCATAAGTTTATATCATCTGTTTACAAGTTAAATCACCTATCAGTAACTACATCAAAACACTGTAGATGTTACACGTATTACACTAGACATCAAAAATGAAAAGATGTGAAAAAAATTCATTTATTTACAGGTGCTGTATGTTTATTGAACAAAATCTGCCTGTAAGTGGACCAGTGCAACTCAAACCCATGTTGTTCAAGGGTCAACTGTATTGCTTTTCTTTTCATTCATTCTGTACATTTAACATCCACCCTCACCTTCCTCTTCCCACACTTCCTTCTAAGCAAGAGACTGTGAGCAATTACACCACTCCCATCCTCTCCTTCCCAGTTAAGAGACTGTAAAACAAGACCCCAAACTGACTAAACCATATTTTTTCCTAAAACTTGAAACTAAGTTGAAGCATATTGTCAGTCTCCCCCATCTCTTCTAAGTAAATCAACCTTATCTAAATAAAACTGTTTGAAAAAAATCAGTTATTTAACATTTTAGTTGCCTTGGCTCTGTGTCATTTTAATTTCATATACTTGGGAATGATCACTTCAGAGGCATGATTGTGTCAGAAGCATGGAAACATAGTTTAGAGTTTGTAATACATATGTATTTAAATATTAACCAATTTTTACCAGTTTTATCTGACCAGGTAACATACAAACAAATTTCACAAATAATTTTTTGGTTCTTACCCACAGATGTTAGATGTCTCAATTTAATATTTTTTTATTTGCCACTTGGTACAGAGAAATAATTCTCTAATACCAGAAAACAGCACAGCAAGTAAAACAAATGGCAACTGATCCTCAGGCTGGGATGGGATGGGGTGGGGTGGGGTGGGGAGAGGCTGGGGGGAGGGGAGAAAAGAACAGGAGGGAACCCTGCAGGCAATAGGGTTCTCTAACCCGGACTGGGGTCTTCCAGCTGCATGCATGGTGTGGCTGCTGAGCTCTGAGACAGGTGCCAGACTGCCTGGGTTTATAACCCAGCTCCACCACTTCATGGCTCTCTGACAAGTTATCCAGCTTTTCAGTGCTTCAGTTTTCTCTTCCATAAAGCATGAACAATAATAATGATAAAGTTATTACTTAGATTATGAGTAGCCTTAGATTATGAGGCTATTGGAATAGTGCCTGGTACGTGGTGTTAGCTAATATCTAATTACAGCATTGTGAGTCCAGATTACCTCAGCTTCTGATTTTTTCATATAAAGAGAAATCCAGAATACTATGTGAAATTTCTCAATTTTGGAGTGTTGGCTTGTTTAAATCAAAGTGTGACACTGTAGGCGGTGACTGCAACCTCCTGGAACTGTACTGTCTGGCCAGCTCGCACCAAGTACTTGTTGACAATGGTGTGCTGACAGTGCCACCTGCCTGTTTTCTCTGATCCCCGAATCATATGTACAGATGCTTTCATCTTTTCAGGGGGATGCCTCACACTTAGAATATCCCAGAGGGAATTTGTGATATGCCTACCCCTCATCACCATTCTTCCTTCAGTCTCCCTCCTCTCAGTAGATGGCACCACCCACCACCATTTGCCAATGCCAGAAACCTGGAAGTCACCCTTGGTTCCTTTTCTAATCTCCTTCCAGGCCCACCTCCAGCGGCTGTGCAGTGAAAGCTGCCTGAGAGAACCAAGGAGGCTAGGGTGGGGCCTGGAATCCAACCTCCAGCTGTGTGCCCCAGGGAAGGGCAGTGTATGCTAGAAGGCATGGGACTGCTGCTTGCTACAGGCAGTTGAAGTAGCATACTCCAGTCCCTTCCCTCTCCTCCGAGCTCTCCTGCCAGTGCATTACCAAGTCTCTCAGTATTTCCTCAACTATTCTTGAATCTGTCCACTTGCCTCCATCTCCACTGTCCAGTGTAAGTCACCCTTATTTTCCATTTTCCATTTGATTTCCAACTGCCTCGCTGCTTCTTTGTTCATATACCCCTCCAGATGTTCACACCTATTTGCCAGGGGAAGTGATCTTTCTGAAAGAACACATTGAATATATTACTCCCCTGCTTAGAATCCTTTGATCACTTCCTCCTGTTCTTAAGGCAAAGGTCTAATTCATAGCCTAATTCTCAGGCCCATCCCCAGCTATTCTGCTCTTGCTTAAGTTACCCTGGGCTTCCTTCTCACATTGTCTTAAGCTTTATCATGCCCCAACAACTCCTACTGTTTTCAGGACTCATTTAATATTTTTCTTAAATAGGAGGACTTCTTTACCTCCACATTAAATTTCACCCCCTTGAGCTGTGCTGTCTTAGCACCCTGCCCTCTTCCTTCATAGAGCTTAGCTCTGTTACTGAAATGTACACATTGCATGCATATGCATAAAATTCTGTAGCTGTTATTTTTCTATAATGATGCAAACTTTCTCATTGACTCTCATTCTATTGGGGATTGGACTAAACTTAAATTTGCCAATTTAAGTTATATTAGTCTCATTTTGAGTAAACATCCAATCAGTTCAAAGTTACAGTCCTGTCAGAACTTTCCCAAGATGTCCAGTGGGATCAAAGGCAAGATTGGAGGACATGGCCTGAGAGGTCTCAGATCTTTGTGCAGAGCTGTGAGCTAGCTGTAGCTTGGGTGTTCATTGGTCTCTGCTCCCAAGTCACTCCTGGTCCTACAGCCCTCTTGTGTCAGCTGCTTAAGTTGTTGGCTGGCAGGTTCACGATGTGTTGCTTCAGTACCTTGAAAGCCCAGTGTCTCCCCTCCCCACCTCAACTCCGCCCCCAATGCTGCCCCAGCTGACTTGGGGGCATTTCAGCTCTCACTGGGTTCTTCAGCTCTGCTCATCCTTGGAGTTGTAGCCACATTTTCCAGCTACTCCCTGCCAATTAGTCCATCACTGCACCTGGTTTAGGATCACCTGGCTCCCTGCACAGTGCCCACTGGCCCATGCATGACCCTCAACTGTATTTCCTGCTTGCTTGACAGGGAGCATACAGAGAAGTCTGGTTTTGGGCACACTACTTGCAAGTTATGGACACCCAACAGCATTATCTCAGACTCTTATTTCTCCCCAGTGGGGAGGGAGCGCTGCCCAGTATGAGATTTCTGCTGTAAATGGGCAGCCGTCCAAGCTGGGCCAGGGAAAGGGGGCTCTAGTTCCACTCCACAACCCCACTTAATTGGATTCTTCTATACCCCTACCTCAGGGTTAGACTCCAAATGTAGGGGAACACTGAAACACTCATTATCCTACCTCTTTCTCCTCGAAATTTATTTTTATCTCCCCAATTCCTATTTTCTCTTTGGATCTCAGCTTAAGGCTCAGAGAGGCCTTTCCTGGCCTTTCAGGTTAGATTCACTGTGAATTTCACATGGGCAGAAACCACCTTGTTCATCTCTTGTCCTCAGTGCCTAAGGCAGTGCTTGTCACACAATGCCAAAATACAGACTAGAAATACAACAAAAATTTTCTGGACAAATATTGCTAATCTGTCTTTACCCATAATAAATCTTAAGATCAGGAGGCCAGGGGGTACATATAATAAATCCCTCTATCATGGAGGACTTTGGAGTCAATTCCTGGCCCTACTATTCATTCATACAAGCACTTTTTGAGAATTTATGTCTGCAATGCACTGGGCTTGCTATTGGAAGTAAAGGAGTCAATCGTTTAAAACATTTTTATTAGACATTTAAACATCTAAAAAAGGATGACATATCTGTAAAGCATAAAAAATTATAAAGCTACTTAAAACTACCACCAGCTCCAGTGATAAATCTTTACATAATGAGAACAGACTGAAGGGGTACAAAACAGATCCCTGGAGACCATCTGGAACCCTACAGCAGTCTTGGGCAGAAAGATGATGGGGTCTGGGGTAGGGTGGTACAGGGAGAAAGAAAGGGTATTTAGGAGGAAAGCTGGACTTGATGAATTGACGCTCACTAGTTAAGTGACCTAGTTAAGTCTCAACCTTTCCGAGCCTCAGTTTCTGCACCTGTAAAATAGATTAGTAATAACTATTGTTATTTGTATCTCTAACACCCAGCACCAAGCTTGGTATAAGATGGCCCGCACACAAAAATCATAGCTAATGTTGTTATTGCTGTGGAAGCTTCATATTCTATCAAACGCGGCGCTGGAACTCGCCCCCTTCTTCTAAGGAGAATGATAAGCGATGATGCTTTGCCGGAACCGACGCCCATCCTCTGCAGGTAGCTGAGCGGAGCCTGGGCCAGTGCCTGCCCCGGCGTAGGCCCCGGCCCCGCCCACACCCCGGCGAGCCCCGCCCCCGAGCCGCGCGCGCCCCCGCTACTGCTGCCGCCACCGCCTCCGCGCGCGCCCGGCCCCGCCCCTGCTGCTGACGTGCGGTGCTGAACGGGAGGGGCGGGCCACCGCCGAACCGTGTGCTTCCGCGGGCTCCGGGGTCGCTGGGGCCTCGTGGCGGGGCGGCTCCACGGGTCTTCGCCCACGCCCTTGCCTTCCCTGTGCCCTCTCGCGGCTCCCGGCGGGACCTGTGCTTCAGCCGGAGACCCGGGAAAGGGTGAGAGTGTTGGCGGGAGCGGAGGGAGACCGACCGGCGCGCGACCCGCTCTCTGGAGCATTGTCTGGGCGGGGGCGGCGCGGGCACGTGCGCGCCCTTCCCCCACCGCGCGGCCGCGCGGTCCCCCACCCCCCGGAGGGAGGTGGGGAGCGGGTGACTGCAGAGCTGGGGATCGGAGGAGGAGGCTGCATCCGGGGTGAGTGTGTTTGCCGAGGAGTCTTCGAAGCGGGAACCTGGAATTGAGGTTTACATGGGGGCCCTTTTCTAAGGGACACAGCGCTTTCTGAGGGGACGGTGGGCCCTTGAGCCCCTGTGGCCGGAGCTTTTAAGATGTTAAGTTTGGTGGCGTGTGAAGGGATTGGAGGCGAGAGATTTGGCTCTGGCACCAGCAAGTTGTGATTTTTACCGACAAGAATGCTGGACTTCTCTCTCCAACCTGTCGCCATCCCTACCGTCCCCCTCCCGGTGGAGGATGAGCAGGGTATGAAAAGAGTAGAGGTATATCAGGGATTATACCCCAGTTAAAGCACCGGAGGTGTGAGACGGTGTGGGGTCAGAGTGGAAAGCTTGGGAAAGTGAGTAGTTGGAAGAAAGGCTGGTTTGGTGGGCTGTGGCCAGCTTGCGAAAGACAATGAGGTTTGTATCGTAAACCTTTTTTTTTTTTCCTATAATGAAGGTAATAACGTTAGAAAACAAACTAGAGGAAGATACCACCAATAATTCTACAACCCTGACACATCATTCTTAGAGTTTTGATACATGTTTGCTAATATTTTCGTCTAAGCTTATAGCAGTTTACCTACAATTTTCCATTTCCTTTTCTCTTTAACGTGTAGAATTAAGGTGAAATATCATGTAGCATTCAGCAATATAATATCCTCCTTCTTAATAAACAAGTAGCAAGTATTCATCATAGAAAAATTTTTAAATACAGGTAACCAAGACGAAGAAAAGTACCTAGTTTTTACTGTTTTACTACCTAGGGATATTATCACTGAGTGTGTATTTTGGGTTGTGTATATTTTCAAAGATAGGAGCTGGTGATACCCTGATTAGGAATTTAGTTTTTATGGGAATTCTTTGAAGGTTTTAAAAGGCAGGTAGCAAAATCCGACTGTTTTATGGAGGAAGAGGGCAAGAGTGGAAGCTGAGAAATCAGAATACTGTGGGCAGTACTTTGGACTAGGTCCATGGCAGAAGAGGTGGACCAGAGTAGAAAAATTTAAAAACATTTTGGAGGTAGAATGACCAAGACTTGCAAGTGGATTTGGTAAGGAAAAAGGAGAATTCTTTGCTTTTTGATACTTATTTTGAGCAACTAGAGTAGATGGTGGCATTTGCTGAGAAGGAGAATGGAAAAGAAACTTGAGGTGGGAGAAATGACGAGTTCTGTTTCTGGTGTATTGAATTTGAGATGCGTATTAGTTATGAAATCGGTATGTCAGGAGGCAATTGGATGTACCTGTTTAGAACTCTCGGGAGAGAGTACTCAGCAGATGGGCTATATGAGATCGCTTAGGGAAAGAGTGTTGCTGAAGAAGTGAACATGGAGTCTCAGGCATTCCAATATTTTGAAGTCTAGTGGAGGAAGAAGGAGCACAGGGCAGAAGAAACAGGCAGCGAGGTGGGAAAAAAGGAGGCTGGCGTCATGGAAGCCAAGACAGATACATTTATGGAAGATGGAGAGTTGGTCTGTCAGTCGTTATGAGATGTTTAATGAAGTTGCCCTGTTGGATTTGGCAGTGTGGAGGTTATTGGTTTTGGTTGTTATCATCTTAGCCATTTTAAGTGTACAGTTCAGTGGTATGAAGTATATTCATACTGCTGTGCAACCATCATCACCATCCATCTCCATAAATCTTTTCATTTTGTAAAACTGAAACTACATACTCATTCAACAGTAACTCCGCATTCCCCTGTGCCATCAGGAACATCCTTCTTTCTCTATGATTTTGATTACTCTAAGTACCTTGCATAAGTAGAATCATAACCGTGTTTGTCTTTTTGTGACTGGCTTATTTACCATAATGTCCTCAAGGTTCATCCATGTTGTACATATGTCAGGATTTCCATCCTTTTTAAGGCCAAATAATCAGTGTATGTATGTATGACATTTGGTTTATCCATTCATCTGTCAATGAATACTTGGGTTGTTTCCATCTTTTGTCTATTGTGACTAACGCTGATTAAGAATGTGAGTGTATAGATAACTGGTATATACCTAAAAGTGGAATTGCTGAATCATATGGTAACTCAATCTTTAATTTTTTGAGGAATCACCACACTGTTAAATAGCAGCTGCACCGTTTTATATTCCTACCAACACTGCACAAGGATCCCAATTTCTTCACATTCTGGCCAACACTTGTTCTTTTCTGTTTTTGCTTACTTTTTAATAGTATTCCTCCTAGTGGGTGTGAGGTGCTATGTCATTGTAGTTTTGATTTGAACTTCCCTAATATTAGTGATGTCATCTGTTCATTAGCTTATTGGCTATTTGCATATCTCCTTTGGAGAAGTGTCTATTCAAATCCTTTGCTTATTTTTGAATGTTTTTTGTTGTTGAGTTTTAGGAGTTCTCTCCATATACTGGATGTTAATCCCTTGCTAGATATATGACTTGCAAATATTTTCTCTCAGTCTGTGGGTTGCCATTTTACGCTATGGATAGTGTTGTTCGATGCACAAATTCAAAATTTTGTCAAGTTTCATTTGTCTTTTTCTTCTTTTTCTTTCTGTCTGTGCCTTTGTCATCCAAGAAATCATTGCCCAATCCAATGTCATGAAGCTTTTGTCTAATTTTTTTCTTCTAAGAGTTTTATTGTTTTGAGACTTACATAGAGGTCTTTGATCCATTTTGAGTTAATTTTTGTATATGGTGTTTGGTAAGGGTCTGACTTTATTCTTTTGCATATAGACACTCAGTTTTCCCAACACCATTTGTTGAAAATGCTGCCCTTTTCCTACTGAATTGTCTTAGCACCTTGCCAAAAATCATTTGACCATATCTATATGCAAGGACTTATTTCTGGGTGCCCTGTTCTATTCCATTGGTCTATATAGTACCATACCTTTGCCTGTACCACACCTTTCTGATTTCTATAAATTTTA
Organism: Manis javanica; assembly: GCF_040802235.1. Classification (NCBI taxonomy): domain Eukaryota; kingdom Metazoa; phylum Chordata; class Mammalia; order Pholidota; family Manidae; genus Manis; species Manis javanica. The sequence goes on along the minus strand of NC_133158.1, from coordinate 122,963,893 downwards.
ATAAGTTTTGAAATCAGGAAGTATCAGTCTTACAGTTTTGATCTTTCTCAAGATTGTTTTGGTTATTCAGGATCCCTTGGGATTCCACATGAGTTTTAGAATTTTTTTTTATTTCTGCAAATAAAAGTCATTGGGATTTTGATAGGAATTGTATTGAATCTTTAGGTGACTTTGGGTAGTATTGACTTTTTTAACTATTAAGTTTTCCAATCCATGAACATGGGATTTGTCTCTATTTACTTATGTCTTTAATTTCTTTTAGCAACGTTTTGTAGATTTCATTGTACAAGTCTTTACCTCCTTGGTTAATTCCTAAGTGCTTTATTCTTTTTGATGCTATTTCATAAATAGAATTGTTTTTATAATATCCTTTTCAAGTTGTTCATTGTTTGTGTATAGAAATGCAACTGATTTTGTGTGTGGACCTAGTATCCTGCTACTTTGCTGAATTCATTTATTCTAACAGTTTTTTTTTTTTATGGAACCTTTAGTTTTTCTACATACAAGTTCATATCCCCCCATTTAAAAATGCTTTTATATTCATTCAGTGGATACACTGTAATTTGCTATGGACTGTTTCCAATTTTTTATTGTAAAATCTACAGAAAGAGGCAAACTGATATTTAAATTGTAGATCTGTATGTGCAGACCACTTATGTATATCACCTTGTCTTCAGATTAATTTTTTAGGATAGATTTTCAGAAGTACTTCATCATCTTCTCTTCTCATTCAACCGTAGATTTTTATTTTAATCTCCCTTGCCACCTCCTTGAATTGGCTCCCTTAAATCTTGTCCCCCCTTCATCTTGCCCCTGTTTTCTACATGGCTACCAAATGGAGGGTGAGGATTGGTATACTTTTCCCTCTTAGAAAACCAGACTTATGAAGCAGACTGTTTCTATAACATCTGTTCTATGGAGTTAGGAAAAGAAAGTTTTTGAAAGCTGGAGTGCACTTCATGAATGAGTCAGAACTTAATTTGATTCTTGTAAGATGAATAGCATTTCAGTAAGTGGAGAGAAGGTAGAGGTGAAATATGAACCATTGGAGGGTAACTGAGGTGTTCAGGCATGTGAACGTTGATGACTGCAGGTAAGAAGTAGAAGAACTGGTTCTCCTAGCGAAGGTTTATTCTGTTTATCTGAGGAGTGAGCTATAGGGGTGTGTGCGGGCCTGGGGTGGGTGACACAGCCTGTTAGGTGATGGAAATGAAGGCTGCCGGGGAGAAAGCCGAGGGTGGGGCTTCAACTTTATTTGTAATGTTTTTATTCACAGAGTTGTGGATACATTGGTGACTGTTATCTATTTTGTTTTTTAAAAATCACTTTGAGAGTGTGTATACTTTTAAAATTGAGGTATAATTCACATGTCAAATTCACCATTTTTTTTTCGATTTCAGTCATTGCTTTATTTTATCATTAAACAAATAGCAACAATCAAGTCTAGCTCTGATTCATATAACAGAGACATTAGTTAAGTAAACTGACTCTAAATTTGGTAGAATTAGAAACTGGGGTATTAGGACTTACTACACTAAGACTAGGATAAAGGTTTATAAGAAGGCATGATGAGGTTGGGATTTCTGCAGGTGAAGGCTGGCTAATGCTGCCCAGCAGCCTCATGGACTACTTACTACCTGTCAGAATTACCTTGGCTTCAGGTCTGTCCATAGCCATGCCATTTCAGAAGTTTTACCTTGTCAGTGGCCTGGAGTTGATGGGACTTAAGGTTATTGATTCATGATAACTAAACGCACAAAGCACTGAGTTATGTAGTCAACCAGGCCAATTAATAAAAGAAAAAATCACCATGCATTTTTTAAAATTTGCCCTGTGTATTTTTTCCTTAGAGGAAGACAGCTTATCTGAAGGTTGGTGGATGAACATGGAATCAAAATAAGAATCATTTGATTCAGATGTTTAATTGTATCAAGTCTGTTAGCCTGACGATCTATCTCCAAAGTAGAAATATTTCTGTCATATACAATAGATGTCCCTCAGTGCTTTGCCACCATGTTGCATTTTTTATTAAACTTTTTCACATTGACACATTCTTTTCTTTTTAATGAAGGTATCACTGATACACAATCTTATGAAGGTTTCACATGAACAACATTGTGGTTTCAACATTCACCCTTATTATCAAGCTCCCCCCTCCTACCCCATTGCAGTCACTGTCAAAATTCACCATTTTAAAGTGTGTAATTCAGTGGTTTTGGTATATTCACAAGATTATGCAACCATTATTACTATCTAAATCTGTAACATTTCCATCACTCAAGAAAGAAACCCTGTACCCATTAGCAGTCAATCCAAGTTTCCCCTTCCCATCATCCCCTGGCAGGTACTTTCTGTGTCTAAGGATTTGCTTGTTTCTGGATATTCCATATTAAAAATAGAACTATATAATTGTGGCCTTTGATAGCTGGTTTCTTTCACTTAGCGTGATATTTTCAAAGTTCATCTGTGTTGTAGCATGTCAATACTTCATTCCTTTTTATTGCTTAATAATATTGCATTGTATAAATATACATTGTGTTTATCCAGTCATCAGTTGGTAGACATTTCGATTGTTTCTGCTGTTTTCCTTATTAGGAATAATGCTGTTATGAACATTCACATACAAGTTTTTGCTTAGAGATACATTTTCAGTTCTGTTGGCTATATACTTAGGAATGCAATTGCTAGATTATAGTAATTCTGTGTTTAATTTTTGAGGAACTGCAAAACTGTTTTCATAGTAGCTGCACCATTTTACATTTCCACCAACAATGTAAGAGGGTTCCCATTACATATTCTGTATACATTTTTGGTAGACTCTATTTAGTAGTTGTGTGTGTGTGTGTTTTTACACATCTTCATTGAGGTACACTTGGCAACCACAAACCACTTGTGCTTGTGTAAAGTGTACAATTTGATAAATTTTGACACCTGTGAAACCCTCACCACAATCAAGATAGTAAAAATATGTAACATGCCCCCAATTCTTCTTAATGCCCTTTTGTAATTCTTCCCTCCCTTCTCCCTGTCTTCGTTGACCCTTCCCCTGGCAATCACTGATCAGCTAGCTTTCTGTCATTATAGACTAATTTTGTGTTTTATAAGAATGGAATCATTGTAGTCTATACTTTTTTCTTAAGCTGGCTTCTTTCACTAGCATCATTTTTAGATTAATTCATTTGTTGCATGTATGAGTTCATTCCTTTTCATTGATGAATAATATTCAGTTGTATGGATGTATCACAAATTTGTTTATCTGCTCACCTGTTAATGGACATTTGGGTTGTTTTTAGTTTTTGGCTATTATGAATAAAGTTGCTGTGAACATTGCATACAGGTGTTTGTATGGACACTGCTTTTATTTCTCTTGGGTAAATACCTAGGAGTGAAATGGCTAGGTCTTTGGTGGTATATATTTAACATCTTAAGAAACTGCCAAAATGTTTTCAAAGGGGTTGTACCATTTTTTCATTTTCATCAACAATGTATGAGAGATCCAGTCCCATACTCTGTAGTTGTGTTCTTTTTAACATATAGAGAAGTAAGAAGAAAGCAGAAAGAGACATAAAGACGCCTGTAATCTGTCTTCCATATTAGTGCGTTTGCCATTTTCCTCCCCACGATGGTGCACATACATGGTTAGAAAATTCAAACATTGGAGTCAGGAATAAAATGAAAAGCAAAACCATTACCCAGAGGCAACTATTGTTAATCATTTTTTGTTTTTTTTTACAGAAAAACCTGTACAAGCTTATACCAGTGTTTCTTTTGTCTTCTTTCTCTCCTGGTTTACGCGGAAGGAATTAAAGTATATACGTTGTTCTGTCCTTGTTTTTTTATACTGTACAATTTATTTTAGAGGTATTTCCATATCAGCACATTCTTTTTAATGGCTGTTACAGTCTTACAGTAGTACAGTGAATTTTACTATAAGAAAAAACAAATTTGTTCCAGTACAATTAATACATTAGGGAACTATTTGAATATAATGTAAACTTCACATTTGCTTATAACTAATTTTGTCTATGAGAAATGCTAGGTGAAGGCAAAAAATTGCACTATGCTGAACTGAGTCACAGAAGGGTAATTCACTAGCCACACACCTCAAGCATCTTCCAGCAACCTTAGTTTCCTGCTATGTCATCAGCCACACAATACACATCTTGTATTACAACTTTCTGTTGATTTCAGATTACCCTTCCTCTGCCACTTCATAGTAACTCACAAGCTGTAACCTTCCAAGGCCCACTACCACAACAAGATTGAGGTCTTTTGTGAGACAAAGTGCCATGTTTATTGTAGCATTTGTGTCCTTCCAAACCATTTAACATGTGTAAAACTGTGCTACCATTTTTGCTTTTCTTTTTTGGTATCATTAATGTACAGTTTCCTGAGCAACATTGTGGTTACTAGACTCCCTCCATTATCAAGTCCCCACCACCGGACTAAGATTCTATAAAATCACTACTTGTCTTCTCTTTGCTGTACTACCTTCCCTGTGCCCCCACCCTTACAGTATGTGTGCTAATCGTAAAGCCCCTTTTCCCCCTTTTCCCTCTCTTCCCACTCGCCCACCCCAGTCCCTTTCCCTTTGGTAACTGTTAGTTCATTCTTGGGTTCTGTGAGTCTGCTACTGTTTTGTTCCTTCAGTTTTGCTTAGTTGTTATACACCACAAACGAGGGAAATCCTTTGGCACTTGTCTTTCTCCACCTGGCTTATTTCACTGAGCATAATATCCTCCAGCTCCATCCATGTTGTTGCAAATGGTAGGATTTGTTTCTTTCTTATGGCTGAATAGTATTCCATTGTGTATATGTACCACATCTTCTTTATCCATTCATCTACTGATGGACACTTAGGTTGCTTCCATTTCTTGGCTATTGTAAATAGTGCTGTGATAGACATAGGGGTGCAACTGTCTTTTTGAAACTGGGCTCCTGCATTCTTAGGGTAAATTCCTAGGAGTGGAATTACTGGGTCAAATGGTATTTCTATTTTTGAGTTTTTTGAGGAACTTCCATACTTCTTTCACAATGATTGAACTAATCTACATTCCCACCAGCAGCGTAAGAGGGTTCCCCTTTCTCCACATCCTTGCCAACATTTGTTGTTTGTCTTTTGGATGGTGGCCATCTTAACTGGTGTGAGGTGATATCTCGTTGTGGTTTTAATTTGCATTTCTCTGATTATTAGCGATGTGGAGAATCTTTCCGTGTGCCTGTTGGCCATCTGAATTTCTTCTTTGGAGCAGTGTCTGTTCAGATCCTCTGCCCATTTTTTAATTGGATTATTTGCTTTTTGTTTGTTGAGGTGCATGAACTCTTTCTATATTTTGGATGTCAACCCCTTATTGGATATGTCATTTATAAATATATTTTCCTATACTGTAGGATGTCTTTTTGTTCTACTGATGGTGTCCTTTGCTGTACAGAGGCTTTTCAGCTTGATATAGTCCGACTTGTTCATTTTTGCTTTTGTTTCCCTTGCCCAGGATGATATGTTTATGAAGAAGTCGTTCATGTTTATGTCCAAGAGATTTTTGCCTATGTTTTTATCTAGGAGTTTTATGGTTTCATGACTTACATTCAGGTCTTTGATCCATTTTGAGTTTACTTTTGTGTATGGGGTTAGACAATGATCCAGTTTCATTCTCTTACATGTAGCTGTCCAGTTTTGCCAACACCAGCTGTTGAAGAGGCTGTCATTTCCCCATTGTATATCCATGGCTCCTTTACCGTGTATTAATTGACCATATATGTTTGGGTTAATATCTGGACTCTATACTGTTCCATTGGTCTGTGAGTCTGTTCTTGTGCCAGTACCAAATTGTCTTGCTTACTGTGGCATTGGAGTAGAGCTTGAAGTTGGGAAGCAAGATACTCCCTGCATTATTCTTCCTTCTCAGGATTACTTTGGCTATTTGGGGTCTTTTGTCGTTCTATATGAATTTTAGAACTATTTGTTCCAGTTGTTGAAGAATGCTGTTGGTATTTTGATAGGGACTGCATTGAATCTGTAGATTGCTTTAGGCAGGATGGCCATTTTGACAATATTAATTTTTCCTACAAAGAGCATGGGATGAGTTTCCATTTGTTAGTGTCCTCTTTAATTTCCCTTAAGAGTGTCTTGTAGTTTTCAGGGTATAGGTCTTTCACTTCCTTGGTTAGGTTTATTCCTAGGTATTTTTTTCTTTTTGATGTAATTGTGAATGGAATTGTTTTCCTGATTTCTTTCTGCTAGTTCATCGTTATAGGAATACAACAGATTTCTGTGTATTAATTTTGTATCCTGCAACTTTGCTGTATTCCGATATTAGTTCTAGTAGTTGTGGAGTGGATTCTTTAGGGCTTGTTATGTACAATAGCATGTCATCTGCAGTGACAGTTTGACTTCTTCTTTACCAATCTGGATGCCTTTTATTTCTTTGTTTTGTCTGATTGCCATGGCTAGGACCTCCAGTACTATGCTGAATAAAAGCGGAGGAGTGGGCATCCTTGTCTTTAGGAGAAAAGCTTTCAGCTTCTCACCATTAAGTATGATGTTGGCTGCGGGTTTGTCATATATGGCCTTTATTATATTGAGGTACTTGCCCTCTATATCCATTTTGTTGAAAGTTTTTATCATGAATGGATGTTGGATTTTGTCGAATGCTTTTTCTGCATCTATGGAGATGATCATGTGGTTTTTGTCCTTCTTTTTGTTGATGTGGTGGATGACGTTGATTGATTTTTGAATGTTGTACCATCCTTTCATCCCTGGGATGAATCCCACTTGTTCATGGTGTATGATCCTCCTGATCTATTTTTGAATTCAGTTTGCTAATATTTTGTTGAGTATTTTTGCATCTATATTCATCAGGGATAATGGTCTGTAGTTTTCTTTTTTTGTGGTATCTTTGCCTGGTTTTGGTATTAGAGTGTTCCTGGCTTCATAGAATGAGTTTGGAAGTATTCCCTCCTCTTCTATTTTTTGGAAAACTTTAAAAGGAGAATGGGTATTATGTCTTTCCTAAATGTCTGATAAAATTCAGCGGTGAATTCATCTGGTCCGGAGATTTTGTTCTTGGGTAGTTTTTTGATTACCGCTTCAATTTCATTTCTGGTAATTGGTCTGTTTAGATTTTCTGTTTCCTCCTTGGTCAGTCTTGGAAGGTTGTATTTTTCTAGAAAGTTGACCATTTCTTCTAGGTTGTCCAGCTTGTTAGCCTATAGATTTTCATAGTATTCTCTAATAATTCTTTGTACTTCTGTGGTGTCTGTCATGATTTTTCCTTTCTCATTTCTGATTATTTTTATGTGTGTAGATTCTCTTTTCTCTTAAGTCTTGCTAGGGGTTATCTATGTTGTTTATTTTCTCAAAGAACCAGCTCTTGGTTTCATTGATTTTTTTCTATTGTTTTATTCTTCTCAATTTTATTTATTTCTTCTCTGATCTTTATTATGTCCCTCCTTTTGCTGGCTTTGGGCCTCATTTGTTGTTCTTTTTCCAGTTTCAATAATTGTGACTTTAGACTATTCATTTGGAATTGTTCTTCCTTCTTTAAATAGGCCTGACTTGCTATATACTTCCCTCTTATCACTGCCTTTGCTGCATCCCACAGAAGTTGGGGCGTTGTGCTGTTGTCATTTGTCTCCATATATTGCTTGATCTCTATTTTAATTTGGTCATTGATCCATTGATTATTTAGGAGCATGTTGTTAAGCCTCCATGTGTTTGTGAGCCTTTTTGTTTTCTTTGTACAATTTATTTCTAGTTTTATACCTTTGTGATCTGAGAAGTTGGTTGGTAGAATTTCAATCTTTTTGAATTTACTGAGGCCTAGTATGTGGTCTATTCTTGAAAATGTTCCATGTGCACTTGAGAAGAATGTGTATCCTGCTGCTTTTGGGTGTAGAGTTCTGTAGGTGTCTGTTAGGTCCCTCTGTTCTAGTGTGTTGTTCAGTGCCTCTGTGTCATTACTTATTTTCTGTCTGGTTGTTCTGTCCTTTGGAGTGAGTGGTGTGTTGAAGTCTCCTAAAATGAATGCATTGCATTCTATTTCCTCCTTTAATTCTGTTAGTATTTGTTTCACATATGTAGGTGGTCCTGTGTTGGGTGCATATATATTTATAATGGTTGTATCCTGTTGTTGGACGGACCCCTTTATCATTATGTAATGTGCTTCTTTATCTCTTGTTACTTTCTTTGTTTTGAAGCCTATTTTGTCTGATACTAGTACTCAACACCTGCTTTTTTCTCCCTATTGTTTGTGTGAAATATCTTTTTCCATCCCTTGACTTTTAGTCTGTGCATGTCTTTGGGTTTGAAGTGAGTGTCTTGAAGGCAGCATTTAGATAGATCTTGATTTTTTTTATCCATTCTATTACTCTATGTATTTTGATTGGTAACATTTAGAGTGCTTATTGATAGATATGTACTTATTGCCATTGCAGGCTTTGGATTTATGGTTACCAAAGGTTCAAGGGTAGTTTCTTTACTATCTAACTGGCTAACTTTAACTCACTTATTATGCTATTATAAACACAGTCTGACATGATTCTTTATTTCTCTGCCTTCTTTTTCTCCCTCCTCCACTCTTTATGTTAGGTGTTTTATTCTGTACTCTTTTGTGTTTCCCTTGACTGATTTTGTGGACACCTCATTTTATTTTGCCTTTAGTTTGTATTTGGTTGGTCTACTTTCTTTGCTGTGATTTTCGTTTCTGTCTGATGACATCTATTTAGCCTTAGGAGTACTTCCATCTAGAGCAGTTCCTTTAAAATACACTGTAGAGGTAGTTTGTGGGAGGGAGGTAAACTCCCTCAACTTTTGCTTATCTGGGAATTGTTTAATCCCTCCTTCAAATTTAAATGGTATTCTTGCTGGATACAGTATTCTTGGTTTGAGGCCCTTCTGTTTCATTGCATTAAATATATCATGGCATTCTCTTCTGGCCTGTAAGGTTCTTCTTGAAAAGTCTGATGATAGTCTGGTGGGTTTTCCTTTGTAGGTGATCTTTTTTCACACTCTGGCTGCTTGTAATAGCCTGTCCTTGTCTTTGATCTTTGCCATTTTAATTATTATTTGTCTTGGTGTTTTTCTCCGTGGTTCCCTTGTGTTGGGAGATCTATGGACTTCCGTGGTCTGAGAGACTATTTCCTTTCCTAGATTTCAGCAATTATTTCTTCAGAGACACTTTCTATCTCTTTTTCTCTCTTCTTCTTCTTTTGGTACCCCTATAGTAGGAATACTGTTCCATTTGGATTGGTCACACAGTTCTCTTAATATTCTTTCATTCCTAGAGATCCTTTTATCTCTCTCTGCCTCAGCTTCTCTGTATTCATGTTCTCTGATTTCTATTCCAGTAACAGTGTCTTCTACTTCATCCAGTCTGCTCTTAAATCCTTCCATTGTTTGTTTCATTTCTGTTATCTCCCTCTGGAATTCATCCCTTATCTCTTGCATATTTCTCTCTAGCTCCATTAGTATGGTTATAACTTTTATTTTGAATTCTTTTTCAGGAAGATTGGTTATTTCGGTCTCACCAGGCCCTCCCTCTGGAGTTTGAGTGATTTTGGACTAAACCAGGTTCTTCTGCCTCTTCATGGCGATAGAAGTGAACACTGGCGAGTGGCGTGTGTGTCAGCTGGGAGAACAAAGTCCCTTCCTGCTTACTGGTCACCTTGCCCTTCTCCGCTACCTGTGCCTGTCAGCCGCACACAGGGAGCAGCCTCTGGGTTAATCCCCTGAGCTTCTGTGGGTGGGTTGGCCCTCGGGATGGCCTAGGGCACTGGTGGGGGTCGCAGGCAAGCAGTGTGTGTTCTTCAAGAACATTGCCCCTTCGTGCTTTCTGGACTCTGTGCTGGTCTCCCCTGCCTGTGCTGAGCAACCACACACAGGGAGTAGCCTCTTGGTTGATCCCCTGAGCTGCCATGGGTGGGATGGCCCTCGGGATGGCCTACGGCACTGATGGGGTTTGCAGGTGATTAGTGTGTGTTCACCATGAGCCCCCTATATGCCTTCCAGACTCTGTGCTGTCTCCCTCTGCCTGTGCCTGTCAACCAGGTGCAGGGGGCAGCCTCTGGGTTAACACCTGAGCTGCTACTGTGGGCGGGTCAGCCTTTGGGATGGCCTAGGCCACTGGCGGTGGCTGCAGGTGATCAGCACGTGTTCGCTGCAAGAGCTGAGCCCCTAGTTGCCTTCCGGACTCTCTGCCAGCTTCCTGTGCCTGTGCCGGTCAACCAGGTGCAGGGGGCAGCCTCTGGGTTGATCACCTGAGCTGCCATGGGCGGAGCAGCCCTGGGGATGGCCTAGGGCACTCATCGGGCTTGCAGGCAAGCAGCGCATGTTCGCTGTGAGAATAAAGCCCCTTTATGCCTTTGGGGCTCTGTGCCAGTGTCTGCTGTCTGTGCCGGGCAGCTGCATGCAGGGGGCAGCCTTTGGGTCTGGCCTGGTTAGCTGCGTGCTGGGAGAAGACTCTGTGTGGTTGCTATGGGCAGGGCTGCTCTCCTGCTTCTCTGAAGCAATGACGGGTCACCAGTTTGCTTGCATTGCAAGCTGCTTATCACTGTGAGGCACTTCAGAGCTGTGTTGCCACCCAGGGGATTAGGGTGCCTGAAATTCCTTAAAATTCCAAGCCTGAGTGTGCCAAGATGATTCTGTCCACCTGTTAAACTCTTGTCCCTTTAAGACTTTTAAGCTCCTGCTTTTCTTTTGTCCCAGGGCCGCCGGCTGTGGGGACCCGTTCACAGTCTTAGTCTTGGATTTTACTTTAACATTTCTCTAATATCCAATACACTATGCAATGTGTGTTTGTGCTCCCAGTGCAGATTAGTAGGGCTGGTTTTTTAGCAGTCCTGTGCTTCCACTCCCTCCCCACTCTGATTCTTTTCCTCCTGCTGGGATCGGGGGAGTGCTCGGATCCTGCTGGGTCACAGCTTTGTATCTTACCCTTTTCATGAGATGCTGAGTTCTCGCAGATGTAGATGTAGCCTGACTGTTTTACTGTATCTTCTGGTCTCTCTTTCAGGAACAGTTGTATTTGCTGTATTTTCAAAATATATATGGTTTTGGGAGGAGATTTCCACCACTCTACTCATGCCGCCATCTTAAGAATCTTTGTGCTACCGTTTTTATTAGATTCCATTTTTTCATGTCACTGACAGAATTTTTGAGTGTTGTATACCTAAGACCCATTTTCCCCATAAGCCTTGTGGTTTTATTATGCAGTTTTACACAGCATGGTGATTTTTAGAAATGCATATGTCACATTATAGTGGAACTGATTTATTCCATGGTATGAATGTACATAATTTATTTTTAAAAATTGTGAAATACATCATATATACTAAAGAGCACATACAATAAAGGAAGTATGTTTTAAAGAATAATAACAAAGCAACAGATAACTACTTAGCTACATCCAGCTTAAGAAACAGGAAATTGCTAGCACTTTTGAACTTCTTTGTACTCGCCTCACTGATCATTTTATACCTCTTTAGAATATCTGAAATATTTCATAATAAAATTAATTTAAAACTATTAACAATCTAGGATGGCCAACATTCAAAAGACAAGAAACAAATGCTGGTGAGGATGCAGAGAAAGGGAAGGGAATCCTCCTACACTGTTGGTGGGAATGTAAATTAGTTCAACCACTGTGGTAAACAATATGGAGGTTCCTAAAAAAATCTAAAAGTAGAAATACCATTTGACCAGGAATTCCCCTCTTAGGAATTTACCCAAAGGAAACAAGATCCCCGATTCAAAAAGACATATGCACCCTTATCCTGTGTTTATCACAGCCCTATTTACAATAGCCCAGATATGGAAGCAACCTAAGTGTCCATCAGTAGATGAGTGGAAGAAGAGGTGGTACATATACACAATGGAATACTCTTCAGCCATAAGAAGAAAACAAACCCTACCATTTGCAGCAATGTGGATGGAGCTAGAGTGTATTATGCTCAGTGAAATAAGCCAGGCAGAGAAAGACAAGTATCAAATGATTTCACTCATATGTGGAGTATAAGAATAAAGAAAAACTGAAGGAAAAAAAACAGCAGCAGAATCACAGAACCCAAGAATGGACTAACAGTTACCAAAGGGAAGGGTTGGATGGGGAGGGAGGGAGAAGGGGACTAAGGGGCACTATAATTCACAGTCACAATATAGGTAGGTAGCAGGGAAAGCAGTACAGCACAGAGAAGAAATTGATGCTCTGGCATCTTACTACACTAATAGATAGTGACAACAATGGGATTGGTGGGGGACTTGATAATATGGGTGTATGTTGAAACCACAATGTTGTTCATGTGAAACCTTCTTAAGATTGTATATCAATGTTACCTTAATAAAGAAAAAAATGTTAACAGAACAGGAAAAAAAAAACTATTAACAGTCTCCCATTCTCCTGTGGTCTTCCCAGTGTTGATTACTTAGCTGACTGCCCTGACCCCTGCAAGTGTATACATAGCATACACACACATACCTGGGAAAGGATAATCTGTAAATAGGTTTAAGGTTAATATATATTGGGTTTATCATTGTTATTTTTTATAATGGCTTTGTTAAGATCTAACTCATCATAAAATTCATTTTTTTAAGTGTAAAGCTTAGTGGGGTTTTTTTAGTATATTTACAAACTTGTGCAACCATTAGTACATCTAATTCCAAAAAATTTTCATCAATAAGTAGATTTTTGTAAATAGATTTTGTAGATTTGGCAGTGTTGGTTTAAAGAAAAAATATTGTAAAAGATGTCCTATGTTGTAAGGTACTTATTTACTTTCCAGAATCTCAGATGGAATGGCAGACAACTTACCCATAGGACTTGCTGTCAGTTTGAAAGCTCCAGTGAAAAATTTGTATTTAATGAAGTAGGCAAATTTTGGCTCAATTTATATATTTTCAGTGACTGTGTCTAAGAGTCTGATACAATCTTGATTTGGCCCAGTTCCTACCAGTCCTTTTCAGCCTGAATTTGTAGACAAGCTTTGTTTCCTTTTTGCTTCTCTTGGGAAGAAAAGTTTTATGGCTTCGTGACTTAAACACCAGGATTATATGAGTCAGAACTATCATTTTGGACAATTCCAACGATCTTTGTGTGAAAGTGGCTCCAAGGAATTCATTGGAAGGTTATTTTGGAAGGTTCTATGGCCTGCCTTCCATCAACTTAGAAAGAACTTACCTTGAATATCTCAGAACCCTTAAACATCCCATATAGTGCACTCTGTCCAGATGTTGAAGTGGGGAAAGGAGGTAAAACTTAAAGCCAGCTTTCTAGTTGCACTAATGGATAGAAACAGTCATTTGGATAATTTAGAATAACTGTTTTATCCTAAACTCTTTTTCATATAACTTTGCAAGATTGGAGACAAAATACTGGCTTGAATTATCCTGGGGCTGATAATTATATAGCAACTTGTATGGTCTTAAGCAACTTTACTTAAAATAGTAAAATAGGTATTATTGACCTGAAAATATATAATACTTAAATAATGAAAGATTCTTTGAGCTCAGCTGTCTAGACTTTCCATTTTGCTCAGTTCTTACATGTCATATTGGGAATGGCCCACATCTGTTAGATATGACTGAGACATCTGTTGGCTTCCCACCATTACTGGTCCTGTGTAAAATTGTTATTATTTTTACTTAAAAGACTTTTTTTTTTCCATACCAAATGAGTTATTTAGAAAAGCATCTTATTTTCCATATCAGAGTGAGCTTTTCTTTTCTTTCTTTTTTTTTAAAATATATTATTGATATACAATCTTATGAAGGTTTCGCATGAGCAACATTGTGGTCACTACATTCACCCATATTATCAAATCCACCCCTACCCCATTGCAGTCACTGTCCATCAGCGTATTAAGATGCAATAGAGTCACTACTTGTCCTCTCTGTGCTATATTGCCTTCTCCATGTCCACCTACATTATGTGTGTTAATCATAATACCCCTTAATCCCCTTCTCCCTCTATTCCCACCCACACTCCCCGCCCCTTCCCTTTGGCAACCACTGGTCCCTTCTTGGAGTCTGTGAGTCTGCTGCTGTTTTGTTCCTTCAGTTTTGCTGTTGTTATACTCCACAAATGAGTGAAATCTTAGTAATTTCATATTTAGTTTTATTAGGATAGAGAATACGACTCTAACATTTCCCTATTTTGCAATAATTGAGACTTTATAGATATTTCAAGTGGATTATTCCTTTGGGTTCGGAATTGTATGTGTCTGTTAAATCTGGCTTGTGAATTGCATGCTTCATCTTTGTATTTTTATCTGTTGTCTTGATCTTTTCAATTTCTGTGAGAGTATGTTCAAATTCTGTTATGATGTGATTTTCTTAAATTTTCCTTGCATTTCTGGTTTGTTTTGTGTTTTGTATGTTTTGACATGATATTTGGTGTGTAATTTGTGACTTATCTTTGTGATTGTGTCTTTTAATAGTAACATGATCTTTATTAAATATTTTTGCCTTAAATGATCTGTTACTAATCTTGCCATGTCTGCTATCTTTTTGTTTGCATGTGTCTGTGTGTAATAACTTTCCACATCCCTTTATTTTATACATTTAGCTCTAATACCTTTGAAGATGTAGCAACATCAACAAATAGACTTGTATGTATTAATGGAAAGAATGATGAAAGCTAACTTGAGCTGGTATTTATGTTCCCTGTGGGTATTTGTATTTTGGCATGTGTTTCAGTTATCCCTTCATTTATTTATTCAGCAAATAATTTATTGAGCCCTTCCAGGAATTTTGGAGGGGGATGTTGGAGGGAGAGTTATGCTGCATACAATGATTGGGAAAGGCCTTCTCTGATACGCTGGGCATTTGAGCTGGAGTGTGGTGAAGCTAATAACCTGCAGGAAGAGCATTCCAGGCAGAAGGAATCTAAAGTGTGAAAACCATAAGGAAAGATTGAGGTGTATTTGAGAAACAGAAAGAAAACAGATTTTTCTGGATTTTAATGATTAAGGATGGAGAGGGAGGCAGGGCCTAATTCGTGTAAGATGTTGTAGGTCATGTTGAGGAGTGTGATTTTATTCTTAGTGTTATGGAAAGCCACTGGAAGATTTCAAGCAGGGGATAAGTGACATGAGCAGATACATATTTTTATAGTCCTTTTCTAAATTGAGGTATAGTTCATATACAGTGAAATAAACAGATTTTTAAGTGTACAGTTTTATGAGTTTTCATGATCGCATATATACCTGTATGATCACACCCTTACTAAGATATAAAATATTTCTGTCACCCCAGGAAGATCCTTTATTGCTCTTCCCAATCAATCCCTAATACTGGCACCTTAACTATGGTTATCTTTTCTTTCACCATGGATTCATTTGTCTGTTTAGAACGTCGTGTAAATTGAATCATTCAGTATGCAGTCTTTTGTGTCTGGCTTCTTTTACTTAGCGTGACTTTGAGATTCATTCCTGTTGCTTCAATCAGGAGATCATTAGGTATACCACAATTTGCTTACCCATTCTTCTGTTTTGATTTTTGTAGACGTTTTTGAAAGGTCTCTCTGGCTAATACAGGAGAATGGATTGTAGATTCTCTCATTGAGATACTCAATAAAGGAACACTGGATCTCTTGTTTACATAAAGGAAAATATTTTGTTTGAAATGTCTATGAAAAGGAGAGGGCCAACAGATTATAAAACCACTATTAACATCTGAGGAACATCCATCTGTATGGAAGCACATGGGAAATGATAATATTGCTCCTCTTTGTGCCTCCTTTTAAATAAGATGAAAATTGTCTTGAGGGCACAAAATTCAGTTGTTCTAATGAGACTCAAATGCTATGAAGATCATAGAATTGTATATTGAGAAGATACCTCACAGTACATGGCAGATTTTTCAAGGACCTTATTTATCAGATTTTATTTCTTCCCCCAAGAACTGGGAATATCTCATAAGATGTGTTGTTTTACCTGTCGGGGACTAGGTTCTTTTGGTTCTAGGTCTTCTCTGACACAAAAATCAAGACCTTTAAGAAATCCTAATGATTCTGTATTATGTAATTTTTGTGTTTTTAATTATACAATTTCTTTTTAAAATTATTTTTCTCTTGGGGTTTATTTTTAAATGTAGAACATTAAAAGGCTTTGTTTTGTTTTAGTCTTTTACCTTTTTCAAAAACTCAGACTTGTTTATGTTATTTGAATGACTGTGGTACAGGGTAATTTTGCTCTCTTACATTGTGCATGGGGAAAAATGTGCATTTTAAGAGTTTAAATTAATAATGTTTGCTTTTTATAATGATGTTGTTTCAGTAAGATAAAAACATTAAATTGGAGGAATAAGCATTACATGTACTTCTGTCCTTGGGTTTGGTCCCATGATGTAGAGAAAATCTCTCACAGAAAAATTACAAAGAGTAACAGATTTTTCTTTAACAGTTCTCATTTACCATCTCAGTATTTTCAAGTTACCTGATTCAAAGCCTAAAGAGGATTAGTAGGACATTTTTCTCACAATATCTAACAACTGCTCACATTTCCTTTTCATAAATCTCAAAGTCAGACAAGAAGAATCCAAAATTTAATATTACCATGGGTCATTTGTTACACATTCCATTCACTTTTTTATTACATTATGATGAGAGTATGCTCGGCAGATGTGCCAGCCTTAGCTAGCATATACTTGAATGTGGCATGTGTATATTTTAGTGTTGTTCTTGCTAGACAGAAGCAGACCTGAATTACTATGAAATGCTCAGTACAGACCTAAATTTTCCTAAACGTGTTTATGGGAAGCTCAAATACTTGTCCAAAGATGACAGGAAAAACTTCAATAAAGGGCTGCATGAAATAAGAACTACCTTGGCAGCACAAGTGAACTCGGTGGTTTCTTCTTTTTCCACCCTAACCCCTCCACCACCAAATACTTTTTTTCTTATTCCCCCAGTTTCAAGAGCAAAAGTCAAAAGAGAGTTTTGCTTTGTCCCTTTAGTGAGGGTAAAATAAATACTGTTTTGTTTAAGGATCCCTAGCCTTTCTGGGGAGAAGTCACTGTGCTCTTGAGATTAGTTGGGGGTGGGAAGAGAATGTACAGATTATGAGGCCCGTAGAATGGGTGAATGACTATGATGCTGGAGTCACTCATCTTTACGGATAAATCATAAGATTCTTGGCAACTGTAGAAAATAGGTGGTCACCGAGGAAATGGTATGATGCAGAAACAGATTTGGAGATCTGGTGGGTGTATCTATCTCTGATCCTAGGTTTATCTGAGAATAGGAAGTGGTTTTTTCCACTCTGCATTAAGGAAGAAGGAATGAGTCTAGCTGATTTGTAAGAATGTATTCTTTATGATTTTTCCAGGTTGTCTAAAACTTCTTGCAGACCAAATGGAGAAGGCTTAAAGAACAAGACTTTACTGTCACTTTTAATAAGCTTTAAAAACAGAAAATAATATTTGGATTCAGGGCCTCTGCAAAAATAAAGACTCATTTATATTCTGAATTAGAGCAGGTAGGTAGTGATGGTGAACAAACGTTAAATGGCTTGATTCAGGATGTTTATAAATGCAGGAGGATTTTAGAACAATTAAATTTAAGGATACTACACAAGATAACAGTTATAGAAAAAGTATTCTTAGATCCAGGATTTACATATATGTTAGTACACGATGAGTCTCTCTCCCCACTGAAGTGAGGCTATCTCTGGGATAGGTGAAAGAAATGGACTAAGAGCCAAGAGACTTTTAAAACTTTATTTCTGTTTTAACTTCAAGTGAGTAAAAAGTAAATATTTTTGAGTTAGCATTTTATTTTCATTTATTTTAAAATATTTTACTATCTCAATAAATACACATTGTGTATTTTTGCCTTTAATTAGGTAAATGTCTCCATTAGTGGCAGAGCAGAAGTTTGGAAATCAGGGGGCTCTGTTTGTCTTTTCTGTGTCACAGGTAACATTCTAATAGCCAACTCGAACAACTGCCCTGGACCTTTTTTCTCATCTGTGTGTCAGTAGACCCTCATTGCCCAATAAGGGGATCACTAGCCACAGGTGGTTATTGATCCTTTGGAACATGGCTAGTCCAAATTGAGATATACTCTAAGTGTAAAATACACATTGGATTTTAGAGACTTAGTACACAGGTAAGAATGTAAAATGCCTTATTGCAAATTTATTTTGATTACATTATTGGAAAAATACTATTTTGGGTACATTGGTTAAGTAAAATATTAAAATTAATTACGCCCATTTCATTTTCCTTTTTTTAATGTGGCTCCTAGAAAATTTAAATTCTATTTGTGGTTCACATTTTTTTCATTTGGACAATGCCGGTGTGGACAACATTTCCTAAACTGTCTCATGAAATATTAGTGAGTATTCAATCAAACACTGTTCGGAAGAGGAGCAGTGTCTAATAGAACTGTTTGTAATGATAAATATGTTCTGTATCTGCATTGCCCAATATAATAACAACTAACCACTGGTAGGTATTGACCACTTGAAATGTGGCTAGTTCTGAAATGTGAATGAAAGGGACTGAATTTTAAATTTAATTTTACTTTAAATAGCCACATATGGGTAGCATCCAATATATAGGAACAGTGCAGATCTAGATTTGTGGGATTGTTTTGGTCAAAGACTTGTTTACCGTGTTGTAAACTTGTTAGTTTAACATAAGTCTGTACAGTTTGTGTTTATTAGGAGTAATAATAAATGATCATTAACAGTAATTTGTTGAGTACCTGTTGTATAGTAGGCACTGTGTAAATAGTAGAGAGAGGATTTGTGTAATAAATTACTCACTGAGACCTAAACTATATCGCTTATACTTTATAATATGTTAGATGAATTGTGAATTCCAAGATACTGTGTGGGCTTACCATGCTTTCATCAGTCTAATTTTTTCCTTTCCTCACGAGGGTCCTTGTAAAAGCCTGGCTCCTTATGAAAAGTCTGAACAATGTGCTGCCTTGTTAAAGATTTTTCTCTTGAAAGGGAAATTCATGCTTTATAAAAGATGATGGTGATGATTTTTTTTTTGTAAACTTTTGAAGCTAATTATTCTTTTGGTTTTAAAAGGATATGTACATACTTACAGACTAACAAATGTTGGTATTTTATAATATTTGTGTGTTCCCTTTATATGTGTTACACATATGTTTATAAGTACTAGTATCAAGCAGTATTATTAATTAATTTATTGTCGCTTCACAGTGAAGAATAAATGTCATCATGTCTGGAATCAAGCGAACAATCAAAGAAACTGACCCTGATTATGAGGATATATCTGTGGCCCTTCCAAATAAGCGGCATAAAGCAATTGAGAATTCAGGTAGAAATTCGCCTCCCTTGGGGAAATTACTGATTTCTTTGTTGACATATGCCTCCCAACAAGGTTTATAGGAATTAAAATGAAATGCATTTGCCATTGTTGTGTATAATTGGAACAGATTTGTGAGAGGTATCAGCTGAGTGCTCTGTTTAATGATAATAATAATACACCATGTATGGCATAAAAGTCAGGAACACAACTGAGTAGATAGTGGAAGCATCAATCATGAGATGGCTGTACATCAGCTGTCATTGTGTGTGAGGTGCAATCAAAGTCCTGTGATACGCGTAGTGCATTTTGGTATCGTGAGATGGTTATAGGTGGTACATGGATTAAGGTTTTTTTATTTTGAAGGTTATATATAATGTCTGTTGGAAAGACCATGGGTCTCACCAAACTTACTTTGTCATGATGACTGTTGCTTAGGATAAAGCTAAAATTATTTTAAAATATTATTTAATTGAGTTAATTAGATGTTTCACATGATTCTCAGATGTATCTTTTTTGAAAAAAAAACTTTTTTATGGTATCATTAATATACAATCACATGAGCAACTTTGTGGTTACTAGATTCCCCCCATCCCATTATCAAGTCTGCACCACATCCCCCATTACAGTCACTGTCCATCAGTGTAGTAAGATGCTATAGAGTCGCTGCTTGTCTTCTCTGTGCTATACTGCCTTTCCTGTGCACCACCCAACATTATGTGTGCTAATCAGATGTGGTATCTTGAAGGTGGCATATGAATGATGGAAATCTGGGAAATACTGATCTAGTTTATTAACTCCTGTACTTAGACTAGTGGTTAAGTTAAGGCTCACAGGCTTTAAATTACTTGCCCAAGATCGCATAATTAGTTGAAGAGCAGATCATCAGCTATATGTCTGTTGTTACCCAGATGTTTTAAGCTATCTCAAAAATATTTGTTAAATGTGAGTTGTTAAAACAAATTATTGCTGCAATTCATTACTGTTTATTTAAATAAGTCTATGTAAGTCAATGCTTATAGCCAGGTACAGAAGGTATCAAAGTCATATGTAAGATGTTGTACCACAAAGATAAGGCCCCTGCAGTTTTTTTTTTTGTTGTTGTTGTTTCCTTAATCTACAATTACATGAAGAACATTATGTTTACTAGGTTCCCCCCTTCACCACATACCCCCTACACACCCCATTACAGTCACTGTCCATCAGCATAGTAAGATGCTGTAGAATCACTACTTGTCTTCTCTGTGTTGCACAGCCCACCCCATGCCCTCCCCTACATGCTAATTATACATACTAATCATAATACCCCCTTTCTTTTTCCCTGCCTTTATCCCTCCCTTCCCACCCATCCTCCCTAGTCCCTTTCCCTTTGGTAACTGTTAGTCCATTCTTGGGTTCTGTGATTCTGCTGCTGTTTTTTTCCTTCAGTTTTTCTTTATTCTTATACTCCACATATGAGTGAAATCATTTGATACTTGTCTTTCTCCACCTGGCTTATTTCACTGAGCATAATACCCTCTAGCTCCATCCATGTTGTTGCAAATGGTAGGATTTGTTTTCTTCTTATGGCTGAATAATATTCCATAGTGTATATGTACCACATCTTCTTTATCCATTCATCTACTGATGGACATTTAGGTTGCTGCCATTTCCTGGCTATTGTAAATAGTGCTGCGATAAACATAGGGGTGCATCTGTCTTTTTCAAACTGGGCTCCTGCATTCTTAGGGTAAATTCCTAGAAGTGGAATTCCTGGGTCAAATGGTATGTCTATTTTGAGCTTTTTGAGGAACCTCCATACTGCTTTCCACAATGGTTGACCTAATTTACATTCCCACCAGCAATGTAGGAGGGTTCCCCTTTCTCCACAACCTCGCCATATGTGTTGTTTTTTGTCTTTTGGACGGTGGTGATGCTTACTGGTATGAGGTGATATCTCATTGTGGTTTTAATTTGCATTTCTCTGATGACTAGCGATGTGGAGCATCTTTTCATGTGTCTGTTGACCATCTGAATTTCTTTGGAGAACTGTCTGTTCAGCCCCTCTGCCCATTTTTTAATTGGATTATTTGCTTTTTGTTTGTTGAGGTGCATGAGCTCTATATTTTGGATGTCAGCTCTTTATCGGATCTGTCATTTATGAATATATTCTCCCATACTATAGGGTACCTTTTTGTTCTATTGGTGTCCTTTGCTGTACAGAAGCTTTTCAGCTTGATATATTCCGACTTGTTCATTTTTGCTTTTGTTTCCCTTGCCCGGGGAGATATGTTCATGAAGAAGTGGTTCATGTTTATGTCCAAGAGATTTTTGCCTTTTTTTCTAGGAGTTTTATGGTTTCATGACTTCTATTCAGGTCTTTGATCCATTTCGAATTTACTTTTGTGTATGGGGTTAGACAGTGATCCAGTTTCATTCTCTTACATGTAGCTGTCCAGTTTTGCCAGCACCATCTGTTGAAGAGACTGTCATTTCCTCATTGTATGTCCGTGGCTCCTATATCGTGTATTAATTGACCATATATGTTTGGGTTAATGTCTGCAGTCTCTATTCTGTTCCACTGGTCTGTGGCTCTGTTCTTGTGCCAGTACCAAATTGTCTTTATTACTGTGGCTTTGTAGTAGAGCTTGAAGTTGGGGAGCAAGTTCCCCCACCACTGCCACCACTTTATTCTTCCTTCTCAGGATTGCTTTGGCTGTTCGGGGTCTTTGGTATTTCCATATGAATTTTTGAACTATTTGTTCCAGTTCGTTGAAGAATGTTGTTGGTAATTTGATAGGGATTGCATCAAATCTGTATATTGCTTTGGGCAGGATGGCCATTTTGATGATGTTAATTCTTCCTAGCCAAGAGCATGGGATGAGTTTCCATTTGCTAGTGTTCTCTTTAATTTCTCTTAGGAGTGTCTTATAGTTTTCAGGGTATAGGTCTTTTACTTCCTTGGTTAGGTTTATTCCTAGGTATTTTATTCTTTTTGATGCAATTGTGAATAGAATTGTTTTCCTGATTTCTCTGTTTGTTCATTGTTAGTATATAGGAAAGCCACAGATTTCTGTGTGTTAATTTTGTATCCTGCAACTTTGCTGTATTCTGATATCAGTTCTAGTAGTTTTGGAGTGGAGTCTTTAGGGTTTTTTATGTACAGTATCATGTCATCTGCAAATGGTGACAGTTTAACTTCTTCTTTACCAATTTGGATTGGTTGTATTTCTTTGTTTTGTCTAATTGCCATGGCTACAACCTCCAGTACTATGTTGAATAGCAGTGGGGAGAGTGGGCATCCCTGTCGTGTTCCCGATCTCAGAGGAAAAGCTTTCAGCTTCTCGCTGTTCAGTATGATGTTGGCTGTGGGCTTATCATATATGGCCTTTATTATGTTGAGGTACTTGCCCTCTATACCCATTTTGCTGAGAGTTTTTATCATGAATGGATGTTGAATTTTGTTGAATGCTTTCTCAGCATCTATGGAGATGATCATGTGGTTTTTGTCTTTCTTTTTGTTGATGTGGTGGATGATGTTGATGGATTTTCGAATGTTGTACCATCCTTGCATCCCTGGGATGAATCCCACTTGGTCATGGTGTATGATCCTTTTGATATACTGTTGAATTCTGTTTGCTAATATTTTATTGAGTATTTTTGCATCTACGTTCATCAGGGATATTGGTCTGTAATTTTCTTTTTTGGTGGGGTCTTTGCCTGGTTTTGGTATTAGGGTGATGTTGGCTTCATAGAATGAGTTTGGGAGTATTCCCTCCTCTTCTATTTTTGGGAAACTTTAAGGAGAATGGGTATTATGTCTTCTCTGTATGTCTGATAAAATTCCGAGGTAAATCCATCTGGCTCCGGGGGTTTTGTTCCTGGGTAGTTTTTTGATTACCACTTCAATTTCTTTGCTCGTAATTGGTTTGTTTAGATTTTGTGTTTCTTCCTTGGTCAGTCTT
The DNA here is from genome assembly GCF_040802235.1 of Manis javanica. Lineage (NCBI taxonomy): Eukaryota > Metazoa > Chordata > Mammalia > Pholidota > Manidae > Manis > Manis javanica. Next base: position 122,940,673 of record NC_133158.1, on the reverse strand, counting down.
GGAAGGTTGTATTTTTCTAGGAAGTTGTTCATTTCTTCTAGGTTTTTCAGCTTGTTAGCATATAAGTTTTCACAGTATTCTCTAATAATTCTTTGTATGTCTGTGTGGTCCATCATGATTTTTCCTTTCTCGTTTCTGATTCTGTTGATTTGTGTTGATTCTCTTTTTCTCTTAATAAGTCTGAGTAGAGGCTTATCTATTTTGTTTATTTTCTCAAAGAACCAGCTCTTGGTTTCATTGATTTTTTTTCTATTGTTTTATTCTTCTCAATTTTATTTATTCTCTGACCTTTATTATGTCCCTCCTTCTGCTGATTTTAGGCCTCATTTGTTCTTCTTTTTCCAATATCACTAATTGTGACATTAGACTATTCATTTGGGATTGTTCTTCCTTCTTTAAATATGCCTGGATTGCTTTACTTTCCTCTTAAGACTGCTTTTGCTGTGTCCCACAGAAGTTGGGGCTTTGTGTTGTTGTTGTCATTTGTTTCCATATATTACTGGATCTCCATTTTAATTTGGTTGTTGATCCATTGATTATTTAGAAGCATGTTGTTAAGCCTCCATGTGTTTGTGGGCCTTTTTGCTTTCTTTGTACAATTTATTTCTAGTTGTATACCTTTGTGGTCTGAAGAGTTGGTTGGTAGGATTTCAGTCTTTTGGAATTTACTGAGGCTCTTCTTGTGGCCTAGTATGTGGGTCTATTCTGGAGAATGTTCCATGTGCACTTGAGAAGAATGTGTATCCTGTTGCTTTTGGATGTAGAGTTCTATAGATGCCTATTAGTTCCATCTGTTCTAGTGTGCTGTTCAGTGTCTCTGTGTCCTTACTTATTTTCTGTCTGGTGGATCTATCCTTTGGAGTGAATGGTGTGTTGAAGTCTCCCAAAATGAATGCATTGCATTCTATTTCCTCCTTTAATTCTGTTAGTATTTGTTTCACATATGTTGGTTTTCCTGTATTGGGTGTATATATATTTATAATGGTTATATCTTCTTGTTGGACTGAGCCCTTTATCATTACATAATGTCTTTCTTTATCTCTTGTTGCTTTCTTTGCTTTGAAGTCTATTTTGTCTGATACTAGTACTGCAACACCTGCTTTTTTCTCCCTGTTGTTTGCATGGAATATCTTTTTCCATCCCTTGACTTTTAGTCTGTGCATGTCTTTGGGTTTGAGGTGGGTCACTTGTAAGCAGCATATAGATGGGTCTTGCTTTTTTATCCATTCTATTTCTCTGTGTCTTTTGATTGGTGCATTCAGTCTCTTTACATTTAGGGTGATTATTGTAAGATATGTACTTACTGCCATTGCAGGCTTTAGATTCGTGGTTACCAAAGGTTCAAGGTTAGCTTCTTTAGTATCTTACTATCTAACTTAACTCTCTTATTGAGCTATTATGAACACTGTCTGGTGATTCTTTATTTCTCTCGCTTCTTATTTCTCCTCCTCCATTTTTTATATGGTGGGTGTTTTATTCTGTGCTCTTTTGTGTTTCCTTTAACTGCTTTTGTGGGTAGTTGGTTTTATTTTTTGCCTTTAGTTAGTATTTAGTTGGTCTGCTTTCTTTGCTGTGATTTTATTTTCTCTGGTGATATCTATTTAGTCTTAGGAGTGCTCCCATCTAGAGCAGTCCCTCTAAAATACCCTGTAGAGGTGGTTTGTGGGAGGCAAAATCCCTCAACTTTTGCTTGTCTGGGAATTGTTTAATCCCTCCTTCATATTTAAATGATAATCATGCTGGATACAGTATTCTTGGTTCAAGGCCCTTCTGTTTCATTGCATTAAATATATCATGGCATTCTCTTCTGGCCTGTAAGGTTTCTGTTGAGAAATCTGATAACCTGATGGGTTTTCCTTTGTAGGTGACCTTTTTCCTCTCTCTAGATGCCTTTAAAACTCTGTCCTTGTCCCTGATCTTTGCCATTTTAATTATTATGTGTCTTGGTGTTGTCCTCCTTGGGTTCCTTCTGTTGGGAGTTCTATGTACTTCCGTGGCCTGAACAATTATTTCCTCCCCCAATTTGGGGAAGTTTTCAGCAATTATTTCTTCAAATACACTTTCTATCCCTTTTTCTCTCTCTTCTTCTTCTGGTACCCCTATAATGCGAATATTGTTCCTTTTGGATTCGTCACACAGTTCTCTTAATATTGATTTATTCCTGGAGATCCTTTTATCTCTGTATCAGTTTCTATGCATTCCTGCTCTCTGGTTTCTATTCCATCAATGGCCTCTTGCATCTTATCCATTCTGCTTATAAATCCTTCCAGAGATTGTTTCATTTCTGTAATCTCCTTCTGGACATCATCCCTTAGCTCTTGCATGTTTCTCTGCAGCTCCATCAACATGGTTATGACCTTTATTTTGAATTCTTTTTCAGGGAGATTGGTTAGGTCTATCTCCCCAGATTCCTTCTCAGGGGAGGATGTCTTGGTTAGTCTGGTCTGTATCAAATTCTTCTGCCTTTTCATGGCAATAGAGGTAGTTGCGGGAAGCTGGTGCATGTGTCATCTGGGTGAACGTCCCTTCTTGCTGGTTTGTGACCTTCCTCTCCTGGGAGAACAGCGACCCCTAGCGGCTTGTGCTGGGCAGGTGTGCGCAAACGGGGTTTCTAATTCTTGCCCGGCCGCTGTGAAAGAAGTCCTGCCCTGCTGCCTCAGGCTGCTGCTCCACTATTGCGGAGCGGCGTCGGGGGAAACGGGCGGCAGGCTGTTTATCTCCGTGAGGGGCCTACGAGCTGCACTGCCGCCCAGGGGGTTAGGGCGCCTGGAATTCCCTGGGATTTCCAGCTGCTGGGCTAAGTGTCCTGGGATGTTTCTGTCCAGCTGTGGAGTCCCTGTCCCTTTAAGTCTTTCAGAAAGCACTCACTTTTCTTTGTCCCATGGGCGCCAGCTGCGGGGACCCACTCACAGGTTTTACTGTCCCGTTTCCCTAGTACCCAGCACCCCACACACTGTGTGTCTGTGCTCTGGTGCAGATGGCTAGGGCTGGGTGTTCAGCAGTCCTGGGCTCCCTCTCCCTCCCCGCTCCGACTTCTCTCCTCCCACTGGGAACTGGGGTGAGGGGTGCTTGGGTCCTGCTGGGCCGCGGCTTGTATCTTACCCTCTTCGCAAGGCGCTGGGTTCTCGCAGGTGTAGATGTAGCCTGGCTGTTGTCCTGTATCTTCTGGTCTCTCTTTTAGGAATAGTTGTATTTGTTGAATTTTCAAAAATATATATGGTTTTGGAAGGAGATTGCTGCTGCTCTACTCACACCGCCATCTTGGCTCTACCCCCCCTGCAGTTTTAAGTGGTGAAGAAAATTCCAGTCTCTGTAAGTGCAATCAAGTCATGCAATACCAGAAAGTCTTTATGGATTGAAAATTATCAAATCCAGTTCCAAATAATGAAAACATTTCACTGCAAATTATCTTCTCATTTTGTTGTAATTTTATTTACAAGGAAATGTCTCCTTTCAATAACAAGCCAAATAAATGTGAAAGTAATGTAAAACTTAAATTCATTATTCAAATGCATCACATGGTGTATCTTTTTTTTAATAAAAATAAGAATGGGAAAAACTGTTTTAGTAAACATCATAATTTCAGTTTAAATCTAAGTTCCCAAACACTCAGTCTATGCAGAGACAGTTTTTTGTTACTGAGTGACAGTTTGCTATTCTTCCTCTTGTGTCCATAACCCTACCTACTCTCAAACCATATTTTTATTTTTCAGAATTTTTCTCAAAGTAGATTTCGTATATGTTTTGCTTATATTGTTTGTGGTTTTTGTTTTTACTTATTCCATAATTTAGAAGAATTTCTTTCTGAAGTGCTTATAATAAAACAGCCTTCAGTAATTACAGTATCTGATTTAACCTCTGCCAAGAGTTTCTGCTGATTTCTGTATACAAGGATATATACAGTAATATGAGAAAATAATCTTTTTCTCAAATATGAGAAAAATCCGTCATTTACCTCTATGCAGACATATCTCCAAGAATGCTTATATCATTACCAGTTTTAAATTGCCAATCTAATGGCATATTTCATGGGGAGAAAATGACATGGGTCCTCAAAGGAGCCAGATTTTCTCTATGATTTTTCATATATTCCAAAGCATGGGTGGTGATTTTTTTCATATTAACAAACACAGGATCATTTTGTGGAATTCCAGGCTTTTCGAGCAGTCCCTCAGCTCTTCTTTTTTCATTCTCACATATCAAGCTACATTTCATATTCTTATATTTTTTAACAGACTTGGATGTTACTTTGAGTAATCATCATCTGAATTCTGTCACCTTCAGACAGAAATATTTGCTTACATTTTGCCTCATTTGGTTTATCATTCTTCCTCCCCGCCACCCCCCGCAAATGCATGCATGCAGTTAAGTGTGCACCTCCTTCTTTCTAAGTCATTGGAAAATAAATTAGACCCTTGCAAATACATTTCTGTGTATTTCCTAATGACATGCTCTTATGTAACTACAGTAAAATTATCAAAAACGGGAAGTTTTAGCATATATCCATTACACTGTCTAATCTGAAGTCCATGTTCAAGTTTTGTCAGCTGTCTTGATACTCTATTTTATAACTGCTTTTCCCTAGCCAAGATCCAATCCAGGGTCACACAGTACATGTAGTTGTCATATTTCTTTAGTCTCTTTTAATCTCAATATTTGTCTTTCCTGACTCTACTATTTCAATGACACAGGCCGGTTATTTTGTAGAATGTCCTTCAGCTAAAGTTTGTTTGATGTTCCCTGTGATTAGAGTCAGCATTTTTGGCAGGAATACCACCAAGTGATGTAGACTTCTCAGTACATCATGCCAGAAAGCACATGAGGTCAGTGTGCTCCAATATTAGTGATGTTGACTTCTTATCACTGGTAAAGGCCCTAGTTTCTCCACTTCAGAGTTACTGTTTCTTGGGTTTCTTTTGTTGGTTACTAACTTAAATAAAGACAGGTACTGATTAATTAGACCTTGGATTATTTTATGTTCTCTGTGCAGCTCGAGATGCTGCTGTGCAAAAGATCGAGACTATTATTAAGGAGCAATTCACACTTGAAATGAAGAATAAGGAACATGAAATTGAAGTCATTGACCAGGTATAATGATAATAGGTTTTAAAAAAAACAATAACAAAGCTATTGAAAAAAATATACATGATGAATTGAAAAAGTCTGTTGAGATAATATCATGGTTTGTTTTTTCCCCTTTGCTGTTCTTTTTAAAAGGAGTGTTCTTATTTTGGAAAAAAAGACATATGCTTTTTTTTCTTTACATGAGCTTGCAGAAAAAGGTAAACAAAATAATTACTGGAAATTCCATCCCAAAAGATAATTCCTCTTTGCTCTTGTGCTCCATGTCTTGGTGGCCATTTCTCAATGATTACACATATATACACATAATTATACATAATAGTATATTTCTATACCCTTGCAAACATCGTCATTTGTCATTCTCTTAAATCTTCTGCCAATCTAGTAAGTGGAAAATGGTCATTTTTATTTGCCTTTCTTTGATTATTAAAGAAGTAGGGCTTCTTGGGTTATTTCTTGTTTAATGAATTGTTTGTTTATCTCTTCCATTACTCCACTTTTTTAAGTAACAAGTTAACCTTTGTGTTTAGCGACTGATTGAGGCTAGAAGGATGATGGATAAACTTCGTGCCTGCATTGTCGCAAATTACTATGCTTCTGCAGGACTTCTAAAAGTTGCTGAGGTAAGTTTTCCTCATATGCAGTCATTTCTGGCTACCCGTGTTTGTTGTGTGAAGGGGACATTAGGGTTGATGTAGAATCCCTGCCTTTGAAATATTTCTTATATTAATGTTTAGAATTCAAGAAGCCTAGCCTACCTTCCTGGGAATATACAGAAACTTATTACTTTCAGCCATAATCCTTTAGTCACACCTCTCTGCATTGTCAGTAATCCTAACATTTTTTTCCCTTTTATTTAATCCCTCTCCTAATATTATTTAGTACTGTTGCCAGCCTTTTCATATGCAGAGGTAAGTAAGATCGTATTCTAACTTGTCTTAGTCCTCATTTGATTGTGGTTGTGCCTTAGAGCAAGTTATAGATCTGTTGATTTTCCTCTTGAGTTTTTACTGCTAACGAACAGCAATTTTTAGTTTCAATAGATTTTCCCTATTCAGGAAGCCCTGATATTTTTCCCCCTACTTTTCATGAAAAATTTCAAATACACAGAAAAGGTGAAATAAGTACCTGTTTATACATCACGTAGATTCAACAGTTTTAACATTTTGCCATATTTGCTTTATCTATCTTATTTTTTTCTGGAACATTTGAAAATAAGTTTTAGGCATCAGGACACTTCATCCCCGAATACTTTATGATGTATTTCCTAAAGGACATTGTTCTATGTAGTCACGATACCTAGGAGAATGATTCCCTGATATTATCAGATAACCATCCATATTCACTCACATTTTCCCAGTTGTCCCCAAAATATCTTTTAAAGCTGATTTTTCTGAACTAGGATCAAATCATTCTTTATGGGCTACATTTGGCTATTTTGTTTCTCTAGACTTATTTTATCTAGAAAGATTCTTCCACCCTTTTCTCCCATGTTACTGACTTATTTGAAGAGACCAGGCCATTTATCTTACAGAATGGCCCACATTTGGGATTAATTCTTTTCCTTGGGCTATTCCTTCATTCCCTGTATTTTTCTGTAAGTTGGAAATCAGGTCAAGTCTTAATTAGATTAAGGTCAGAATTTTTTGGAGATAATACCTAGTAGGTGGTGCTGTATACCTCATATTATATTACATCAGGAGACATAATAATCAAGTTGTCCTACTGTTAGTGGTATTAGGTTTAATCACTTGGCTAGTGTGGTTGCCACTAGATGACTCCAGTCATAAAGGAATGGGGATAGATTGAACTGAAACAACTGTTTTTTCGTGTTTGACATTTTAATGATTTCAACCTCTTATTCTTTTATAATTTTTTAAAAATTATTCCATTAGAATTAGGTAACTCTTCTCTTGAACAGTACTGGCTCAGTGAGAGGGTGGAAGGCCTGGGGGTAGGTGTGATGGTGTACTGCTTTGTATCATTCCCTGAGATTTTTATAGCTGGGAGGTACCTGTCATATTTAGGCTTTCATGTCATCTCCATGGAGCTTAGGGTACCTGGTATTGGTGATACTCCTGATACTGTCTTAGAGAAATCTGTAATGTTATTTGAGTCTAAGCTTAAATGGTAGATTAGTTTCTTCTGTAGGAGTTTCTAGAAAACATTAGAGTCTGAACTACTTTTCTAGAGCTACCATAACAAATTACCACAAGCTTGGTGGCTTAAAACAGCAGAAATTTGTGATCTCATGATTCTGGAGGCTAGCAGTCCAAAATCAAAGTATTGGCTGGGCCAAGCTCCCTTTGAAGGCTCTAAGGAAGAATTCTTCCTTGTCTTCTGTCTTCTGGTGGATACTGGCAATCCTTGTGTTCCTTGGCTTGTAGCTACATCACTCCAATTTCTGCCTCTATCTTCACATGAACTTTTTCCCTCTGTGTGTCTTCTCTGTTTCTGTGTTCAAGTTTCCTTTTTCTAAGAATGCTAGTCATTGGATTAGAACCCTAATCCCGTATGACTTTATCTTAACTTGATTACATTGCAAAGACCCTATTTCCAAAAAGTCACATTCCCAAGTTCAGGGTAGACATGAATTTTTGGGAGACACTATTCAACCCAAGACAGATTCTGATGGCATTAGTTGTATTGATACTGGATTCAGCAAGATGGGCGTCATAAGCTTGCAGCTGCATGGCATAGGACTCTAGCCACTGTGTTTGAAGAACTGTATTCATTTAATATTTTGTTACCTTTTATTTATTTACCATTAGCAGTTCTCGACTGTGTTGTTTGATGGTCTAGAAATGTACTGATTCTTATCCTGTTACACTCTGATTAGAATTTATTCAAGGATATCTACATTTATCTATTATGACCTGCCATTTATTTTTAGTTTGCTATAACAAAATATATTTACAGCTCTAAAAAAACCTTTATTAGTGAAATATAACAACTTTCTTGCTTTGACCCTGAAACACTAGTCTCAGCTTCCTTTTTCTCACTAAAATAATTATTTTCACCATTCCTAAAAGCTGGGTTTCCCAAGAAGGTAAACACAGTGTATCATGTAACAGAATAGACAGTATTTTGTATCCAAGTAACAAGATACAGAATAACAGCCTAGGCTTCAGTACTGGACTGAGGGCAAACTTTATATATCAATATTAATAATTTAAGCATTCTATACTATATTTTACTCCTATATGGGAGCCATTTTACATAACATTTTTTAAATCTTTATTATAGGAATGTTTTATTAGAACAGGTGGTATGTTTGTGTAAAGTAGTGTGAGGCTTATTTTTTTTAAGTCAGATCTTCCTTTCCATATGTTACATTTATTTTTCATTTACCTTCAGAGGACTTGGCATCTTTAGTTTCTAGTGTTAGGACCTTTACATAATTATTTTCACTCTCTAGTTTTTGTTTTGTTGGCTTAAACCACATTAAGGAGTAGGGACTTGATTTTATGGGTGTGGGGAGATTTTGAAGGATTTGGAAACATCAGTATTTTCCCTACTTTTGGTGGCTTTGATTAAAAGTTTGTTTTTTGCTCTTTCATTTTTGCAGGGATCAAAGACATATGATACAATGGTTTTTAATCATCCTGCTATCAAGAAATTTTTGGAGTCACCATCTCGGTCATCATCTCCTGCCAATCAGAGATCAGAAACACCGTCAGCCATTCATTCTGAAAGTGATTCTTTATCTCAACACAATGACTTCTTATCTGACAAAGACAATAACAGCAATATGGATATAGAGGAAAGGCTCACAAGCAGCACAGAACAGAGACCAAGCCGAAATACTGGAAGGGTATAGTTGGATGGATGGGAGGGAGCCAAAGGAGAAGGGACCTGGTGCTTACTAAGTATGCACAAATTATCTCATTTAACCATTATGGGACTGCTAGTCAATAAGTGTATCCTTTTTACAGATGGAAACTGAGTCTTGATGAGGTTAAAGTTATATTTGTCCGTAAGTATAAGAACTGAGAATTCAACCAATGTCTTTTTGACTTTAGAATTCAGGGCACCCATGCATGGCATACCTCATAGATGCCATTCATGTAGATATGAAAGAAACCTTGAGGAGTTGGCAGTGCTTTTACTTTCCCCAAGATCTTTCTTGTCTGTCATGTTTATTCTCTGAAGAGTGATTGCTCTTCAGCATTTTATTCTGTGAAAACTTTATATTCTAAGATGGTTTAGTAACTTTAGGAGGAAATTTGACAAATAGTAAGTAGAATTGAAAACCATTTATCCCTCTTTCATCTTGCCAATTTTTTATTTGTGTTCCCATCTCAAGGTGTTCTGAAATTCTTGGTATGATATTTAGGATAGAATCCTTTTTGGATGAGACCAATGATTTTTCTCAGCCAGCTGTTCTGTAATAGAGGAAGTTTGCAGGGTGCTTTCCACATACTCGGGCATCAAGGATTTGATTTATTTTTGATAAAAATAAAAATTGAAAATGTTTCTGTTTATAAATTTTTATACATTCATTGTTGAAAATTTCAAACTACTGAAAAGTAAAAAAGAATAGAAAAGTCATTCATAATGCTGCTACCCCAAAATCAGAACTCTTAATATTTGAATTTACTTGTCTTCATACTGGGCAAATACTGTTTTTTTTTTTATTTTAATTAAAAAGATTTTAGGTCATATAGGTCATAGGATTAAGAAACCACCTTTTATGTAACATATATGCTCACGTTTTTATAACAAATATTTAATTCTTACTATGTACCAGGCACTTTACTAAGAACTGTACAAAACAGTCATGTGAGATAGGTTCTATTATTATTATTTTTATAAATTGAGACTGTGAAGTTAAGTAATTACCAAAGATTACACATCTAGTCAATAGAAGAGCCAGGATTTTAAACCCTGGCAGTTTATCTTCATAGACTATCTCCAGCATAAAACTTTAAATTAACCATTATGTTTATATTATTTATACTGAAAAAAGTTTAGTAGTACAGAAAGTTGAAAAGAAAGTCAATTCCATTGACTTTCTGCCCCATTTCCATTTCCCAGACGCAACACTGTAATAGTTTCTTATATATCCTTCGACATCCTGTTTGCATATATGAAGCAGATGTGTATGACTATTAAAAGCACACACACATACACAAGCAGTTACACTATACAAGCTTTTTATATAAACTAATGAAAAAAATATAGTAAAATTATTGCTTCATGCTCTGAGAGGTGCCACAAAGCCAGAGAATTTTGCAACTAAAAAAAAATTGTGAGTTACTCCATTCATATTTTATATGATTTTGTTGTTTCTGCTTATGGAAAATTGTCCAAATTGAAAATGAAAATTGATTATAATTTCTTTCAGGACAGTTCTAGTATTACTGGCTCCCATAAAACAGAGCAGTGGAATGCTGATCTTACAGGAGATGAGACTTCACGACTTTTTATAAAGAAAACAATAGTAGTGGGCAATGTGTCCAAGTGAGTATCCACTTGAATTGTCTCATTTTCAGTCATCCATTTATTTTAATATTCTGGCATACTACTATCAGTCTTAATAGGAGGAAAAGGCATTAGGATTCTTTTTCCCAAGCTCTTAGTTGTTGTAAAAGTAAAGCAAGGTCCAAAGACTTGAGATTGTGCTTCTGTGTCTGCTAGTCTTTAACATAGAGTAAAATTGTTCTTATAAAAATTTCTAAGACATGAGTTTTTACACAAATGGTATATTTCATCAAGCATGTCAGGGTGAACAAGTTTGGAGGAATTTTTTACTTTTTTTGACCTACTTGTGTTGTTAGGGGCCTTAGCTAATTCCTAAAAATGTTTATTTGGTTGTCCAGACTGAAAAGTTTTAAATTTATAACAAAAGGTTGCAGAGCAGGTCTTAAAGACAGAATTCCTCCTATCTAGTGGGAGCATCATCATTTTTACCAAGTATCTAGGAATGAATAAAGACATGATAAATCCTCAGATAGCATAATAATTTATTTCCTCACAAAGTCTTACTTGCCCTTCTTCTCCCTTATTAGGTATATTTCCTCCTTGCTGTCTTGTCATTTTTGCTATATATGTCATTTCCTGTTTTTATATATCTTTCCCAAATCACTGGACTCTCTTTAGGGTAGAAAGTGTGTCCTGTTTTTTTTCTTTCTTTACAGTAGTTGGTGTTCAGTAAATATTTGATGAATAAATTGACATATTTGTGAAAATTGTAAGTAGATTCAGTTATTGAAAATAAAGAATTTGGAATTTCAGTAACTATCTGGGAGAAAAAAAAAATCAGATGAGGGCAAAAAATCTTCCAAACTCCAGTTAGTGGACCACTAATAGCATTTAAATAAAGGCATAAAATACAATTAAGGCAGTTAGATTTCTGCTTTTTAGATTATTTTAGAGTTAGCATGATTCTGTTAGCATGGACTAATAGACCATGTGAAGTGTTAGGATTAGGGTCTTAACTATATAGTACAAGACAGGTCAGCCTAGAAAAGGCCAAAACTGGAAATCCAGATAGACCCACCTGGCCACGAGAGGACTGGGGACAGACAGACATTGACATTTGCAAACAACTACGCCTAGTTTGTAGGGTTTTGAGGTTTTTTTTTAATCAGCAAGAACGAAAATACTGGGTAGTCATGGATTTTAAGCAGAGAGGGAATGATTGCCATGAAAATTGTAAAGTCCTTGTTTTTCTGGAAGAGGGTTAAAATACTGATTTGCTTTAACTTTGTTAAGAATGCTTATTAGAGTATCTAAGAAACCAACTAAAAAAACAGACAGAGAGATTTAAACTTTAGTAAAGAGCAGGTGGGAAACTGAATGAAAAAAGAGAAAAACCCACCTGATTGCAAAAGAAGGTAAAGCAGGCACAGGAGGGATGTGGAGAAGAGGGGAAAAAAAGACAATAGTATAAAATACTTACCAACAACAAATCTAAATATATCAACAATCTTAAAAAAATGCATAGGGATTTAACTATTAAAAGGCAGAAATTATTATGAGGTAAAGTAACCTAAAACTCAGCTCTCTGTTGTTTATCAGTGATATATCTAAATACAGAAAGACTGAAAATAAGAAGCAAATAGGTTAAGATACAACTAGCAGATACTAACCAAAGGAAACCAGTGTAGCATGTTAATGTCAGGGAAAACAGACTAAGACCAAAAGCATTCAAAGAGGTAAAGATAGTTTTTATATTTATATAATGGTAAAAGGTTCAAGTCACCAAGAAGATAAAAAAATTCATAATTGTAAGTAGATTCAATATGTACTTGATAACATAGTCTTAAATGCCTGAACCAAAATTGACAGAACCACAAGGATAAATTGCCAAATATACTGCTATACTGAGAGATTTAATGGGTAGATCAAGCAATACCTGTATGAATATAAAAGATTTGAATATCAGTTAACAAAGCTTGATCTAATGTACAGATATTGAGTATTACACAAAACAATTGAAAAAGAAGCATTTTTAAGTAAACAATGAACATTTATGAAAATGGATTACACAGTAAGCCATAAAGCAAGCTTGAAGAAATATCAAAGTACTTGTATCATACAGACTATTTTTTCTGACCACTAGTGTGGTAAAGTTAGAAATCAGTGACAATAGAATAGCTAGAAAACCTCTACTGTCTAGAAATTCATATTAGAAATTCATTCCATATCTTGACTGTTGTAAACAATGCAGTGAACATGGGAGTGCAGGTAGTTCTTTGATGTCCTGTTTTCATAGTCCTTTCATGTACACACAGAAATGGGTAGTTCTATTTTTAGGTTTTTGAGGAACTTCCGTAATGTTTTCCATACTGGCTGCACCACTTTACATTGTTACCAAAAGTACACAAATGTTCCCTTTTCTCCACATTTTTTACAACATTTGTTACCTCTTGTATTTTTGATGGTAGCCATTCTGACTGGTATAAGGTGGTATCTTATTATGATATTGATCTTCATTTCTCTTGTGATTAGTGATGCCGAACACCTTGTAATGTGTCTGTTAGCCATTTGTGTTTCTTCTCCGAAAAAATGTCTATTCAGTTACTCTGCCCATTTTTTAATCAATTTTTTTGTTTTTTTTTTGTTTTTGGCTGTTGTGTGCATTCCTTATACATTTTGGATATTAACGCCTTATCAGATGTATCATTTGAAAATATTTTTCCCCATTCCAAAGGCTACCTTTATTTTGTTAATGGTTTCCTTTCCTGTGCAGAAGCTTTTTAAGTTTGATGTAGTCCCACTTATTTTTGCTTTTATTGTCTTTGCTTTTGTTGTCAAATTCAAAAAAATCTTTTTCCAGACCATTGGTCACATTACCCCTTATGTTTTCTTCTAGGAGTTTTATGATTTGGGGTCTTAATTTTAAGCCATTAATCCATTTTGAGTTGTTTTTTGTGTATGGTCTAGTTAGGGATCCAGTTTCATTCTTTTGCCTGTGGCTGTTCCAGTTTTCCCAGCACCATTTATTAAAGAGACTTCATTTCCCCATTGTATATTTCAGCTCCTTTGTCATAAATTAATTGGCCATATAGATGTGGGTTTATTTCTGGGCTTTCTGTTCCATTTATCTATGTGTCTTTTTAATGCCAGTACCATACTGTTTTAGTTACTATAGCTTTGTAGTGTAGTTTGAAACCAGGAAATTTGATGCCCCCAGCTTTGTTCTTTTTCCTTAAGATTGCTTTGCCTACTTGTCCCGTACAGATTTTCAGATTATTTTTTCTTTTTCTTTGAAAAATGCCACTGGGATTTGGTAGGGATGCCTTGAATCTGTGTATTGCTTTGGGTAGTATGGACATTTTAACAATATTAATTCTCCCAGTGTGTGAGCATGGAATATCTTTCCATTTATTTGTGTCATCTTCAGTTTCTTTCATCATTGTCTTATAGTTTTCAATCTACAGGTCTTTTACCTCCTTGGCTAAATTTATTAAGTATTTTATTATTTTTGATGCTGTTTGATGCCATCTTTCTGATTGTTTAGTTTGTAGTGCATAGTTGATGGTTGTAGTTGTATAGTTAGTATGTTGATTTTATATCCTGCAACTTTACTTTCCTTGTTTCTTCTATGAGTTTTTGAGTGGAGTTTTGAAGGTTTTCTATATACAGTATCATGTTACCTGCAAATAGAGACACTTTTACTCCTTCCCTTCCAATTTGGGTGCTTTTTACTTCTTTTTCTTGTCTGATTGTTTGTCTAGGACTGGCAGTACTGTGTTGAATAAAAGTGGAGAGAGTGGGCATCCTTACCTTGCTCTTGATCTTAGAGAACGAGCTTTCAGTTTTTCACCATTGAGTATGATGTCAGCTGTGAGCTTGTTCTGTATGGCCTTTATTTTGTTGAAGTATGTTTCCTCTGTACCCAGTTTATTGAGTTTTTGTCATGAATGGATATTAAATTTTGTCAAATGCTTTTTCTTCATCTGTTGAGATGACCATATGATTTTGATCCTTCCTTTCATTGATGTAATATTACTGTCATATTCATTTGCAGATACTGAGCCATCTTTGCATGCCCAGAATAAATTCCACTTGATCATGGTGTATGATCCTCTTACTGTACTGTTGAATTTTGTTTGCTAATATTTTTTTGAGGATTTTTGTGTCTTTGTTTATCAGAGATATTGGTCTATAATTTTCTTTTCTTATAGTGCCCTTGTCTGGGTTTGGTATCAGTGTAATACTGGCTTAGTAAAATTGAATTGGTAAGTGTTCCCTCCTCTTAAGTATTTTTTGGAAGAGCTTTAGAAGGACTGGTAACAGTCTTTAAATGTTTAGTAGAATTCTCCCTTTATGCCTTCTGATCCTGGAATTTTCTGTGTTGAAAGTTTTTTGATTACTGGTTCAATCGCCTTACTGTCATTCTATTCAGATTTTCTATTTCTTCATGATTCAGTCTTGGTAGGGTGTGTTTCTAAGGTCTTTATCCATTTCTTCTATGTTGTCTAATTTTTTGGCATATAATTGTTCATAGTCTTATGACCCTGTATTTGTGTGATATCAGTTGTAATGTCTTCTCTTTCATTTATAATTTTGAGTTCTCTCTTTTTCTTCACAAGTATAGCTAAAGGTGTATCTATTTTATCTTTTCAAAAAAGTAGCTATTACTTTCTTTGATCTTTTCAGTTGTCTTCTTAATCTCTATTTTACTTATTTGTATTCTGATCTTTATTTTTCTTCCTTCTACTAACTTTAGGCTAAATTTGTTCTTTTTCTAGTTCCTTGGGATATAAATTAGGCTGTTTATGTGAGAACTTTCTTTTTTCTTGATGTAGGCATTTATCGCTATAAATGGCCTTGTTAGAACTCCTTTTACTGCATCCCTTAAGTTCTAGTATGTTATATTTCCATTTTCAATTGTCTCAAGATATTTGATTTCTTCTTTGACCCTCTGGTTGTTCAGTAACATGTTGCTTCATTTCCACATCTTTGGGAATTTCCCACTTTTCTTTTAATTGATTTTTAATCTTGTTTTAAGTAGGAGCTAATTGTTCTGTTAAGTTTTGAAGGAAAAAAATTCAAAACTTTTCTTCTCTTTTAGGTATATACCCCCTGATAAGAGAGAAGAAAATGACCAATCAACTCACAAGTGGATGGTGTATGTCCGAGGGTCTCGTAGAGAACCCAGCATTAATCATTTTGTCAAGAAAGTTTGGTTCTTCCTTCATCCCAGCTATAAACCAAATGACCTTGTGGAAGTTAGGTAAGCACACTTGCATTATTTAACCTAAGATGTACAGGTTTATTGAAGCAGAAGACAAGTGATTTAACTTGAGAATACTCCCTTGAAATTCTTGTATTGTTAATTTACTCAGCTTTTGCTTTTAGTCTCAATGGAGTTTTAACTGTCGTTCCCACTTGCAGATTACTGTCTCAGTCAGCAGGCACTGTTCCCTACTGCCACATTGGTACCATATGAATTGTATGAGCTCCTCTAGAAATAGCTAAACTTGTTCGTATAGTACAGATAAATATAAAAATGTTACTGCTTTTTATGAGTAGCAGAATATAATATAATTGTATTATGTATTGGAGTCTTAACATTTCAGAAATACTTAATGTTTGTTGACATTAAGTTCCCCATGATCTCACCCTTTCAGAAGTAACCCCTAAATAATGTTTATCCCACATATATTAGCCTAGTATAGTTGCTGGTTGTTATTTCACAAAGATGGAATGACAATATATATACTGTTCTGAAATTTATTTCATTTAGGTGTATTCCTTACATCTTTATGTGATGTTATGTATCACATGTCATGTATTATTGTGGTTTGTGTTCAGTAAAATCTCCGATATACCCAGCCCTCTTCAGAAAATTGTCTTGACTCCTGACTCTTAAACAAAACAAAACTATCTCCTGAGAACAGCACTTCTCCTGAAAACCTGCAAGTGACATCTGCATTTTTCTCTCACACACTATGTACCATTGAGTCCAGGGTGACGTGTGTGTCTGTTGCTCATATTTGTGGCTTCCAGACCTTTTCCCTTCTTCTCCCTAAAAAAAACTCACTCCTTTGGAACACTGTATGATCTCTTCCTCCTTGCTGGAGGCATCTATGATTTGCCTGTCATTTTCCTCTTTCAGAAATGGTTTTAGCACCTAGTGTACTGGTTTTCTCCTGCCAGTATGCTCTTGCCATCATTCATAAGGACTTTGACATGCATATGGCCAGTTCATTCAAAACCTGATCTCTCAGTGCATTGATTTCCTCACTTTAAAAATGAGATGATGGTAGTGATATACCGTAGAACCTAAGCTGAGTAAGAGAGAAGGAAATTACATAAGAGGAGTGATGGGTAGTGAAAATTGATGTGCGCAAGAAGTCCGAATGGGATCAAAGAATACGTGGGTCAGGAATGGGGCTGGAAATATAAGAGTTGGTGGTCAGAAAGTAGAATACTTGGAAATGAAATTTTTTATAGCTAATACAGCATGTTTATCTTCTTTATATAGGTAATAGTTGTTCCAGTATCAATTACCAGCTGATGTATCCTTTCCCTACATTTGATACATAACTAAATTACCATGCAAATGTGTATGTGATGTTAGGCTCTGTTATATTTACTCCTGTACCAGTATTATACTATTTAATTGTTTTGCTTTATAGCATATTCTGATACTTAGTAACGTATGTTCCCTTGATGAAGATTATTGTAAAAATTTTTTCTTGGCCATTCTTGAGTATGTAAGTTGCTCCAGACTACTTTAGAATCTAGGTGTCAAGTTATGAGTTCCATTGAATTAATTATTTATTTTAACATTTTTTATGATATTGAATCTTTCTATCTCCTGTCTATTCAGGAAAATCAATCAGTGTAATAGTTTTCCAGTGCAAACAAGATATTTTCTTTTGTTGTTTATAAAACTTCCCTCATTTTGTCGACAAATTTTACTGGGTAGAACCTCAGAAAAGTGTTTGTACTCTGTTTCATTCCAATAATAGAGCCTAATTGGGAAAGGAGCAATTTCATTCTTAGGCTCTGAAACATTAATGTTGAAAAGATCTTGTCTCTGATTTGGCTTAGTACCTGATTCATGAAACCTTTCGAAAATGTCCTATGCAGCTCATCTAGCCTCTCCTAGAATTTCACTGGTGACCTAGACTTGTTTTCTCTGCCAGGAGCACCATCTTCCTGCTGTCTTTCTTTATGCATATGCAAACCCATACATGTATGCACACACACACACACACACACAGAGTATAGCTATCTTTCTACATGTCTGCACTTTATTGTTCAAGACACAGCTCAGAGGTTACTTCTTTAATGAGTCCTTCTTAGGCCTACTTTCTTCCAGAAGTTAAATTACAGTAAATGATTATTTACTTGAATGCTTGGGGTATTAGCAGTATTTTATAGTTTAAGAGAGCTTAAGTAACAGTATTTTCTGAGTTGAGGTTTCCTGACTTCAAATGAGCCCAGTGTTTGAATACAAATATTTTAGTTATTGTGGTAAGAAACAGATGAGTTTAAAAAGTACTTAAAAAAGTACGAAAAGCTCTCTTGTCCCCTCCTGGCATGAGCCAGGAGCTCTTTCCTCTCACTTTACTTCTAAATAATAGCCTGTACCTTGCTCTCCTACAAAAAAAAAAAGTACTATGTCTATACAAATGTATATTTCAATATAAAAAAAAATGTTTTGATGTCCAGATCAGCAAGAAATCCCTTTACGTGGTAAAAATAAAGTACATGACCTTAGAGAAACATTTTAATATAAACCATGTGAATCAGTTAAAATGCATTAACCATACTTTTTATTGATGATAAATATCTGATTTACAAAAAATGGGATTAAAAACCCCTTATGTAAAACACTCAGTACTTAGCCATGCAAATGAATGCCTGTTTTATTTCTCAGTTCTCATTCCACAAATTGGAATTTATAGAGCACAGTGATTTCCTTTCAGTTGTGGAAAAGTATGCAGTAATATATGAAATTGTATTTACTAAGAAATCTTTACTAATCTGTAAGTACAGGTGTGGCAAATCATACTTATTAGGATGTGTTGTAACAAAGTCTAAGGAAATCCAAGGAAAAGAGCATACTATTGCTCCTCTTCACATTCCTCTTTTATGTTATACATCTGGAGTATCTTCTATTAATGGCACATGAACTTTGTGAATTTTCACATCATTGAAATAGCCTCTGACAGTTATTTTCTGTCTGATCTATGCCATTCTGACAGTACTGCATAAATTGGCCACTGTGATATATCTGACCAGTTAGTTTTTCACACCCTGTGAATCACACCATTACCACATACCTTTCCTGAGAACATATTTCCCCATACTTCATTAACTACAAAGTTATGATTTTTAAGTAGTATTTGGAAAGAGATCTTTGTATTCTTCTGGTATCCAAAACTCCTGGAGAAATAATTTGCTCTAATCAACCACACCTCTGTTTTGATAGCAAGTAACGGATACAAATCTATTATTATACTTACTAATTTACATGTATGTCTCACTAGATTCAGAGATTCTTGATGTTTGGGACCTTTTCTGGCTTGTCTTTTATATCCCCAGGGTCTAGCATCATGCCTAGCGTATAGTAAATGCTCATTTTGTGTTGAGTGAATTATTGAATTCATGACGTGAAGCATTCCATTTGTAGGTGGCTGATTGTTTGGAAGTTTTTATTTATATTGGACAGAGACTTAACTTCCTTTAACTAGTAAACAGTAACTTTCAAATGCCTTGTGATACCACACAAAATCATTAGAATCCCTTTTCCATGTGTCTGTTCAGATATTTTGAAATCTACTGTTGAGTCTCTTCCAATCTCATCCAAGCCAAATACCCACATTCGTTTCAGTTGTCACTCATGTGACTTTGTTTTGTGTTCCTTTGCTTCCAGGTTATTTTCTCTGACATACTCTGGGTAGTCTCTTGTCTTCTTAAAATATTCTTAGAACTGAACTTTAAACTCCAGGAATGGTGAAACCAGTATAAAGTAGGACAGAACATTGAGATGTGTCCTAGATTTAATTAACAGCTCTTTATGTTCTTTAAGATGTTTCTTGTATCAGGTATCTGAGGTAATTTGATGAGTAAGGGAGATCTTTTGCAGCAGCCTTGAAACCAGGGGTTAATCTTATCTCTGGACCAAAGTACATGTGTACTAAAACTGACATGCAGGAGGAATATGAAATATTTTTATAACAGAGCTATTCACAAGTATACTCATTAAGTAGTGAGTTCTCGGTCACTAGATGTGATACTGAAAGACTGGTTCGCTGTTTGAATGAATTAGTTGGGTGAGGAGTTGTACTCCATTCTGTATTTCCAATAAAGCCGTTTTTTCTAGCCCAGTATTCTGTGGGTTTTCTTTCTTGGTCACTGATACATTACATCTTCTATAAGGAATCTAGAAGTGTAGAAGTCTGTTCAGGGGAGGCTGACCTTTCACATATCCGTAGGTGATGTCTGTTAGTAGGTCTTAGATTCCTTTTTTGCTTCCAAAAATACAGCTAAAGAGGAATTTCCTGTTAAAAGCATTGTTCCTTTTTCCTGGCCTTTATGCTGTCTGTCTGTCTTCCCTGGCAGCAGTCCTTCCTGTCCATTCACTAGAGTTTATTTTAACTTATGTACATAAATTGAGGAACATAGCTAATTTACTATGTCCATTGTGAGAAAATTTGGCAAACAGTGTAATTGACACATATTGCAAAATGAATTTAGGCTATCCACTTAACTTTACAGGACTTTAAATGACCAAACCTGTCATCAGTAGGATTTCTTTTCATCATTCTCCTTATATCCACCATGCCTCTAGGCCCCACTGTATCTCTGGCCGTGGGTCCCTTTTCAGACCTCTCTCTCAAGGTGACCTTCTCATTTGACCCCAAGCCTCTTTTAATTTCTGTCTGAAACTGTACCAACATCATGGTTGCTTTTTTTTTTTTTAATTTTTTATTAAGGTATGATTCATATACACTCTTATGAAGGTTTCACATGAAAAAACAATGTGGTTACTACATTTACCCATATTATCAAGTCCCCACCCATACCCCAATGCAGTCACTGTCCATCAGTGCAGCAAGTTGTCAGAGATCCACTATGTCCCTTCTCTGTGATACACTGTTCTCCCCGTGATCCCCCACAGCATGTGTATTAACATAATACCCCTCAGTCCCCTTCTCCCTCCCTCCCCACCCACCCTCCCACACCCCTCTCCTTTGGTAACCTCTGGTTCATTCTTGGAGTCTCTGAGTCTGCTGCCATTTTGTTCCTTCAGTTTTGCTTCATTGTTATACTACACAAATGAAGGAAATCATTTGGCATTTGTCTTTCTCCACCTGGCTTATTTCACTGAGCATAATATCCTCCAGCTCCAACCATGTTGTCACAAATGGTAGGATTTGTTTCTTTCTTATGGCTGACTAGTATTCCATTGTATATATGTACCACATCTTCTTTATCCATTCATCTACAGATGGACATATAGGTTGCTTCCATATCTTGGCTATTGTAAAAAGTGCTGCGATGAACATCGGGGTGCATATGTCTTTTTGAATCTGAGAAGTTGTATTCTTTGGGTATATTCCAAGAAGTGGGATTCTGGGGTCAAATGGTATTTCTAATTTTAGTTTTTTGAGGAACCTCCATATTGCTTTCCACAATGGTTGAACTAGCTTACATTCCCACCAGCAGTATAGGAGGGTTCCCCCTTCTCCACATCATCGCCAGCATTTGTTCTTAGTCTTTTCGATGCTGGCCATCCTTACTGGTGTGAGATAATATCTCATTGTGGTTTTAACTTACATTTCCCTGATGATTAGTGATGTGGAGCATCTTTTCATGTGTCTGTTGGCCATCTGAATTTCTTCTTTGGGGAACCGTCTCTTCATATCCTCTGCCCATTTGTTAATTGGGTTATTTGCTTTTTGGGTGTTGAGGTGTGTAAGTTCTTTATATATTTTGGATGTTAACCCTTTGTCAGATATGTCATTTACAAATATATTCTCCCATACTGTAGGATGCCTTTTTGTTTTGTTGATGATGTCCTTTGCCTTACAAAAACTTTTTAGTTTGATGTAGTCCCATGAGTTCATTTTTGCTTTTTTTTCCCTTTCTCGAGGAGATGGGTTCAGGAAGAAGTTGCTCATGCTTATATTCAGGAGATGTTTGCCTATGTTGTCTTCTAAGAGTTCTATGGTTTCATGACTTTCACTGAAGTCTTTAATCCATTTCAAGTTTACTTTTGTGTATGGGGTTAAACAATAATCCAAGTTTCATTCTCTTGCATGTAGCTGTCCAGTTTTGCCAACACCAGCTGTTGAAGAGGCTGTCATTTCCCCATTGTATGTCCATGGCTCCTTTATCATATATTAATTGACCATGTATGGTTGGGTTTATATCAGGGCTCTCTAGTCTGTTCCATTGGTCTGTAGCTCTGTTCTTGTGCCAGTGCCAAATTGTCTTGATTACTGTGACTTTGTAGTAGAGCTTGAAGTTGGGGAGCGTAATTCTCCCAGCTTTTTTCTTCCTTCTCAGGATTGCTTTGGCTATTCAAGGTCTTTTGTGGTTCCATATGAATTTTAGGATGATTTTCTCTAGTTTGTTGAAGAATGCTGTTGGTATTTTGATAGGAATTTCGTTGAACCTATAGATTGCTTTAGGCAGGATGGCCATTTTGACAATATTAATTCTTCCCATCCATGAGCATGAGATGTGTTTCCATTTATTGTTATCTTCTTTAATTTCTCTCATGAGTGTCTTGTAGTTTTCAGAGTATAGGTCTTTCACTTCCTTGGTTAGGTTTATTCCTAGGTATTTTATTCTTTTTGATGCAATTGTGAATGGAATTGTTTTCCTGATTTCTCGCTCTGCTAATTCATTGTTAGTGTATAAGAATGCCACAGATGTCTGTGTATTAATTTTGTTTCCTGCAACTTTGCTGAATTCAGATATTAGATCTAGTAGTTTTGGACTGGATTCTTTAGGGTTTTTTATGTACAATATCATGTCATCTGCAAACAGGGACAGTTTAACTTCTTTCTTGCCGATTTGGATGCCTTTTATTTCATTATGTTGTCTGATTGCCATGGCTAGGACCTCCAGTACTATGTTGAATACAAGTGGAGAGAGTGGGCATCCTTGTCTTGTCCCTGATGTTAAAGGGAAATCTTTCAGCTTCTCGCTGTTAAGTATAATGTTGGCTGTGGGTTTGTCATATATGGTCTTTATTATGTTGAGGTACTTGGCCTCTATACCCATTTTGTTGAGAGTTTTTATCATGAATGGATGTTGGATTTTGTCAAATGCTTTTCAGCATCTATGGAGATGATAATGTGGTTTTTGTCCTTCTTTTTGTTGATGTGGTGGATGATGTTGATGGATTTTCAAATGTTGTACCATCCTTGCATCATGGTTGCTTTTTTTACTAACTCAACTGGTGATGAACAGGTTTCTTCCATCCAGGGCACTCTCGTATTCTTTGCTTTCTCTCTGGTTTATAACAAAACATTGCTTTTTTTACTATCCAGGGTTCTGTCATACTCAGGGATTTTTCCTTTCTTGGGCCTTCTCAGTAGCCTCTGGCTTTGTGCTTGCTTGATAAATTAGATCTATTGTTACTCCTCTCAAGTTGAACTCTGCTCTTACTGAATTCGTGTCTCTCCTTCATTTTCCAAAAATACATCCTGCTGTAAGTTCTTTATTCCTACAATCTTAGCGTCCTCTCTCATTACGACAATTCCAAGCCAGTGTGATTCATAATGAACATTTTCATTTTAAAACCTTCTTTCTTTCCCCCATTAACTTAAACCATAATGTTTTTGAGTATGTGAACATCTCTCAATTAAATTAAAATATTTTTATTATGGAAAGTTCCAAACATATACAAAAGTGGAGTTTGAACCCCATGTACCTAATGCCAATGATTAACAGTTTGCCAGTCTTTTTCATCAATTTTCCTTTTCCTTCCCTTCACAAATTATGTTTTGACTACAAATTCTCTAGCTCAATTAGCATTCACACACATTCCTCTCTATCCACTAAAATCACAGCCACTGTTTGGGGAAGATCATATTGTAAACATGATCTTTAAGTCCCCTTAGCAGACAGTTTCAAATAAATTGCTACTTTCAGATTGAGCATTTGTCATGTGTTTTGTTTTTGTCAAAGTAGAGGAATAAATATGAGTGTCTGGGGTAGGGAACCTGATACATGAAAGCCTATCAAGTAGCAGTCAAGGATTCTGGCTCTAATATTGTGACATGCATCAGATCACCTTCATTCCCTTTCTATGAAAATAATGACATTGGATTAAATGGTTTAAGTGTCTTAGCTCTAAGCTCTAAGTATTCAATAATTGAACATTTAATGTAGGTTTGAGTTGAATTTTTCTTTATTTAGCATCTTAGCAAAATTCAGCATATTGATTTAGCCTCAAATAGGAAATATAGATGATTGTGAGAAGGATGTGAATTTCTACTTTATCCATTATGAAAAACCTTTCCTCTCCAGAATAAAAGAATGCAGATTAATGTGTTAATATCTGCTTTTCCCTAGAGAGCCTCCTTTTCACCTGACCAGAAGAGGCTGGGGTGAGTTTCCTGTCAGAGTTCAAGTTCACTTTAAGGACAGCCAGAACAAGCGGATAGATATCATACATAATCTGAAGGTATTGAAACAAAATATTGCTCTCCAGAAATTATCTTTTTACCCTGTAATTAAAGCAGTAGGTCAGGCCTTCTGAGAGAAGTGGCCAAGCATAGTGCAAGCAGGATGACTCTTTTTAGTGTGTTACTGCCTCAACAGTCCTCTGAAGGCTGGGGGAAGGGTCACTTTACAGGGAAATGTATATTCTTTAAAAAGATAGACTTGGTCAGATAATCAGAAGACTCCAATCTCTGATCGGAACTCACTCACTGTGTTACCTGGGGCTAAGTGACTGAAGTCTTTTTTTTTTTTTAATCTATTTACTTTTCTATAAAATGAAGTAAATAGTAAGTCTTGTCTGTTTATCTCATAAGGATAAAGAATATTTATCTCCTAAGAATAAAGATAGAAGTGAACGTGTTTTAGGAAATATAAAGTACTATACAAGGTTGTCATACTTTTGATTTGTATTGTTAGAAATCTTTCCCTGATGCAGCTATGTGGTTTATTACGTAGCCATTACAAATTATATTTTATGAAGTGTTTTGTACATGTGGGGGAAAATTACCACTATAGTTAAGTGCAAGGCATAGAGTGTAAAATTACATATATAGTTTGAGGCCAACTATGATTTTAAATAGGTGGAAAAAACACAAAAAAACCCCCAAAATGTTGGAGTAATTGAAGTAATGGGTTTGTGGGCAATTTCCCCTACCCTTTTTTTCCTGTATTTTTTAAAAATACTTTTCCAATTTTACAAAACATATTTAACTTTTATAGTTGAAAAACTGACAATATTTTTTACTGTTCCCCTAAACCTTCATTACAGTAGGCTCATATTCTTCTGTCTGTATGATCTAATTCTAATATTGAACTTCCTTTTCCCTTACTTTGTGGTTTATCACATTGTTCCTATGTTAATGGCTCCCAGAATTGAACTAAATGAATCTGAGTACATCTACAGAGTTCCTTTTTCTTTCCCTTTGTTCTACAAGTATACCCTTTTTTTCTTTACAGCATGCTGAAATTTGCCCTCCCTTGGTGATAGCACTGCTTAACTCCATGTTTATTTTCTAGAGATTACTGTAAGGTTAGATTGCCTTATGATGAATTGAAACCAAATAAATAACATAAAGCCACTTTACTCAGAGAGGCAGGATATGTCCCACTTACTTGGAGGAAGGTCTGAAATAGTTTGCTTTCCTTTTATCTTATTTTAAGCACTGCATGTGCCATCTTACGTTACACTGGACCCAGCCCTAATCCCTAAAATAATTCTGTTTACATAGAATTGTTTACATAGTTTTCATACATATGGTATTGTCCACATCACGTAAGAGTTCCTGGTGGAAGACGGAGACATGGTGTTTTAAATGACAGTATTCAAAGTATTTATCAAGTTTTCTGTTAAGTATTTTACTATTTATTATGTATTAATTGGCCTTGAGATATTAAACACGTGTGTTGTGACCATGTGATCTTTATTTGTACTGGAGTGTACTTTTCCCACTTATTTTTCTGTTAATTCTCAGAGCCACCTTTGATTCTTCCCTCTGTGTTCTAAATATTTGTTGAATTGCAGAGCATTGTTCTTCATGATCTTAAATTCTACTGTTTGCTCTTCCCACTCTTGCCTAAGCTGTTACTCTGTCTCCTGATTAGCTTCTTTAATTCTAATCAATCTTCTTTCCCCTCATTCCCCTCATTCCTCATTCCCCACACACCACCATTAGATTAGTCTTCCTAAAATAGAACCATTATACTATTTGTTTCTGAGAAACCTTCACTGAATTCCTGTTATTTGAGCTCAAACTCCTTTGCCTGCTATTCAGGGCTCTTCACATTTTGACTTAATATACTTGCCCTAAATTATCTCACACTAATCCCCTGCATGAACATTCTGCTCCAGCCGGGTCAGTCTCTTCATGTCCCAGAATGCCTTGGGCCTTCTTCTCTTGTGTCTTCTTTCATGCTCTCCCTTCCTTGAATGCTTGTCTGAATTCTTTTCATTCTTCAGGTTCCTATGTAATTTTCCCTGGCTATTTAAATGCATAGTGATCTCTGTATTCTGAAATTCTGCAGTACAGAACAATCTGTATTTGCTGCTTAATAATTATATTAATACTAAATACTCTTGAGTGTTAGAGTTATGTAAATTTTAAAGTTTCCAGAATGTATAAAATTCCCATATCCTGCATCTGACAAATACTCATGTCACCTCTCCTCAGCCATCACTGTGGAGCATAGCAGTTCGCAAAACAACCAATTTATCCATTCAGTAAATAAACTTTAGGAAAATTCCTTCATAAAGGTACCTAAAACTGCCTTTTTTTTTTTACCTTGATCTCATTTGTCCTAGTTGGAAATTTAGAATAGCACAGAACAGGACTTTGTTTTTCTTCTATAAGAACCTAAAATGTGTTAATATTGACAGCCTTCATACCTCTCAGTAAATCATTTCTACTCCAGACAAAACCTGTTATTGTAACATTTCCTCTATGCTGTACTTCCTAGTTCCTCTTGCCATTTTGATAACAGTATTATTTTTATCAATGTCTCTTTTAAAATGCATGGAAGATTACAGAGAAAACGTTATTTCTCTGCTGTGGAAAATATGAAAACTGATGTTGCCTAAAATTGCCCATATCTTTTTAACAGTCATGCTATTGGCAAAGATCAAAGTATTAAAACTCCAGGTCTCTTCCATGGAACTACTATGAATCCATCCTGTATTACCTTTTCTCTTATGAACACTAGATCTCATGATCAAGTTGTCCTCTCTGTGTTGGCTGCTAAGTAACTCAGCCACTTGACATCTACCTCTTGCAAGCATTTAGAGTTTTCTGTTTACTTACCTACCTACTAACTTACTCGTTGGCTTCATATTTTTCCTTCCATCTTTCTTTTCTACCCAACTTAGTCATTTTTCTTAAATTGATCTTACTGTATAATATTTACATTGATACGCTGCCACAGATCCTTTTTTTTAAATGATGACAAAAATTAAAATACAGGAATAATAATTTAGCCCTGTTGCATGTAATTGTAAACTTCTTTGTTTATATTATCAACAGTACTTCATTTATACTTCTTTCTTACCATGGTGCTGCTGCATTGGGAGTGATTAGCATTGCCTACACTACCTCAGCTCACATTTATTTTTTCAAAAGTGCTCAGTATATATAGCCAAAGTATATAATTGTGTCATCACACTGCATGTGTATTTTTCTCCTGTCTTTTAAAATATTTCTACATAGTCTTTGTGAACATCATCTAAATGTCTGCATAATACTTCACAGTTATGGTTCATGGTTTACTTAAGCATTTGCTATTGCTGGATGTGTATGTTGTTTTCAGTTTGTGGTTATAGGTAGTGCTGCAGTAAACATCTTTTTTGTATAAAATTTCCTCCATTTTTAGATTATTCTTAGAATAGGTTTTTAGAACTTAGTCTTTGATTGTTTACATTATGAAATTGATAGTTTACATTATGAAAAAATAGATCCTACAGTATGAAGAATCGTGGTGAAAGGGGTTTTAGATAAGACTGTGTCCTCAGATTTATAAGTACAATGGAATTTAACACTCTTCCTCTTGTCTTTCAATAGCTGGATAGAACTTACACTGGCTTGCAGACTCTTGGAGCAGAGACGGTAGGCTTTTTTGCTATAGTATTATTTGGGAACAAGTAGAATGAAAACTGATCTTCATTCTTAATTAGGAAAAAAATGAACACCAATAAGTTTATCTTCCTTTCTTGTTTCTTTTTTTAAAAAACTGTGATAAAGTACACATCAGATTTACCATTTTAACCATTTTTAAGCATGCAATTAAGTGGTGTTAAATACATTCACATTTTTAGGCAGTCATTGCTACTGTCCCTCTCCACAACTCTTTTCATCTTCCAAAACTGAAACCGTCCCCATTTACCCTAACCCCCATTGCCCTGTCCCCCCAGCCCCTGGCAACCACCCTTCTGCTTTCTGAGTCTGTGCATTGAACTGTTCTAGGTACCATGTAAGTGGGATCAAGCAGTGTTTGTTTTTGTGACTAAAATATTTCACTTAGCATGATGTTCTCAAGGTTCGTCCCTGTTATAGCATGTGTCAGAATTTCCTTTCTTAAAGAGGCTAAATACTAGTCTGTTGTGTATATATATGTATATATACACACTATATTTTGTGTATCCATTTATCTGTCAGCATTTGAGTTGCTTCCATCTTTTGACTATTATGAATATTGCTGCTAAGAATGTCGTAGAAAGATATATCTGTTAGAGTAACTGTTTTCAGTTCTTTTGGGTATATACACCCAGAAGTTGTATTTTTAATAAAAATATTTGAGGAACTGCCACACTCCTCAATAGCAGCTGCACTATTTTATATTCCTACCAATAGTGCACAAGAATTTCAATTTCTCTACATCTTAACCAGAACTTTTTGTTTTCTGTTTTTTTGGTAGCCATCCTAATGGGTGTGAGATAGTACTTCATTGTGGTTTTGGTTTGCACTTCTGTAATGATTGTTGATGTTAAGCACCTTTTTTGTGTGCTTGTTAGCCATTTGTATATCTTCTTTGGAGAAATGTCTGTTTAAACCCTTTGCCATTTTTTAATTGAATTGTTTGTTTTTTGTTGTTGAGTTTTAGGAGTTCTCTCTATATTCTTGATATTAATTTTTTATCAGATGTATGATTTACAATTATTTTCTGTCCTTTTGTGGATTGACTTTTCACTCTGTTGATTTTGTCCTTTTTAGTCACAGCATTTAATTTTGCTGTGGTCTGTGCTTTTTGTGTGATACCAAGAAATCACTGCCAATTCCAGTGTCATGAAACTTTGCCCCTATATTTTCTTCTAAGAGTTTTATTGTTTAAGATCTTCATTTAGGTCTTTGATCAATTTCAGGTTAATTTTTGTATATGGCCTAAGATAATGGTCTACCTTTATTCTGATGCATGTGGATATTCAGTTTTCCCAGCCATTTGTTGAAAAAACTATCCTTTTCTCATTGAATGGTCTTGGCATTCTTGTCAAAAATAAGTTGGTAATGTATGTGAGGGTGGTATTTTGTTCCAGTGGTATGTCCTTCTCTATACCAGTACCACAGTTGTGATTACTGTGGCTTTGTAATAAGTTTTGAAATCACTAAGTGTGAAACCTCCAACTTTGTTTTTCCTTCCCATATACCCCCTAATTTTTTTTTAGCTCATCATAGATCAGCAGTAGTCATTATAATTAGGATTAACTAGTTAAATTTTACTCTGTTTAAGGAAATATACTGCATTATATTAGAAAATATTTATCAAGTATGTACTATATGCTAGACACTAGTCCAGGTACTAAGGACACGGAAGTGAATAAGATAGCTACTACTCTCAAGGAATTCTGTGCTTGATTGTGTTGGAGCAGGGAAAAGTTATTCAGTAAACAAAGAAGCAAATGAGTTAATTTCAGTTACAAATAAGTGCTATAAAAAAGAGAGCTGGGAGAGAAGGGGGTTGCTTTAGGTAAGTTGATTAGGAAAAACCTCTCTGAGAAAATGATATTTGAGACCTATGATGAGAAAGAGGTAGTCATGCAAAGATTTGGGGAAAGACTGTTCCAAGATGTAGAAACAGCAAATGGAAAGGCCTCAATTTAATGATTGGTTTCACTGAGTTATCTGGTAATAAACCAGACTAGATTAGATTCTGGTCTAAGTCCTTTTGTTCTTGAGATTGAAACTGTCTTTGAAGTATGATTAGAAATCATTTGTCACATCTCTTAGAGTAACATGTTCTTAGACAGTTTGGGGCTTTCTGTGGCATTGATGATGGATTCATGAGCCCAGCTGTTGCCTAATTGTGTAGGTAGTGGATGTTGAGCTCCACCGGCACTCCCTTGGAGAAGACTCCATTTATCCTCAGTCCTCCGAGTCAGACATCTCTGATGCCCCACCATCTTTGCCTTTGACCATTCCAGCCCCAGTGAAAGCTTCCTCACCAATAAAGCAGTCACATGAGCCAGTACCTGATACCTCTATAGAGAAAGGTAATATATTTTTTTCTTGTATGGAAATGCACTGTTTTCCTCGTATGGAGGAGTCATTCTGGGACACTATTTTCTCTCATTTGCATAATACGATGTTGAACTGCTGCCTTTAGAGACCTAAGAGTATGTGGAGAATAAATTTTCCATAAATAGGCATTACTATATAGTCCTGTTATGAAAATACCAAATCCTTACTCCTTTCAGAAAAGTTTTTTCATAAAGTTCTATTGACTTTTTATAGAATTCAGAGCTCACCAAAAAGCACTGAATTTTTATTCTTTGATGATTGTGATAGTTTCTTCTAATACATTACAGGAAGACTTTCTGGTTCAGTCCTTAATTGTATGAACAAAAAACTTGAATATTAAGTACTTGAAAATGTAGTATAAGATTCATCATCAACAAATGTATTTTGGCTATGGCATTTTTTTTCATTTAATGAGTATTTAAGTATATAATTAAGTATTTAGATACTTATCAATACAACATCCATTTACTTACATAACATCCATATAAGATATAAAATTGATTCCAAATTATATTAGTTTAATCTCTAAGCCTATATTTTGATGTAATGTTAAAACTAATTATTTTACAAAAATCTCAACCATATTCCTCTTTAAATTTTAGTTGCATCTTTATTAGCATTTAGTAAGATAGAACATCATTAGATTAAGTGAATGCTTTTGAGTTTTTCCTCTTCTCTGAACAGTTTTTCAATTCATATATAAAAAATGGGAGAACTTAATAAATTTATTTACTTTTATATTATATATTATTCTCTAATCTTTTGAAAGAAGCATTTTAATGAAATGATTCTAGGGATGATACTTATATTTCATCCAAAAATGTATAAAGGGGCAATAAGTACTGTTGATTGTATTTATTTTACTACTGGTAAATGTGAATGGTTTAAATAGTTGTTGAAATGATAGGGGATTATAATTGTTTCATTCTTTTCCTACAGTGATAAGGTTTTATTTCAAAGTAATTGATGACTTACCATTTGTCTGTTTCATTTAAAGCAGGATTCCCAGCCAACACTGAAGCTGAGAGGCACACTACATTTTATTCTTTGCCATCTTCACTGGAACGAACACCCACCAAAATGACAACATCCCAGAAAGTTACATTTTGTTCTCATGGCAATTCAGCTTTTCAGCCAATAGCATCAAGCTGCAAAATTGTGCCACAAAGTCAGGTTCCTAATCCTGAGTCACCTGGAAAATCCTTCCAGCCTATCACCATGAGCTGCAAGATTGTTTCAGGTATGCAGATGATGTGTGTGAAGTTGATATGTGTAGAAATTGTTGGAATGACAAAACAAAGTACAATGGATTTTTTTTTTTAAGTTCTTCTAAGCATGGTTTTGTATATTTAACATTTGAGCTAAACACTATTGATGAGCAAAGCAAAGCTGTCACAAAGCAAAAACAAAAGTCATTCATGTGGAGATAATTTTTGAATCAGGAAAGAAAGGAAATTCAAAGCAGTCAAATTTTCATCTCCTAGAATCAGCACAGGTTAAATGTTTGCTAGGATGTATGGTTGAAACTGAAGCAGGAATTAAGTTTTGGAATCATATATGGAAACTGGTAATAGAAACCAGTAACAGATGATGTATGGAAGTTAGCAATAGAAAAAAATTAGAGGCTTTTTGATTTGGCATTAAGCTTCAAGGGTTGAAATTGGTTTGGAATTGAAGTACCTTTTATACTTTCTAACCACACTAGAAAATTACTCATTCCTATTATTATTAGGTTGTTGTGAGGCTTCATTTTCGCTGAGTTTGAATTGTCCGTTACCTCATGACAGTTTCACATTTATGTTAGGTAAACTTCTGGTGGGAATATACTTTATGATTTTGGCTGTACCACCTCAAAATGGGCATGAAAGAGAGTCAACAGAAATATGTAGGCAGTGGGAGGCTTCGAAATAATACTTAAGTGAAGAAGGTAAAAAGGAGTCTTTGATGCCAAGGAGAAATATGATCCAAATCTTTGAAATTGATGAAAGGAAAGAACAGAGAGTTCTCCTTACCAGTTAGAAGTGTTTTAGAACTTGCTGCTTCAGAGGTAGAATAGGCTGACATATAAATGGTTTGAAGTTTAGAGAAATTCAGGAAGACAAATTTGATGAATAAAAAAATAATTGAGGGTGTTTAACTGTACATTGGTAACCTTTGAGAGTATTTTGTGGGAACATGAATCTCTCTGGATTGTGGCTGTGACATAGTATTGACATAGACTTTTGGGTGGGTGAGTTTTATATTTTCCTATTAGAAATTAATTGCAGATCAAGACTCCTGGTTCCTAAGTCTAGCTGTTTACTTATTCCCTTCCTAATTTCAGTGTCTTCAAGTTATGACCAGTATTATAACAACCCATCCAACTTAAGAGGTTTTCTGTCTAGGGATCAGCAGTTCCACACTGTTATGTAAAGCACTGCTTTTTTAATTTTAATGCACCTGTTGGGGTAGAGGGTGGGGTGGGGGAATCATGTTAAAATATAGATTTATATTCAGTGGTCTGAGGACCTCAGAAACGGTTTCTAACAAGCTCCCTAATGGTTCTGATGCTGGTGCTGCTGGTCCACAGATGAGGATGGAGAGAGTGAAGCACACTGGTCCCCGGCCTCAGTTCCTCTGCTGCTGCTCAGCACCTGCAACTGTCCTGTCTCTTTCCCCAGTTTGTCACTTTTGTCCTGGCAGCCCTGCCTCTCTTCCGTTATCTTCAATATCTTCTTAGATGGGTTGAATGTATCTATTTTGTTTAGCTTATTTTGTTTCTCTTTTCTCTTTTTTATTAATAAAGGTTCCCCTATATCAACTCCAAGTCCATCACCACTGCCTCGAACCCCAACTTCCACTCCTATCCATGTGAAGCAAGGCACTGCGAGCTCTGTTATTAATAATCCTTATGTTATCATGGACAAGCCAGGGCAGGTTATAGGAGCCACCACTCCCAGTGCAGGTGTGTGTTTGCTCAAAATTTGTCAATAATTGTACAATATTTCATTGTTTTTAAAATCAAGTGCTAGTGTGACTTAGTAGCCCTCTGATTGCAGGAGGAAATCTTTATCCATACACAAGAGGAGTGGATCTAGAAGAGTAACTCCAGTGCTGTTTCTTTGAGGAAAAGATTTAGTTTCTGTAGAAGTTATATTTTTAGGAATTTACTTAAGTTTTCTTTTATTTTCCAAAGATAAAAATGGAGCCATCTTAATTTTCTGAAAAAAACAAGGAGTTGATTTGTTTTCATTTGGAAGACATTCTTTTTTGAGCCTGTAAGCAGTGAGGTTATTAACTTTTTCCAAATTAAACTTTAGAACAAGAAAACCTATGTAAGCTATATAGTATTTCTCCCCAGTCAAATAAAAAAAGTGATCTTTACTTTTCTTTGAATAAGATAAATTTTGTATGTTGCACGGAAACTGAACTCTGTGTGGTGGGCTTCTCCAGGTAGTTTTTTGGAAAAGTTATGTCCTTTAACGATGATTATAATTGTGGAAGTAATTTTAAAAATGCTACGTTCAGAGATCACCTAAATAGCTTTTTGCATATACTTAGGAAGCCAAATAGGTGTCCTTTAAGGATGTTTATTTTTAAGAATCAGCCAGAAGTCTTTGCAGGCAAGTTTGGTAAATGGAATAGGTGGTGAAATACAATTTTTGGTCTTGACTTATTACTGACTGTAAATAATATAACTTACTTTTATCAGACCCTAAAGACAGTAGTAGACTGAGTGTAGAATGTTTAATTTTGGCAGTATTTTGGAATAGGTACAACTTTCTAATAAAACTACGTTGAGGGAGCATACATTTTGGCACATTGTTAAATTACCCAATACCATGATGTTTTAGTATCTCTTTTTATATAAGAAGTAGAGTATATAATGTCTACTTATTCTTCTGTGTGTCATTACTAGCTTCTTGTCCCTTTATAAGTTAGTGGTCAGCTTTGTAGGATGAATCCTTAAATGTTTTTTTCTATGATAATTTCATAGTTTTAAGTTTTCAGCCCTTAGAAATTAAAAATAAATAGTGGGAAAAATGGAAAGATGGTGAAAATGCTCTAAAATTCCATTTTGTAAATTTTACTTTATTTTTAAATCTGCCTTATCAGGAAGTCCTACAAACAAACTCTCTACTGCCTCTCAGGCCTCTCAAGGAACAGGTTCCCCTATTCCTAAAATTCATGGAAGTAGTTTTGTTACATCTGCTGTCAAGGTAACATTTTATTGCTTTATTGTACATCGCTAGTTTCTGAAAACAGTATTTTCAAACTCAGTAAGAATTTGCCAGTTGTTAATGGGAATTTCATAAAGCAGAATCTTCACATGAATAAGTATCTTGAAGGCAGTCTGCTCTAGCTCCCCTCACCCATCTTACCCTTGATCTTTTCCTAGTGTGGAAAATGTTTCTCAACACTTCTGTCAGTTGGTTATCCCTTATCTATTTGGAAATTTACTATAATTTTTTGGACAGCTTTGATACACATTTTTCATTTAAAAAATATTCATCTGGCAATATATTCTTTTCTTTCCCCAATATTTGCACCAATAATGAGTAAATAAGTATATTTCCTTTTCTACATGTCAACTGTTAGCTACCTGAAAATAATTCTTACCTTTCCACAATTTTTTCCTTCATCAGGGTAAGAAGTTCTTTGAAATTTAGAGCTTTAAATAGGATCTGACTTGCCAGATCAGGGCACAGTCTGTGCTCCCTGGAGAGGACAGCCCCTGCTGTTTGCCTCCCATTCAGCCTCCCTGTCTTTGTAGTGGCTGCTTTTGGGCTAGAGCCTTGGGGTGTAAACTCCTGTCTGAGAACTTCTGAGAATTCAAAGGTCATTTTCTATGGGACCATTGCTAACACAGCATTTCCTATATTTAGGCACTTTATGTGATGGTATTGAATAGTTGCCTGACTCCAGACAAGGTTTTTCTCTAAATTCAGTGTAATTTGTGTCATATGAATCCCAGAATTATAATGATTCCCTTGAAGGTCTTAATTCTTTGCCACTCTATTTTTGTTTGTTGATGATCTTTTCCTTACACAGCTAAGCAGTGTTCTTAACTTTGTTTCTTGCCCCTAACATTTATTTATGGCAAATGGCCACTGAGATTTTACATTTTGCATTTGAAAATTAGAGACAAGTGACAGTATTTCTGAATGTTGACCTTTGTTGTTTTGTATTTGCTGATTGTTCAAGTTTTCTGTTGTTTTGTTTTTTAAATCTTTTTTGAAAAATATCCCCATGACCTGGGTATTCATTTGGAGTAAAGATAACAAATCAAGTTGTGAGTAATATTAAAAGAAATATATACTGAAATAGTAACCTGTTTATTTATTTATATAGTGCTTAGGCTGTAGGGATAGAAAAGAAACAAAATACAGTGCCTGACTTTAGTAGCTTACCATCTGACAGGTGCCTAGACATGCAGACCAATAGTCAACCAAATATTGGAGGTCACATGATGGGAGTGGGCACGATGAGTGGGTTCTTGCCATGTTATAGCCTTTCTTTGCATTTGTTATCTAAAACAATATTAAAATGCAGGTGTGGGAGCTTGCAAGACCCCAAAGAGTTTTGGGCTTTTGGTTTTGTTTTTTAGTTTCTTATGTTGCTAGAGATGTCAGTTTTGTATTAAATATAAATGCCTAGGATATCTGAAATCACTCATTTTATCCTAATTGTACAATGTGTATTTTTACATACACAGCAGGAGGATTCTTTGTTTGCATCTATGCCACCTCTTTGCCCAATTGGGAGTCACCCTAAGGTTCAAAGCCCCAAGCCTATAACTGGAGGACTTGGAGCTCTCACAAAAGTAAGTCCTGATTAGGGCATTATCCCACAAGTCAATATGGCCTGGTTACATGATCTCTTTTGTAGAATGTTGAAGTTGACTGACACTACCCCAACAACATGTAACTTTTTTACTATGGCTTAATTCTAAGACCAGACCCTACTTCTGACATGCTTCTATTCGTTTAGTAGTGCCCACATGGCAGTCCTTGGAGTCCACCAAGGTGGGAACTTCAGAGAGCACAAATGGTATATGTGTTTCTCTCCGCTGCCATTGTGCCACCAATATCTGAAATAAAAGACTAGGTTAAGTTTGCAGATACCCAGGATCAAGTCCAGACCCACTTTTGGTCCCTGTAATTGCAGTTACAGGCTATATGTAAGCAGTAGCTTTGTGCTGTGGAGTCATTCCTTACAGACCATGCTTCATTGATTCAGCAAGTGCTGTGAACAGAATAGATGCAGGTATTAGCTTTCTTCATGGGATGCTGATTCAATGTCATTATCATGTTTGTTGCAAGGTAATCATCAAGCAGGAGCCTGGGGAAGCCTCTCATGTACCCACAACAGGAGCTGCCAGCCATTCACCACTCCCTCAGTATGTGACTGTGAAAGGGGGTCACATGATAGCTGTATCCCCTCAAAAACAGGTCATAACGGCTGGAGAAGGGACTGCCCAGGCACCAAAGATTCAGCCCTCCAAGGTTTGTATTGGGTAGGGATGGGGAAGTCAACATGTGAGTGAATGTTGTTTGCCTATATAATTGAGAAGTGCTGAAAAGATTCAGGGTGACAGGGTTGCTGAACCCAGAAAAACTGTAGATGAAATCCCCGTTAGTAAAGCAAGTCAGCGATGTTAAACCCATCTGCTCATTGCCATGAGCAGAACATGTATTATAGAGGGTCCAGGAACAGCAGAGGCAGAGGAATGCTGTGTTCTCTCCCTGTCAGTGAAGGTGATTGATTTCATGGGCACAACTTCCCACTTAATTCAAGTCTAAAATGGGTTAATTGACAGGACCGAGGTCTACTATTCTGTTTACTTCTGATAGGAGAGTGCTATCTGATGTCCAGCCTATATTATCTCTGTAATGATTCTTGTCTCTATAGAGAGTTTATCTTTTTATGATATGGAGGTGTGAGGATTTACTGTATTGTGGAGAACTGTGAAACAGTATAGATGAATGTTTGCCTGCATAAGT
Source organism: Manis javanica (assembly GCF_040802235.1). NCBI lineage: Eukaryota > Metazoa > Chordata > Mammalia > Pholidota > Manidae > Manis > Manis javanica. The sequence goes on along the minus strand of NC_133158.1, from coordinate 122,903,457 downwards.
AGTGCTTATGAATGCCTAAGTAGGTCATGCCCTTATTAGTACACTGTCTATAATGCTTAAACAACCTGGCAAGGTTGATATATACCCCCTTTCCCCACCCATTTTACAAATGAGGACACTGTGGCTCTGAGAGATTAAGTATCTTCCTTGGGAGCATACAATTAATAAGTGACAGAGGATTTAAACCCAGGTCTGCTAATTCCAAAACTTATCCCAGATCTAACTAAAATTTGTGATCCATTGTCTGGAACCTAAGCATGCTTTCAGAATTCCCAGAGTTTATTATCTCACTTTTGAGCAGGTATGTTCTAAAGGTATTAAGATTATTGTGTGTTAAGTGTTTGTTTCTGAACTTGAAAGCCAGCCCGTGTAGGGGAAATGAATTGTTTTGAGAGGCATCCTTTAAAATAGAAAAGGTTTTAGCTATTTGGTTAGTCTAGATAGCTACATATGAATTGAGATAAAAATTCATAGTGTTATATAGATGGTTTTGAAATCTGTAACACTCCATTATCTACTTTCCCAAGCTTATCTGGTCATAAGACTGATCTGATTATTAAAAACATCTAGATACCAAGGCCCCCATCTCAACTTTACTGATTCAGAATCTCCCTGGGGGCCCTGGGAATGTGGACTTTTAATAAGCTCTCCTACTGATTCACATGGATAGGCACATTTAGGAACCATGGAACTACAGAATCAAATTTGGCTTTGGGGCTTCTATGGTCAGGATCGCTAAGGCACTCCCACCTGCATCCCAAAGCTCCCTCTCTTCCTTTGGCCTTTGGGATAAGTACTTTGTCAGTCCTTTCATGAATCAGTCATTGTTATCTGGACTCCCTACTCAGGTACATCCCTTGTGTTCTTCAGAGTCTATTTTGCTTTACCTAGAGGTACATGGTATCAGTAGATTTGGGTTTCTGAGTCAACATAGCATTGCTGTTTATGCTCAGAAGCTCTAGACAAGTTAGTTTCTACTTTCTGCCACTTTGTATTTCACAAATGATTCAGTAATGCTGAACAGCTGTATTGACTTTCTTGTCACATTGCTATCTACCTAATGGCAGTGTTAGGACTAAGAGAAAGTGAATGGATTTGTGCTAGGATACCCTGAATAAAGTTCAAGGCATATGAAAAGAAAAGCCCCAGAAGAGTGTAAAAGAACTACAGAGAAGCAGTACTAAAGCATGAGAAAAGATTTCCTGCTTCTCCAGGAAATTTAGGACATGCTTTGGATTCAAGAAAAGAGCTGTCTGCAAGTACAGACTGTCCCTGGTGATTGCTGAAGTGCATTTCTAGAAACTCGCAGGAAACTGAAGGGTGAGAAAAGTGGTGCTGTTTTACCTTCCGTACAATTTAGGCATAATAGAGCATAGCTTATTCTTTGTCATGAAAGTGGAGAGAGGTGCTGCTTTTGCTATGAAAAGGAATAGCTGAGGAATTAATGGGCTCAATGGGAAGGAAGCAGATGGCAGAATGAAAGGAGCATGAACTTTGTAATTAGAGCTTGTTACACATCTCAGATCTCAGCCACTCATTACTTGTGTAAGACACTCAGGTTTATGTCTCTGAACCTTTTTTTCTTATCTAGTAAAATGGATTAATACCCTTAGTCCTTCAGAGTTGTAGGAGAATTATTAGAGATGGTTCTGTACAAGGGGCCTAACACAAAGCAGTCAGTCACTTAGTAAATAATAGTAGCTGTTAGTGACTGAAGATAAATCCAGTGTATGCATGCATGAGTACCGTGATAACAGTTATTACTGAGAACTGAATTGCAGTTGGCTGTATTTTTCAACATCTGGAGGGAAAACCACATACAGAATCCTTACCTCAGTTGCTAAAGTAAATTCTGACTTGCACAAGGAGGGGAGAAATAGAAACATTGAATTAAAGCATGAATCAAAGTGAGGTATTTATGAAAATAGAGAACAAAATATCTACTTTTTGAAACTATTAGGAAATTAGGAATACAGAGAGAAGCACTGTGGAATGGGAAGAAAAGAGTTGGTGAGTTTAGGTTCTAGACCAAAATACTGTGTTGTTAAAAAAAAGGAAAACCTAGTTTGGGATTGATAGTGTGCTACTTAAGAGCCTTCCTTGTGTCTTTACTACGCATAGGATTTTCCCAATAGTATGTCAGACTTCTTCATTCTCCTCAGATTTTTAGAACAAAGTGACGGGGGTGGGGAGTAAATTAGTTTTGTGAGTGGAATGCTCCTAGAGGATAAGCTCTGCTAGTAAAAACTGCCCTCCTGTGGCCAACTTGGGATACCATGTCTTTATTTGGCTCTTGGAAAAATTAAGTGTGTCATATTCTAGAAATTTTTAAGCAGCCAAGTATGAGGATAGAAGTTGGTACAAGGAGGAAAAAGCAAGTCATATGCATGGAATTTTGGAAAAGAAATTAAAATAGGTCCAAGTATTGTATTTCTTTAAGGTTTCTGCTTTGTTAGCTTAGATGATATATAATTAGGCCTATGCAGTGGATTATTAAGTTTGATGTATTTAGAAAATGTGAAGTCTCTTGTCTTAGAAGAAGGTTCATCTACTAAAACAAAGCCAAAGGCTAAAATAAGTTTATTTCTTATTTTCAGTCACACATAAAAGACTAGTAGTTAGCTCTGGTATATTGGTTCTAACCCCTATCTTGTTACTCTGCCATTCTCAAAATTTGGTTTTCAGCGTATGGGTTAAGATACCTGCTTCCTCTCATGCCACCAAGTTCATATTTCTGGCCAGCAAGAAGAGGGAAGGGGAAGAGAGGGTGGGAAGAGGCATAACCCAAAAGTTGCCCTCCTCATTTCTGTTCACATCCCTTTAACCAGATCAGATGGCCAAACCTAGGTGTGAGGGGGCTGGGAAATACAGTTAGTATTCTGTGTGTCCATGTCCCCCTAGAAGCTCTATTACTTTGAGAGTCTCTATTACTATGAGAAAGAAGCAAAGACTGGATATTGTTGTCCAAGTAGCAGTTTCTGCTGTACCTCAAAAATGTTTTTCTATATTAATAAAACTTTTTTTTCATGTAAATGTACAGAAAAGTTCTTGATTTGTAAGAAATATATACCACCACATCTGTAGGGGGAATGTCCATACCCAGCTCTGCAGCCACAGCAACACTTCATGTTGCCTACAGAATGACATTCATACAGTCGGAATAAAGGGATTGGTTAATCATAAGCGATTGTTTTAACCAAACCAGGATAGCTGGGAGAATTTCTTTCCTCCATTCTAGGTTAACTTGCTTTTTTTGCATTGGATCTTTGACTTGTTTGTTCCTTCTTTCTTTCCCTCCTTTTCTAAGATTACATAAAAGTGGAGATACTATCATAATGAATCCTGTATGCCCACTACCCGTTTTCAGTAATCAGCATTTTGGTAATCTCTTCCTAGGATATTTTAAAGCAGGTACTAGATGTTACGTATTTTAATTTCTATTTGACTAACTGGCTCTAGGGTTTAAGATCAAGGTTCTCTGCCCTGACCACATACTGAAGACAGCAACCAGTGTTTATCCTTTGACTCATTCTACCCTGGGAGTCTCCATGTAGCATTCCAGGTCACCTCTCTTCAGTTACTAGTAACAAGTGTCATGGTCAGCAGCAGCTGTCATTTCCTGTGTACATCAGGTTGGCTCACATTTTATAAACTTACTTATGCCTCATGCTCTCATGAAATAAATATTATTATCCATATTTTATAGATGAAATGTCTAAAGCTAAAGCTCAAAGAGGTTAAATTACTGGTGGAACAAAACTGGGAAGCCAGGTCTTACTGCTTATAAAAACCTATACTCTTTCCTCTGTGTTGCACTGTGGTTTACATCAGTTGATTAGGGGACTGTTTTCTTTACGTCAACCATACTATCCAAGCACACAGCAGGTATGTTTTGTTTTATTCACATTCTTTGAAAAGAAACCATGTATGATTTAGTTATTTTTTAACTTAAAAAATCTCATTAATTAGTTGCATAAAGCTTATCATTTTGTTCCACCTCTTAAGTAATCCTGTTATTTTTTGAGAAAGATTCTAAAATTTCAGTGAAATACAGAGAATACTATAATCAATAAACACATATCCTCCACCCTGAATCACATGTTCATCTTTACTTCAAATTGTTCTCCAAATAAAACATAACTGATAAAAATGAAGTCCATTCTGTTGTTCCCAAAACAACACTCTCATGAATATCCAGTCCAGACTTTTATTACATAAACACATAACCATAACCAAGATATTGTTCATATGTTTTAAAGATTTACATAAAAGATACTTATTCTCATATTTTTCTGCAACTTTCCTTCTTTCCTTTCACTCAGTATTTGCACTTTTAAGGCCTTTTGATACTGATACATTTAGTTGTACTTCATTCATTTTACTAATATATGCTCTTTCATTGTCAGTCTTAAGCTACAGTTTATCCATTCCTCTATCTGCAGACATTAAGCATATTGTTACATGTTGTAGACATTAAAAGAGTTAACAGTTTTTGTTGTATTTGCAAGTAAAGTAACAGGACATTCTGTGTATGTCCCCTTAAGCATATATATAAGATTTCTCTAGGATGTATTCCCAAAAGTAGAATTGCTTCAACATGGAGTATGTGAGTTTTAGTATATGCTGGTACCTCTCTGGGGTGACCATACAAGTGTTCCTTCCCACCAGCAGTGAACAAACTTTCTTCTTTCCCGGTATCTTCTAGCCTGTTCTTTACCATTATTTACCCTCCAATCCCATGAGTGAAAAGTACTTCCTACTTTCTTTTCTGCCTTAAGAAGGCAAATCTTGGCATTCTTATAACCTTATAAAAATCTTTTCATCTGGTTTTTGGTGAGAAGCTCTTTTTTATGAAATGAACTGGGGGTTGGGAAACACCACCAATCTGCCAATAATTAATTAAATTCTTCTAATTTAACATCCTATTATTCTGTGTGTTTTTAAAGTAGCTCCTAGCATTTTATTATTTCAAAGAGTTCACTTTACAATATTTTCAGAACCAGAGATTTCTGACTTCTATTATTTGGGTACTGGGGTCTTTTGTGTGTGTGTGTGTGTGTTAAATATATATATATATATATATATATATATATATATATATATATATATTTGTTACCATTAATCTACAATTACATGAAGAACATTATGTTTACTAGGTTCCCCCCTTCACCAAGTCCCCCCCACATACCCCATCACAGTCACTGTCCATCAGCATAGTAAGATGCTGTAGAATCAGTACTTGTCTTCTGTGTTGCACAGCCCTCCCCATTCCCCCGCAGATTATACATGCTAATTGTAATGTCCCCTTTCTTTTTCCCCACCCTTATCCCTCCCTTCCCACCCATCCTCCCCAGTCCCTTTCCCTTTGGTAACTGTCAGCCCATTCTTGGGTTCTGTGACTCTGCTGCTGTTTTGTTCCTTCAGTTTTTCTTTGTTCTTATACTCCACATATGAGTGAGAACATTTGGTACTTGTCTTTCTCTGCCTGGCTTATTTCACTGAGCATAATACCCTCTAGCTCCATCCATGTTGTTGCAAATGGTAGGATTTGTTTTCTTCTTATGGCTGAATAATATTCCATGGTGTATATGTACCACATCTTCTTTATCCATTCATCTACTGATGGACACTTAGGTTGCTTCCATTTCTTGGCTATTATAAATAGTACTGTGATAAACATAGGGGTGCATCTGTCTCTTTCATACTGGGCTGCTGCATTCTTAGAGTAAATTCCTAGGAGTGGAATTCCTGGGTCAAATGGTATGTCTATTTTGAGCTTTTTGAGGAACCTCCATACTGCTTTCCACAATAGTGGAACTAATTTACATTCCCGTACTGAGGTCTTTTAAAAAAAAAAATTTGTTCTCCTTGCTTACTTTTTCTTGTTTAACCAAATGTCTACCTTCAAGGAAAGGAGAAATTAGAAGTATATAAAAGATAATTTTCCTAAAAAATCCATTGGAAGAGATGTCACATATTACACTATATAGTAAGTGACTTTGTTAGGAGTTGTAGAGATTAAGAAATAATCATTTTCAGATGGGGAAAATAAAGGGGTTACCAAAGTGGTGGTTAAAAGTATACAGTGAAAAAGGATTTAAGATGGTGGCGTGAGAGGAGACATAGAGGCTTCCTCCTAAAACCATATACAATTAGAAAATATAGTTGGTGCATCTAATCCTGAGAGAGCAACAGGAAAGAGGATGGCGCCAGACTGCATACACCTGGAGAAAAGAGCAGACCTCAGCGAACGGGGAAACGTACCAAAGCTGAGCTCAGCAGGACCCGAGCTCTTCCCCCAGCCCAGCTCACCGGCAGGAGGAAGAGAAACTGAGCAGGGAGGTAGTGGAAGCCTGGGACTGCTGAATACCTAGCTCTGGAGATCTGCCCTGGGAGCAGAAACCTACATTTCATGGTGCTTTCATCATACTCTTCTGATTACAGGGTTGGAAAACTGGGAGAGGTGGAGTTCCTGGGGAGACTGGGATTCCGGCCACTTGTGGAAAGCAGGGATCCATATCCGGCTGCTCTGGGACAAAAGTTTATACCTGTGTGCTTGGCCCACTGGTTCAGGCAGTGGAGAAAGGCACAGCAGCCGGGAAGCGGGGAACAGCTCTTTCCTACCCCCAGTACCACTCCCCTGCAACCCCCGACAATGCTTTAGGGGCTCAGCAGCTCCAGAATAGAGCTTCTGGACGCTAGAGGGCGCCATATACAAATAGGAAACGCAGAAGAAACCTGATCCAGAGTAAAATTATTAATACACCTCCTGAGAAAGATTTAAATGACATGGACTTCATGACTCTTACAGAAAGGGAGTTCAAAATAGAAATCATCAACGTGCTAATGGAGGTACAGAAAGACATCCAACAACTCAGGAATGAATTCAGATCGGAGATCCAATCGTTGAAAAGCACGATGGAGGGTAATAAAAGCAGGTTGGATACAGTGGAGGAGACAATAAATGAAACAGAAACTAGAGAAGAGGAATACAAAGAAGCTGAGGCACAGAGAGAAAAAAGGATCTCTAAGAATGAAAGAATATTGAGAGAACTGTGTGACAAATCAAAACGGAACAATATTCGCATTATAGGGATAACCAGAAGAAGAAGAGAGAGAGAAAGGGATAGAAAGTGTCTTTGAGGAGGTAGTTGCTGAAAACTTCCCCAATCTGGGAAAGGAGATAGTCTGTCAGGCCATGGAGATCCACAGATCTCCCAACACAAGGGAACCAAGGAAGACAACACCAAGACACATAGTAATTAAAATGGGAAAGATCAAGGATAAGGACAGACTGTTAAAAGCAGCCAGAGACAGAAATAAGATCACATACAAAGGAAAGCCCATCAGGCTAACATCAGACTTCTCAGCAGAAACCTTACAGGCCAGAAGGGAGTGGCATGATGTATTTAATGACATGAAGCAGAAGGGCCTGGAACCAAGATTACTTTATCTGGCAAGATTATCATTTAAATTTGAAGGAAGGATTAAACAATTTCCAGATAAGCAAAAGCTGAGAGAATTTACCTTCCACAAACCATCTCTACAGTCTATTGTGGAGGGACTGCTATAGATGGAAGTGTTCCTAAGGTGGAATACTTGTAACCAGAGGTAATAAAACCACAGTAAAGAAAGTAGAACAGGTAATTACTAAGCAAATGAAAAATTAAATTAACTATCCCCAAAGTCAATCAAGGGATAGACAAAAAGTACAGAATATGATGCCTAATATATAAAGAATGGAGGAGGAAGAAAAAGGAGGAGAAACAGAAAAGAATCTTTAGATTGCATTTGTAAGAGCATACTAAGTAAGTTAAGTTAGACTCTTAGATATTAAGGGAATTAACCTTGAACCTTTGGTAATCCCGAATCTAAAGCCTGCAATGGCAATAAATACATACTTATCGATAATCACCCTAAATGTAAATGGACTGAATGCACCAATCAAAAGACATAGAGTCACTGAATGGATAAAAAAACAAGACCCATCTATATGCTGCTTACAAGAGACTCACCTCAAACCCAAAGACATGCACAGACTAAAAGTCAAAGGATGGGAAAAAATATTTCATGCAAACAACAGGGAGAAAAAAGCAGATGTTGCAGTACTATTATCAGACAAAATAGACTTCAAAACAAAGAAGTAACAAGAGATAAAGAATGACATTACATAATGATAAAGGGCTCAGTCCAACAAGAGGATATAACCATTATAAATATATATGCACCCAACACAGGAGCACCAGCATATGTGAAACAAATACTAACAGAACTAAAGGAGGAAATAGAATGCAATGCATTCATTTTAGGAGACTTCAACACACCACTTACTGCAAAGGATAGATGCACCAACAGAAAATAAGTAAGGACACAGAGGCACTGAACAACACACTAGAACAGATGGACCTAATAGACATCTATAGAACTCTACATCCAAAAGCAACAGGATACACATTCTTCTCAAGTGCACATGGAACATTCTCCAGAATAGACCACATACTAGGCCACAAAAAGAGCCTCAGTAAATTCAGAATGATGGAAATTCTACCAACCAACTTTTCAGACCACAAAGGTATAAAACTAGAACTAAGTTGGACAAAGAAAGCAAAAAGGCCCACAAACACATGGAGGCTTAACAACATGCTCTTAAATAATCAATGGATCAACGACCAAATTAAAATAGAGATCAAGCAATATATGGAAACAAATGACAACAACAACACAAGGCCCCAACTTCTGTGGGACACAGTGAAAGCAGTCTTAAGAGGGAAGTATATAGCCATCCAAGCATATTTACAGAAGGAAGAAAAAACCCAAATGAATAGTCTAACGTCACAATTATCAAAATTGGAAAAAGAAGAACAAATGAGGCCTAAAGCCGGCAGAAGGAGGGACATAATAAAGATCAGAGAAGAAATAAATAAAATTGAGAAGAATAAAACAATAGAAAAAAAATCAATGAAACCAAGAGCTGGTTCTTTGAGAAAATAAACAAAATAGATAAGCCTCTAGCCAAACTTATTAAGAGAAAAAGAGAATCAAAACACATCAACAGAATCAGAAACGAGAAAGGAAAAATCATGATGGACCCCATAGACATACAAAGAATTATTAGAGACTACTATGAAAACCTATATGCTAACAAGCTGGAAAACCTAGAAGAAATGGACAACTTCCTAAAAAAATACAACCTTCCAAGACTGACCAAGGAAGGAACACAAAATCTAAACAGACCAATTACCAGCAAAGAAATTGAAGCGGTAATCAAAAAACTACCCAAGAATAAAACCCCCGAGCCAGATAGATTTACCACTGAATTTTATCAGACATACAGAGAAGACATAATAACCATTCTCCCTAAAGTTTTCCAAAAAATAGAAGAGGAGGGAATACTCCCGAACTCATTCTATGAAGCCAACATCACCCTAATACCAAAACCAGGCAAAGACCCCACCAAAAAAGAAAATTACAGACCAATATCCCTGATGAACGTAGATGCAAAAATACTCATGAAAATATTAGCAAACCAAATTCAAAAATACATCAGAAGGATCATACACCATGACCAAGTGGAATTCATCCCAGGGATGCAAGAATGGTACAACATTTGAATATCCATCAACATCATCCACCACATAAACAAAAAGAAGGACAAAAACCACATGATCATCTCCATAGATGCTGAGAAAGCATTCAACAAAATTCAACATCCATTCATGATAAAAACTCTCAGCAAAAGGGTACAGAGGGCAAGTACCTCAACATAATAAAGGCCATATATGATAAGCCCACAGCCAACATCATACTGAACAGCGAGAAGCTGAAAGCTTTTCCTCTGAGATCGGGAACAAGACAGGGATGTCCACTCTCCCCTCTGTTATTCAACATAGTACTGGAGGTCCTAGCCACGGAAATTAGACAAAACAAAGAAATACAAGGAATCCAGATTGGTAAAGGAGAAGTTAAACTGTCACTATTTGCAGATGACATGATATTGTACATAAAAAACCATAAAGACTCCACTCCAAAACTACTAGAACTGTTATCGGAATACAGCAAAGTTGCAGGATACAAAATTAACACACAGAAATTTGTGGCTTTCCTATACACTAACAATGAACAAATAGAAAGAGAAATCAGGAAAACAATTCCATTCACAATTGCATCAAAAAGAATAAAATACCTTAGAAATAAACCTAACCAAGGAAGTGAAAGAGCTATACCCTGAAAACTATAAGACACTCCTAAGAGAAATTAAAGAGAACACTAGCAAATGGAAACTCATCCCATGCTCTTGGCTAGGAAGAATTAACATCGTCAAAATGGCCATCCTGCCCAAAGCAATATACAGATTTGATGCAATCCCTATCAAATTACCAACAGCATTCTTCAATGAACTGGAACAAATAGTTCAAAAATTCATATGGAAACACCAAAGACCCCGAATAGCCAAAGCAATCCTAAGAAAGAAGAATAAACTGGGAGGGATCTCGCTCCCCAACTTCAAGCTCTACTACAAAGCCACAGTAATCAAGACAGTTTGGTACTGGCACAAGAACAGAGCCACAGACCAGTGGAACAGAATAGAGACTCCAGACATTAACCCAAACATATATGGTCAATTAATATATGATAAAGGAGCTATGGACATACAGTGGGGAAATGACAGTCTCTTCAACAGATGGTGCTGGCAAAACTAGACAGCTACACGTAAGAAAATGAAACTGGATCACTGTCTAACCCCATACACAAAAGTAAATTTGAAATGGATCAAAGACCTGAATATAATTCATGAAACCATAAAACTCCTAGAAAAAAACATAGGCAAATATCTCTTGGACATAAACATGAGTGACTTCTTCATGAACATATCTCCCTGGGCAAGGGAAACAAAAGCAAAAATGAACAAGTGGGACTGTATCAAGCTGAAAAGCTTCTGTACAGCAAAGGACACCATCAATAGAACAAAAAGGTACCCTACAGTATGGGAGAATATATTCATAAATGACTGATCTGATAAAGGGTTGACATCCAAAATATACAAGAGCTCATGCACCTCAACAAACAAAAAGCAAATAATCCAATTAAAAAATGGGCACAGGAGCTAAACAGACAGTTCTCCAAAGAAGAAATTCAGATGGCCAAGAGACACATGAAAGATGCTCCACATCTCTAGTCATCAGAGAAATGCAAATTAAAACCACAATGAAATATCACCTTACACCAGTAAGGATCGCCACCATCCAAAAGACAAGCAATAACAAATGTTGGCGAGGTTGTGAAGAAAGGTGAACCCTCCTACACTGCTGGTGGGAATGTAAATTAGTTCAACCATTGTGGAAAGCAGTATGGAGGTTCCTCAAAAAGCTCAAAATAGACATACCATTTGACCCAGGAATTCTACTCCTAGGAATTTACACTAAGAATGCAGCAGTCCATTTTGAAAAAGACAGATGCACCCCTATGTTTATCGCAGCACTATTTGCAATAGCCAAGAAATGGAAGCAACCTAAATGTCCATCAGTAGATGAATGGATAAAGATGTGGTACATATACACCATGGAATATTATTCAGCCATAAGAAGAAAACAAATCCCACCATTTGCAACAACATGGATGATGGAGCTAGAGGGTATTATGCTCAGTGAAATAAGCCAGGCAGAGAAAGACAAGTACCAAATGTTTTCACTCATATGTGGAGTATAAGGACAAAGAAAAACTGAAGGAACAAAACAGCAGCAGAATCACAGAACCCAAGAATGGACTAACAGTTACCAAAGGGAAAGGGACTGGGGAGGATGGGTGGGAAGGGAGGGATAAGAGTGGGGAAAAAGAAAGGGGGCCTTATGATTAGCATGTATAATGTTGGGGGGGATCGTGGGGCAGGCTGTGCAACACAGAGAAGACAAGTAGTGATTCTACAGCATCTTACTAAGCTGATGGACAGTGACTAATGGGGTTTGTCTGGAGGACTTGGTGAAGGGGGAGTCTAGTAAACATAATGTTCTTTAGGTAATTGTACATTAATTATAACAAAATGAATAAAAATAAATGAATGAAAAAAATAAAAATAAATAAAGAGAAAGAGGTCGTAAGGCAAAGGCATAGGCTATGAGACAGCAGAGTAAAGTTGAATAATGGAGAAAATGAAGATTGATTTCAGAAACACAGTCCATCACTAGTGTGAGATCTGCACAAGGCAATCATTGCCTCTGCCTCTTTTCTATGAATGGGATGTAAGGCTTTGTAATGAAATGAGGCTACATATGAAGCAGTTTGTAAATAGTAAAATATGGAGAAAATGAAAAAAAGAAAGGTATACAGTGGAGTTTATAGTTTGTATATGAGGGTGGTTTTTGCACAGTTTTTCATAATGTGAAGTTTAAAATTACCTAAATAGCCACACAATAGTGAAATGCTATATAGATTGTGGTATGTCTATTCTAATATATTATTATTTGGTCATCTAAAAGTGTTTTTGAAAAATAACAACTTTGGAAAATGCTTGTAATATAGCATTACATTAAGAAAAATTAAACAACTGTATGTGTGATTCTTATCTATGTTTTTAAATTTTCAAAGAGTTGGAAGTAAATATAATAAAAATATTAGGAGATTATTTCTGAATGAGTCAAATTTTTTTCTTATATTTCTGTATTTTCTAAATTTTATATAAAAACACATTTTACTTTTTACAGTTAAAATAAGTTGTGGGTAGTAGCTGGGGTTAAGACAAAAACTGCAACCTTTTATTGTAATAATATCCAAAATGTATAAGAAATATTGCTGTTGTTCATGTCTGTTACAGGGAGCTGTCCTAGATGATTGGATCAGACTCCATCTGTTATAACCGGGACATTACTTTATTATTTGCTAAAGTAAAGTGACTGTTCTGTTCTAAGAGCTCTTGAAAGGACTATGAAAAGCACTACTGGCCTCTCCTCTGTTTTGAACAGGTTGTTGGGGTGCCGGTTGGGTCTACTTTACCTTCAACAGTGAAACAGGCTGTGGCAATCAGTGGTGGCCAAATCCTTGTAGCCAAGGCCAGCTCCTCTGTCGCCAAAGCAGGTGGTCCAAAGCAAGTTGTAACCCAAGGAGTCGCCAAAGCAATTGTGAGTGGAGGTGGAGGAACCATTGTTGCTCAGCCAGTGCAAGCCTTAACCAAGGCTCAGGTCGCTGCAGCCGGCCCTCAGAAGAGCGGATCCCAGGGTTCAGGTAACTGATAGTAACTGGGGGCTCCTTCAGTAGCAGCCTCTTCAGGAATGTTCTTTGCTAGTGATTTTATTTGAAACTTAGTTCTGTCTGGCAAAATGTAGTAGGGTGATGCAGTTTGCTATAGGGTGTGTGTGTGTGTGTGTGTGTGTGTGTGTGTGTGTGTGTGTGTGTGTAAGCAGTTTGCTATAGGGTGTGTGTGTGTGTGTGTAAGCAGTTTGCTATAGGGTGTGTGTGTGTGTGTCTAAGCAGTTTGCTATAGGGTGTGTGTGTGTGTGTGTGTGTAAGCAGTTTGCTATAGGGTGTGTGTGTGTGTCTGTAAGCAGTTTGCTATAGGGTGTGTGTGTGTGTGTGTGTGTGTAAGCAGTTTGCTATAGGGTGTGTGTGTGTGTGTGTGTCTGTAAGCAGTTTGCTATAGGGTGTGTGTGTGTGTGTGTGTGTGTGTGTGTGTGTGTGTGTGTGTCAGCAAGAGTAATACAAGTAGAGTATGTCTTAGTAATGCTTTCAGGTCTGAAGAAAATGCCCTTGATGCCCTCATCTTCACTTTGGGTTGTACTCCAGACTGAACACTTCGGTGTGCTCCGTGGGCAGCAGCATTTTGAGATGCTTGGCTAATGCATTCTCTACCAGACAAAATTAAAACACCTTGATTGTCTTTTAGGCATTGATGTGATTTCTGTGAAGGCATGAAAAAGATACCTAAGACATTTGGTATTTACTAATTTTTGAGAGTCCTGTTGAAGCTAAAGAATTGTTACAGTGTGTTGGAAGGGTAGTGGATGTCCGAAACCAAGACTTCAGAGGTGATGAATTGCTGGTGATGACAGAGTTCATTTGTGGCATTAAGAATAAGCACTTGAGATGGATTGGAAAAAATGGTCTTTGGAGTTTAGAAAATGAAGCAGCTGAGAAGCCATAGAATTAAATAAGTCATGTACAGTGCTGTCCCTGAGAATGCCAGTCTTTGGCATAGAGAATAAGACTTTGAGTCAAGAGTTAGTCTTTAGCAAGTGAGGGGAGGTGAAGAGGAGTTCATCAAATGAGAGCAGAAAAGAGAGAGACAAGATGATGTAACCAAGTGTAAGCCTCAGGAGCCAGGGCTTTGTTTTCTGGAGTAAGGGGTAAAGTCTGAGAGCCAAATTCAGGGTTGCTGGGGAAGTCGTATTGTCAGAGGACTGACAGTTTAATTACCACAGAGATAGTGTTCAACGACGCTGAAGTTCTGAAGGGTAAGGATCACAGCAGGAAATCATGGGGGCATAGTGAAAGAGTGTGGGCAGGAGGAAGGGATGAGGAGATTGGTTCAGATCAGGATCTGTGAGCAACATGGAGAAGGGACTCCCGGCACAGGTGGCTGACCAGAGACATTTGCCCTTCTGGCAAGGCTGAGATGCACAGCAGTGTAAGATGGGATTAGCTGTGGTAATAATGGAGAGGGATGGCCTCAGTTTTAATGCCAGGCCCTGATATTTTGACACAGTGTCCAGGGTTCCTAATTCCTGAAGCCTTGCACAGGGACATGTTAATAAGAACTACTCCAGCAGACTGCAGGAGGGTGTGAGAGTCCTTTCCCTGTGCTGGCCCATGTAGTTCTTGTATAGGCTTCTTTTCATTGACGTTAGCATTCAAAGTAACTACAGAAAACGTGACATGTCAGTCACCTTTAAGACTCATGGTTAGAGGTTTTATAGCTACACGGATGAAGAAGTAAATTCTAAGAGGTAAGTGAAAACTCTTTGACCTGGGTAACACTTCAAAAAGATGAATTATAGGTGCATAGTTGTTGACTAGCATTTTTTAGTTCTTTGAAGTGAGGGAGGCTACAAGTGTTACTCCAAATCACTAAACTCATTCATTACTAGAAACTGACTAAAGGGCCTTTAAACAGAATAGGAGAATGTGTATTCATCCATAGATAGGGTGATAATTTCATTGAGTGTCTAAACCACAGTACTTTTCAGCATAAAAAAAAGTTATTATTAATAATTAGAATGGTACATCAGTATAAACTGGAACTGTTCTGCACAACCCAGGACATGTGGTCCCCCTCTTTATATACAGATATAAATTCCTTTATGGTTTACAGCAGGTGCTTCTAATATGTAATTTATTTATGATTAGCAAGATATTTAAGAAAATCAGCCTTAAAAAGCATTGTGCCTCTAGGAGTTTGCTGTTAGTGATTTTAATAAGTACTTTTGTTACTCTGTTTTGATTTTAGAGGTAACATTGCCCTCAGTTCCAATTTATCTTACTATTTTTCCTGTTTTTTTTTCTTTTCTTTTTTCCCTTTACCATTTTAGTAATGGCAACATTACAGTTACCAGCCACTAATTTGGCCAACTTGGCAAATTTGCCTCCTGGCACTAAACTCTACCTTACAACAAACAGCAAGAACCCTTCAGGAAAAGGAAAACTGCTGCTGATCCCTCAAGGAGCCATCCTGCGAGCTACCAACAATGCTAGTTAGTCCATCATTAAGTCATTTGCTTCTTGGGTCTCTGGGTATGTGCATCTCATCCACCTGAGAGGCAGTTCTCACCTGTTTGAGGAAGCCTTTTCATAACTCTGTTTAGTGGTATAATGGTAGCATTTACCCAAATGGATTTAAAACATACACATACCATTGATGGGTGGATAAAGAAGAAACGGTACACATACACAATGGAATATTACTCAGCCATAAAAAGGATGAAATTTGCCATTCATGTGAACATTGATGAACCTAGAAGTTTTTATGCTCAGTGAAACAAGCCAGACAGAGACAGACAAATACCATACAATTTCACTTACATATGGGATTCAAAAAACAAAACAAATGAACAACCAACCAAAAAACCCAGACACAGACTCATAAATACAGAGAACAAATCGGTGGTTGCCAAAGGGAGGGGGCTGGGATGATGGGCGACAAAAGTAAGGAGATAAAAACATATAAACATCCAGTTATAAAATAAGTAAGTCACAGAGATGAAGAAGTACATCCTAGAGAATATAGATAATTTGTCATAACTTTATATGGTGACAGATCATAGCTACACTTATTATGGTGAACATTTCATAATGTATATAAATGCCAAATCACTGAGTTGTATGCCTGAAATTGATTTAATACTATATGTCAACTGTACAACAGTTAAGAATAAAAATAAATTTAGAAATCATACACATAATTTAACTATACATGGGTTTAAATGTCATAGTCTTAGGAGGTAACACTGTTATTTTGGGTTTATTGACTCAGAGTTTGTGATCAGGAACAAATTCCACTGGAGAGGTATGGCTCTGTGGCTGCATTGGGAGAAAGCTGTCTGTGAACTGTAAATGAAGAAGAGTTCTTTCTCACACTGGTATCTTAAAACTCGTGACACCTGGGAGAACATAGCTGGAAACCTATTTTTAGTTAGAAGGGGATAGGAACAGTTTTGGAATCAAATGTCTTTGCTTGCCATTATTTAGATGTGTATCTTAGGTTTGCTAGTTTGGAGATGAAAAGAGAAATATAGGCTTGGCCTTAGTGTATAGGTCTTAAAGGCCCAAGAAAATTAGGTGGCTCATCTAGACTGATATAAATCTTTGCTTTACATAGAGAAAAACAATTTGGGTAGTGTTGGAAAGGAAAGTGTAAATGGGATTATTTCCCTCTGAATCAGAAGTGTAATTGTCACAGCAATCAAATTCATTAGAAGTCAGCCAGTCTTGCCAAAATACGCAGTGTGTAAGCTAGTCACCATTTTATTTCCTCACTAGTATGGGTGATTTCCACTCTTAACCTGATATTTTCTTGTCATACTTAAGCAGTGATATATCAAGAAGTTAAGATATATAAAACGAGGACAGTGTAAGTATTCCAAAATTCACCCAGAGACCTACTTAGATTTTAATTTACATATACTGTGTCACCAAAAGGGAAGTAAAAAGGGCCCAAAAGCTTTAAAGTGGAATTTGGAAAGCAAAAAAGACTGTGGCCCTGTAGTCATTATAAATATGAGGAAAGTCAATTTTTTCCAGGGCAGGGGTAGTCAGAAAAGAGGGTATACTGGAAATTCTACTATATTCCAGCAGTTTCACAGAAATGGAATCAGATGCCAGAAAGTTTGAAAGCACTTCTCTGTGTACATGATTTTTTTAAATTAAGGTAGCATTGATGTGCACTCTGTGAAGGTTTCACAAGAAAAACAATGTGGTTATTACATTCACCCTTACTATCGAGTTCCCCCTGCCATACCCCATTGCAGTCACTGTCTCATCGGTGTAGTAATCTGTATACGTGATTTTAAATCAGCACTTGGTTAGAAAATGTTAATGTCAGACTCTTGATCTCCCACAGGTAAGTCAGAACACTTGTCTAAGTTCTTCATTGTGCTCAGAGCTGTACAACTAGTCATTCAGTTGAAAGTCAATAAATTTCAGTCTCAGCTCCAGGAAGTTCTCCAAACTCTTGTCACAGAATAGTTACATTACAAAAAAGGAAGGAAAATAGGAGAGAGAAGGAATGGTACTGGTAAAGGAAACATCTCCCTGGCTCATCTGTTTTTTCTCTTAAGCCGTATCTGAATACCTCATGCTCTTGCTGTCCTTCATTGTATTTGCAGACCTCCAGTCTGGCTCAGCTGCTGGTGGTGGAGGAGGAGGCAGCACGGGAGGAACCCAAAGCCCCGCTGGCCCCGGAGGGATAGCCCAGCACCTGACTTACACATCTTACATCCTCAAGCAGACTCCTCAGGTCTGGTCATCTGTGACTGGTATCTTTCAAGTCAGTCGTTTTATAACTGCCTTTAATTATACTAGTGGACTGACTTTATAGCTTTGGGATTAGGGATCAGTACTAACATTTTAGCCATGTTATAAATCTGTATTATTTTGGCTTGTTTTGAGAGAGGAGGAAATAAGAGATTCAGGAAGATTTAAGTAACTGGTGTAAGATCTCTGCTAAGATAATGGTAGCACTCATAGAAAGATTTTTGCTGTGCTCTTGCCTCCCACATCCATGAGGTAATGAAGAGTGTTACTATGCAGTCGGAAATTTTTCCCTTAGTAGGGAGTAACCAAAGAGATCTATCAAGTTGTGGTATTTGAAGTGAGATTGGATTTGAGATTAGGACAGGTTTCCAACTTCTTTCTCTAAGTCTGGGCTCCTCTCTAAGGAAGGTTAGAGTTTTTGTTCCAAACATTATGAGAAGGATGGATAGTTATCAGTGTCAGTGATTAAATCCAACTTTGAGGACTAGATTATAAAGCTTGAGTTTCTAATAGCCTGTTCTGTGAGTATTGTGCAGAGTTTGGAAATTAGGGATGACTCTTGGTAGTGACACTGAAAGCAGGCTATTCATTCAGTTATTTTTATTTTGTTGCAAGATGAAGGTGAGGGAGCATTGTAGCTTATAACACAGGTCCTTATGACCTAAAGAGCAAGTCAATTGAATTTAACAAATTACTAATTAAAGTTTTTATTTGTTACTAATTTAGGGCACATTTTTAGTTGGCCAGCCATCGCCCCAGACATCTGGAAAACAGCTGACTACAGGGTCAGTGGTCCAGGGAACTCTGGGAGTGAACACATCTTCTACACAAGGACAACAAACATTAAAAGTCATCTCTGGACAAAAAACCACTTTGTTTACCCAGGTAAATACACACACACACATATCAAATACTTGGGTGGATTATAGTGTTTATTTAAATATTTATAGCTTATCTCTTTCCACAAAGAAATTAAGGTAACATAAGAAAATTAACAAAATAGTATAGAAAAATATGAATAAAATCTTGAGATTTGTGAAAATATAAGTAGATGGAGGAGCTAAACCAGAGAGTTACTTAGATATGCAAACAGTAATGTCTGTATGGCTAATAAAATTTGCCAAAGCAAAATGAGAAGCATGATCACTTTAAAATTCACACTGTTTGTGAAAGGGAAACAGAATAACCACATAATATTTCCTTAGAAAAAATGAAGATTTTCTTAACACTTCGTTCTAGAATTTCTCTGGAGGAACTGCATGTAGGAGGTTCTGAATAGTGTAATAGGTGATTTCAGCTCATAAAATCCACATGCTAAGTAAACAAACACTAGAGGCAACTTGGCACATGCTTCTGGAGCATTCTTGAGTATACGCCCAGCTAAAATTCTGGGTGAGGTCTCTCATAATCATCTATAGGAGAATCTGTAGCTAGATCTCAAACCTTATTAGCAAATGAAACAAATAAGGTCTAGAAGGATATAGACAGTATGATACCATTTATCAAAAAACAGTTCATTTTCTGTGACTATATGTAGATCAGCAGTTCTTAAAACATGAAATTGATACTGGATTTTGTCAAGTGCATTTTCTGTCTATTGAGAGGATCATATGGGGTTTTTTTTCAGTTTGTTAATATGGTGAATTACATTGACTTTTGTTTTATCAAATATTAAACCAACCCTGTATTTCCTGGGATAAACCCACTTGGTTGTGATACGTTTTCCTCTTTTAAACAGGTTATTGTTGGGTTTAACTCGGTAAGCCTTTTTTTAGAATTTTTGCCAGGAATACTTGTCAGTAGTTTTCTTTGTAAGTTCTGTCTGGTTTTGGTGTGAGAGTAATGCTGGCTTTATAAAATGAGTTGGAAAGTTCTCTCTTCTTTACTTTTTGGGGAAGAATTTATGTAGTACTGGTATAATTTCTTAACTATTTAGAATATACCAGTGAAGCCATATGGCTTAGAGTTTTCCTACTGGGGAAGGTTTTTAACTATAATTTCAATTTATTTAATAGATACAGAATTATTCAGGTTATTTATTTTGTCTTGAGGGAGGTTTGGTTTATATCTTTAAAGGAATTTATCTATTTCATGTAAGCAGTTGAATTTATTGGGATAAAGTTCATAATTTTTCCTTATCTTTTTAATGTCTGTAGAATCTTTATTGAAGTCCCCTTTTTATTCTTGACTTTGATAATTATATATCTCCTCCTTTTTTCTTGGCCCATCTATCTAGAGGTTTATCTATTTCATTGATCTTTAAAATTATCAGCATTTGGTTTCCTTGAGTACCAATTTCTTGTCAGTCAGATGCTCTTAGCTGGTTCAAATATGAAGACCCCAGACTCTTTAGTCAGTTCTTTAAAATCTTAGCTGATTTCTTATCAGCTTAAGTTGCAGTCAGCTCAGTGACTTTCTCTCTTTTCTGCCACAGCTGATACAATTACTGTTGCCTTTTATTATAGTTAATATGAATAAGCACAGATCATAAGTATACAGCTTTGAGTTGTACAGAAGTGAGTTTTAACAAGTGTATATACTCATGCAAGCACTATCCCAATCATAGAACACTCCCATCACTCTAAAATATACTCTTGTTTCTCTTTCCAGTTTTTTCCATCACCATTTTTTCTGTTTCTATTACCATAGATTAGCTTTTGTCTATTCTTGAACTTTATATCAATAAAATTGCATAGCATTTAGTCTTTTATGTCTATTGTTCAACATAATGTTTTTGAGATTTATCCATGTCTCAAGTACACTAATATCCGTATCTCAAGGACACCATATCTGAGTACACTAGAGTAGCTAGGTCATAGGGTAAGTATGTTTGTAAGAAACTTAAGAACCTGAAAAATGGTTTTGCAAAGTGATTGTCTTATTTGACACACTCACAAGTCATGTTGGGAGAGTACCTACTCACCAACATGGAGAAACCTCATTCTTTTTCATTTGAACCATGTTTATGAGTATGCAGTGACATCTTATTGTGGGTTTAATTTGCATTAAGACTCCAAAACAAATTATGCCATAGCTACTACTTCTGGATTCTAATCATGTCTCCTCCAGTTACTAGCTGTGTGACCCTGGTAAATTTATTGAGCTTACTCTCCTCATCTGTAAAATGGGACTAAAATCTAACTCATAATAAAGTTTATGAAAAGATTGACTTAAGGTATGTACAAGTGCTTTCTGTCATTTCTGGCACGTAGTAAACTCTCAGAGACTGATACATCATATCTATTTGTGGGGTGCATTAATTTTGGGCACGAAGTAATCATATAGTCCATGGGTCAGCAAACCAAGCCCAAGGTTTCCTGTTCTTATAAATAACATTTTATTGTAACATGCCACACCCATTTCATGCTATAACAGTAGAGTTGGGTTGCAACAGAGACCATCTGACTTGCAAAGCCAGAAGTGCTTAAGCCATTTTCAGGAAAGGTTCACTGAGCCTTGATTTAAATCACTAAAACTGTAGTTTGTTAAAGGATTCTCTGGTACTTAGATGCTAATCTAGTAGTAGCCCAGAGCACCATTAACTTAACCATTTAATTCTGGTCTTTCTTGGTTAGATTTTCATGTTTAAGAGCATTTGCACTCAATTATTTTGATAACAAATGGCCTGGTATCTTTGAAGACACTGCTGCCAAATAGTGACTTACAAATGCATTCATTTACTTGTTCTGCATTATAGGTAAAGGAACAGTTGCAGGTAAAAGGTGCTCTTTACATCTTGAAAGCTTGTTGGAAAGGTATACAAACACTTCATATAATTTTTTTTTCACTTCATATAATTTTGATTAATAAGACTTCTTAGATACGCTCTAATCCTTATAGATAAGGAGTAAATTGTGCCTGTGAACATTACTACTTCAACCCATTTTGTTTCTGCAGGCAGCCCCTGGGGGACAGGCATCTCTAATGAAAATATCTGACAGCACATTGAAGTCTGTGCCTGCCGCCTCACAACTCTCAAAGCCTGGAACCACGATGCTGAGAGTAACAGGAGGGGTTATCACAACTGCCCCTTCCCAGGCAAATGGTCCTGCACAGCAGGTAGGATCAGCATGGTAGGAGAAAATCATAATAGAACCTGAAAGCCGTTAATAGAAGGAAGATACCCAGCAGGCACACCAGTGGGCTGTCCTCCTCTATACGCTGGATCAGAATGTAACTGTGTGTAACATTTTGAGGAACTGCCAAACCGTTTTCCAAGCAACTGCACCATTTTAGATTGCCACCAGCAATTATGAGGACTCCAGTTTTCCATATCTTTGCTGACACTGTTCTTGTCCTTTTTTGTTGTTGTTTTTTGTGAGATTTTTTTTGTTTTGGCTTTTTTGTTATACCCATCCTACTGGATGTGAAGTGGTATTTCATTGTGATTTTGATTTGCAGCTCCCTGAAAGCAAATGATATTAAGCACCTTTTCATGTCCTTATTGGCCATTTGTGTATCTTCTTTGGAGAAATGTCTATTCAGACCCTTTGCCCATTATTTGGTTGGGTTATTTATTGTCTTTCTATTATTGAGTTGTAGGAGTTCTTTATATTTTCTAGTCTCTTAATCAGATTTGCAGAAATTTACTCTATTCTATGGGCTGTCTTTTCACTTTCTTGGTGGTATCCTTTGAACCAGAAAACATTTTATTTTGATGAAGGCCAGTTTACCTATTTTTCCTTTATTATGCTTTCGGTGTCACAGCTAAGAAACCATTGCCTAATTCAGAGTCACAAAATTTAAGCCTGTGTTTTTTTCTGAAAGTTTTAGTTTTAGCTGTTACATTCAGGTGTTTGGTTCATTTTGAGTTAATTTTTGTATGTGGTGTGAGGTTGGAGGCCAAGCTTCATTCTTTTGTATGTAGATACCAGTTTGCCTCACAACATTTGTTGAAAGTCTGTTTTTCCTTTGAATTGTCTTGGCACCTAAAGGACTTCTGTAATCTGACTTTGCTTATTTCTCAGTCTTCTCTTCATGTACCTATTCATACCACTCAACTTTGCAGTTCCTTGACTATACCATGTTTTTTCATTCCTCTCTTTCTACTTGCTATCTTCTGCAAAGAATCACTCTTTCATCTCCCCCTTTCCCTCTCTTGAATCTTGAAGATTTCCCTAAAGTGCCATATTTTTACCTGAAGTTTTTTCCAGTACTCTCTTCTCCCCATCCCTAGGCAGAAGGGGTAACTTTCCTGTCAGTTGTATAGGTGCCTTGTACCTGTGCCTACTGTAGCATTCATGACAGTTTGGTAATCTTCTCCTCATGGGTTTTTATCTTTGGTCCCAGCATTTAACACTGTGTCTGCCATATAGTAGATATTTTTTGAATGAATGTGACAAATGTTAGAGTTTTTAATAAAGCTCATTTTATTCCATTTTTACATCCTGAGATTATGTTCTTCTACTCTTTTAGTGTTGAAATAGTCTTTTATAAAGTGACACAGTAGGAGATAGCCTCCTCATTTTAAAATTTAAAAATATTCCTGGTCCATGAAATCTTAAAAAGTATAGGAACCACCAAACTGGAGAAGCGATAGTTTTTTTTTTTTTTTTTTTGAGAGGGCATCTCTCATATTTATTGATCAAATGGTTGTTAACAACAATAAAATTCAGTATAGGGGGGTCAATGCTCAATGTACAATCATTAATCCATCTCAAGCCTAATTGGAGAAGCGATAGTTTTAAATGGCATGACATTTAATAGGTAGGTAATAATAGCTAATAGATAATATTTATTGAATATGCTACATGGCAGTCACTGTTCTTAATAAGTTACACTCCTTTCTTCTTAATTTCTGTTATTTCTGGCCCTTTGTGCAAGCAGTCAGAAGGAACAGCTCCCAGTGCGTCATCCACTGTCGGCTCTGCAGTGAGAGCCTGTGGGCAGCAGCAGGTGTGTGTGAGCCAGGCTGCTGTGGGTGCCTGCAAGGCTGCCGCTCCCTCTGCCGTCGGCGCCACGTCCCTGGTGTCCACACCAAGCCCTGTTTCGGGGAAAGCCACAGTATCAGGTCAGTTGTATCATCATGATTTTATTTTTCTCTCCCTTCTTTGGGCTAGAATATTTTTGGAAGGTCTTAAACAATATTTTGTAAAATTAATTGTTAAAAATAATTTACTCAGCAACATTTTCCATGTGGCTAGTTTTTAGATAAATTATTCTTATTTAAAATTTACATGTAAATTTTTAAGTCTAAGATGGTTTTATGGATTGAATAATAATTTTTAAATGATATAGTAAAAGAGCAGCCATCTGGAACTCTCTTGGGTATTTTAGCTGCTTGCATGATATAATTTTGTGAAGTGTAGAGAGTTTGCTCTCCTTAAAGAACCAGTTCCTTTTTTTATCATCAGTTTTGAGTGGAACTCATTATAAAACATCATACATCTCTTTGCTTTTGTAAACAAAGTATATAAAATATAAATTAGCCTTGATGATCCAATTCATGATTCATGCACCTATTCATACCACTCAACTTTGCAGTTCCTTGACTATACCATGTTCTTTCATTCCTCTTTCTACTTGCTAACTTCAAAAACCTTAGTTATTGTAAGTAGTGGTAGAGTGATGTACTTGAAGTCTGGTGACATGTATCGTACCTTTGTGCCCATATTAAATGTCTCCAGGAAAGAGTGCCTTTTATTTCTTTGGGTTACATAGAGCACAAATCCTGGAACTGGATCACTTTAATTAAAACAACTTGCTTCAGTTTCCTCTTCTGTAAAATGAGGTTGATGATAACACCTACCTCATAAAGTTGACAGGATTAAATGAGTTAATACAGAAGTGCTCAGTGTACTGTCTGATACATATAGCCATTTTGTAAATAATTGCTATTATTAGCATTTCTAGTGTCTTCGTTGTCGTTAGTCCACATTCCCTTATCTGCAATTCTAAAATCCCAAATGCTCTGAAAAGCAAAGGTGTTTTGTTATGTTTTTGCTTTTTGTTTTCATAACTAATTTTAAGGTGAAGTGTGACCTCCATTGGCAGGCCATATATACTACTTAATATGAGTATTTGCCTTTTTGCTGCAGAAATATTAATGTGTTTGATTATATCATGCTGTCACAGATGCCAGGGGACTGATATAATATACATCATTGCTTCTCAGAGTTGGAAAATTGATTTTGATTTTCTACAATCCAATTCAAATATTTCTGTAGAAGTAATAAAAATATGACAGCAATGCCAAACTGTTACAGAAGTTTCTGAACACTCTTAATTTCTATATTGTTTTGTTGCAGATTGATACTAGTGTACCGGCTGGTACTGATATACAGGAACAGTTGAGTACCACTGATGTATATGTCCACACACACACACACACACACACAAGTACCTTAGTATCTTTGGATGAAAGATTGTAGATATTGCTATTGTTCTTACTGTTGTTATTATCCCTATGTTCTGTACCTGACTCCAAAGCAAGCCCCTGTGTCTTACTTCACTTTTGAGTTAGAGTCCAACAGATTAATGCTGGCATATTTTTTCCCTTGACTTCCACCTCTCAGTTATAACTGACTAACTCCTAGTTTAGGGAGTACTTGTCCTCTACCAACACTGTGTAAGGACTGGAGTAGAAATTGGAGAAATGGAAGAAATTACTATTGTAAGAAATGGATGTCCTCCCAGCTCTATTTTTAAGTGATTAACTAGGAATGAAAGAAGTTGCCCTGCTTTAAGTTCTAGTTTTCTAAGTTGCTGCCAATCAGTTTTTTCTTTATCATGTTTTCATAAAAGAATCAAACTATTTCCTGCTGACCATTAATTCTATGTGTGTATGGACTATTTTTTTTTTTGAGGTATAACCATTCAATTTAATTAAATTTTTTGTATGCTTTATAAACGGTTATGAACATAGTCCCTCTTACGTCTGGAACAGAGTGAGCAAGGGAAAGAGTACTGGAAAGTAAAGCCAGAGTGGTGGGGGCCAAATGACCCCAGGCCTTTGTAGGTCATTGTAAGAACTTTGACTTTTACTCCAAGGAAAGTCATTGGAGGGTTTTAAGCTATAGAGTAACATGATGTGCCTTACCTTTTAACAGGATCACTGGCTGCAGCACTTAGACTAAACTTTGGGGCACAAGGTGGAAGCAGGAAACAGACTAAGAAGTAGACACTAAGAAAGAAAATTCAATGATGTATCAGGGAGCCCCAGCAACATCAGATCAAAGGAGTTCCAGAAAGAAAACAGAAAATAGTGGGAAGGAAATGATCCAAGAAATGAAACTATTTATCCCAGAATTGAAGGATATGAACTTCCAGGTTCAGAAGCCACAGTGTCCAGCACAGTGAATGAAAAATGGTTTATGTGGAGGCACAGTTTGTTCATGAGCAGAACACCAGGGACAAAGAGAAGATCTCAAAAGCTATCAGAAAAAGAAATAGAAAAGTTCAGAAATTATATTATCATTGGGCTTCTCTGTAGCTGGGAGCTAGAATACTGCTTTTCAGAATGCCAGGGGAAAATTTCAGTTAAGAATTCTGTATTCAACCAGATCATTACCGAGTGAAGGTAAAAATATTTTCTGACAGGCAGTTTCAAGTGTATTTCCTATGTGTCCTGTCTCAAGGCATTATTAAAATACGTTTTACCAGAGTAAGGAGGTGTAGACCAAGAAAGAGGAAGAAAACAGGATCCAGCATAGAAGGAAGGCAGAGGGAATTCGGAGGGTAACGACAAAGGAAGTCCCCAGGAGGAGGGCTCAGCAGCAGGCATAGAAAGCAAATAGAGGTCAGAGAGCTCCAGGAAGGACCTCTCTCAGAGAAAGTGGAACTGTCAATTATTTAGGAGATTTGACTGGGTAGACGATTGTATTAAGGGTGGTTTATAGTGTTTCTGAATGAGGTGGGAAGGCTTAGAAGGATATTGAAAGAACTAAGCAAATGATAAAGGAGGAAACTGTTAATCCAGAAAATAAGCCAGAATCACAGTATCATGGTATTCTTTGGATCAATAGAGAAAAATGCTGGAATGCAGGAAAGAGAGTAAAAGTGCTTTACAAGGCTTATCCACCCTAGTAGCAAGTCTGTATGTAACACCACTGTCCCATTGGAATGAATCAAGGCCCATGGTATACACATTCTCCTAAAAATACTGAGATAAGTACTAAAAGGAAGGACCAAAAGGGTTAAAAGTGGATGATACTGCGGAACTAGATGAGGATAGGGAGGTGTGGAGCAAAAAATGGCTAGTTTGAGCTACAAAGCTTTTAGCACTTCTTTTTCACTGATAAGCATGTAAAATTTTGATGAAAATATGGAAAAAAACCAGGTCGTTGTACTGTCCAAGGGCACATCTCAGTAAGTGCTTACTGCTTGACTCATGTAACACTCATCTATTCCAAAGAAAGATTTTCTTGTTTATTTAGGCTTTGTTTCAGAAAGTACTTAAGATTATTCCTTTCATTAACCCAAACCAACTGCTTTCCATTGCCTCAAAGTGTCTTTAGCCTCTGATGCTGTTTTTAAGTAGTAGTTATGTAACAACAGGTATTTGTGTTGTGTCTTGTGTTAAATCAAAGCCCTTTTTCATTTTTTACTGGCCCCCTGCCTAAGATAGTTTCATAATTGAAAGGGATTATGGAAATTACCTTTAAGGAGAAGTGGGAGAGGATGACCGTTTCTAAAATGATAAGTGCAGAATATCTGATGTTTGAAAAATAAGGGCTGCAGTGAGATAGAAAATTGTAATGTATGGTGAGTAAATAAATTGAAGTATTAGATTTATAGGGATTTTATCTGGGACCAGATAAACTGGGACCAGATAAAATGGACTCTGAATGCTTTGAAACTAATTTTGGAAACATTCTCTAGGCAGTGAGGAGCCAGAAAAGGTTTCTGAGTAGGAAAACAATAATTACCTAAATCAAAATACAAAATTTTATATCCACTATGTATGTAACACAGCTATATAGAAAACGAACGTGGAAAAGAACTGTCTCAAAATGTTAATATTGATTGGCTCTGCAGTAGGTCATCGGGTGACCTCTTTTCTATTCTGTTTTTCCAAAAATTTATCATTTTATGATTGTGGGGTAAAAATAAATCATTATTGTCACATCATTTCATTGTGAAATCTGCTGTAACCATTGCCTCATGTGTCCATCTCTTTGTTTATTGAAAGGGTAAGTGTCCTAAGAACTTCTTCCTATGAGAAAATACCAATGTTAAAGGGAACAGGACCTTTAAGGAAGCACCTGATCATCAGCTTGGCCTTATCTTCCAACTTCTTTTAGGATTGTTAAAGATTCACTCCAGTCAGTCCAGTCCCCAGCAGGCTGTACTGACAATCCCCAGCCAGCTCAAGCCACTCAGTGTAAATGCATCTGGAGGTGTGCAGACTATACTCATGCCAGTGAATAAAGGTCAGTCCTGCCCCCATCCCTCTCCCGGGTTGTGGCTGTCTCCAGGTCTGCCGTGGGGGGCGAGCCCACGTTCTGTCGGCCGGCAGCCGCTCCTCCCTGGTGCAGCCTCCTTAACTGTTGCCAGACCCCTGGCACCTTGAACTCTAAGCATCAACTCTAGGACTGAGAGGAAAATCCAGATTATTCATTGGCTCCTAAATAGCTGTCCACTTCTAAGTTGAGGAGACGGGGCACATTTTAAGCCATTATGAGAGCTCTGGTTAATTGGAGCTTTATTTTCTTAGTGACAAGCTCCCATTTCCACAGTTGAGTAGCTCAGTTACTCTGGTACTAAGAGTAAACAGCCCACCTTATCAAATCACGGTATTAAAAAGGTCATTACCATTTCTCTTGTACTGAAATTCTTTTTGTGCTGTCAGTCTAACATGGGGCTGTCTCCTGGGAGTTAGATCATCCTAATTAAAATACTTTCTATAGCTCTTATATCCTCTCTCCCTCTTTTGCCTGTTAGTGGTTCAGTCATTTTCTACCAACAAATCACCTACCATTCTGCCTGTAGCTGCCCCAACTCCAGTCGTCCCCAGCCCTGCTCCAGCTACTGTTACGAAAGGTATGTTGTTTCTCACAGTGTTTTTGCCCAGAAGTTTTATGCAGGACATTACTGCAATCTGAGTCCCTTGAATTTTCAGCATCTGTGAATCAGTCACTCCAGAAATATGTACTGTGTTTGTGTAGTAGACTTGACATTGAGGGAAATACAAAGATGTATAAAGCCTCACTCTGCCCTCCAAGAACGTAAAGTCAGGTTGGCGAGAGTGGCAGTGGACAGCAGATAATGACTCATAAAGGCAGGATGAGTGATCTGGAAAATGAATGCTGAAATATTTCAGTCTAGGATGTCTGGTCAGGGTTGACGGGGGCCTGGGGGGGAGATAGGATTTATGAGATTTGGATTATAATCTGGATTTTAACAGAGTGAATGAAGCATTTTTATCTGTGGAGAGGTCAAGGGGCATGCCAGATTAAGGAAACAGTAGAAGCAAAGACTCAGAGTGCTTGTTCGGGGAAGTAGATCAACTAGTGGAACTCATCCAGGGTGTACAGTATGGTAAAGGAGGTTTAGGTAGGGCCAGACTTTGGCAAGCTGGCAGTGGGGACATTTCTGACATTTCTGTTTATTTAGGCTTTGTTTCAGAGAGTACTTTAGATTATTCCTTTCCTTAACCCAAACCAGCTGCTTTACAGTACCTTAAAGTGTCTGATGATTGAATAGATTGAGGTACTGCAATGGATTAGAGCAACATATTTTGACATCTATGTAACATCTACAATAATAGTGATTACCATATGGTAACAGGCCAAAGTATGCCAGGCCCTATGCTAGCTGCTCTCTCTATATCTCTAATTATGACAGTACTTCAGGGTAGCTGTTATGCCCATTTTGCAAATGAGGAAACTGAAGTTTGGAGATACTGAGTCTATATTCCAAGATCTAGAAATCTAGAAAGCATGCAGTTGGAATTTGAAACACATCTGCTTTTCAGGCATTCCAGGATCTCTCCTAATAGTCTTGAGAAGAAGTGGATTTGTAACTTAGAGCCTGACCCTCTAATGCAGGGCTTGGCCAGCTACCATCTGCTCCCTGTTTCTGAGTAAAGCTGCAGGGGCACCAGTGATGCCTGTCTGTTCACACGTTGTCTGGGGTATGCTGCAGCCTCAGAGTGGAGTGGTTCCAGCTGAGATAGGACCCACAGCTCCTAAACTACTTCTTTTGCTAGGGAAAGTTTGCCAACCCCTGATCAAAAGAGACCTGATGAAAGAATTGGTATTAATCTAGACCGGCATTTCTGATCAGTAGTAGGTATGTGTCATAGGCCTTCCTCATATAGATTCTGATTCCGTTAATTTTAGACTGGAGCCAGAGTATCTCTGTTTTGATTTTAATAGAGGTAAAGTTTTGAATAGTGAAATGCAAAGATATTAAGTGTGCCATTTGATGAGTTTGGGTAAATGTATAAACCATGTAACCAATATTCTATTTAAGATAGAGAAATTTCCATCACCATGTGCCTCTTCCATCCAGTCAGTCTGTTTCTGGTCCCTGTAGCAACGACTCCTGCTTTCTATTGTGATTTGTCATGTCTGTTTCTTGACTATATGAATGGAAGCATGGGCATTCTTTTGTGTCTTGTTTCATTCACTCACCATAGTGTATTTGATATTCATCCATATTGTTGCTGAATAGTATTCCACATTGTAGTAATATACCATAATGAATCCTTTCTCCTGTTGGTGGGTTTTTAAGGGTTGTTTCCTGCTTGGGGCAATTATGGACAAATCTTTGAAAGCATATATTTCCATTTCTCTAATAGAATAGCTGTCTCAACTTGCAAATGCTGACTAACTCTGCGATTGTGTGCCAGATTAAAGAAAGTGTATTTGCACCTGGAGAGCTGGAGTATCTGAACTTTTTTGAGGACTTCCTTCTGTTTCTTGAAGTCTTGGAATCCCTAGGGGCTGGAGGGATATGTATTGCTAATA
This sequence comes from Manis javanica, assembly GCF_040802235.1. Classification (NCBI taxonomy): domain Eukaryota; kingdom Metazoa; phylum Chordata; class Mammalia; order Pholidota; family Manidae; genus Manis; species Manis javanica. The sequence goes on along the minus strand of NC_133158.1, from coordinate 122,872,591 downwards.
TGTATCACTAATAATAGTGAAATTGTTAGCAAGGTCATTCAATACAAGTCAATATACATAGAAAAATCATTTTCATTTCTAGGTAGAAAGTAAATGCTAACAACCTACTGAACATTTCTGAGAGAAATACAAAAGGCCTAAAGAAATGGAAGGATATGCCATTATTAATATAATAAATTATAGATTATAAATATAAAAAGTTAAATTAGTTACCAGAAGACCTGATGTATTATCAGTTCTCCCCCAGAAAGTGACATGCAGATTCAATTCAGTCCCAGACAGAATCCCTACAGGGTTTTTGTGTGTACATAGAAATTGATAAGCTAAGACTGAAATGTACATAGAAATAGCAAAGGCCTAGAATAGCTGAGGCAGTCATAAAAAAACAAAAAGCTGGGTACTTGGACATTAGATATATATACTACAAAGCTTCAGTAATTGAGATTGTGTGGTATTGGTTCAAGAATAGATAGAACAATGAACTAGAGAAGGCCCCAGAAATATATTCACTTGTATATAGTCACCTGATTTATGATAAATTCAGTAGGGTAAGAATGTTCTTTTCAATAAGTAGTGCTGGGTTAATTGGCTATATCCATTTGGGGCATTTGGGAAAACAATGAACCTTGGCCCCTACCTTATACCATAAAAAAAATTAATTTGAGTCAGGTTATAGACTTAAATGTGGAAGGTGGAACAATAAAGCTTCTAGAAGAGAATACAAGAATGTCTTCATGACCTTGGGCAAATATACTTTGTAAACAGAACACACAAGAAAACTAGCCATAAAAGAAAAGATTGGTAAGTCAGACTATTAACACTGGGAACCTCAGTTCATCAGAGGGACACAGTTAAAATCAAAAGCCACATACTCAAGATATTTGCAATGGATATATCTAACGAAGGAGTTGTATCCATATATGACTGGATATGTGTATGGGAGGACCATGCACAGACCTTCTAAAATTCAATATGAGAAAGACTGACACTAATTTTTTTTAAAGAGCAAAAGGTGTCAACAGTCGCTTCACGAAGAGGATATCCAGAGTTCATAAGGATATGAAAGGTGGTTCAGCCTCGTTAGCCATGGAGGAAATGCAGATTTCACCACAGTGAAATATTGTTCTATCACCAAAATTAAAACTAGCAATACCAAGTGTTGACAAGGATGTGACACAAATGCAGCTCACCTACACTGCTGGTGGGACATAAATTGATATAATCACTTTGGAAAGCAGTTTGACGGTTTCTCATAAAGTTAAATATACATCTGTCTTGTGTTCCACAGATATACTTTTAGGAAAGGCACACATAAGCCCAGCAAAAGACACATGAGAATATCCATTGCATTGTTACTTTTAATAGCCAGAAAGATCCTGATGCAAAAGAGTATGTGCAGTATGATTCCAGTTATATGAAGTTCAAAGTGGACAAAAGGTGCTTATCTTTGGCAGGGAGGAACTGCCAAAAGCATAAGGAGCCTTGTTGAAGACTGGATATACCCTGTGTCTTGATTGGAATGGTAGGCACCCAGGTGTACACGTAGGTAAAATTTATCTAATGTATACTTCATATTTGTGCATTTTACAAGGTTATGCATCTATAGAAAGGAGGTGGAGATGTATTAGTAGATCTCATTTGTAGACACCTGAGATACAGGAAACTACTGAAGGATGTTGAGTAGGGAAGTGACACTAAAAAGGTTGTTTAGGAAAATTTTCTGTGCTGATGTATAAGGTGGGTTTTAAGGGGAAGAGGTTGAAGGCAAGACTGCTGATGCAGAAGCAGGAAGTGTATGGCCTTGGATTTTTTGATTAGAGAAGACTAGAAGTGGAGGAGGACACGTGCTCCTGAGACACTGCTGGTTTCCCTCAGTGGACTGGTGGTAGTAAGAGTGTGAGTTACTAATGTGAATAGCTTGGATACTGCCGAACAGCAGATCTGATTTTTGCTTTCCACCTTGTGTCAGAACACCAAGATAATGCTGAAAGTGCACAAACTTAGCTGGAGAGATGATAGCCAAAAGGATCTTAGAACTTAGAGCAGGCCAGCATTGTATTTTAATGTGGCACTGTTCAGTTGTGCGTGTGCGTGTGTGTGTGTGTGTGTGTGTGTGTGAGAGAGAGAGAGAGAGAGAGTGGGATCTCACAGTAATGTGGTTGGCCCTTTAATGTCTAAAAAGCCATTTTATTGCCCTCTTTGTCCCGAGCCTGGAGTTACTCCCCCTGAAAGCCAGCCTAACAGTTTTCCCTTGTCTGCTGACCCTGTGATGAGAGGCGTCCTCTCAGTCCCCCGGCTGTGACCCTCAGCAGCTGGCGTGGCAGTTTGCTCACTGGGCTTCAGTGGAAGAGCTGTTGTTTCTGCCCTCACGTGTCCTTCCGTCATGAGCCCTAACAGCTCTTTCTTTGTTGCCCTTCTCTTATAGTGAAGACTGAACCAGAAACACCTGGGCCAAGCTGCCTCTCTCAGGAGGGTCAGCCAGCAGTGAAAACAGAAGAAAGCTCTGAGCTAGGAAACTACGTCATTAAGTAATGATTTCAGTCCTTTCTAATTGAGTTGTGCTTTCGGTGTTTTCGTGATGCTTTTTAAAAACCAAACCTGTGACAGCTGAGTATGTATAGAGCTGTGTGTATATAGAGTTAAGCCCCTTGATGGGTGGAAACTTTCCTCTCTGTGTGCAGTGAATACATATTACCACTTGATGTACAGCTCCAAGTCTCCATTTAACACGTTGATGTGACCTAGGGAGGCACATGATTTAAGGCCTCAGAAGCCTCAGGGGAAATTGCAGATCTCCCTCCCACTGAGTTTTCCAGTGTGTACTTTCTCTGCTGAATCTTTGGGTGTGAAATTTCTCATGATGTGTGTATACATTTTGTGGCTGAGTATCCACACCCCTAATATTAAACAGCCGCCTTTTCATGGGCCATACACACTGATTGCTTCTTCTAAAAATACTTTGTGAGATTTTCTAGTTTCCAGATTGGGAACCCACCTCTGACCATGTTTTGAAGTATCTCAGACAACTGAGGACAATAGAAACTTAGCCACTTTCACATGGTGATAGCATGAACTGTAATAACCCCCAGATTGGCATTTGCATGAAAAGAGTTTTTTTGCTCCAGTGACTGTCAGTCACTCTGCCAAAAGATTATTTAGCTATTTAATTTAGAAATATAAACAAAATGTTTGTGATATTTGCCAAATTTGCCATTCCTGTGGTCTCATTTGTTTATTTAGTCTTTGATTTTTTAAGCATAGAATGTTCTTTGTTTATAAAGAAGGCTATCTATGGACAGAAAGATATGCCAATATAATTGGCTTAAGTTTTAATTCCCTTTGGACAGAAGGAATATATATATAAATGTGTGTGTGTGTGTGTGTGTGGTGGCTAGAAACTGCTATGTGTATTTACTACCTTAATTTTCTTTCGTGTGTGTGTGTGTGTGTGTGTGTGTGTGTGGTGGCGGCGGCTAGAAACTGCTATGTGTATTTACTACCTTAATTTTCTTTCCTTTTGTCCATCTCAGGATAGACCATTTAGAGACTATCCAGCAACTCCTAACAGCAGTAGTGAAGAAGATCCCATTAATTACTGCAAAAAGTAAGATAATTATGCTGACTATGCAGATGCATTTATTGAAAGCTGTAAACTACTTGGAATATTCAGTTTAAATCACTTGGTATTGTACAAGTAGTGACCCTGGCATCTTACTACACTGATGGACAGTGACCGCAATGGGGTGTGGGGGGACACAATAACATGGGTGAATGTAGCAACCAAATTGTTTTTCTTGTGAAACCTTCATAGGAATGTATATCAATGATACCTTAATAATAAAAAAAAAATCACTTGGTATTGTAAATTAATACTGATGTGGTAGTTATCTTAGGAGGTTTTAACTACAACTGTAGCTCCTTTGCAGGGTTTTAGAATTCACAATATCTTGGTCATCCCATTAGTCTTCTACTGTTTTCACTGTGATCTGTAGAAGGAATGTCTTACATTTATTGTTGTATGAAACTTATAAATGTATATAATTAAAACCATTAGTTTTTAATATTTAGTTATAAGGAAAGAAATTAGCATTTGCCTACGATGTACCAGACCGTGCCGGCTCAGTACATTTACTGTCTTATTTAATCATAATCAACTGTGGAATAGGTGATGTCATCTCGATTTTATAGATGAGAAAACTAAGAATAAGCAAGATTCAGTACTGTGCTCGGGAGCACTAGCTCTGGGTGGTGAGGCAGGACACGAACCAGGTTCTGTCTGCCTCCAAAGCCATTAGTCTTTGATCTAATGCTCGCTGTCACTCGCTCTGTAGAAATGCATGCTTATCAAGACCTCCAACGGGGGAATCTGCTCTGTTGCTGCCAGTGGTAGCAAAGCTGAACAACTTCTCAGCCCCAGTTGTTCTGACGGAATCAACAGCCCTCCGGAGAGAACAGACATCCTGTGGGCAGTAGGAGTATGCTCTAGCAATACTCCAGCCCGTGGCCCTGCAGAGAGAGGGCATGAAGAGATTCCCATACCACGTTCGTGGGAGTAGGGGAACAATAGGCCAGTACGGACTACCCTGCTTATTTTTTTCCTACTGTAATAGTGAAGAAATTACTTCATTTTTTCTTAGTTGAAGCTTGAAGGGTCAGTTTGAGGCAGTACCAAGTAACATTTCAATGATACTTACCTAGTGCAGCAGAAAAAAATTCAAAAATTTCTTTTGTAAAAATTTTAGAAACAAATACAGAATATTAGAGCTAGAAGGCAGTTCAGAAACCATCTTTACCAACAGAATCATTTTACAGATAAGAAAACAAGCCCAAAGAGGTATGTAGGCTGCCTAGGGCTGCTTAGTGACTTAACGGCAGGGCCAGAGCTAGATCTCAGGTCTCCTGCAAATAGAGGAGTGCCTGCCACATATTTTAATAGTTAATATACTGCCAAAGAAGCTGATTTCCCAAGGAGGGGGTGGTTTTGAGTACACATGGATGAGGTGTCTTTTCTTCTAAGGTTAAGCCCTTCTGTGTTATGCTGCATTTGACCCTGCCCAGTGAGGAACATGTATTCAATAAGAGGTCCAAAGAAACTTTTGGACATGCCTCCAGCAAAGGAGATTGAATTTAAACCATGACAGCTTTATTCATAGTTTGCCGGCTGTGTGCCTTTTAGGTGAAGATGCCAGCTGTTTCTCTGCCAAGTCTGTGGAGCAGTATTATGGCTGGAACATCGGGAAAAGGAGAGCCGCTGAGGTAATTACACATCCACCCATTTGGTGTGCAGGCCCCCACTGAGCGTGTGGGGGGAAAATAACCAGAACATGTGTGCATTCTGGCTGCTTCTACAAACCTTGTTACACCGAGCAATGACAAGATCTGCAGCGTATTTTGTTAGAACTTTCTCCTCATGAAAAGTCTCATCAAAGACTACAGCTAGCCTTTGAAAGGTCTTTCTTTCCTGCATTGGTAAAAATGTCTAAAAAATTTTTATGCATTTCAGTATATTAAAATTAAATGGAGTATTTGTTGAGAGCTTGCTATGTGGCTCCTGTGCTGAAACAGTAGGATGATAAGAGGAAATAGCATGTAAAGAGGTGTGCCTAGGAGGCTGTGAGGTCAGTGTGACTGGTGTAGGGAAGGTAGAGGTCATGGTGGAGACCAAGGTTAAAAACCTTACAGGCCAGACCTAAGGGTTTCTGATTTATTTTATCAGCATTAGATAGAAGTTGGTTTACTTTTTTTTTAAACCAAGGAATGACTCAATCAGATTTTTTCTTAGAAAAAAATGATTTTAAGAAGTTATGATAATACAATTTGGTGATTGTTAAAACACACTGCTAAGTTGAGGAATTTGATTATGGTTCCAAAATAAATTTTTTTAAGTGGCAAAGAGCAATGACAATGCGAAAAGTCTTACAAGAAATATTGGACAAGAATCCAAGATTTCACCACCTGACTCCCCTTAAAACCAAGCACATTGCTCACTGGTGTCGCTGCCATGGCTATACTCCTCCTGATCCTGAGAGCCTGCGAAGTGACGGGGATTCTATTGAGGATGTGTTGACCCAGATCGACAGCGAGCCAGGTGAGCCTCCGGGCAGCCATGCTGAGCACCGCGGGCAGCCCACAGGTGCTTCCATGGAGCACGCACTCATCTCTTCAGCCTCCTCGGCCCTCAGACCCCTTCACCCCAAGAGCTTTCAGTGCTCTGTCCTTCGGCTGAGGTGAAGCACCCTGAGGATCTGAGTTGTCCTGGACAACGGGAGCCTTTGCTCACCTCTGGCCATGTGTCCCACTCCCAGTACAGTCCCTACAGAACCATCTGTGCCCAAGTGTTCCATAGCCAGAATGTTCCTGCCCACGCCATGCCATAAGCACACACTGTTCATCCCGGGGTCCCCATGCTCAGCAGCAGGTAGAAGTGACTTCTCTTGTGACCTTATAACTGCCCATAGCCCAGTCTGTCCAGTCTCCTTAAAGATGGGGGCGCTGTTTTCTTTGTTACTTTACTAGCCAGGAAGTGTAGTTCTTACTGTTGGAGGCACAGAGGTAAACAACTAATAATGTTGCAGATAAAATGATTTGTTTTATGACAGACTCAAACAGTTGTTCTGTATGGGGGAGGAGGCAGGGTATAAATGATATATGGGAAGAAGAATATTTTGAGTTTCACTTTAAAGAATAAGGAGGATTGTTTTCTCCTCCCAACCCCACATGTATGTATGTATGTATGTATTTATTTATGAATGACATAATTTTTTATAATGTGTGTATATATATATATTTTTAATTGAAGTATTGTTGATATACAATCTTACATTGGTTTCAAATATACAACACAGTGGTTCAGCAGTTACCCATATTATTAAATCCTCAGCCCCACTAGTACAGTTACTATGAGCATAGGAAAATGTTATGGGATCATTAACTATATTCTCCATGCTATACTACCATCCCTATGACTAACTTATATTATGATTAAGAATTTTTATGCCCCTTTATCCGCATTCCTCCTCCCTACACACCCACCCCAACTCCTCCCCCATGGTGACCATCAGTCACTTCTGAGAAGCAGCCAGAACTGGACTCTCTGCCACCAGCCTGCAGGGTGCCCTTCATTGTGTCTTGTACCTGGTCTGGACCTCACTTACTCATCCATAAAGTGGAAGGAATGGACTAGAAGATTTCCAGAGAACAAAAAGTTCTAATACTCTTTGTTAGGCTTTGTGTAAATTAACTTATTAAGGACTGGATGCACAGTGTGTACTAAAATGTTAACATTGCTTATCTCTAAGCAGTGAGAAATGGGTGATTTTTATTTTCTTCACCGTGCATTTCTGAATTTTCCAGATTTAAAATATGAAAAAAATCAGTTTAATCATTAATATTTGGGGGTTGGGGAGATGGCCTAGTTTTTTTGGTGGCCTAAGTCAGAATCATGTACTATTTTGTCTTAGATAGCAGTTATATCACATATATTCTCAGGTGCCTGTCTCTGTGCTTGTCTACCTTGTGAATTACTAGTTCTAATAATTACAGATCCATAGAATTTTAGAACCAGAGAAGGTTAGCTCCCATAATACTTACCTCCTCCTCTGGGTCTCAGACCAGCCTTGTGGAGATGGGTAGCTGTCTTCTGTCACCACAGCTGTCATAAGGCTGCTGACCTCCCATTTAGAGTACCCGTCGTCATTCTCTTCTGCTGACAACCTCTGCCAGAAGCTGGAGGACCTGCAGCAGTTTCAGAAAAGAGAGCCAGAGAACGAGGAGGAGGTGGATATCCTCAACCTTCCAGAGTCATTAAAGATAAACATCAAAAAGGAACAGGAAGAGAAACCAGAAGAAGTGAAACTCTACTTGCCTCCAACACCAGGGTCTGAATTTATTGACAACATCACACAGAAGGTAGGGGGCTGTGGCCTGAGGCATTGCCAGGTCACAGACCAGGTGTGGGGTGCTAGGACATCCAGCCTCATCAGCTGCCACCGGACTTTTCTGTGTGATTTACTAAATGCATGGTGAGGCCGGGGTGTGCTCTCTGGGCAGCCCCTTCCCACACTGAGGCCTCTGAAGGGTCATTACCTGTATGTGAAAGGTTGCTGGTTGGATATGGGATTGAGGCAAAGAAAGCTGGTATAGTCAAGTTTACTGGCCGTCTCTTTTCTGTTTGCCCCAGTAGCAGCACCTTTCCCTCATGAGGCATGTCATGGTATGTCCGGGTTGCCCTTCGGAGGCGAGCTTTCCCTGCCTAACATGGACGGTTACAGCTCCGAGCACCCACCTGGAGGGTGGGTGGCATGCACAGCCTTCGTAGTGCAGGAGAGAATATTTGCCCGCCCCTGATGCAGTGGGCGCTGGTCAGCATCCGCCCTCCGGCACAGCTGTTTAGGACTCAAAGAGACAGACAGTGCTTGTCTTTCGTGAGGGAGGAGAGAAAGAGGGGCAAGATGCAGTCTGCAAGTACATCTGCATCATCTTAGCAAACAGGCCCTTGGAGGCTGAGTCCAGGCTTTCCAGTGTGATAATCCCATGATTAGAATTCATGGCAAATCCTAACTATGTTTTCCCATTGAAAGGGGCTTTGGGGGAAAAAGCAGGATTATAATAGCACTTATTACAATCACCTGGAGACACAGGGAAATAGGATAACATGTTTCTCCAGTTGTTACATTCTGGGTTTCTTCCCCCTGAGTTTTGTCTAGAATGTTTGCAGAGTCTGTCTTCTAGCTGGACATCTTTCTGGGTATCAGAGAAGAGTGCTTGTTTGGAGAGAGACTGTATTTAGTATAGAAATAGGAACAAATGGCTTTCTTGCTGCTTTACCAGATCGGAATCACCCTGCAGCCCGTGGCACTTCACAAGAATGTGTATGCGTCAGTGGTGGAGGACATGGTTTTGAAGGTGGGTGTCTGCTGTCAGAAGAGGGTCTGTGAGTGGCCATCGGGCTGAATCTCTGCCGGGCAGTCTGGATCGCAGGCTGTTTTGAGGATAGAAACAGAAAAGAGATGACACGTTTTAAGATTTCTCTTTCAGGTTTAGTTTTCTCTTTCGCTTTTTTTTTTTTTTTTTTTTGCTTCGGATTTTTAAACGATCTAACTCATGGCTCCTCTGAGTGTGGAAGCACCTGTAAGAAGGGTTTCGGTGCTGATAATCACTCAGATGATATTTTTTAGTGCCTTTTTAAGTACTCTGTGGTGAGGGTGTTCTCACTGCCGTAGGAGGTGACAAGAGCCTTGGGTTTTCTCCATGGGGCACTTGCCCCATCCCTGCGGAGAGGGTGACAGAACCAGCCTCCTTACCCAGCCTGATCCTGGCTTAGCAATTCCTGTCCTGGTGGGTCACCGCCACTAGTAGATAACCCTCACCTGTTTTTCCTTGAACACGGTGATCAGTGAAAATTAGCTCCATTCATAATTACTCTGAATCATGGCCTTCACTCATTGTGGCCTATTATTTAGACCTTTAATTTTTCCTTAAGGACTTTTGATCCTTGGATGCAACTGTTTCCCAAGTTTAGGGTAGGAGACGGTGTCCAATGCACCCCTTCTCACTAGCAAGCAGATGGCTGTTTTGGAGAGTAACAGCGTCTTCTGTTGCAGGCTACAGAGCAGCTGGTGAGTGACATCCTGAGACAGGCTTTGGCGGTTGGATACCAGACAGCGTCTCACAACAGGTACTCTTGTTTCTTTAGTAGGTGATATGAGGCTTATAGATCCTTCCTGACAGTTTAGTTGCCCATCAAGATGTTTTGTCCTTATGTCAGTCCAATAGGAGATGGGGAGGGGTCAGTGCTTAGGACATTCTCAGAGCCGAATGGAGTCAAGGGCCTGCTTGGTCATTCTGAGAGTATCTCTTGGTTATGAAAGCTGCTCAGCTTTGTTCAGAGGTATGTGTTTTCCCAATCACTACTTCAGAGACACTGTTCAGTAGGACTCTGTCATGTACAGGGCTGAACAAATACCAGCTCTTTGCAATTAAAGCTCCTCACAGTGTTCACTATGTGTCAGCCCTTGGGGCCGGGCCTCACGCATGTCACCTAATGTGTTCTGCACTGCAGCACTCTTACGCCCTTCTCAGAAATCAGGGAGCTGGGCACTGACAGGTAGTCCTACCAGCTTTCCCAGCACATACATGGTACAACCTAGATCGAGACTCAGATCTCATTGGCTCTGAAGCCCACAGGCTCCCTGCTGCTGTCAGCTGCATCTCTAATTATTGACTGGAACACTGAAGTTTGCTCCTTCCCTAGTCCTGAAGAATGGTGGATGGGCCTCTCTTCCACATCCTGGCATTCCTGTCAGAGAAAACAAATGTTTTATCCCGTTGTACTTAAAGCCTGTAACAAAGTTCCTCGGATGTGAAGAGGCCTGAATCCGAGGAGCATTAGGTCAGACGTCACAGGACGGCGACACGGTGGGCGGCGGAGAAGAGATCTCTGAGACGCCGGAGGGAGACGGGCTCCAGTACGCCTGCTCACTGCCCTGCCTGAAGTCCAGGAGTGGGCCGTGTGCCTCCATGACCCTGCTCCCCCATGGTCCCCACTGTGGAGATTCAGTGACTCGGGGCTTTTGATAACAGCGGTTAGCATCATGCTTGGCCTGGTATAACTCCACCACCCGTCCTTCCAAAAGACAGAGATATATTCCCAAGCCTTTGACTCTGCTTTAGCCACTTAATATTGAATTAAAAAATACTGTTCTGATATCCACTTCACTTCCTTTCTCTCTTCTCAGTCCTCAGTCTTCTTAATCATTCAGTCAGCTTCTTGAAATCCATGTCATACCTGTGAGTAGGGAGTCAGATTTGACCCCTAAATAGGGCTGAGCTGGCTGTGAGGAGGGTAGGCCAGATCCTCAGCAAAGTCAAAGGAGTTAATGGGAAAGAGGAGAGGGAATGCACCACTCCCTAAACTATGCCCATCACTCAGCACTATCCCCGTCTATTAGGGCCTGTGCAGGGGGTGGTGCTTTTGAGAAATTAATTGATCAAATTATTAGATACCTGAGAGTTGTACCTAAGATGCTCTGTTTTTTGGACAGGATTCCTAAAGAGATTACAGTGAGTAATATCCACCAGGCCATTTGCAACATTCCTTTTCTGGACTTCCTTACAAACAAACACATGGGGATACTGAATGAAGATCAGTGAATGGAATGAAGATGCCCTGGAAAAGTGGGATTTGAAGCTGAATCTGAAGCTTTGACCTGTGATGACTCTTCCATTTGGGGAAGGAGTTAGTTTTCCATGTGCCTCAGAACATCCTGGCTACCAAACCATTGCCTCTGTCTAATTCAGCATAACACCAGAGTGTTCAGTCCCAGACCAAGTCCCTTTAGGACAGAAGTTCGTTTCTGGATTCTAGACCGGAGCTGTGAGCAGGTGCATGCCGTCACCTTGCGTTTGTTTGCTCTCTGTGGGGCTCCAGGAGAGTCTCAGTGCCAGGCTCGCCTCTGGCATCCTCGGGTCATTGGGGAGGGGTGTGTCCTGGGCCTGGATCTCCCTCCAGGAGGCAAAAGAGTCTGACGGGCTACAGAAGTCACCTGTTCTATAGGCTGGGGTTACAGGCAGCCCCAGCAGGTGCCCTGCTAACTAACACCTGGGGAAGGACTGGGCTTCAGCACTCAGTGCGTGGCCGTGGTGAGGAAGATCTGCGCTCAGCCCACGTGAATCAGCCACATGTTTGCCTTGTGGAAAACACAAAAGCCTGGAGGCTGCAAACTAGGCAGAATAGTTTCTTCATGGAGCACGGAGCATCTCTACAGCCAGTCTCAGAACATTGCCAAGGGATAGACAGATCCCAGCACAGGTCAGGAAAAGGTTTAGCTATAACCAATCAGCTCTTAATATGTTAGTAACAGACAACACTCACAAATCCAGGGCACTTGGCACGCTCACACCAGCTTGTGTGTGCACCAGGCAAAGTGCTGGTTCCACCCATTTGCGTGGTGTGCAGGGGCTTCTGCTGCTGAATCCTTGTGGGAGTATCTGCTGGTGAGTAGCCCCTGGGACAGGCCCACTGGGATTGTTCATCCTGTCAGTGGATTTAACACCCTGTTCTCTGTCAGGTTTTTCCCAACAAGAAAAGTGTTTTAAAGAGACACTTGTGAGTGCCTTAAAGGTAGAGAAATGACTGCTGGAGTCAAGAGACAGGGATGTCAGTGCTCAGAAGCAGTGAGAACAGATTGTGGCCAGAGCAGAGCCCCTCAGTGGGAGGAAGTGAACAGAAGGTGGTTAGCAGTGCTCTATGTGACGTCCATTCCTGCTACAGATCCTCTCTCCCAACCATCCTAACACACTCTGTGTGGAAGGAAAGAATTTAGATTGTTAGGATTCTGTTAGGAATCTACTCAAAGAAAAGTTGAAATCTGTGAGTCAGAGTCAAAGACATTTATTCAAGGAACCTAATTCATGCTTTCATGAGTCCTGTAGATGTTTGAGTCAGGAAAAGAAGGTGGGGAGGTACTATGAGCACTGCTGTTTTTTATTCAGCATCTGTAGATTGCACATGCAGAAGGCGATCTATTCAGTAAGGCCTAGGGCACACCCTGGCTTAGTAATAAAGAGGCTTTGTATGTACAGGGTCAGATACTCCATACGTGCACTGCTCCAAGCAGGGTTAATGGGCACATGTATAGATTCATTCAGCAGTGGGCTATGACAGATCTATAGGATGGATTTGATCTAAATGAGAACACTCAGATTTATTATCTACAGGTGTGAAAGCCTAAGAAATTATCTTTTTGCAAAAGAAATATTAAATGATTTAATAATCCCCATATGTTAATGTTTCAAATGTATTTGTATCATAATGTGTAACATAATTGTGTAACAAAAATATCTATAATAAATCTTTTAGTATTTGTGGTGGGTTTTTCTGAGTTTGAAGCATTACACTGTGGTCGGGTTCTTCTCACATTAGGTTCAGAAAGAGCTGGGATAGGACAAAGGTAACAGGTATTTGTGTGTTTAAATTCTTCCACTTTGTCCAAAAAGAATTTGCAGAGACGCAAGACAAGAATTATAGTTACATTAAAGCCTGGAAAAAAATTGGAAGATGACATGTTGTCCCCAGATGTAATGATTTCTGACAGCTTGGGGCAAAGGAAGACTGCATAATTGAGCTCCAAGCTTCCTTAAAGCCAAGGCAAAGAGGGAAACAACACGTTATCTAATGAAGAAACATACTGGCTTTTCTGGCAAGGTGGACTTGGTCTGTACTGAGGTCTGAAGTTGCTGCTGTGACCATCTGCTTGCTATCAGAATGACCAAATCATTTTAAAAATGGAAAAAACATTTCAGAAATGACCACTTTTTATATCCACCCTTAAGGGTTTTGAGAACTCTTCAAAGAAAGTTCTTCAGGGAGGAGGCACTGTGATGCAGGCCAAGTGTGTGCCTTTCCTGGGACCAGACTTCACTTAGTGTCAACTTGTAGGGAGTCGAAGAGTCTAGAGGAAGGAGAAGAAGGGCGTGCCTAGGCGCCCTTCCTCGGTGTCAATGACCTCACCCACACCTTTAACAGGAGCTGCTGTCTCACAGGCGTGACGAAACTGGGGGCTCCCCCTTATTAGCGGGAGGAGCCTGGGTGAAGGGGGCCAGCAGGGCCAGTTTCCTCAAAGCTGCTTTTGGGGTTTTGGCCTACAATTCTGGAGTTACTGGAAGGATGAAAGTATCCGTATTTGTCATGGGTTTCTCTGAGTTTCAAGCACCACGGAGCACGGAGATGCCGGGGTCTTGGTCTAAATGAGAGAGGACCGTGGGGCGTCCTTTTGGCGGGGCCTGTCGTGCATCCTCAGGGCTGACGGAGGTAGCTGCTGGCAGTGCTGATGTTGGTTATGGAATGATTCATATGAGCTCTTTTTTTTTTTGACTGAAATTAGCTAACAGATTGAACTGTGTTTTATTTTTAAAAACTTCTCTTTACAGGATTAATGCAAAAATGATTATATAGAAACAGCAAATACAGTAAGATACAAAAATTTTCAATTACCCTTAATTCCTTCTGTTACTATCCCCAGGCATTTCTCTCTGGCTTCGTCTCTGTATATTATGTGTACATGAACACATGGGTTGGGACCACATAATTGAGACTGTGGTCTCAGTTGCTTGAGGCCACTCTAGTGACATCATTTTGGCCTCGCTGTGACCTGGAGTGAGTAGGAGGAGGTGTCTCCTCCGATTCCAGTGCCCTAATAACGAAGTCTGGTAAGGAAGGTTACTGGGTTGAGATGTTTGTGAAAAGCTGTTCTAGTGCATTCCAAAAAGCTTGGGCACACAGCGTGCCTTCCGGAGGTCAGGTCTGTCTCCGGCGGAGGTGCAGCACCGCTGCTGCAGGCCCACACCGTCCCCCGAGCTGAGGGGCAGCAGGCGTGCAAGAGGAAAGCACTGCCAGCTAGCTATGCAGCATGACACAAGCAGAGTCTAGTAAGAGGGACTGTGTCACAGCATTAGATGAGCCAAAACTGCACATGAGAATGCAGCGGGCTGCCTGGGAAGGGGAGGAGTGCCGGGGCAGCAGAGTAAGTCTAACCACTAGTGACTTATGTGCTAAGCACCTTGCACATAATTGCACACAAACAGGAACTCTCTTGCAAAGGTAGGGAGTATCCTTACTTTGCAGATAAGGAAACCAAAGCTTAAATCAAATTGCTCACTACTAGTGAGTGGAGAAGCCAAGAGTTGAGCCCAAGATGAGCTTCAAAGCCAGCTTTGGCCCCAGGCTCCTGCATGAGGGTGAAGGAGGGTGAAGGTGCTGCGTTCTGTGAAATACTACAGAAAACACCACTGTGGGTGGGCTACAGCCCAGAGCGAGAGCCTGCAGGATTTACAGGCTTCCAGGGGAAACAGGCAGGAGCCACACTACATTCAAGTACTTGTACCAAGAGGACAAAGGACGTGTATGAGAAGGCCCTCATGTTTATAATTAAAGAAAATGACAAGAAATTGAGAATACATGTTTGTGTTTTAGTAAAATCTGATACTGTTCGATTAATCTGTTCATTACTGTAGAATGCCCAGCAGGGAGTCTGTTTTCTCTTAGGCACATCTCACGGGCAAACCAGCCACGACTGAGATACTAGAACCCTTTGTGTAAGCCGGTGGTTTTGGCTTTCCCTTTAAATGATTCAGCATTTCCTCGGCTGGGCTGAGGGGAGGGCCGAGCCTGCCAGAGCAATTGCCTCTGAAGTGGGAAGTTCTTCTCAAACCCAGGTGTCACCTCCAAACTCCAGAAAATGCTCACCAGCCGGAGCCACTTGCGGCCTGGGGAGGGATACAGATCCACAGGCAACTCCGTGCCTTACAAAAGCTGTCCTAAGCTTGTCTCTAATCTCAAAGCAAGGACATCACCTCCTTCAAATGTTTGTGCCAGGAGGGGACCAGGCTTGTTGCACACGGCCGCAGGCTGGGGTTTACTGAGCAAGTCCAGTGGGGGCTTTCCAAAGACCAGATGAGCTGCCTCCTGGGCAGGCGGGAGGGTTAAGGGCTGGTATAGATGATGATGCTTCCTAAAAGCTCCCAGTTCTTAGCCAGTGTGTATGGTGTCCCTTCTAGTCATCAATATGTTAGGGGAAAAGACTGGAATGAGTGATAAAACGTGGGGCTCAGAAACCTACAAGGTAAATATCATTCATTCAGGAGGGCTTCAGGCACTCATCCCAAGGTGTTTTCTTAAAACACAGATCATCTTGGCCATAAGGAAATAATGTCTTTGAAATGTAAACCCCATGATTGACAACATGTTTCCCATGGAAACTTCTTTCTGGTTACTCAGCATCATTGTGGGTCACATGCAGGTAAGTAGCTGATTTCTTCTACAACTTGAATGTGAGGGGCCATCTGTAGGACAACCCAAGGCTATTGGGTTATAGCTGATAAAATTATCATGCAGCCTGGGAAAAGAGCAAAGTGGACATTACTGGTTCTTTCAGTATGGAACCTGTCATGCCCTCTTCCTCAACCCACATGGACCAATTTAGTTCACAAAAGAATTGATCATCAAGTTATCCAGATTTAAAAACTGAAGGGTGACCAAAAGAGGCAATTAGAAAAAGATGTGAACCTTCTGCACACTTCTTGAGGAAGAAGATAGTTGAAGCCCAGAGTTGAGCTGGGGTGGGGGTGGGGGGTGCCCATCTGTACCAGGCCCGCAGCCCCAGTGGCCAGAGGAGTGGTCTCCAGTGGCACTGACGGGCCCTCCCCCTCCTCGACAGCAGGGGGCCGGCAGGTTCCAAGATCCCAGCCACACACTGGGCAGCAGTGGCGTCCGACCTGTCCATGGCGCTCCACCCGGAGGGCAGTCAGTCATACATTGAGGATCTGGGGGGCCGAGGCCTGAAAGATGGCTGAGGGGTTAGGAGCAAACTTCTTCCTCACCTCAGGGACCTGGAAAATGAAATGTGGCCACATATCAGTGGGCCTTTTCCTCCAACATCCCCATACCCCAGCTCCAGGAAGAAATGCCACCTCCCATCCTCTGGGTCCCTGGGGGCAACTCCGCGGGGGGCAGGGGCATGGCTTTGGTAGGTCAGGTATGTCCCCCCGACCTTCCATTCTGCTCCCTGAAGCCACCTCTGGGTGGCATCAGGAAGCTGAACAGGCCCCACCTCTGTTCCATCTTCCCTTCTGTACACCAATGTGGGAGGCTCCTCACTAGTGTTCAGTGGTCAAGGGTAGGTAACAGGGATTTAGGAGGGAATGATGCCCTGCCCACCAGAGATGCCAGCACTACAGGGGCACCCACTTTGCTAGCAACAAAGAAGTATCATGCTTTTCTGTTTGTTGAGGAACAACCGAGTGCTCAGACCCCACTGTCCTTAGCCAGTTCCCTTTCGCACCATCAAAATCTGACTCCTAGTCCATGCCCTGGAAAAAGGCCTCTGTCCCCGCACCCCCTGCAGCCAGGAGCCAGCCACTCCCACCGCGGCAGCTGTCCCAGGCTCACCGGGAAGCTGGCCCCAGGGCTGCAGTCCCATCCAGAGCTGTGGGTGGTGATGACTGTGGCGGGTTTCACCTTCGTGGATCTTGGCGGCTTCACCCCAGTCCAGGCCTGGAATTCCTGTCTGCAACAGAGAACACAGTCACAATCTTGCACGGGTTCAGCCATCCTTTCCTCTGATCCCTCAGGGGTCACTGTCCTAGCCCCCTGCTTGGGATGACCCAGCCTATCTCCCCTGCTGAAACCTGCTTCAGCTCCAGATGCGCCTTCCCCCCTTACAGACAGACTTGGCAGACGGGGTGCCCTCCCCTAGCTGGCCCGTGCTTCACCTCAGAGTGCTGCACCCTGAAGCCTGCTCCCACAGCCCTGAAGGAAGTAGGAGCGAAAACTTACTCCCACGTCGCAGATGAACAACAGGCACAGCTGCATAGAGTTAGCAAGTGCTGAGTCAGCCGCTGTATCTTACTCTTCACAGACTGCAAGCACCCAGTGTGCTGGACCTCCAAGACAAGGCGAGTGTCGCCCCTTCCCAAAGCTCCAGGTATCATCTCCAGGCCACTTAGTAGGGCCCTAGAGGCCCAGAACCTATAGGGTAGGTTGCCTCCAGGCAAGGTCACTGGTAACCCTTACATCCAGAGGAAGTGCTAGCCTTGATGGCACTCAGCATAGTTACAACTGAGAAGGAAAATAAGGCTCAGTGTTATGCTTAGTTTTTAATAATTTATCCTATTGAATCCTGCAAAAGAGAGTAAATCATAGACCATGTCAAAAAACCACAAGATGGCCTGGCTTTTGCATGGCTATGTACACGTGGGCACTTGTACAGGGCTGCGGGAAGGGACAGTGGGCTGCCCCTGGGGAAGCTGACTCCCCAGAGGGAAGGGACAAGGCTGGCACAGCCTGGCTGCATGGCCCCGGAGTAGCATTCTTCTGATGAAGACTTAATTCCTCAATTCCTCTGAACAAAAAAAGACCTATTTCTGTTAATTCTATCAATTGCTAGACAGTGAGCTCAGGAAGGCAGAGACCTCTGCCCACAGGAGCACCTGGCCAAGGGGATGTTCTGTGGAAGTGTCCTGCCGGCCAGGGGCAGCCCCACATGTGGGCTGGTCCACTCTGGTCTCATCCCACCCACACCGTGGCCAGGTTTTAGGCCCTGAGGTGAGCACAGCTGGGCACCCCTGGGTGGGCTGTGTGCACAGTGAGCAGCCAGGACTGCCGTGGTCAGCACACAGGGGCCAGGAGCTCTCAGATTACTTCTGCTTCTGAGGCTGCAAGGTGCCGAAGACCAGCTGCCTGCACCATCTGCCACTCCATTTCTGCTGGGGAAGCAGGTCCTCCCCTTCATGCGTCCTTCTGTCCCCAAACTGAGCTGAGTCTTGGCCTGGCAGCAGGGGTCCCTAAGCAGGAAGCGGCCAGAGCCAGGGTAGTGCAATGCCAGTGCTAGTGGCCACTTCCAGGGCAGGGCAGGGCTGGGGCCCAAGTGAAGGGCTGCAGTGGGGATAGAGAAAGGACATCAGCTATAGAAACAGCAGGACCTGGTATCTGCCCAGCAGAGGAGGAAGGCAGACTACAGCTCTGGCCAGGAAGGTAACAACTACAGGGCTGCCTCACTCACCAAGCAGGTCCCACCACCATCCAGTCCTGTGGGCCTCAGCTGGGCTTTGAGGGCCACAGTCCCTCCCACTGTGGGGCAGGGGCTGCCCAGGGCAATGCAGAGCACCCTGGACTGTGAGTCGGAGGCCTGGCTTATCAGCACACACACACGGCTTCAAACAAATCCCTTAATTTCTCTGAGCCTCAGTTTCCTCTGCTGATCCATGTGCATAAGGTTATTAAGCCTCTGTAGTGGGCACTTGGGAAAAGGGGACCCAGGTCTTCAACACTTTACAGTCAGCTGACCCACCCAGGAAGGAACAAGGGAAATGACTGAGGAAGGAGCTCGTTTAGAAGTGGTGGAGGTAGAACCTGGGCCAAAGGTGCTGAACAGCAGAAGGAATTCTGGAGGGGAAAGCTCCAGGAGGAAGGAGGCACCAGGCTGGCCGAGGACAGGACCCCTGGGCCCATCAAGCCAAGCAAGTGAGGGCTCAGCTCTCCATGGAAACCATGGGCCAGGCCAAGTGGCCGACCGCAAGTACTCTTGACATCTTTGGGTTCCCTGCACTTGTTCATTTGCTTTGTTTTGTGAATTTTTTAAACAGTTCACTTAGGTAACATGCATCTTGCAAGATAGCAGGCAGGGTACAGCTGCTCGAGCCAGGCTGTGGGGTGTCCCAGGGGTCAGGTGGCATGGTGCTGGGGGGAGCCAAGCTCAGCAGTGTCCTGTGTGTCTGCCAGGGTTGGGGGTGTGGGACCCAGGCAGCCAAGCTCTTGCTAATTCTGCTTGACAGACGAGGAAAGGCTCAGAGAGGCCAAGTGACATGCCAACTTTATATAACCAGAAGGGGTCCCCCATGAGTCCCAGGTCCTGTCTCCATGGCCTTTCCACCACTGCAGGCCTCAGTGACTCAGAGGAGGCAGCACCTTAGAGGGTGATTAACAGGGTTACAAATGGGCTCTGCTCTGCATGACCTGTGCCAGCCCGGTAAGTTCCTCGTCTGTAGCCTGGGGACAGCAAGAACTGAACTGACATCTTGGATAGGTGGTCTCCACAGGAAGTCTTGAGCCTGGTGCCTGGGGCATTGAAGCAGAGTAACAACTAGAACCTTTAGTATGACTGGAGCTGGGAGGACCCAGCAGAACATCTAACCAGCTGTCCACGGTTAAGAGGCTGCATCTAAAAGCCCAGCCTTTGCTTGAACGCTCGCAAGGAGGACGAGCTCAGCACCACACAGGCAGCTCCCTCCATTGCCAGCACAATTATTAGAAAGCGTTTCCCTCTCCGAGCTGTGGCTAACTCCCTGCAAGCTCCACTCAGGGAGCTCGGTCCTGCTTTAACCCCTCTGTCCCACTCCAGGCGCCTGGAACATCAGCCTTCTGAAAGCGCTGCAGGCCCAGGACCCCGGCCTTCCAGACCTCTCACTGCCCAGGCCGCTCCAGCTGGTTCAGGGCATCAGGTGGCAGTCAGAGCCATCGAGCTGGCTGGGGCCTGAGCAGGGCTCAGTGACCGTCCCACTGACATCCCGCAGGCATTGCAGTGGCTCAGCTTGATCAACACAGGATCCTGAGCACAGACCCACCCAGCAGCAACCACTCCCCATCAGGCTCCCGAAGATTCACACATCCTGTGGGAACCTCTTGATGACGGTGCTGGTGCCCAGGGGTACACAAAGTCCGCAGGATGAATTTTACTGTATGGAAATTCTACCTCAATACAGTTGCTTTTAAAAATAATAAAATTGAGGAAAGTTTATACCTTTTGACCCCTTAATTCCACAAGTAGGAATTTATACTAAAATTATGGCCAAGGATTTAACTATAAACATGCTTATTACAGAAGTTCTTTTCTAAAAAAAATTTTTTTTTGAAAAGCTAATACTTGTACTTTTTTTTTTAAAGGACCAGTTCGAAAGAGACAGAGAAAAGTGAAAAGTCAGTTTCCTTCCATCCATGACAGCCTCTATCCCTCTTTTCCCATCCTCCTCTCCCCAGAGGTTACCATTTTCTCACACATCCATTCGGAGATGCCCTGTGCTTCTGTGAGCAGATATGGACATATCAAAACCCCTTTAAAAACACAAATAGTAGCAGGCATGCTGTTCTGCATCTTGCTTTTTGACATGCACCCACTGAAGCTCTTCCCTTCTCAGTACATTCTGGGCTTCCCAGTAAGTCATCCTGTGGTGGGGCAGAACTAACTAGTCCCCTCCATCTGTAGGACAATGGGGTGGTTTCCATCTTCCACTGTACAGTGTTGCAGCCTACCTTAGTTCCCACCCCAATCCAAGAAAGCTTGTAGGGAAAATTCCTGGAAGTGAAGTAACTGGATCAAAGGGACAGTGTTTTTAATAGCCCTGAATTAGGAAAACACTAAATATCCAATGACATGTGAGTAGTAACATGGACAGCCATCCACAAGAGGTGAAGAAAATAACAAGTACAATAATAATCTAACCATGTAAGAATTACAAATGTGCATGCCCTTTGATACATGTAAAGGATTAAAAAGAACCACCAGTTTGGGGTGGGGTTTAGGGGACACTCGTTTTCTTTATTGTAATTTCTGTTTTTCCAATTTTTCTACAGTATGTAGAACTTTTGTAAAAAAAGAAAAAAAATAATTGTCCAGGGACAGAGGTGAGGAGGGAGGTGGAAGGGGTGAGGACAGGGCAGGAGTCATAGCCCTGTCCTCAGTGAAAGCCACGTCAGGGGCCTTCAGTCACTCGGTGGGGTCGGTGGAGGGGACCACCACACGGGACCTCACCTGACTGATAGTCACCACCAGTACCCTCCACAGAGGGCTCCAGCCAGAGGGAGCTCAGGCGCTTGGTCCGCACGCACCTCTCCTGTGGCTAGGCCCACCTGGGGGAAGTTAAGGGGAAGCAGATTTTAACTCTCGAAGTCAGGGCTTTGGGAATGGGCTGCCAGAGAGAGGGGAGCGGGCTGTGGGTTAGGTAGTGATCTCCCCGTCCGCTGGGCTGTTCGCTCATTCATTATGAGGCTGGTCAGGCAGCAGCGAAGGGGACGCCTGCAGCACCTGGGACAAAAGTGGATGTCGTCCGAGGCCGCCTGCAGCTCTCCAAGTTGTGTGGGGTGGGGGCTCCAGGCGCCTCCTCTCTCCCACTCACCCTGGGCCTCCGTTTCCTCCGGCCTCGGGGAGTGGATACGATGCGCTCCCTGCCCCCACCCCGGTACCTGTACGACGTGGTCGCCGCTGCAGCCGCGTCCGCTTCGCCGATGGGAAGCACGTAGATGCCCCGGCCAGGGGACGCGGGGGGCTTGCCCCTGCGGCCGCCCGTGCCAGACCCGCGCCCCTGCGGCGCATCTCTGGGCCCCGCGGGCGCCGTCCACAAGCCGAAGTCTCGCTGGTACTGAGTGAGCGGCACATCCCGGGCGCGGTCCCGGGCGTCTGCGGGGGACCGGCCCCTGCGCGAGGCGGCGCTGCCCAGGCCCGGCTCCTCGCTCTCGAGGTCCGAGTAGCTGTGCAGGGTCAGCGGCACCGCCACGTCGGAGCGGTCCAGCTGGTTCCAGCGCCGCGCCAGGCAGCAGAGGCGGCTGATGCACGGCCACGCCATGCCGGCCGGCGCCCGCCGCTCGGCTCCCGGGGCCTCGGGCCGCACCGCCTCCGCCCGGCGTCTCTCCCCCGCAGCCCTCCCCGCGCCGCTGCAGCACCGCCCCCTGGCCCGGGAAGGCCGCCGGGGAGCGGAGGACTCGGAGACGGCCCCGCGTGGCCCCGGCCCTGGGTGTGCGCGGCGGGAGCCGGGCGCCGGCCGGGCAAGGGCGCACGGCTGCAGGGGCGCAGAGTAGGGATGTTGGGGGAGACTGAAACCAGCTGGAGACATTTACTAGTGTCCAACTTCAAAAATGTTTCATAATTTAATCCAAAGTTTCCTAAATGTTACTGTATAAATCGGACTCGGCTTCTCAAAGGCAGAGTTCTGGATGGTAATAATTCTTCGCTGATCGCCTAAAGCCAGCACCCAGGCGCAGTCCGCCTCCGCGAGGGCGTTGGCTCTCGCCGACAAGTCAGTGACTGACGCATTGGGGCCAGGCTGCGTCGCCGGGACCCACCAGCGTACAGAGGGGAAGCTGCAGTGCTGAAAGGGCAAAGGGGAAGACTTGGGGACCTGCTTCCTAGAGCACACGTGTTCGAATCAGCCTGAGTCACTATTTGCCTTTACAGTGCTGAATTTATAACAACCAATCTCGTGTTCATTCGGAATTGGCACTGGCCCTCAGCTGACCTTTCCCAGGGTTCTAAAAGCCCTGATTTAAAGGCATGGCCACAAAGACATTACTTCGTCTTGTTAAGATGGCACAAATCTTGGGCTGCTGTGCTGTTTCCCTCCCTTCTCTGCAGACATTCTTGTTCTACTGCAGAGCTAAGTTTGGGGCATCCTCCAAGCTAAAAGTCAGTCTGTTTAATGCAAGACAGGGTACAAAAACAATTCCCTGGTCACACTCAAAAGCTTCCTGAGTATCTGACACATGCCCTCTGTTGCACTGCAGCCCAATTACTAGTAACACTACTGAAACAGCATTAATTACCCAGAGCTCCATCTCAAGCATACTACTTGGATAGTATCCAGTCTGTGCCTCAGACTGCAGTGCAGCCCTGACCAGTCAGAATACAGATTCCTCTCCCAAACCATTGCCTGTCTTAGCATGAAGTCATAGAAAAGTGACACTGACCAGGCTAACAACTGCACGCAGCAGCACATGTGCCAGGGCCCTTGGTTAGCCACCCAGAGGGGGAGGTTGATGACTACAATATCCCATCCTGCAAAAAAGAGCACCTCATCTTTTTATTTATTCATTCATCAAATAACACTTATCATGTGCCTGGAATAATGCTGGGTGCCTTCAGGAGGCTTACAGCAAGCACAGTGGGAGGCAGACATGGGAACAAGAGTAATAGAACTGGATAAAGCAACAGTGGGAAGAGGCCCAGGATGCCTACGGTGAAGGAGGTGGGTGGGCTGGTGGGAATGCAGGGCGTAGGGGATAAGTGTTCAGCCAGAGGCCCTGGCAGCAGAGACCATGGAATGACTTGGAAGCCACACCAAGTTTTCAATTTTTATAGGTGACAACAGGGAATGACTCAAGTGTCTGTGGCCATTTGAAGCACAAGGGCATTTTAGAGACCAGCTGGAGAAGTCTGAACAGTCCAGGCCAGAGACAACAGACTAAACTAAGGTACAGGGAGTGGAGAGGAGGGGCTGGATTCTGGACATAAGGGGTCAATTTACTGGCTCCGGTCTCTGGCTTCCAAATGGCAATGTCACTCTTTGGGCCAAGAGTGCTATCAGAGGTGCCTGCGCAGCAGGGTCTCAGCACCTGGAACCATACCTGGCACATAGACACATGTATTGAGGTTGAATGTGGAGATGTTTAGAGGGTAAGGTAACAGAAGCCACAGCAAGTGGAGATGAGACAGCAGCTATGGGGACCCCACACTTCAGTGGCGAGTGGAGGCAGCACAGCCCAATAGGCTCGGAGTGAGGTAGGGTGTGGCCTTGCGATGAGCACACATGAGCAGAGAGGCCAAGATGAGAAAACAGTAGGCAAAAGGGGGAGTAGGGACAACTGCCAAAGCTGTGGACAGCAAGGCTTACGCTCAGAGCTGGGCACTGACCTCCCAAGGCCTCTCACAGGAAGACAGAAGTTGGCTGGTCAAAAGCTCCAGCATCGAAGGATGTTATGGACGGAAGTGCTCTAGGGGCTTGACCTTCTAAATGCACCTTCCCTCATCATCACAAAGCAGGGAAAAGATATGGTCCGGTTTCCATGGTCTGCCCCTGGCAAGACATGAATTTCATGTCAGACTCCATGTGGAAGGTCCATGTGATCTCATCTCTAAAAACTCTACTCTCATCTGTGTGTCGCAGGGCTGTTAGCACAATGTATTCAGAAATGCCAAAGCACAGCTGTGTGACCTTGGGCAGATCCCACACACTGCTCTTGTTGCTTACAGGCAAAATGAGGGCTGGGTTAAAAAAAATTCTCCTGTAAGTGACATTAGTTCACAATAGAATCCTCTGCCTGCCAAGAATAACTGGTACTTTGCAGTAGTCTGGTCTGGTAAAAAAAGATGTAAGAACCACCAACCCTGGACAATCCCCACGTGCGGGGCGTGCGCTGCCAGTCAGCTTTCCACACCAAGCAAGGTGGACGCCCTCCTGCTCGCTCCCCCAGAGCCCAGCATGCTGTGCCCCCTGCACAAGCTGGGCCTTTGCTCCTTCCAGTGAAAGACCTGGATATAACCTTCTCAGGTCACCAAGTCACTAAAAACTCCTGTAAATCCTTTCAAGAAAAAATTTTAAATTCTTAAGCTGCATTTCCTAGAAATAAACCTCAGTCATGAAGGCAACAAGTTCTACAGTGAAGCTGTTAGGCTATTTCAGTCAGATGCTCCACTTCAAAAACATACATTTTCAAACATAAGATGCAATTAGGCTCAGATTCAAGTCTGAATTTATCCAAGACTTTCTTCTCTCAATTTATCTATACTTTTAACCTAGAAAGCAAAATCTAAAAATAGGTTTTTGTATAATGCCACTTGCTGCCAGAAAACATCATCTTTCTTGGTAAAGTTTTAAAAAATACCACAGCTGTTACTTCAGACCATCTCAGAGAGGAGAAACTCTCAACTCTACCTATCAACCAACCAAGTGGAGAATAGGCAAGCAAGTAAATGCTCAGGAGAGATGCTAGAAGGCCAACGTGCAAACAAGGGCCTCTGAGGGGCAGTGAAGCCTTGCCATGTGCACTCTGACCAGGTTCGCAGCTCAAACTGTGTCACATGTAACAATCACAGCAAGACTCCAGCACAGCATCACAACTCTTCCAAAGGGACACACACCCGCTGTTTACAAACTAAAGATATATATAAACCTTTATTTCATAACTTTGTCATAATTCACGTCCTCATAAGACATGTACTGGGGACATAGTTCAAAATCCTGGGAAGCTAGATGCTGGATGCCTTCCAGGCAGGAGCCAAGCTGTGGTCACTCCAGGGCTGATGCGTTCTGGGGCGTTCGGGCAGCATGGACCAGACACACCAGCATGGTCCAAACCCAGCTTTACTCAGAGCCACCTCCTTTCCTGGGGCCATTAGTCCTCAATTCATGCCAAATTTTCACTAGAGGCTCCCTGTTCTTCCAAATGAGTTCATGACCATAAGTAATATACCATCTGGGGAAAAGAAAAACAAACCAGGTCGAACATTCAAAAAGTGTGACATACAAATGGTTAAGTGTATGATGATATCAAGTTGACATTAAAAAAACTGAATGCCAGTGTCACTTATTATCTAGCTTATTAAAGTAACTGACCATTTAATGTAGATCAACGATTTACCTTTCACATGTGGAGTATGTAAAAGATAGAAATAGGATAGGACCGTGTGTGACTGCTCTGAAAAATGTAAGTATGTTGCACACACACTACTTTTGGTTCACCACAGCCCTCCAAGTTAAGCATCACTCTTCCCATCACAGACAGAGGAAGCCAAGTCTGAGAGAGTAATTTGCCTAAAGTGCTAACAGCTTCTAAGAGGTCAACAAAGACTCACACTCAGTCAGACTGATTCTAAACCTGGGTTCTTTCCTATATCAAGTGCAAAAACACATGTCGGAATTGCAGTTTACTAATGATGACTAGAGCAGCTTAAATGCTTCTCGTCATCCGTCTGCAGACCCAAACGCTGCCCATCTTTAATCTACAATACAGTTCTGGTCCCCACTCTCCTATTAAAAACTTTCTGAAAGCAGCCTGCAGCAATGAACTGAGGAAGCCACAGCACTGAGAACTTTAGTCACTTGCTCAGGCTGCACAACTAGGAATCACCAGAACTGAGACTCGAACCCAAGTCTGACTCCCAAACCGGTGACCCAAAAACTGTGCGTCCTGCAGCAGCTAGTGAGCGTCTATGACACGCTGCTGAGCGCAGTGAGTGACCAACAGCAAGGGCCTGCCATTGCCAAGCCCTCGGGCCCAGGTACTGCACTATCCACGCTGCCAGTGTATGTCGGGGCCCCTGCCATGCTTCTTGGGGAAGGCTGGGAGGGCTTCCTGAGAGAGGCAAGTTTGATTCCAAATGGCTGTTAGTGAAAGCTTTTACTGAAACCTTTATTTTTACCCTGGTTTCCCCAAACAGACTTCCTGTTCCCTGAGGCAGAGACTGGATTTTGTTGATCTTTACATCTCCCAGACACCTGACTGAAAAAATGCCCTCTATGACTTAGGTATCAGAAGAGCAGTTTAATGTTTTAACTTTTAAAATGTTCTATATATGTATTTTTTAAATTATAAAGTGATTGAATTGTAACTGAATTTTAATATTCACTAAGGTAGAATCTGATCATGAAAATAGTCACCATTAAAATTTTGAAAAATTAGTAAATTTATAAAAAGAAAAAGGCACTTAAAAAACATGCAAATTAATAGGCACATACAGAATTCTTTTGTGCTTAGAGCCAAATTCTGTGAACATATAACAAGAAAAAAAGGATCATTGTAAGATTCAAATGCAATTAGAAAACTTGGAAGAAATGAATCACTTATCAGAAACTCCATTGATAGTGTCTTCCCAAATCTTTTTAACCAATTTATTTCTAGCAAAGAGTCAAATACTTAAATTTTACATGTACACTGTTCTGACTATAATCATTGGTCATCTGGCTAAGTTAAAATTAGGAAAATACTTTAAGTTTTCTTTTCTTTTTTTTACAGAAGACTCATACAGTCTTAGCACTTGTTCTGAAACCCCAGCTCTGCAATGACTAGCTGTGTGACCTTGGACAAGTTTCCCTTTTTAAGCAGTTTCCTTTCTGTAAAACAGAATACCACAATTTTTTAAAGTATTAAATCAATCCCTAGCTTAGCACACAGCAAATATTCACTATAGGTTAGCTATTACTACTGCAACAGTACAAGGTGAAGACCATAAAATTTGGTGAAGGACAGACATAAAGTTGAGGGAATGTGTGGGAGGATACTAACAGCATCTTTTCCATCAATAAAGATTTCTAAATCTGGATTAAAGATGTTAGTTAAAAAGATGAATTCTGGATATGACTGCAATCTAGTAAATGAAAGGGGATGAAATTAGGAAACAGCAAGAGAAAGGATTCCTCTGCTTTTCAGATCCTGGACTTCAGAATGCATTTGATCCAATTATTTTCAGAATGAAAAAAAGGTCATCTAATTATAGTTCAGAAGAATAAAACCTGCTGGGGAGAAGATCCTTTAAGTGTATACATGGATGGATCCAGACAAATTCAGAGTTCATAAAACCCATTTTCATAAGTCTTTATGTTTTTCATACTGTACTATCAGGTCAGTTTCTACTATTTATAATGTGCTGCTATTAAAGTTAGAGTTTAATCATCACTGAAAATTATAAACGGCATAATGGCATTTAGCTGTACTGCCTACTGGGCAAAACTGCTCCACGTAGAATAGATTATTCTACTTTTTTATATAATTTAAAAACAGGTTTTTCCATTGTCATGAAACAAAGTAAAAAAAACCAAGTGAGAGCGAAAGGCAACATTTATTATGCCAGAAAAGACAGGCCATCAGGCTACCCAGCGCACCAGACAACTGTGCTGAAGGAACTTCCTCAGGGCCAGATGGACTCCAAGCACGCTGGGAAGTCCCAGGACAGAGCTGCTCCAGCATTACTATGTCTGAGGCAGAAAGTCCACTGTCTGAGGCACAAATAGAAGGGCTTGTGACTGAAATGGTGTTGTACTCGATACGGTATGATGGGGTGGGAAGGGTTTAGGATCTTAGTTTAAATCTCCTATACCACTTACGAGCTGACTGACCTGGGGAGGATTGCTTCCGAGCCTCAGTGTCGCATCTGGGAAACGGAGGTGGTAACAGTCTAGCGTAAGGTAACCAGCTCAGTGCTTTACCACTAACAGATGCTCAGAGAGGAGTCACCACTGGCTTCTGATCCCTGGCGTACCCCAGCCACGCAGCACACTGCGGACATCACCACAGGCAAAGCGACGGCTCCACCCATTCAGTGTCTGCCCAGCGCTGACAGGGGCGAGTGGGGCAGGGTGGGAGGCTGCACAGGGGAGAGGCGGCTGAGAGTGGGGAAAGGAGATGCCAGCACAGACTGGGAGGCTGGGGGACACACTCCAGGAGGGGCTAGGAATCATGTCAGCTTAGGAGTTGGGCTCCTGTGAGGTAAGGAGTAGGGTGATATCTCAGACAGTCTACCAGTGACCTAGGCAGGGACTTGGCTGATGATCTCACATCCCGCTTCACATGGAAAATCTTCGCAAGGCCAGAGCAAACCATGTGGAGTTTCCTCACAATCCCAAGCCCACCCATCCCTGCTTCCAGCACAGAGCTACTGCCTCACCTGACCTCCTGAGGGGGCAGGGTGGGGGAGGAGAGGACCAGTGGAGCAGTCAGTTACACTCAGACTTACATTCCAAAGAGAGCTCCCCCAAGATGTGCTGCATGATCAAAAAATTTCCATCCCAGGATCATTCCTGCTGTATCCATGGCAATAATGGCTTTTAGGGCCTGAAAGCCAGCAAAAGAGAACAGAACTAGCACAACTTTGATTCCTCCAGCATTGACATTTCTCAATTAAGGGCAAGAATTCAGTCACCCTAAAAATACCACTACTATCCCCAGCATGTCCCTTCATAAAAATACTCACATTCCCTGCTGTGAACGTGAACATTGGAAGGAAGATAATGGCAAGCCTCCCCTCTGGGATCTTTGTGCAGACAGCAGCAAGGATGGTCATGATTGCGCCAGACTGCAAATGACCACAGTGGAATGTGAAACTTGGTGTGAACTGCTTAGTGACTACAATGTCTACAGCAGCAATAACTCTTTCCAGAGAGTTTATGAGCCACACTTTTCTAGGTGAGTATAAAGCTTAAGGCTTTCAGTTAGTAATATACAAAAGTATCAGGCAAGAGGACTCTACATCCATCACACGGTAACCAGCTGTAAAGGATTTAAATACAGGCAATAAGATTTGTAACAACCAGCATGTGAGACTTACTCAACTTCAGAAACAGCGTTAAGTGTGTTATATACATTTCATTTAATGACTAAAAAAGAACTTTTTGAACTTCAACAAAGCTCCCCCTAACCAGAGAGTGAGCATGCATTTGTCCAAAGAAACCCACATGGATGAAATTTCTTCAGTCTATAGCTTTATCTTAAAAAAAAATCATGTGCAATTTGCATCCTATTTCATAATAAAACTAAACTTTTTCCTTAAAGCCTTTGCACAAATGTTCTGCTCCAGGAAGCCATGCTAGGTTTATCCCATGGCTCTGCATGACCTGCCCTTCATGGCATCTTCCAGGACCATACATGCATCCACCTGCTTGCAAAGCACTACCCCAACCCTCACATTAGAGAATAAAAATCTAAGCCTCACAACCTTATGATCAATAAATCAACCATTCCTTGTAGAGTTGAAAGTGTAATTGCTGTATATTTTCTCTTTTATCATACTTTTTCCAAACTGCTTTGTAATCTTCATAGTTTATACTTATAATGGCTATGAAATATCTCTTCAATAAGTTATGCTAACTAAACTCTATTAATGTTAGATGTTCCCAAATCCTCTAAAAGGTAGGATACCTGAGAAACTGGATTATAACCACTAGCTCACATTAAATGACAAGATAATCATTCATTCAAATACTTGAGTCCTACTACATACCAGGCACTATGCCAGATGTTGGGGATACAGAAGGGAACAAAACCGACAAGTCCCTGCCTTAATGGGCTTAGTGTGGCAGAAAAGAACTAAAAACAACAGAATATGAACAGCTATGTTCGGGAAGCATGCTATGTGGCACATAGAAGGGAGAAATAATTTAAGCTCAAGGTTAATATGCAACATCAAGCTTTGCATGGAAGGATGACCAGGTGTTTAATAGGTAAAAGAGGAGCAGATGGAAAGAGTGTATAAGAATGCAAAGAAGCAGAGTGTGGCTGGAGTGTGGAGCGCATCTGGACAAGTAAATCCATTTTGACACAAAGTAGAGAAGCTACTGCCTAGGAATGCAGGAAGGAGCAGGAAAGAGGGACTGCAGAGGAACACCAAGAAACTTTTGAGGATGATGAATATGGTCATTATCTTGAGTGTGGCGATTGTTTCATGGGCACCTGCACATCAAATTATAAAGTTTAAATATGTGCAGTTTTTTGTATGTCAAGTATACCTCAGTAAACCCAAGTAGCCTTTTTTTTAAGGACTTGGGAGTCTTTGTACTATTCCTGAAACTTCTGCTAAGAGTTAAATTATTCCAACAGGATGTTGAAAAGTCACCTAAGAGAAAATGATTTTTAAAGGTGCTCCTATAATTTATTATCCCTACAATTAAAAAATAAAAGTCCCTTTTTTATATTAAAAAGGCTATTTCTGGAAAAGCATCTCCCTCTTACCAAGAGTTAGTTTAGTGTCATCTATGTGAAGGGTTTTTTCAGAATACAGGATTATTTTCCATTTCAGGACTTACTAATACTTTGAAGTGTGATGAGTCCCAGGGGTTCCAGAGGTTCCTAGCCCCCCGACACAGAGTTGCCCCTCAGCCTGAACAGGGAAACCAGCTCAAGCTGCATTCCTAGGAATGGGCTGGGGTAACTGCAAGCTGAAAGTTGGGGGATGAATATCCCCAAACAGAGAAGGTAAGGGGACAAAGACAACCCATGCTTAGGCTGAGAAAAGTGAAAGAACAAGGAAACAGCCTCAGCCACATATTAAAGGGGGCAGGCTGGGTGTTGGGGGGTATCTGCCAATTCTGCAGTGGGGAACAGGAAGCAGAATTCTGTATGCTATTTAAGATCAACTGTCTGCTATTATATGTGTATTGACTCAAGTGGCTTCTGTACAAGTCTATAACTATAATACAGGGGGTTCTTCTGAAACCCTGACTTTCCCACTGTCCTTTTAGAATTTTCTCAAAGAGACCTTTATCAACATAAAATTAAATATATTTATGTCTGAATAAACTGCAACTTGCTTTTTGATAAATGGCCCACCATGGAAAGATTGTTTATTTCTCACCTTTTCTAGTCAGAGGCTTTTAGGAATATAATGAAAATTATATTTAAAAATATATGCCCTTTCTCCTCCCCAGAAAAATTTCACATTCATATGTATTTTAGATATAATTTAAGGGAGTCACGAATCCTGCTCCATGTGGACCCTAGAGGTAGGTCTACCTCCTTAGTTAGAGATGAAGATCTTTTGTTCTCAAGGAATGTTTAGGTACACTGGTTATGTACTTGTAATCAATATGCACATATAATTTACTTATTTGATAAGTAAATAATTTTCATAAACAATTGTCTGCATCTATATAATCTTCAAATCTATCTTATTAATGGTTTTTATGTGTTTTTTTTCTTATAATATGAATTTTAAATGAATTTGCTCTAAGGGACCATCTCTTTCCACAAGCTAAGTACAGATAAAACCCCCGAGCATTACATGTAAAACAAACATAAGACAACTCTAAAAGTCCGAGTGAGGAAAGCAGACCAGCCAGGAAACCTGAGATCCAAGCAATGACACAGCAGTGAGATCCCTCGGTTGTCTTTTGGCCTCACATACCTCAGACTGGGATCTGGAGAAACTCATAACCTGGAAATGCCATTGAACTCAAGACAAAATAGGTTCCCCCTTGCCAAATGCTCTCTTTAGCCAAAAGATGAAGAAAGGATAGCCTAGCAAGACAGAAAACTTTTAGACAATAACCACTCTACTCCAGCCAACCACCACAGAAAAAACTATGGTCCAATACCCATCAGCAAAAACTGAGTGGAGAGGTAGACTTCCACGCTTGAACACTGTAATGAGGCACACCAATACAGCAGACAGGATGGTGTCAGGAGGCCATGTGGGCAGCAGTAACAAGCAACCCTTGCTCCCCCTAGCCAGAGCAGTACTCGCAGAGGTCCACTGGGATGCCTGAACTCCCAAAACTCCCAGTCTGCCGTAACAAAAGCCCTTGTCCCACAGGAGCCAAAGGCAGCTGAGTGGGGAACCTGGACCTCTACCACCCTTATCTGGCAGTAGCAGTCAGTGCACCCCCTTCCCTTGTCAGAGGCAGCCTGCTAAACAGTAGATTTAAGTAAGATTCAAAGTCTCGTAACATAAAACCCAAAATGTCCAGGTTTTCTTTAAAAACCATTCATCATAACCAAGAACCAAAAATATCTCAACTTGAATGAGAAGAGACAATTGACAGACACCAACATTAAGATGATACAGATTTTAGAATTATCTGACAAGCATTTTTCAGCAGCTATAGTAAAAATGTTTCAGTGAGCAATTACAAACATACTTGAAACAAGTGAAAAAGCAGTACAGAAACAGAAAGCCTCAGCAAAGAAACAGAAGATATCAAGGACAATGTAATCTTTAGAACTGGAAAATACAATAACCTAAATAAAAACACTCAGTGGATGGGCTCAATGAGAATGGAAAGGACAGAGAAAATAATCAGTGAATTTAAGACAGAGTATCACTTACCCAATCTGGACACAGAGAGAAAATAGACTTAAAAAATTAACAGTTTCAGGGATCCATGAGATTGTAACAAATGATGTATGATGTACAAACATGTCATCAGAGTCCGGAGAGGAGAGAAGGAGAAGGTGAGGCTGAGAGATTATTTGAAGAAATGATGGCTGAAATTTTCCCCAAAGACATAAACCATGTATTTAAGAAGCTGAACACACCCCAAATAAGATAAAAATATATCCATGACAAGACATACAGTCAAACTTCTGAAAACTAAAGACAAAGTAAAAAGTCTTGAATGTGTCGTAAGAGAAACAATGACACCTTACCCATAGGGTAAACGTTACTTGAACAATGAAAGATTTCTCTTCAGGCACCACGGAGGCCAAAAGGAAGTGGCATATCATTTTTCAAGTGCTGAAAGAACTGTCAGCCTGGAATTTTATATCCAGTGAAAATATCCTTCAGAAATGAAGGGAAAATCAAGACACTCTCTGAGAAAAAAAAAAAGCAGAGATTCTGTCACCAGCAGACCTACTGAAAAGAATAGCTAAAAAGTTTCTCTGAACAGAAAGAAATGACAGAAGGAGGAAACTTAGAATATTAGGAAAGAACAATAATGGAAAAAGTAAAAATTATGCATGAATGACTTTCCTTTTCACCTGGAATTTTCTAAATTATGCTTAATGGTTGTAGCAAAAATTATAGCAGTGACTCATATTCTACATGTAATAGAGGAATAAGACAAGTATAATTTGGGGAGAGTATAGGGACAAAAGGGGAGGTAAGGTTCACTTCACTCATACTGGTAAAATGACCCCACCAGCCAACTGTTGTAAGTGAAGTATGTATATTGCAATACCTAGAGCAGTCACTAAAAAAGTTATTCAAAGATTTATACTCCAAAACATTTTAGATAAATCAAAATGGAATTCCAAATGAATCAGCTCTTGTGACCATTTTATTTTACTTGCAACCTGTAAGGAAGAGACTAAAGATCCTGTCCTAACTTAGCAACAGAATTCACTTTATATACAGATTAGGTCAGTGATAGTTAAATCAATGAAGTTACAGTGAGCAGGTTGTCATATTGAACAACTTTAAACTATGATAAACTCTTTACAACTTCAAGTGAAATAGTTTCTGTAACATTTTAACACATGCTGTTTCCTACAAGCATTTGATTCATCTTTGCCATCTCAAGATTAAGGATTACACTTCACAGAAAATAAACTTTTGAAAAGCAGCATATTAGAGAAAAGCTCCCTACCAATAACTAGTAAGCAACTCAACTTTCAAATGAAATTCAGAATATGCATAGCTCTAACAAAACCCTTATCAAAATCTAGTTAGTATTCTTGCTCCCTACTGCTAATATAATAATTGACAAATACTCTTTAATAGTTCCTACAGGATTATAATGAAGCAAACAGACCAATACTTTCTATTTTCTAACATAATTTTGTCAATAGTATTTTTTCCAAATTTCTCATTAAAATTACCATTATGCCATTAGTTTTAATTTTAATCAATAAGGAAAGAAAGTATTTGGGGATAATCTTATCTTGCCATTGCTCCATAGGATTTTCATAACTCAACAGGAACTACCACTTCCACATTTCTTACTACATGCTAAGTAAGCACTCTAAACATACTTGCACTACAGATTAGGAATGGGTGTGCTACCCTCATTGCATATGGGGGAACTGAGGTTCAGAGAGGCTAGGCAGTATGTCCTGGGTATCACAGGTAAGAGGCAGAGCTGGGTTCAAACACAGTCTAATTCTAAATACAATGCTACCACATTCTATTCATCTTGCACTTCAGTTTCTTACCTGTAAAATATGAGTAATAGTTGTCTGAGGGCATATCAAAATGCCCTCCCAGATCTTCTCAGTCAATGAGAAAAGCCTCCCCACCCTCAGGCCCCTAGAGTCTTCGAGAGAGCACTCAGCCCCTTCAGGGAGTGTTAGATGTGCATCTAATGTTTTTCTCACCTACTAAACTATACTCAAAGTCAGACTCCACTTCTGATTCATCCTAGTAGTCTTCACATAACAGGAGATTAGTTGGTGAATGAAGTAGATGTGAATTATTTAAATTGTACCAGTACCAAATTTTATATAGAAAACAAATATTCCATGAAGGAAAAAGGAGGATATAAGAGTAGGTCATAGATCAAGATATAGCCTCACTTGGGAAATTAAGTATACATGAATCTGAGAAACACACAAATTACTGGTAATTATTTTATATAATTCTTTTCCAAAATTGAATTTTTTAGAGTATCTTTACGAAATTCCCTATTTGAATGCATTTACATACATTAATCTTTAAATATATATAAACTGAATGAGTAGTCTTTAAATACTAGAGAAGATATCCATGTACTTAGATATCTTGTCTGCCATTAAACAAAACACATTTGTAATTTTCTTTTAAGCATCCTGAACATAACTCCTGAGGACAGGAATTTTGATCATCTTGCTCACTGACAGTATCCCCTTTCTCTATAACAATGCCTAGTAGTCTAATCTGTACTGTACATGTTCAAATATTGACTGAATAGGAGGATACAGTACCGGATTCAAATCTATAATTAGAATTTTCCAATGCTAGCTTAGGCTCTCTGGTTTGTGGGAATTGGACACCCATTGCTCTGACTATTTCTCTTCATATGTATTCCATTCCAGTAAGCATATATAAATGACTAATGGTTAAAGACTATAGCCTGAGATTTATAAGGCTTTTACAAATATGCAAATTCTAAATGGTTTAGGTTAATAAATATTGTTTCATTGTTAATTTCCTAGCTTTGATGACTGTACTGTGGCTCTGTAGTTAACAGTAGGATAAAGGATATACAGGAACTCTTTGTACTAATTTAAAAATATAAATCTAAAATTATTTCAAAATGAAGTTAAAAACTAAATTAAAAAAATTTAAATTAGAATACTTACTGCACCAAGTGATGGTCCGTATCTTCCTGTAGCAACTTTACACACATAACTGACAAAATTGGAAATAACGCCTGAGGAATAAGTTACATTTCAGTAAATTTAGTAAAGTAAAAAATGGTTTCCATTTCTAAGCTCTATACCACAGAGACTAACAGGGTTGGGTTTCTACTGGGTCATTCATTACAAGCTGCAGGACAGAATACTTATCTTGCCTATCACTTCAGATATTCTGTAGGGAAAGAGAAGTCTCACCCATTATGCAACTTGCTGAACGACATAGGGTCATTCACTTTATCTCTTGGTTATCATTTTCCTCACCTAACACACACACACATACACACACACACGCGCGCGCGCGCGCGCGACTAGTTCCCAAACTCACCAACTATCTGGGAATCCTCTGGGGTGCTCTCCAAACACTAAATCAGAACCTTTGGGATGGAATCAGGGAGTCTATTTTATCTAGCTTGCCAAACGATTCTGCTGCAGATCTAAATTAGATCTTTTACCAATTCCTTTGGCTCTTACACTCAAAATGAGTGTGGCTCACTTTAAAAAATAACTTTCTATAAAGCAGGAATGGCACCTGAAATGGACTCTTTGTACATACCACACTAGTAGTGCTTAGGGAAAGAACTACATACTTACTTTACAGGCAAAGATATTGCTCAGCTTTTAGTTTTGAGGAACTAAATACATGTGAGTATTTAATTAACACTAAGTATCCACCCTGGGCTACGTGGTAGATGCTTCTATTTAATCCTTTTTATAACCTCTTGTTGAGAGAGTAAGTAGCATTATCCTGAGGGGTATAGTCTTTTCTGGAACACCGCATAGCAAGTAGCAAAAACAGGATCTAAACCTAAGTCTTCTATGTCCAAGCTCAGTGCTTTTTTTTTTTACTACAGCCTAACTGCCAGATACAATCTTTTTAAATAAAGGGATTTTGGGGATGAATTTTTATACTTCACAGTTTAAAAAAAAACACATTTTACAACAGATAAATAAAATTTAACTGGCCAATTGCCAATTTAGCAGCACCCAGCATCCTAGATTCCTGCACTACCATTTCCTGGTTGAAATAAAGACCATGACTGGAGTGGTTCTATGCTAACATATATGCTTGTAACAAAGATAGAATAAACTTATTCTTGATAATCTTATTGGATAGCACTGACCTAAAGCTTTCTGGAAATTGAACACACTGTCAGAAATGAGCTTAAGATTATTTAACAAAGATCAGGATGACAGAGATAGCCCAAAGGCCTGGGAACAACGTATCTATAAAATGGTGGGCCTGAGCTTAAGAAACCATGGCCTAGTGAGAAAAACATGACATGCTTAAATTCTACACTAAACATTAACTCCTATGTATCCTAATTTAAAACTAAAATACCTAAATAATTCATGCAAGAAGAAAACAACAAAACGGGAAGCAGGAAACACAATCTGTGGATCCTCCTTCACATTAATGTGAGAAACAAATGTGTACAGAGCACTTACTGTATGTGGAGTATGGCTATAATCATCTCCTTTGTCCCTTCTTTAGGTATATGAGAGTGCTTGTACTCTGAAAGGGCCGAAGATTAAAGCTTATTACCTGCAGATAAGTACACTGCCATGAACTGCTCCTGACCCAGAATGTTCACTATGCTGGAGGAGAAGCTCCACAAAACATACATATTTGCTGCCATGTGAAACAAGGAGAAATGACTGAATGTTGACAGCAACATTGGCGAACAAAGGACCTCTACAAGAGAAAGAAAAGCAGTCTGGTAGTCATGGAACAACAGCCAGCAAAAATGATCTATTTTAGACGTTTTTCATCATTATTACAAAACAAATCAAACATGGGAAACAAAAACAGGGCCAGTTGAGAGCTTAAGTAAGATGGTTTAAAATAGCTTTTTACTCCTTTGAAAGTCCTTTCTTAAGTCTCTTTTCTACTCAGTAAACAACCAATAAAAATCAGTTCAGTGAAAGTAACTTGTCCTCAAGGCCAAAGTTAGTTAGAAAGAAGGATTAGTGACTCTGTAGCATCTTACTATGCTGACGGACAGTGACTGCAATGGGGTGTGTGGGAGGGGTTCTTGATAATAACCACAACGTTGCTAATGTGAAACCTTCATAAGATTGTGTATCAATGATACCTTAATAAAAAAAAGGCCAAGCAGGTGAAAAGATGGTCAACACCATTAATCATTAGCAAGATGAAAATTTTAAAAAAAAGAAAAAGAAAAAAGGATTATTTCAATTACAGATATCAAGTTGGACATATCAGTCTCCTGAGAGAATAACCTTGTAGTGATTAAAGATCTTTTAAGTCATATAAAACATTTAAATATCTACTATATAAAAGACACATTTTAGGTACCTGGGACACAGCAGTATGAGAGATGAGGTCCCTATCCTCAAGGCGCTTACAGCTTATAACTGATTTCATCGATTATATCAATTATTTTGTTTATAAGTGTTGACAAGTAACTCATCCTTTCTATGTAGTACTCCAATTAACATAAAGCATATTTCATATTACCTTTACCTCAGAATAAGTATCACACAAGTCAGACTTACTTGAGGCTGGATTGGATGTGAAATATTTGATCATTGTCCGCTGTAGAGAAGGTACTCTCCACAAACAGAATACAAAAACATTTGCAGCTATGATACCTATAAAATAAATATTTTTAATTTAGGGAAGTTAAAAATAAGAACAAAGAAAATCTGATTAAAAGTCCACCTGAATAGGATTTTCTACCAAAATTATAAGAGTATTATATACTTGGTGGGGGGAAGTGAGCTAAGCAAAGTAAGTGAAATCAATGTTTTAATTATCAAAAGAATCATGGCTTGGTAAAGTCAGAGAATTCCTGGAAAAGCACAAATGCTCTAGGAGCTAACTTCCTTTACTCAGATCCATATTTTTCTTCTTAAAAATAGTGTACTCTTCTCAATAATCAATAATCAGATAAATAATTATTGATTATAAATGGCCCAGCCAAACAAAGGAGTAATGTATAGAATTAGGTTCTTTGGCCAAGAGTAGAAAAGCTATGTAACATCACTTCTTTTTCCACAGGAAATGGCATGGTTCATAACCCTCTGGTTACTTTATGGAAACATCTATGGATCATCTGTGTAGATGAAGAGCAACATGCCTGAGAAAAATACTTGTT
Source organism: Manis javanica (assembly GCF_040802235.1). Lineage (NCBI taxonomy): Eukaryota > Metazoa > Chordata > Mammalia > Pholidota > Manidae > Manis > Manis javanica. Next base: position 122,833,390 of record NC_133158.1, on the reverse strand, counting down.
AGATAAGAATTCATGAATAATCTGGAAGAATTCTGCAACTGCCTTTGAAAATATTTACATGAAGGAGTTGGGTGACTGTTTCACTTTTCTGCAAGAACTGATATTGCTAGAATTACTGTGACTAGGTTTAATGATAGCATTATTCAGTCACATTTTAAGGAAGAAATTATTCTTCAAAACTACGAACTTCAAAAACTACATTAATTTTATATACCACAACTCCTTGTACATATAGTAAACACTCATCTACTTGAATTAATTAAAGGAATTTAAACATTTATTCACTCCTCTAGTCTCTTTAGGCAACAGGCAACTAGCCCTTTCAACTTCTTCACAACAATAAAGCCTAATGACAGCAACATTCTGGTAAGAGGGTTTATTTTAGAAGACACTGCCTGTACAGTCCCTGCCAGCTGCTACATCTTGAAGGTTCAGCTATCCCCTGGTATTCCTAGTCTCCAGTTTTTGCTCTTTCACTTGAGAGGGAGGAAAGGAAACTACCATTTTTCATGGATTTGAAGCATTTTCCCATTTTAGTATCTGAAATCTGGATGTACCATACAAGTCACAGATGACCTGGCAGCATTTTTTTGTTCTCCACAGCACATTAAATGGTGTTTTACTGCACTTAACTGAACTGATCCCATCAATTATATCAGGTATTTTCATTAATGGGGACTGTGACAGCTGTTACACTGTTACACCATCTTTGGTAAATAACTACTAGAACTCTTTCAAAGATGGTGAGAGTATTTATGAAAGGATAGGAAGAAGGGGTCATAAGCCAGGCAAGTAAGAGTACTTGCCCAAGGAGAAGCCTGGAACCCTGGACAGGGAAGGTGGGCAGAGAGGAGCAGTGCCTCCTCAGGTGGAGGACCAGAACACGGAGTGTTTCTCCTAGGGAAATGAGCAGTGATCAGTGCTGCCTGGGGCTGTTTAGTTTCTTTTGGGAGAGCTAAATATCTTACTCTCCAGAGAACTCTCTTAGGGCTAGGTGGTTATACACAGTGACTGACATCTCAGGGCAAAGAAGACCTGGGAATAGTTTGGTCTCGGGTTTCCATGGTTGTAAACAAAATCAGTCAGGGCCTTGCAGTTTGCGCCAATTGTGGTTCAATATAAAAAGAGCAATATGGTACCCCTGATTCTGCCTGTGAGGCTCAAAAATGGCAGCAACTACTCTGCCTATGCGGCCCCTTCCACCGGCTGCCTCCTGAAGCTGGTGACACAGAGACCGCACTCCCAGAAAGTAAGGCATCACAGCGCTGCAGAGGAGCGGACAGCACCTCTGGCTGAGGAGATTACTAGTGAGGAAAAGACCTGAAAAAGGGGAAAATCCAAAGATATCAAGGTTAACAGTAACCAAAGAGTTAATATTGCCTAGTTTCAACCGAAATGCAGAGAGCTTTCTAATAAATGATGACAGACTACTGATGCTGGAACACAGTGCAGTCAAACCCTTTACTTCATAGACTAGCAGCCTGTGACTAGTCATCTCAGTAAACTGAACATACATACCCAAATTATGATCATCAAAAAGCACACTAACAAATTAAAAAGAAATGAGAAAAGTAAAATGCAGCTATTTCCTGCCTTACATATCCCATTTTTTTTATTATTCGTTTGATTTTTATACTTGATTTATATGTGAATCCCACATTTCTCCCTTATTATTATTATTATTTTTTAATAAAATGCTGAAGTGGTAGGCAGATGCAAGATAAAGGTAGAAAGCATAATTTAGTGCTGTAAGAGGGCAAATTAAATGATCAGGTCTGTGCCTTTAGACTAAGTATTAATCCAAGCTAGACAAGGGCAACAAAACATCCACGGATGCAGAAGATTTCTCTCAAAACAGGGGGGGTGAGGTTCTAAGCCTCACCTCTGTTGATCCCCAATTTCTCACCTGATGGCCCCCCTGTGACTGTGCCTGTCTTAGGTTGTTCCTCCCTTGAGGAATCTTACCCGTCTCTGGCTAACCAGTCATCTTCTGGGGCCATACAGGGAAAATTACATATCCCATTTTGAAGGCCAGTTTTTGATGAGAAAACTTAAGTTCTAAGAGTTACAAGTTTTCAGAAAGCCAAATTCAGTGGCCAAGCCAGAATTCCTAATCTAGGGCTCCTTCCACTAGACAGAGACAAGGGTAGCCAAGAGAATTTCCTTTGACCTTGGTGTGGTACAGGACTTCAAATACCAGACATAGGGCTTCTTCTCTGGGAAGCACCATAAGCAGTTACAGAAGCAGGCAAGAGAAAATGTGTGGTAAGCCTAGCCTACTGAGGCCATACTGCACATGTCTAAAGGTATGGGTGAAGGAGTCCAGCAGAATGGATTCTGTCCCACTTATACTATAACTGGGGCAAAAGGCCTAACCTCTCAGCCTCCGTTTCCTCTTCTGTAAAATGGGGGTAATAAACCTTACCTTAAAGAGTCAAGAGATGATTAAATGAAAAAACATAATTAAATGTAGCAGCCATACAAGGGCAACTCAGTAAATGAAAAATATGGTAGAAAGGAAATGGCCTTTTTAGGTCTGTATCCTAGGCATGCCACTAAGTAGCTTTGTGGCCTAGAGCATTTCATTCCCTTCAGTTTTCTTTGTGAAATGAGGATAATACTTCTTCACACCTCATGAAGGCTGCAGTGAGGCTTAAATAAGGTAGCACATGCACTGCACCTAGTACGCAGATGCTCAAAGGGTAGTGGTTCCCTAAGATGAAGATTTCCCTCTCACAGATACTCTCATACAATGGACTGGAAGCTCTAGATTATGCATTTTTAACTCACTTTGGGTTGATTTTCAGGTGGATTTTCAGATTATTCTTTGAGAAAGAGTAGAAATCATAAATATAACCCAATGTTATGTTAACTAGAAAAAAAAAAGTTCCCTCCTCCCCCATTCTCCTGTCAGTAGCACTTAAAGTCTCTGCTTATATCCCCATTTAGGAGGAGTGTTACTTGATGCCTCCTGACCCAGTAAGTTCCTGGACAAGCTTGGCCCTACTGATTCGCTACTGCCGCCTCAATAACTACTTTTACCAAAGTGATGCACTGGATACATCGGCAAGAATAATGAAGGACCTCCAAAAGTTCCTTCCTTCCTAAAAGGATGAAAAAACTGGCAGAAATTGTCAGAAGAATCAACCTTTTCAGAACTCTGGAAACCAGCTAAAGGCTTGCAGCAACCCAGCACTTATTTAAGAAACATGATTCAATCTCAGTAAGAACATCAAGCTTTGAGGCAATTTAACTTGCTCTGGTCCCATTCCCCACTTCCCAGCTATAAATTAGCCCTGAACACAATCTGCATTCCCAGTGCAAACCTGGCAACTGCCAGAGAGGTATGTAGCAGAATGGAGCCGGAACTCTTTCAAAGTCTCAATCCCAAAGACTTGTTATCAACCCAACCTATCTGATAAACTCCCAAGTTTACCGGAAGACCCCACTTGACAGGCTGTCTGTATTTGACCTGACTGGGAGCTCAAGTGCACAACTCCTTTTTCCAGTGGGTATTTGTCAAACACAATCACAGGCAGTGTTTTAAGTTCACAGGTCCCTGAGGTGGTAGATAATAATTTGGGATAAATGAGAAACTAATGAGATGTCCATAGGGGCTTACAAAATATCCAAAAAATATTCAACATACTCCTGATCTAGAAGGCCACAGCGTAACAAGACAAAATAGACTTTATGACAGTATTTGTTACTGGAGACAAAGAAGAACATTTTATAGTAATAAAAGGGTCAAAAAGATAGAACATCTTTTTGATATCCACCAAGAAAACATATTAAAAACATACATGCTCCTAACAATAAATCTCAAAATATATGAAGCCAAAACTGACAGAACTGAAGGGAGAAATAAACAGCTTAATAGTAATAGTTGGAGACTTCCATACCTCATGTGCAATGATAGATAGAATTAATAAGATGATCAGAAAGGAAACAGAAGACTTGAACAACACATAAACCAACTAGGCCTAACACACATCTACAGAACACTCCACTCAACAAGAGAATATGCATTCTTCTCAAGTGCACATGGAACATAATCATGATTGACCACATGTTCAGCCACAAATCTCAATAATTTTAAAACACTGGAATTATACAAAGTATGTTCTCTGCCCACAGTGGAATGAAATTACAAATCAATAATACATTTGGAAAATTTACATGTGGAAATTAATATATTCCTAAATAACCAATGGGTCAAAGAAATCACAAGGGGAATTAGGAAGTATTTTGAGATGAATGAAAAACTGTAACATACCTGCTATGGATTAAATTGTGTCTCCCTAAGAGTCACACCTTGAAGCACTGGCCCCTAATATGATTTGGAAGTGGGGCCTTCAGGAGATAATTAGATTTAGATGAGGTCGTGAGGGTGAGCTGATCATGATGGAATTAGTATCCTTATATAAGAAGATAACAGAGCTTATCTTTCTGTTATCTCTCTCTCTCTCTCTGCCGTGTAAAGACACAGCAACAAGATGGCAATCTACAAGCCAAGAAAAGAGCTCTCACCAGAAAACTGGCACCCTGATCCTGGACTTCCAGCCTCCAGAATTGTGAGAACATAAACTTCTATTGTTTAAGCCACACAGTCTACAGTATTTTGTTATGGCTGTCCAAACTGACCAAGATATTTCTAAAACTTATAGGTAGAGAAAAAGCAGTGCTGTGAGTGCCTACATTATTAAAGAATAAAGATCTCAAATCAATAACCTTCTAGGTTAAGAAACAAGAAAAAGAAGAGCCACTAAATCCAAAGCAAGCAAAAGGAAGGAAATAAAGATAGAATTTGGACAATGAAGTAGAGAATATAAAAAAAAATAGAGAAAAATCACTGGAACCAAAAGTTGGTTCTTTGAAATGATCAACAAAACTGTCAGTCTAGCTAAAGGTTTGTCAAAGAAAAAAAAAAGAAAAACTCAAGTTGCTAAAATCAGGAATGAAGGTGGAATATTACTACTGAGTGCAGATCCAAGCTGACAGGGAATGCCAGGTGATCCTGGCTTTGAGAGTGGGCAAAGGAATCTGCCCTAGGCCAAGAAGTTCAGTAAACTTTCCCTCTTTCCCTCTGCACTCTCCTGTTCTCAGCCACCTGCAAGGCAGCTGCCATTCATTTACTACTCTTGCTCTAATGAAATCCTTCCTTACCTACACACTTCTGACTGGCTTGACAATTCTTTCTCTCTCAGAGTCAAGAATCCTCCCCTGTTCAGGCTGAGGTTTCACCTAGTGTGTAATGAGAGACCTCCCCAGATGAGGCTGCCCCAGAAAAACCTCATCACTGGACCCCACCTTAAAATAAATTACAGGCATCCCTTATGATTTGAACTGTTCTTATCCAAACCTAGGAACCAAAGAGATACGGATAAATTTGAGATATCCATTGCTATCTTAAGCTCAGGAACCAAATTCATTTGGAATAAATATTTCATTGTCTGAATTTGCTGTATCTAAAATCTTGCCGTCCAAATTCATGAGTCCATTAGATTCAAGCAGCAAGGAGTCCTTATGTGAAATGTTTGTTGTAATAGTGAGAGATCTTTAACCTACAGCAGTGTCTACGCTGCCACTGGCTAGCTGTGAATACTACAAAGCAGCACACTGGTCTCACAGAACTTGGAGTCTCTAAGTCAGTGGCCTCCTAAGGAACTGTCAAGTCCTTTCAAAATCAAACAGGAAAAAAAGTTAACACTAAAGAACACCGACCTACAATCGAAGGAAAGAGAGTGACAGAGTCAATCTGTCACCCCATAAATCTATCCTCAATTAAAACCAGCAGATGAGCCAACCTTATTCAGGATTAGCTTAAGAGAAGCAATCGGGAGGACTAAGAAAGTAAGTTGGATAAATTGGTGCCTCTGAAAAGAGAGAAGCACAAATTTACTAACCATGAGAACCCTAGTATATAAGTGATTATTAGGCATCACTAATAAATGTGAAGCTAGAGTCACTGCTACCAGATTATTTCCTGCACAAGAAGTCTGAGGTAACAGTGAACAGATCGAAAAGCATTTCCTCAGCTTTTAAAAGTCACTCAGAAAACCTGACAATAAGAATTTAAAATTATTAGCATAACCATTCACATTTAGGTAGTTTGAAGCACTTAATTGCTAGTTAGATCATGTCTCTCAACTACTCTTTCATGCCAAATAATTGATACGGCTTAAAAAGGGGGGGAAATGGCCTAAGAGAAAGAATTCTGATTTTTCATTATCACTAGATAACAACTTCTTCAAATAAACTATTTATTGGCATGAGAAAGGTTTGAATTCTTTAAATGTTAAATGTCATAAAATGTTTACCATCTTCTAAGAACACTAATTATCAACTAACTGTGAGATACTTCAAAAATATCAAAGGAAATCAAAACTCTACCCTAAGGGAACATTGTTACTTTCAGTAAAGTTTTGGTTACTTTCAGAAAATAAACAAACCAAAATACCCCCATGAATCCCAAGAGAAACAGGTATCTTTGAAGTTGTATTTATTAAGACCTCATTGACTAATCAGTTCTACAGTATGGTAATATGTATGCCTTTGCAAAGTCTCAATCCTTTGATTCAAGATCCCATTCAACATTTAGTCACTCAATAGATTTTAATGGGGTGTCTTTACTAAGTGCAAGGTATGTGCTACGTGCTCTAAAAAATATGAAAGATCTCATCATTGTCCTCAAGGTGCTACATGTACAATTATATAAGGCAGGTTATATAATAACTGATTAAAAATTGTGTAATGACTTAAGAAAAAAGAAAGCACTTCTGTAGGAAGCAATGTCTGAACCATAAGCTTGAAAACGGATCAGATTCCAACAAGGAGACAGAAAAATTAAACCTTCCAGAAGGAACAGCATGAATGAAAATAAGGACCTTTCTTTACTCAGATAGGTATAGAAAATTAAAAGTACCATTAAACCATATTTAAGAAAAAGCAACTTTGCTATTTGTCTAGAAGATTTTTTTTCCTATCTGTACAACAGGAACTTTAAAATCTATTTCCCCAAATTTTCAAATAAATAAGTCCATAAATATTGCACAAGTATTACCTTGAAGTACCAGATTTGTCTTTCCATAAAAATTTACAAAGAACAAAATAAAATCATGATGATATACATGCTTACATTTACAGAGGATTTTATAAACAGCATGATAGAGAAAACTGGCTTTAGAATGAGACAGACCTGGGTTTTAAAACTCAACTCTATTACTTACTAGCAATGTGACCTTCAAAAAGTTACTTCTCTGAAAGTCAGTTTCCTTATCAGTAAAAAGGGAGATAACTACCTTGTAAGCAACCCTGTGAGGTAGGAAGAGAATGTATATAAAGCATTCTGCATAAAGACGGCACTTAATCAATGTCCCCTATAGTTTCTTTAATAGGTGAAGCACTAATTACTCAAAACCTATTTCATAAGCTAGGATGGTACAACAAAGATAGATTATATGATCAATTTCATACTAGATCAAAATTAGAAAATAACTGACCCAGAGCATCATGTATGCCTTTATATCACACTACTTTTTATCTATTACATTAGCCTGAAGGTACAGACTGTCTTCTAAACCACTGATGAGCATGGTACAAAAGCCACTGACTGTGACATACTGTACCTTTCCATTTGATTTCTCTTCCCTTGAATGGCTAAAACGTGTAAGCTAACACAAACCTGTCACAGTCCGCTGGCCATCACTTAGGTTATTCCACCACTTGTTAATCTAAAACAGAAGAAAAACTGCATATCACCATATGATAAATACTTTCAGGACAGGAAAATGGTAAGTCAGAAAGAAAATGCTTTGTGCCTAAAAGAGGGATTCCTCATCTGTTAAAAAAAAATCACCGGTGAACAGCAGACATAAAACGTGGCAGAGTGGACAACACAGGTGCTTTTTGGTCAGACAACCTATATTGCTCTGTGACCTCAAAATACTTCTCAACTTCAGTGTCCTGATAAATAAAACAGAGATGGTAACAGAACCTCACAGTACTGCTGCGAGGAGTATCAGTGACATAAAGCACCTAGCACACTATCTACTATCAGACATAGACAGGTATCCAGTTAAGGATTATTCACCAAGGTCCAAGATGGCTTTAAAATTCTAATTAAGAATATTTTCTACTAAAATTGTCCATTTTTTCTGGTATAATAACAGTACTGAGGTTTAGAAAGAAACAGAGAATCCTAATCTTTCAGGGACACCCGCTGAAAGTTTTATGGATGAAATATGCCATGATTTTGCTTTACAGTTATCAGCTGTGGGGAGGGAAGGGAACGAGAGGGGACTGGAGGAAACAAAGTCAGCTATGTGTCAATAATCATTGAAGCTGGATAATAGGGATTCATTTTACTATTATCTTTACATTTTTATCTGTTTAAAATTTTCTATGATTAGAGTTTAATTAAAAAATATATTCTAGCTATGAAGTTCAATCAGACTTTGCAAACTAATACAGAAAATAATCCAAGGTTAAAAAAAAAAGCTACAGATCGGTACTGTATTGATCCACATACAATGATTCTATTTTTGTAATTATAATAAACTGTATAAGCTCTCAGGCCCTACAACAAATGCAGTATGGCAAGGGTTCCTAGGACCTTGGCTCCCCATGTTATGCTGATGTACTGTTTCAAGTTTTTTTTTAATGGGCATGGGTTTTATAACCTACCATTTGCTTAACTATTTTGAACAAATCCATTTTAGGATGAAGATTATGTATACTGCTTATGTCATTTTTCACCATTCTAAAGAACCATTTGGGTATCAAAACTTTACAGCGCAGACATGTGCTAGAAATCTGTAGCTTCCAAAGGAATCCAGGATTATAGAATAGATCAGTTTTACTATCTTTCAAATATATTGGCCTGAATAAAAATCACTGCCAGTTATTGTAGTTTTCACCTGCAAATATGACATCCATTGTTCTTTTGACATAAAGCCTCTCTAAAACAGAGAGAGTTCATGCTGCTTCTATGTATCTACGGGGAAACAAGGAGGAATGAATCCTTCTTTTTACTTAGAGAAATCTTGAACTTTCATTACGAAAAGGAAAATCCAAGGCTGCCCTCTCAGGCTCTCACTGGCCAAAATTATGTTCCCAGGAAGGAGAAAACTGAAGCAGTCAAGGACCCTCTCTCCATAGTAGAAGGGCAATGTGTCATTAAAAAAAAAGCAAAGGTGCTTGAAAACCAAATGTACCTGGATCACGTGTTAGCTTACGGCCTCAGTGCTCAATGAAGTACTATTACATGAAATAAATGTTTATCTAAAAGGCAGTATTTTAAAAAAATAAGTTAAGCCTTTTTTTTAAAAAAAGGGGGCCATCAACTTCCATGATATAATAAAAAGCTCTAAAAGCTCTTATTTTATACCTTATTCTTGCATCTTCATCCCCTGAGAAGTTAGAAACACTCAATAGTGGGTATTTAACAGAGGTATGTAAACATCATGTCACTGAGAAGCTTTTAAAATCCACATAGTACCTCTATCCCTAAGGCATAAATACTTTGAAAAACTCCCTGTGATTCTAAAATGTACACTGAAATAATCCAGCAAGGTGATACAAGTAAAATAGCAGCTCTTAAACTTTAGTAGGGCTGGGAGAGGTCTCAAAACATTAGTATCTTACAACTATCCGTGGTGATTCTTCATACATGTGGGTAGACGGGCAAATTTCTTGGAACACTGTCAGATATGACAATGCCAGACATACAGAGTATTAATACAGCTGACCCTTGGACAATGCGGAGGTTAGGGGCACCAACGCCCACAGTTAAAAATTCACAAATAACTTCTGACTCCCCCAAGACTTAATTACTAATAGACTACTGCTAACTAGAAGCCTTACCAATAACATAAACAGTCAAGTAACACATATTTTGTATGTTGTATTATATACTGTATTTCTACAATAAGTGTTTTTTTCAAATTGTCAATCTCCAAAAATTTACCAACATATTAATTTTAAAAAATCTGCATATTAAGTGGGCCCACACAGTTCAAACCCATGTTGTTCAAGGGTTAACTATTCTGACTGCAATGAAACGACTCTAAAGTAAAATATTAAGTGAATCAACTTCATGTCTACTGATCTTATGTTGCCAATCACTAAAAACACTTCATAAACAATCAGACTTTCAAAAATTGTGACCAACTAGAACAAAGAAAGCCATGTTTATCTTTACCTCCTTTCTGAAGTCTCCTTCCTTTTGTGGTCTTATGCTATCCAACCAATCAGCTTTTATACCATCAAAATAACTCTGGACCCTGGATTTCAATGATTCATACTGCCAAATAGCAGCTGACCCAAACGCACAGCCTGTAAACTACATAAGGTTAATATATTACAAAATAAATTTAAAAGAGAAACAGATTTATACATAGTTCCAAGGATAGTATTTCACTTTACTACTTTATATAAACCAACAGAAGGAACATCTGGCACAATGAAAACTATCAGGTGAAAAGTACATTTAATTATTTACCATTAACTAGAAAATTTCAAAGTATGACTTGAATGTTATGCCAAGTAACAGGCCCATAAGTTTCTTCTCAGGGCTTACAAAAGTGAATCAGACTCTAACAGCAATTACTGAATTCATGGTCTCCTGTAATAATTCATCCCAGATACCCAGATCCTTGTGATCCTCCTCCATTTGTCTTTACTTTAAAGGTAGTCCAAATAGGACAAACAGTACTTCCACTGCACCTGTAAGAAGGCAGATAACTCCTAGTGATGTGAGCTCTTACCCCAACAGTAAAAAAAAAAGGCTTTACAAGAGTCCTCATGGGATAGGGAGAAGGATAAAAGACTGTCTCTTCTACAGGAGGAATCAAAGCACTTCTCTTATATGCTTCTCTGCTTGTTCCTGCATCTGATCTTCGAGGTTCAACCTTCCTGGGTGCTTTTCTGAATCCACATTTTTGCTGAATAAGAAAATTAAACCTGTAAAGGGAAAATAACAGATTATAAAAGGAGGGGAACCTTGCAAACATTAACCGCTATGGGCCTCCCCACAGAGCCTGGATCATCACCATCGCTGTAGACCAAAAGAAGCCAAAACTCCTATTCCTAGGTAGGATTCGAAGTCAAAACACTTGAATTGTGCCCTTCTGTAAAAGAAGACAACCTACAACTTTAGAGGGGAACTTGTTTGGGGCATTGCTATGTAACCATTAACAAAATGATTTGTATCAACCTTCCACACACAGTTTATAGTCCTGTAAGAAACTGAAGAACTCCAAGTTGCAGGTTTGAATTAGCACAGACTTTGTTTTGTTTGAGGTTTGGTCAATTTTCAGAACATTTAAACATATTATCCTTCAAGTCACTGGAAATTAAGCAACTATTTCCTTATATAAGCATTGACCATTATAAATTGATGGATTCCCCCCTCCCATTTATTTCACTACCAGTTCTGGGGACACCTATCAAATGTTTTGTAAAAGGTTTTATCGATTCAGTTCTTACAGCCTGGCTTCAAAGCAGTTGACACTACTGATTGACACCTGCCAGTAGCTCCTGTAAGACTCACTCCTGCTCTTTAATTCACTTTCCTGACGGCTCTCCTTCTCTCTGATCCCTTGATGAGATATGCTCAAGGGCTCCAATATTCCTTTACACACTCTCCATTCAAACTCAAACCATATAAATTCATGAAGTACTTATTTTCCATGTGGTAAAACTGTAACTTCCCCAGAGACAACTTAGAGGCTCTCTCCTGTTTGTTCTCATTGTACTCTAAACATACTATCCTTCTAGACTCAAATCTCCTTGAAAGTAGAAATCAAGACAGGCTTTCTCATCTTTGTAAAAGCCCCTGAAAGAATAAATTTATTTCTGTGGTCTGGATGACTCCTAAGCAAGTAAATGACTCAAATATATTTTTTTAGTCCTAACCTCAATTTTGTCTTGTATTTCCAACTATGTATCGAATATTTTCACTTGGATATGCTCCCCATTATTTTAAAACCAATATAAAAACTGAAAAAAAGTAGATTACTACTGCTATATTCACTGGATCTCTATGAAGCCCAGCTCCTAAAGAAAAGATCAGTAACAATAAGGTCAATAATAAATCCTTTGTCTTTTGTCTTGTTGTTACAGGGAAGGGTCTGTCTCATCCCTCCTCTGGTACACAAGGACAAGGAAAATGAACCAAACAAGAAGGCCAGAAGACAGTTTTATTTAGCAAGGAAAAAAGTACACTCTCAAAGAGCTGGTGGCCTGAGAAGTAAGGACCAGCCCTGCTTTTCTGAATATTTGCTGGTTTTATAGGAAAGTGAGAGGTAGATTAGCAGGTTCAGATCATATAATTGCTCTGGCTTTGCACATGCTCATACTCATAATGCAGATGGAAAAACCTACAGGGGGTTGGAGGGGGGACAGTAAATTCTAATGATCATGTGAATGGACCAAGGTTGTTCTTGCATGTCTCAGTGTTCTATGTGCACGCCTCAGCCTTAGAGATTTAATGCTAATTTAATCTAAGGAAAATGAAACAGGCTAAGGTCATTCTGGGACATGTTTCAGTGTCCCTTGAGCAGGCATCAGCCTTGGGGATTTCCTGGCTCTTATTTTCCATTTTAGACAGAGTGGGTATAAACCCACTCAGAAAGGTTACAGGGTTCCACCTGTCCCTTCCTTTCTGCCTCTTCTATCTTACTAATTGCCTACTAAAACAGAGGCAGGGGGATAGACATGAACAGAGAGGAAGAAGTGCTAGACTGAGTCAAGGAGGAGGCGTCAGGAAGTGCAAGGAGGGGAAGAAATGGATCTGTGGAGGTTAAGACTACAACCAATAGGAAGAATGTGCCATAGGGTGGGATGGATGGTTTTTTGCTTCAATTACCTCAATGCACTAACATTGTCTTGAGGTTGGCAGGTGGCCTACAGCCAATCTAACCCATTCTGTAACCATCCTCACATAGGAGACTTATTGTAGGTGGCACTGCCATAGTGGCTTTAAAATGGTCAACCCATACCCACCAAGGAAGCGACAAAACCAACTAAGGATCCAAGAGAAAAAGAGTGCCTTCAAGTAGCACAGAATTCCTCCTTACCTAGACCATTAGTGAGTATGATATCAAGGGTCCCTTCATGGTTGCCAAAATGTTGTCAGGCAATCCAATTAGATCTCCCTGCATAGTAGGTGAGACTTTAACCCAAGGGAAGGTTCTTGACTCTGATTGAGAAAGAATTCACAAGCAGGTTGAGCTGGTACAAGCAAAGAGTAGTTTAATAAAGCAAAGTACACACTCAAGGAGGGAGGGTGGGCACGCTCAAGAGGTAAGCAGCACCATGGGGTTTGGGTTGGGTGGTCTTACAGCTGGAGTTTAAGCAGGGGTGAAATATTCATTGGGTTACATGGGGTTTTCGAGGAATAGGGAGGGGATTTCTGGGATATAGGGTGACATCTGTTTTCTGTCCTTGGTTGGTCTTCCTCAGAACTGTCATGGTGCCAAGGGGTGTGATTTTGTAGTATGTCAATGAGCATGAAAGGTACTGTGAGGTGAAGTCAGGGTCAACTTCTCCATGTTGGAACTAATCAGTTATGGCAGATCTGGTACCTATACCTCACTCCCCACATCCTGCAAGAACAGTTTACACAGAGTGTTTAGAATATGAACAACATCTAACTGAATGTAAACATTGGCAAAGCCCCCAACCCCCTCCCTGCTCTTGTCTGGCTATCTACCTACAATAACACACTGTCACCTCTCTCAAACTTATTCTTCTAACAAAATGCTATATAAACCCAAGTTCTAACACCCCTTTGGGTTCCTCATCATGGAATACTACCATGTATGCAAAGTACACATTTATAAACTTGTTTTTCTATTAACTTGTCTTATGTCAGTCTAACTTCCAGGTCCCCAGCAATGTACCTAAGATTGACCGAGGGAAAACAGGTTTTCCTCCCAATACACATTAGAACTGCCCGGTGAGCTCTTACACATAGTATACCAATTAAATTAGAATCTCCAATCTCCAGGTATGGGACTAAGGCATCCATCCATCCATCCATCCTATCTATCTATCATCTATCTATCTATCTATCTATCTATCTATCTATCTATCTATCTATCTATCTATCTATCATCTATCTATCTATCTATCTATCTATCTATCTATCTGTCTATCTATCTATCTATCTATCTATCTATTTTACCTCCTCATTCTTTATGCTATTTCTAGGATACAGAAATATCTGGTCCTATAGAACTGGAATTTTTCTTTAATACTTTTTCTTTTTTATTAAGGTATCATTGATATACATTCTTATGAAGGTTTCACATGAAAAACATTGTGGTTACTACATTCACCCATATTATCAAGTCCCCCCATGCGCCACTGAAGTCACTGTCCATCAGGGTAGTAAGATTTAGGTATCTATATTTTATTTAAGAGCTCCCCAGATTATCTTCATGTGCAGCCAGGTTGAGATCTACCACAGGTTTGGGAAAAACTCCAGAGTACATACATACATACCAATTTATCAAAATCAGATTCTAATTTAGTAGGTCTGGGGTGGGGTAAATCTAAGATTCTGCATTTCTAAACAAGCTCCTAAATTAGGGATTGACAAACTAAAGCCTGCAGGGCAGATTTGGCTTTCCAGCTAAAAATGGTTTTTGCATTCTTCAAGCTTTTTTTTTAAAAAAAGATGGGTACCTAAGATGTAAAAATAAATGGCTTACCTGAAATAAATTCAGAAGACAGAGTGAAGCAACACAATAAAATGGATGGAGGTGGGTGGAGATTAGCTGAGAGGAGAGGGTCACTAGAGGTATATACCAACTCAGAAAACAGGCCTGCCTTTTTTAGCTCTGCTGCTTTGGTCCTTCTGCCAATAACTAGTGATTTGTGAAAGCAATCTAGCATGCTCAAGGTGGGAAGAGCTCATGAACACTTGAGTCACTACTAGCTGCATAACTGATGGTTTAGTTTCTTAATAAGATACCATAATTTTAACTAAAAAAAGTCATAACTATGTATATGTTGGCTTAATGATGAGTGAAACACTGAGATAACACAGTTTTCTGAATTGTTTTTAAGAATGTGAGGGTAAAGACAATATAACTGAGCTAAGAATGTCATCCTGTTACAGTAGGCTGACAACCAGACATGAGCAGGGAGGGGGTTAGGGGTCTCTGACAGTGTTTACATTGTTAATGCTCATTCATATTCTATGTATAATGCTTGTATCATATTCAATTCTTGTTTACATACTCTGTGCAAAGTGTATGGATGCAGGGAGTCACTGTATAAATACCAGACCTGCCAAAACTGACTGGGAGGAGAGCCTGACCCAGACTTCATCTCAAAATACATTAAACACTCATTAACACAGTAAAAAATCATGCCTCCCTGCACCCTGACAGTGCTGAGGCAGACCACCTAAGGAAAAAAAGAGGGTGTTAACATTATTTTCCAGCAATCCCTTCCCTAGTCCTAGAAAACCCCATCTACCCCATGAACATTCCACCCCTGCTTAAATTCCATCTATAAGACACTGTGGATAAAATGAGAGTTCCTGTGGCCAGGATTCTCACCTAGCCCTGGTTAACTAGCTCACTGCACACCTGTGGGCAATACATAGCTGTTGACTCTATATAAAGAGCTCCGCCCAGTTCTCTGGGCACTGCACGGTGGCAGGGCTGCAAGGCTGCAGGAGAGCAGAGCAGAGCAGAGGCCCAGAGGAGGGCTGTGCAGGACGACTGTGCAGACAGAGGGGCCCAGAGGCAGAGACTGACTTGCTGCCTGCAGACTCGCTCTGAGTGAACGGGATTCTAGTGACTGACCTGCCACCTGGAAATAAAGTCCAAGAACGTTTTTGCTGTCATTTTCTTTGGTCACATTGAATCCATAGAGAACTTGCCTGGGGCTGAAACCCACTGGCAAGACAATTGGTGAAAGTCGGCATGGTTCATTGTTGACCAAGGAAAAAGACAGGCTGCCCTTATGGGAGGGGTGCTTCAGCGGGCTGCCTGTGAATGGGAAGACAGTGGATCGTCCCCCAATGGGTATGTGGTCTGAGGTGGCTTGCCTCCTAGAGAACTGGGCCCCACCCCAGGACTGAAGGCAAGGGGAGGTGACACCTGAGGCAGTAGGGGTGGCCCTTGGTATAGTAAGCAGGTCCTTTGAGACCTGAGTGCCTATGAGGCAGCAGGGACTGTGGGTTGGCTGCTTCTCAGTCTTAAAAAAGTCTACAGAGGAGACCCAAGAAATGGCGGCATGAGAACGCGAGCTGCAAACCTCTGTGGATTCCCTGAGGAAGGAGGTGGCAATAATGTGAGAGGAGGCAGCATGAGAGCGCCAGCAGCAAGGTGCCATTGGAGACGAGAGGGCAGTGCTGCCAGGTGTTCCGAAGGAGGAAGAGGCCATCAAGGAAAAGGACGAGCCCCTGAGGGAAGCACAGGAGGAGGCGGCAGGAGAACGTCAGCTACGAAGCATTGAGCTGAAGGTAAGAGACATTCTGAAAACTGAGCTGGCATTGTTGCAAGGCGCTGTAACAGCGGAGGCACTCAGGGGAGTGGAGAGAAAGGTGCCATCAGCCCCAGAAACGGAAAGGCTGGGGAAGGATGAAGGAGAGGTGCTGTAGGCACTGGCCCCTCCCGTATTGAAAGAACGCCCAGTGGTTGTGAAGAAAATAAAGACCCAGCAGCTGAAAGTTCCCCAAGGAGAGGAGCAGCCCCCTCCCCAGGTCGTGGAGCACTCTATGGTCCGCCTGTATACTCAGGCTGAGCAGGTGGCCGTGGGACTTAGGGGTGGATGGAATTGTTCTGTCGGGATCAGAGATGGGAAAGCTGTCTTCCCTGACAGTGCAGCCCGCCTTGAGGCAGCGATTACAAATTGCGAGGTGACACGTACAGTAGCTGAAGCAACAAGAAACTGGAAAGAAATAAGACCTGTTACTCACAGGACGAATTTGAGGGGCCTCGTAAGGGTTACGAGGACCCAGATGTGGGTTGATTTGATACAGGCAGGAGTAGATGGAAGGAAATTAGACAGGAAGCCAAATAGGATCTACTGGAGCTGTGGCAACAGCTGAAACCAGAGCAGCAGTTCCAGCCATTAAGACCAAAGAGGCAGAGGTCAGAGACAGAGCCATGAGTTCGGCCTGTGGATCTGCAAGACTTTTTGCTGGAGAGGCTGGAGAACAATGTTCAAGCTTCCTTGCACAGGGATCATTGCAGAGGACTACGGGCAGGTAGATTGAGAGGAGAGAATCCTGGAGGGGTGGAGTATGGATAAAATGAGAGTTCCTGTGGCCAGGATTCTCACCTGGCCCTGGCTGACTAGCTCACTGCACACCTGCGGGCAATGCATGGCTGTTGACTCTATATAAAGAGCTCTGCCCAGTGCTCTGGGTATGACACGGTGGCAGGGCTGCATGGCTGCAGGAGAGCAGAGCAGAGGCTGGAGTGGTGGCAGTGCCAAGGACAGAGGTCCAGAGGACGGCTGTGCAGGACAACTGTGCAGAGAGGCCCAGAGGACGGCTGTGAGGACAGAGGGGCCCAGAGGCAAAAGACCGGCTTGCTGCATGCAGACTCGCTCTGAGTGAATGGGATTTTAGTGACTGACCTGCCACCTGGAAATAAAGTTGGGTATAACCCTTTCACCCCAAGAACGTTTTGCTGTCATTTTCTTAGGTCACATGGAATCCATAGCGAACTTGCCGGGGGGGGGGGGGGGGGGGGGGGAACCCATTGGCAAGACAACTCAACCAGAACCCACCCCCCAATACCGCTCACTTTTTAAGCATACCCACCCTCTTTCTTGAGCATGTACTTTTACTTTTATCTGCTCAACCTGTTTGTAAATTCCTTCTCAAAGTCAAAAACGCTTTTCTGGGTTGAGGTCTCACATAGTGGGCAGGGAGATCTCCCTGGATTGGACTTCCCATCAGCAATCCCACTCTAAAAAATTTAAACTGTTTAAGTGCTACAATCAACTATTTTCTTCTCTTAGCTTCATACAACTGAAAATTTATGCAGGCTTCTTTCAAGCCCAAACCATTTCTCAGAAGTACTGTCAGAAGTCTGATAAAGTTTCTAAAGAGCATGAGATTTTCTCCCTTTTCTGTAAAAGGCCAGATAGTAAATATTTTAGTCTTTGTGAAGAACAACCTAAATCTCTATCACCCTTTAAAAGCACAGAAACCATTCTTGGCTGGTGGACTGCTGTAGGTTGCAAGAACTCTTTATTAACACCTATAGTGCTTATAGAAACTACAAATGCTCAGCTACTCTTCAGGCCTATTACATCAGAATCAGGACTGGGCCCAGAACTCTGCTTTTAACCATATTCCTGACTTCATTCTTCACACCAATTTAGAACCAAAGAAGTCAAACCAGAAATAAAGTTAGAGATAAGGTAACTCGAGCTTCCTAGTAACTTTACAGTGCTTATTTCCAGAGGCAAGTAGCATATGCTCTATTCTACCATCAAGTTCATTTTTTCCATGTGACCACAAAAATCTAATTTTCAAACTTTGCATATAAATAACAAACTTGAAAAAAATTAGATGTTAATCTTCAATGTAACGTGTTTCTTCATTTATGTTTTCAACTGGTCTCCAGTTTTTACTGGAGGTGTTTCATTAATCAAGTTATTTTTCTTTTGCTTCCCCTGAAGCAATAGCCTTATTTAATACACCTGTTGCTTCCTAATAGCCACATTCATTTTTCCCCCTCAAATCAAGCAATTTCAACTGGGACTTGGAATAAACAATGGAATCAGGACTACTGAAATCTATCACCACCTCCACCTGACTTCCCTCATTCTCCGCCTCCTCTGAAATTTAAGATTAGTGCCTGAAGCTCCACGTTAGTGTATCATGACGTTAAGATACAACGTATCTAAGTTTTGTTTTGTTTTTTTACAAATCCCTGATCTGATTCCCTTGGAGTCCTTGTTAGAGCCACAGGTTCTTCTACTCTTTCCCTCCCCACCCCTTTTTGAGTTGATAGGAGAACACATTAGCGATCAAAATACACATCCGAATCTTGGGCAGTTGAGGGATTTCTCTCTTCTCTCAACTTAGTATTGAATTATTCTAATGCAAAAGCAGCAAATACTGATAGAACTTACTCTTCATACAGTTTCTATTCGGGAAGCCTCGAGTAGTTTTCTTTTCAAATCACCTGGAAACTAAAAATTTCAGTCTCAAATCTTCAACGCAAAAGCCTCTCTTACGACGCTGAATGCAGCGAAATGATGCACTCCTCTGACTCCGCCTTCCCTTAGATCTCGAAATGCTAACGATAACATGTTGAGGAACATAGGCTTTATAAAGACTGATAGAGAATAAAATCTCAACTCTGCCATGCTACCAGCTGTGTGTGTAACTGCTTCACTGAAAAAATGGGTCCAATAGCTTCCTCGCGGGATTACAGGCGTGGCACGAGACTAGCCCTCAGAGATCAGTTGCCTGTCGGTCCCGTCCCTCCGGATGAGAAAAGGGACAGCGGGGGCTCCCGGAGCTCCGGCCCGGAGCCGGCCATTGTGCACTCCGGCCCCGGGCAGGTTGCGCAACGAGAAGCGAGGCAGCTGTACAGAGGCGAGAGAGGAAATAGTAAGGGAGAGAGGAAAAGACGGGTGAGGAGAGGGGGTAAGACGGGTGAGGAGAGGGGGTGAGTCGGGGCCAGCACAAGAGGCTCGCACGGCTTCCTGAGGATGCTCGGCTAGAGTCCAGGGGCCGAGGCGAAAATCCTGGAACTGCGGCCATTACCTGCGTCCGAGTAGCCGCGGCGAGGCCAGGGCCGCAGTGAGCTCCTCGCAGCTGCGGCCGCCCGCCGGCGGGGCCCACGCCTGACCACAGCCCCAGCCTCTCTGTGCCCAGCCTCGCCACGCCATCTTCCCAACCTCTGCCCCACCATGGCCCGACCTTACCAACCCCTGCCGCGAAACTGCTTCCGGGGCGGAGAAAGAACCATAGAGGGCCGAGGAGCAGCCTTGAGCGCCCCCGCGCGGCCGAACCTGGGCCGAGCGGCCGTTTTTCTGGGCCGTTAAGCCTGGACCTGTCATGGGCGTGGGGTAGCTGCTCTCCTTCCACCTCAGCTGCAGAGAGGAAAAAGAGGGAAAACTAGTATTTACTGAGTAATACCGTGTGCCAGGCACTTTACCTAAGTTATTGCATTTGATCCTCTCAAAGCACTTGAGGTTGATATCATCACTGTTTTGCAGTAGCTCAGGGGCACAGAAAGGTGAGTGGAGCATCACTTTTCTTAAATTACCAGTCGTCTTTCGACATCTCACCTTTTCATGTTATGGCACACTTAGGAGGATGTGCCTCAGATCCTTAAAAAAGGTCCAAGCCTGAAATGAAAATCTGGATTCTAGATAAAATTCAAATGTAATGATTCAGCCCTTGCCTAGTACCTGTTAGTCAGCGTTAGGGCCTGCCACTCCATCCCTCCCTCTTGCTCTACCTGTAGCGCTTGGGAATTATTTGCAGTTTCTTAAAGACACCTACTTCTCCCTGGTTCCTACTTATCCCAAGTTCATATACTCACTTCCTGAAACACTTGTCCCTTCTCTCCCTTCTCAGCCTCCCTAACCAACTTGTCGTTAAGACCAACCAGAATTGTCATCTCTTCTGGGAAGCCCCAGAGAAGGACAGTTTGCCTTGACCCTTTTAGGGTCCCTGGCCAGGTATGAAAATCAAATTGACAAAGACAGATTAACAAGAGAAGGCATACAAATTTTACTGAATTTTTACATGTACATGGGCGTTTTCACAGGAGAATGAAGATCTGAGACACCAGAGCAGGAGGATTTTAAACCTTTTAGATAAAAAATACTAATTGTGAAGAATTGCTGTGACAATAGGACTTGGGCTAGGGGTAGTCCAGCTAGGGCTCGGTAGTCCTTAACTTCCTGGTTAAGGAAGGTAAGGGTTTGTTTAATAAGGTTTGTTTGCCGATACTTCTGATACCTGGTCTCTGGTCTCTGGGCTGATAAGACTCTGTCTCCAGGAAAGAAGATATTTATTCCCTGCCTTTAGGCAGAAAAGTGGGACCATATTCTCCAAGAGAGACTCCATCTCCAAATGTCATCACATTGCAGGTTAGGGCTTTAATATATAAATTTTAGTGGGACACAATTCGATCCATAACACATCTGAGGAAAGAGATTGTGTTGCCCTGTAGAACAAAGGCATGTTTACTGCCCATTATTAAAAGATTCTGGTTCCCTAATGTTTTCCAGGGTATGACTTGTTGGAAAAACTAACATTCACATTGGTTTGTCATAGATGTTAAGTCTGGGATTTGATTTTACTGTTTGCAAGCTAAAAAGTTTGGATGCTGGCATAAAACAGGAGACTGCTGGGCCAGACACAGAACATTTTAATGTCCATGGCACAAAAAGCAGCATGAGCATCTTGTTTGTACGGCTTCCCCTTGTTCTCCAAGTTCCATGGTGGCAATGCCATGGGTCAGATGGATGTTGAACATGAAGTGGATTTGCTTCTCCACTGAAGAAAGTGAGGTTGGGGCATCTACAATTTTAACAGTAAGTCATAAACAAGCAAACAACCTTGAAAAAGGAAGATGTTTTCCTCCAGAGCAAAGGGGCAGATTTGCATACAATCTTGCATTATAGTCTACTTGGACTGCCATAAGAAAATATGGTAGACCAGGTGGCTAAAACAACAGAAATGTATTTCTCACATTTCTGGAGGCTGGAAGTCTGAGATCAAGATACCAGGAAGGTAAAGCTCTGAGGAGAGCTCTCTTCCTGGTTGCAGACAGCTGACTACTTGCTATGTCCTCACATGACAGAGACAGCAAGCTGTCTGGTGCGTCTTCTTATAAGAGCACTAATCCCATCAAAAAGGCCTACCCTCATGATGTCATCTACACCTAATTATCTCCCAAAAACTCCATCTCCAAATGTCATCACATTGCAGGTTAGGGCTTCAACATATAAATTTTAGTGGGACACAATTCAGTCCATAACACATTGAAGGAAAGAGATTGTGTTGCCCTGTAGAGCAAAGGCATGCTTACTACTCATTATTAAAAGATTCTGGTTCCCTAAGCTCAACATTCCTCTTTAACAATGAAATCCACTGAGTGTGCAGGGGTCATTTAGCTATCTTCATGGGAAATGGAACTCAGGAAACCAGCAAAAAATTGCTGATACTTCAGCTAATGCTATTGCTGTGAATAATAAATTGCCCTTCATCTCTGACCCGAGATTCTTGTGTTTTTCTACCAGCATCCATAAAACTGTGTCAGGCTAACTTGTTAACTTTAAGGTAGGGTAAAATATCAGAACCTTCACAGTTACTAGGGATCTGTGAGTTTGCAATTTCAGAGGCAGGCTTCTGAAGGTGCTGACAGGAATCTGGGGTGTGGCTGTAGGGCTGATGGCTGAAGAGGAACAAGCTAAAAGTCACTAAAGATGAGAAAGCCCAGAAACTGAGAGTCCTGGATGTTGAGTGGGTTGCTCACCTTAACTTAGGGCCACCAGGATGTTGGCAGGCCTTGGAATGATCCTGAGTCTTCAGTGAAAGAGAGGCAGTGATCAGAAGATACATAGTGCTGAGGAAGTGCTAGAGATAAAGGCCAGAGTGTCAACTGAGAAACATATGCTCGAGATGTTCTGTGGACAAGTGATCTGGAAGAATCACTGGTGTATGAGGAGGATGTGGTCCACCTCCAGAGCCCCAAGCGTCTGAGTTGGAATGTGCTGGGTGTCCTCCTTCCAGATTACTCTGCTGTGCTCTTCCAGGCCCCTCAAAACTGACCTTTGTGGACCACATCAATGGACTCCCTCATCCTCTGGCTTCCCACTGGGCTCAGCCAACTGCAGGCATCAACAGGAGAATGGAGCATGGGAGGAGAAGGGCCATTATCCCACCTACTCCCTTTGTCCTTGATCCACATGGGTTGGTGTCTGTTCTGTTATCAGGATCTCATCATTGCTCAGTTTGAGTGAAGGTGCTGTTTCCGACCAGAACCTGAACTGACACAGGAAGAGTAGTCAGCCTCCATCCAAAGTGTGCAGGAGAAGCAGGGTCCTTAGGGGATAGCCAGGGGTCAATCCACTGAGATAGTGAGTGGGAAGGATCCATGGGGGTATGCTGACAATGATCCAGGCTTAGGGGTAATTACTATTATTATTTGCCATTTATTGTGCACTTAGTATCTACCGGGTACTATGCTGGGTATTTTGCATACATTATCATATTTAATTTAATCTTAATTTCAACCAATGGGTTAGCATCATTATTCCTACTTGGCAGATGCAGAGACTGAGGCTCACTGATATTCTGATACTTTGACTCTCATTCTTATAAACACAGATAATATTACCAAACATGTCACTTTGATGATTAAATGACTTTGTATGTGTCAAGTACCCAGTTATACATGGTTGGCATTCAACATATAGTAGCTACCATTATATCATTATGAGGTAATAATTAGAAACTGAGGTAGAAACCCAACCATAGGAGAAAGACTCCTCTCATCATCATTATTTTTACTTTAGAGCCATAAACAAAGGTGAAAGTACTTATGAGTGTGTATGGGAGAGAGAGATTCCCCACCGGCATGTACTGCACATTTGTCATATGCCAGGTTCTGCGCTGAATGTTGTCACAATAATCCAGAGGAGAGTTCCTGTTATCATCCTGTTTGACAGATGAGGAAACTGAAGCACCCAGAGTTGGGTTTTTGATGGCAATATTGGGATTTCAACCAAGGTCAGGGCCCACATGAGAGAAAGCTTCCTGAAGGAGATGGGCTTTGAATGGAGTAACATGCAGGAAGCTAGGAAGGATCAAAGACAGAAGGCTGGATGGTACTAAGGGTGGGTGTTAAAGAGTGCTGCAAGCTCCAGATAGGGGCTCTGATGTGTGTTTTTCAACACCACCAAGCAATTAATTCTGAATCTACCTACTTGGAGATAGCGTCCGATTCCAGGCTAAGGACTAAGTTCCGCAAGACTGCTCCCCACTTCAGATGTCAATCACAGGTTCCGATTGTCACCTGTGCTTCTGAACAACTGGCTATAGATTGGGGGTCCCCATGATCCCCTACTTGGGTTCTATTAACTTGCTAGAGCAGCTCACAGAACTCAGAGAAACATTTACTTATACTGGGTCCCAGGCATCTCCCAGGCAAGAGAACCCTGGGCTTTCTGCTGCTTTCTGGGACTCCCCAGGCCTTGGGTGTGGTTCCACACAGGAAAGGAGCCATCTGAGAAAGCTTCAAGATTTCAAAAAGTCTAGAGAAACTTGTGCTTGCCTGAAAGAAGACCAGAGGCCAATTAATATGTCTCCTTATTTCTGGCTAGAATTCTCCCAGCTCAGTATAGCAGTGATGATCAGTGTCCTACTAACTAGAAACATTGGCTCAGTCACCTGTATAGCTTTTAATAATTCAAAGAAAGGTTAAGACATGGCTTTCTTAGAAATGAGACTTACTGAGATATGATTATATGCTTTTATGCATTATATACAGTTCTGTGGCTTTTGACAAACACAGACAGTCCTGTCAAGATACAGAACACGTCTATTGCCCCAGAAAGTTCCCTCATGTCCCTTCATAGTCTTCCTATAACCCTACTCTCAGATCCCAGTGACCAATTATCTGTTTTATATTCCTATAGTTTAACCTTCTCAAGAATATCATAGAAACTGAATCAAATAGCATGTTTTGGTGTGATGAAATATTTTAATTTCTTTGGGATAAATGCCTAGGAGTGGGATGACTGAATTGTATGGTTTAATGTTTAATTGTACAAGAAATAGCCCAACTGTTCTCTAATGTGTACCATTTGGTGTACCATTTTACATTCCCACCAGCAGAGTTTGAGAGTTCCAGTTGTTCTGCATCCTTTCCAGTACCTGGGCTGGTCAGGGTTTTGTTATTAGCAATTCTAACAGGTGTGTAGTGGTATCTCATTTTTATTTTAATTTGCATTTCCTTAATACAAGTCATTCTTTTTCTTTTTATTAAAGTATTATTGATATACAATCATATGATAGTTTCACATACACAAACCAGTGGTTCAACATTCATCCATATTATCAAGATCTCACCCCCACCTCACTGCAGTCACTGTCTATCAATGTAGTAGGATGTTATAGAGTCATTAATTGTATTCTCCATGCTGTACTACCTTTGCAGTGACCTAGGAGTCACTTAGTTAGGCTTTGGCAGGGAAGGATGTTATGGTGATTGTGAATTATAGTGCCCCTTAATCCCTTTCTCCCTCTCCACCCACCCTCTCCAACCCTTCTTTGGTAAACACTAGTCCCTTCTCAGTGTCTGTGAGTCTACTGCTTTTAGTGGTTTGTTTTTGTTTTTTTATTTTATTTGGGTATCATTAATCTACAATTACATGAAGAACATTATGTTTACTAGGCTCCCCCCTTCACCAAGTCCCCCCCACATACCCCTTCACAGTCATGGTCCATCAGCATAATAAGATGCTGTAAAATCACTACTTGTCTTCTCTGTGTTGTAGAGCCCACCCCGTACCCCCCACCACATTATACATGCTAATTGTAATGCCCCCTTTCTTTTTCCCTGCCCTTATCCCTCCCTTCCCACCCATCTTCCCCAGTCCCTTTCCCTTTGGTAACTGTTAGTCCATTCGTGGGTTCTGTGATTCTGCTGCTGTTTTGTTCCTTCAGTTTTTCTTTGTTCTTATACTCCACATATGAGTGAAATCATTTGGTATTTCTTTCTCCACCTGGTTTATTTCACTGAGCATAATACTCTCTAACTCCATCCATGTTGTTGCAAATGGCAGGATTCCTTTTCTTTTTATTGCTGAATAATATTCCATTGTGTATATGTACCACTCTTCTTTATCCATTCGGCTATTGGACACTTAGGTTGCTTCCATATCTGGTCTATTGTAAATAGTGCTGCAATAAACACAGGGGTGCATATGTCTTTTTGAATCAGAGATCTTGTTTTCTTTGGGAAAATTCCTAGGAGGGGAATTCCTGGGTCAAATGGTATTTCTATTTTTAGTTTTTTTGAGGAACCTCCATATTGCTTTCCACAATTGTTGAACTAGTTTACATTCCCACCAGCAGTGTAGGAGGGTTCCCCTTTCTCCACATCCTTGCCAAGATTTGTTCTTTCTTGTCTTTTGGATGGTGGCCATCCTAACTGGTGTGAAGTGATATCTCACTGTGGTTTTAATTCACATTTCCCTGACGATTAGCAATGTGGAGCATCTTTTCATGTGCTTGTTGGCCATTCGAATTTCTTCTTTGTGGAAGTGTCTGTTCAGGTCCTCTGTCCATTTTTTACTTGTTTTTTGGGTGCTGAGGTGTATGAGTTCTTTATATATTTTGGATGTTAACCCCTTATCAGATAAATAGTTGACAAATGTATTCTCCCATACTGTAGGCTGCCTTTTTGTTCTGCTGATGGTGTTTGCTGTATAGAAGCTTTTTAGTTTGGTGTAGTCCCAACATATTTAAAAAAAACATTCTTTTTTAATAAACAAAACTTATCTGGAGACACAATGTTCAAAACTTGGGATCTTTTGGGGGAAATAAAGCGAGTGCTCAGTGGAGAATTTGTGGGAACAGTCGTATTGGCTACTGGCTTTGTCAGTACAGAGACTGGAGATCTTTACTGGCCGAGTCTGCAGGGACTTACATTTCTTGCTTCTGGTCAGGAGGGGGCAGGAGAGGGCAGAAAATAAACTGCTCAGTTTTGGATTTAATCAGGCTCCAACATCAAAATAGTATATGCATTATTACATTCATAGTTTTCCTTGAATGCCTTTCCCTCTGAACCTACTTAGCTTTGTAAGGCTTGTAAGGCTTGACTTTTGAGGCTTGACTCCCCAAGTTAATCTTGTGAAATGATGCAGTGCCAAACCTTGACTAACCTTGTAACATCCTTCCCTGCCAAAGCCTAACTAACCTAACCTGAGAATTGAGCTGTTGAAGGTGAGCTACCTTTGCAGAATCCTTACCACATCTACTCTCTTGTGTCATTCCACAGGGCTGGTATTAGGGGAAGCAGCTGTCCTGAGTAAACTTCTGTTCTTCTACAACTTTGCAGGAGCTGAGAGAGGCTGAGGAGGCTGATTTTGCACAAGACAGGTCTCCAGACCCAGCTGGCTATAGGCCCCCCTCCCTAGGACCTGGGCTGGGGCAGCTCAGATAGGCAGATCTTCTGCACAGATCTTCTGGGGCTGGGGCTACAGCATGCCCCCAGAGATGTACTCCAGTCTGAACCCAGGCTCCCCACTGACAGCTGGAGCCAAAAGGTCCTGAGAAGGTAGTAAGCATCCAGAAGAGCTCATTCCAAGCCAGTTAGTACCCTGGCACACCTGATGCTCTAGAAGCAAAGAGGAAGGTAAGAGGGTGGCAGCTGTCCCTGTATCTTTCACATCACACCCATGAACCAGTGCTGTATCCAGTATCTGAAGAGAATGACAGGAAGGCCTCATTGACCAGGAAATTTCCATCCTTGTCCAGGAGGCATGGGGTTGGACTGTCGGGGAGTCTCCCAACACTCAGCGTGGTAGAGAGTGGAGCTCCGATCGGGTAAAGTGATGGTGCCCTGAAGAAGGAGCTGGTGTGGCTCCTAGCCCAGTGCCCAGCCCTGACACTGGGATGAACTGAACTCTGAGAACACCCAATATGCTGGTGAGAGTGGCCCTGGGGCAGCACCCTCCAGGAGATTCAGCAGGTAGGGTCTCTCCGGGTTCCTTCTGTCCAGGCTCACTTCAGTGAAGCTGTTGAACATTACACTTCTCTGGCTAAGGGCTACCCACCTTTATCCTGAAGACATCCAACCCAGGTCTAGAGACACAGCTGCTGCCTCCTATGAAAAAGGCTATGACTGAGGGGACCAGATTCTGCACAGGGCAACAATCACAGGGGTAGTGTTGTGAGTGTGTGTGTGTGTGTGTGTGTGTGTGTGTGTGTGTGTGTGTGTGACAGAGAAAGAGGGAAGACAGATGGAATAGCAGACAAAGAAAAGAAAGACTGAGTGATGAGGCAGAGAGAAAGCGAGGAGACAGAAAGCTTCACTCATGAGGACTGGGAGAGGAGAAGTGAACCCAACCCAGGCCCTCACTCGATCTCAAAGGAGAAGTGAATCTGATCAGACAGCAGAAGGGAGCCAAAGACACCTACAGGGTAACTCTGCTCCTTACCCTGTGGGCCCTGGGCTGAGAAGAAGGCTAAAGTGGAACCAGGAAGGCATTGGTTATGGACCCAGGACCTGGGACACTCAGCTCCAGGCATTCTGAGAAAGCACACTTAACCAACACCAGAGAGTTAAATCAGCCACCTCTATGGGGACCAGAGGACTGACCCCAAGATTCTTAGTTTTGACAAAGGTATATTGAAATTAAAAGCAAAAACAAAAAACTCAGCAGAATTTGAAGCCTCCACCCCCAAAAAGAAGCCAATAAAGAATGCAAAAATTCAGCCAAGGTAAATAATTTCAGAAGGCACTCTTCTTTATTTTAATGTAGTTACCCCAGGCTTAGGGAAGGGGCAGGACCCTAGCTATGCTGGCCAACAGGCACTCAGACCTGGTCAGTCCACGGCTTAGGAGAGGCCTTGGGAGGCATGTGTTCTTGCTGCCACTGGAATTCCTAATTATAGTCTTGGGAATTTACCCGTTTTTCCTACCTGGGTTGAAGTAACCTCTGCATGCAACCATTGTTAATAATCACTTTCAGATGCAGAAGCTCCAGGCAAAGGGTTCTTTTCATTGCAGAATTATTTATATCTTGTTCTGGGTGATGTTCTGGATTTCTTGCAAGATAACTGACTGATCTTAATTCATGGAACAGGTTTGGAGCATAGCTTACCCAGTACACAAAAAGGGCAACCCTTCCCCGCCCCCAAATGATAGCCATCTGCCTGCTGTGTATCCCCTGGGGACTCTAAGCCAGCTTCTTCCCAGCAAATAGCAGTTGGAGTTCACGATAAAATGGCACATCTGAGAAGAGACAGGTGTGACGTGCCTCCCCTGTATCAGGAACCATCGTTGTTGTTGCTGTCACTCAGTTGAGGGAATGATTAAGAACAGGTTAGGAACATCTGAAACATTTAATGATCTACTGTCAAGCTTTGATTCCACATTCAGGAAACATCTCTCACCCAAGTTGCAGAAGCTTAATATTGATTCTAGGCTTTAATAGTCCCTTAGAGCTCTTATCACAGAACAACTCCTAGAATCAATTGGCAGGAATGAGTTCTTAATAAGGAAATTTCTAATCCCAAATGGCACAAAATAGCTTAACTCTGGGTCCTTCCTTTTTAACTTAACCTAACTTGGCACAGCTTTTCAACAGCTAGGGCCCAGGGCCTCCTGCTATGCCAACAGTAAGATGAGCTGATGACTGGGGCCCTGGTCCTGTCCTCACACTCTGGGAGACATTCGTCAAACCTATGAGCTTGCTGGCCAATTAACTGCCAGGGGCAGTTCAGTGCGCCATTCTGCAGGCCAGTGGACAATGTAAAACATCTCCAGCTAACATGTCAGTTCATTTACTTAACCAGAGAGGCATTTTTTTTTGGTATCATTAATCTACAATTACATGAGGAACATTATGTTTACTAGACTCTCCCCATCACCAAGTCCCCCATACATACCCCATTACCGTCACTGTCCATCAGCGTAGTAAGATGCTATAGAGTCACTACTTGTCTTCTCTGGGTTGTACAGCCCTCCCTGTGCCTCCCCCTACATTATATCTGCTTATAGTAATGCCCCCTTTTCCCCCTTATCCCTCCCTTCCCACCCATCCTCCCCAGTCCCTTTCCCTTTGGTAACTGTTAGTCCATTCATGGGTTCTGTGATTCTGCTGCTGTTTTGTTCCTTCAGTTTTTTTCTTTGTTCTTATACTCCACAGATGAGTGAAATCATTTGATACTTGTCTTTCTCCACCTGGCTTATTTCACTGAGCATAATACCCTCTAGCTCCATCCATGTTGTTGCAAATGGTAGGATTTGTTTTCTTCTTATGGCTGAATAATATTCCATTGTGTATATGTACCACATCTTCTTTATCCATTCATCTACTGATGGACACTTAGGTTGCTTCCATTTCTTGGCTATTGTAAATAGTGCTGTGGTAAACATAGGGGTGCATCTGTCTTTTTCAAACTGGGCTCCTGAATTCCTAGGGTAAATTCCTAGGAGTGGAATTCCTGAGTCAAACGGTATTTCTATTTTTAGTTTTTTGAGTAATCTCCATACTGCTTTCCACAATGGTTGAACTAGTTTACATTCCTACCAGCAGTGTAGGAGGGTTCCCCTTTCTCTACATCCTCGCCAACATTTGTTGTTGTTTGTCTTTTGGATGGTGGCAATCCTTACTGGTATGAGGTGATAGCTCATTGTGGTTTTAATTTGCATTTCTCTGATGATTTGCGATGTTGAGCATCTTTTCAAGTGTCTGTGCCATCTGAATTTCTTCTTTGGAGAAGTGTCTGTTCAGATCCTCTGCCCATTTTTTAATTGGCTTATTTGCTTTTTGTTTGTTGAGGTGCACGAGCTCTTTATATAATTTGGATGTCAACCCCTTATCGGATATGTTATTTATGAATATATACTCCCATACTGTAGGATGTCTTTTTGTTCTATTGATGGTGTCCTTTGCTGTACAAAAGCTTTTCAGCTTGATACAGTCCCACTTGTTCATTTTTGCTTTTGTTTCCCTTGCCCAGGGAGATATGTTCATGAACAAGTTGCTCATGTTTATGTCCAAGAGATGTTTGCCTATGTTTTTTTCTAAGAGTTTTATGGTCAGAGAGACATTTTTGCAGATATATTGAATGGCAAGGAGTGTGGTATGACAGAAAGAGCAAAAACTTTGGAATCAGAGGGACCTGAATTTGAAACTCAGTTATGCCACTTACAAACTGTGTTTGAGAAAGTTTCTTTAGCTCTCTAAGCAGAAGTTTCCCTATCTGTAAAAGAAAGAATAACAGTAACAAAACATCTGAAAGGTAGAGTTGTTGAAAAATAATGTAAAATAAAAAATAAAAGGGTTGTTATGAAGAAGAAATGTGGGGAGGCAGGAAGCTCAAGTCTGGTCAAATTAGTAATAAATTAATAATAGCATCCTGACAGGAGCCTTGGAGTCAAAACTGCCCTGAATCACAGCTGAAGAACTGAATAGAGATTCTCATGAAGGAGAAGACTGGGCATTGGTACCTTCTCTCACCATCACTTTCACGACAACCACACTGTACTGCTGCTGAGGCTTCCGCCCAGGGCAGGCTGGAACATCAGTGTTAAGCTTTCCTTTTGAAGAAAGTCTTGGGGTTCTGGCCATAGAGGCACCGAGCACCAGGACACAAAGATGAGTGACTGTTTCATCTGCATTAAAAACACATACTTGCCACCTGCAGGGAATCTGTGCTATTATGCCTCCCAGGGAGTCACAATTCCAGGCAAGCACATCTTGTGAAATCCCCTCCCCTTGAGGATGGTCTGGATCTAGTGACTTGCTTCTAACAACTAGAATATGGCAAAAGTGACAGGACATAATGGCTAAGATGAGGTTACAAAAAGGCTGTAACTTCTGTCTCAGGCACTCTCCCACTTGCTTTCTCTGATGGAGGTCAGCTGCTATGTGACCTGCCCTTTGTGAGCTACCTTATTAGAGTCCCAAATATCAAGGAACTGAGACTGGCCTCCAGCCAAACAGCCTGTGAGCAACTGAACCCTGAATTTGGCTGTGTGAATGAGCATAAAGTGGAATCTCCCTGGTGGGGCCTGCAAATAAGACTGCAGCCCCAGCCAACACCTTGATCAAGCTCATGAGACCTCAAATCAGAGGCAGCCAGCTGAGCGGCACCAGATCCCTGATCCAGAGAAATATGAGGTGATTCATGCTTTTACAGTTGCCAAGTTTGGGAGTAATCTGTTACACCACAAGATAGAGAAAGGTAATTTGATCACCATATCTTATCTAGGATCTGCATAGCTCAGTCAGTTGTAAGGACTGAATGATGTAGTGGGCACAAAGCCCATAGCACATTGTAAGCCTTGGCAAAGAGCATGAATCATGATGGTATTGTCCAGCTCATGTCAGGAACCTGTGTGGAAACCTATCTCGGGCATGGTCACCAGAGAGCTACACATCTCAACTACAGTTTTTTTACTCCCTGTAGAAATGTATTCAACTTCACGCTGAACTTTTATCTCTTAAAATGTATTGAGATAAGAAGCAGGCACCATTTTGAAGAATGTTTTTGCATCTGTTCAAACCTCCCTAAGGTACCACCCAATATATTATCCCTAGGCCCTCAAAAAGATATTATGAATGATGATGTTCATAGTAACTTCTGGCGGGTAATAAGCCAAAGCTTTCCTGATTACAGGCACACTTCCTTTTATTACATAATGACAGTCATAACTAATTGGGTCTCCTTTTTTGTCTTGATTTCAAGGAAGTTCAGACTCAGGTTTTATACATACACAGTAGCTGTTTTTGACCTAAATCTTTTCATATAATTCTCTTTCTCTATCCTTATTTGATACTTGTTCTTTTTCTATTGATATACAATCTTATGAAGGTTTCACGTGAGCAACATTGTGGTTTCAACATTCACCCATATTATCAAGTTGCCCCCCCACCCCATTGCAGTCACTGTCTATCAGTGTGGTACTTGTTCTCTTAACCTTGTTATACAAAGAGAGAAACAAGACAGGCATTTCTACAGGAAATCAGTTCTAAGGAAATAATACAAAATGCAGACCAAGACTAGGACACATAGATTGTAAGTAGCCTAAAAGTTCACCAATAAATGGCTAAGAATTAAAAAAACATCCACATGGTGGAACATCACACAGCCATTAAGAGCCATGCAGAGCAGTGGTTTTTAAAATGCAATCCCTGGGCCTGAAGCATCAGCACCACCTGGGAACCTGTTAGAATGGCAAGTTCTCATGCCCCGTGCCAGGCCCTGGGGGTGGTGCCCTGCAGTGTCCTTTTTAGCCAGCCCTGCAAGTGATTCAGATGTACCTGGGAGTTTGAGAACTACTGTTGTAGAAGCATCTGAATGATTTAATTGAAATGAAGGATTATATATCCAACATCACCACAGCTATGTAAAAATATGTGTAGACAAAAAAGATTGGAAAGAGGTGCATTAAAATATCTGCAGGGTTACCTCTGAACAATAGGGAACTTTAAGAATGTCCCTTGATGAGAATATTTTTTAATAATAATAACCCCTCATCCCAAATGCCACAGATAGACATGGATGAATGGATGGATGATTGAGAGCTGGCAGGTAGGCAGAAGCTGTTGCAGGTGGCTGTGCTGGGCAGGAAGGGCAGTGAAGGGCACTTTCTGCCCCACTGTGTAGGGCATGGGCCCACACTGGGGTCACCTACCTTGGACACAGTGCAGCCAGGCATATGGTGGAAGTTATGCACTGGCACCCAGAGCCCATGGTCATGGCACTGCTGAGGGGCTCACCTCATGGAGGGTGGTGTGGGTGTAGGGTGCAGTCACTCCTGGTCCTGTGGAGGACGCCCCCTGCAAGGCCCAGAACCCCATGCAGCTCCAGCTGTACCCTCTCTGCAGGTGGCTTGATGTGGGTTCAGGGAGGGTGCTATGGCTTGGTCTCCCCACCACACCCCAGTGTCCTTGTCCCCACCCAGAGACAGCTGCCAAGCAAAGCTCACAGCCTCTAGGTTGCCCCACCCTACCCAGCCACCCCGGTTTCACAGGAGCAAGCTCTCTCAGGGGCAGAGCTTGTGAACAAGATTCTGCAGTTTTCTTCTCCGGAGGGGACTTGAGGAAAGGGGAAGGGCCCAGGTTTGAGCACCTGCTATATGGTAAGTGCCCTATATACAGAATCTCATGGGGTGAGAGCTGTTGTCTCCACTTTACAAATAGGGAAACTGAAGTTCCTTCAGGACAGTGTCCAAGTCACAAAACAAGTGGGGACAGGATTCGAACTTAGGTCATAATCAGTTTGTCCCTGAGAGAACTCCAGCCACTTTTATTCTTGTACAATTGTGATCTTGAGGTGGACATTAACACAGGACCTGGCACTTAGTAGGTGTGAATCATTACTGAGTGGATGAAATGTCATCCCATTTTACACCATTTCTGAGGGGTTGAATGACTTGCCCAAGTTCACGTAGTCAGGAGCAGGGTGGGACCAGAAGCACCCCTCTCCATCTGACCCAATACCATGAACACCCCCTGCACCACCATGATGAGAGCAGGACTCACACCCACACTGCAGACCAGGGAGTGATGGGACAGGCGCCTGTGCAGGGCTGCAGGCCCGAGCCTCACAGCAGGGGTCAGGGGCACAGGCAGCCAGCCAGGCTCTAGCTGTGGCCCCCTTACCCTGGACGGCTGGGTGCTGCACCATGCAGATGAACACCCGGCGCAGGATGGTGGCTGTGGTGTTTGCGCCTCCTGGAAACAGGCTGGTAACCATTTGGATCAGGTTCTCCTTGTTGAAGATGGACAGAGCCATGGCAGGTAGATCATGGAGCCAGAATGGGGCTGGGGAAGCAACTCAGTTCTTAGTTCTCCCTTCACAAAGCCTTGGTGTCTCCCTGAAGCCTGTCCTGCCCGAGGCATGTGGAGGGTGCTGAGTCCTGAGTCCCAGGACTGCACTGACCTTCAAAGGGGAACTGCCCCGGGGTTCCAGCTGTGATATTAGCCAGGCCCTCTGCTTCCCACTTTTCTCAGGTCTACAGGAGCCACCCTGGCCTTGAAAAAGACAGGGAGGAGAAACCCCAAATGGCTGCTGCTTCAGGATGCTCTAAAAGCTTGTAGACCAAGTCAAAGATGCAGAATTGAGACCACAGTCTTGAAACGAGGTGTGCCCAGAAGAGAGCAGCCTCCCTCCACAGCCGTTTCAGGCCCAGCTGTGACTTGGGCTGGGCAGCAGCTGATGGGGTGATTGGGAGCCTCAGGTGCCTTGTGCCTGCTGATCTCTGGCGGATGTGGCCCCGCACAGCCTCCGGGTACCTAAATAATTCTTGTGGGGTCCTGGGAAGTGGTGGGAGGCACAGGGGAGTAGGTAGTAGAGCTGTGAGGAGAGGCCTTTCCAGGGACAGGTGTGCTGGAGACTCCAAAATGGCCCAGGGCCCCTGACATGGGCATCCTAGGGTTGCCTGTCATCCGGTGACCCTGTCCACTCCCAAAATAACCTAGACAGAAATGGGAGCAGTGACAGCAGAGACTGTGCCTAGGGCTCAGCTAGGATGTGTGTTTTTGGTGGTAGACCCTGCCCACACATCTGTGTTGAACCGCAACACAGGTCTGAGGCTGTTAATTGTCAGCTTGCTGAGCAGAGCTGCCTAAGGCACCCAGAATCCGGCCCTGTGGTCTTCCTCCTGCCCACCTTGCACTCTCCCCTATCTGAGGATGGAAGGGTCTACCTGAGAGCAGAGGGCCAGGGCCCAGGGTGAGAGGCAAAAAGAGCACTTCCCTGAGCACTCACCCAGTCCTGTGTCCCATCCCTCAATCATTCATTCCTTCTCATTCCTCATTCATTCTCAACAAGTGCCTCCTGCGCATCCTCCATGAGCCCAGGCTCCCGGACAGGCACTGGGTGTACAGAGAGAGATGTGGGAAAAACATATCATTTAAATGACAATAGAAGGTGGGGCTGTAGTTACAGCTGGAAACAAAGAGTGGAGGAGCTGTTCCTGGGTTCAAGGAGGGCTTCTTCTGGCAGGTGACCTCAGCCAGGTCTGCAAGGAACAGTGGTTCCTCATGGGGTGTGGGGTAGATTAGTCCACTGGGGGAACAATATGTGCAGACGGTTGGTGGTGTAAAAGGCCTGAGATATTGGGCAGGATGTTGCTCCACCTGCAAAGAAGGGCTCCTGGCTTCTGTACCCTGGCCTTCCCGTGCCCATGTCCACCTATCTTTTAGAAACTCCCACTTAATTGATGTGGCTCAAAACCCTACTGGACCCACAAGGGTCCACCCCTTTACACAGACACAGGCATGCACACCAAGACTCCACCTCCACTGCCAGGATGCCATGTGTGTTGTGGGGTATTAAGGTAGGCCTAGCCCCTACCCTGGCCCTTCCCTGCTCCTTCCCTACTCCCTCAATCAGCCCGGCTGCCTCTTCCTGCAGCTGCAGCCCCAGGGCCACCTTGCCCAGTGTCTCTGCTGTGTTACATGCATCCATCACTCAGATAACCCTAGTCGGGGGACAGAAGGAAGTGGAAAGGAAGGCAGGGGGCATTTGCGGGGCCAGGTGCTGTAGTGGGCACTCTCAGGAATTGTGGCTCACAGTCTTCCCAACATCCCTGGAAGTGAAAACAGTCATTATCCCCATTTAACAGGTGAGTACACTGAGGGGCAGACTGAGAGGCTGACCCAAGGTCACAGAGTGACAAGGGGCAGAGCTGAGACTTGAAACCAGGTCCTTTTGATCCCCAGAACTTGTTCCTATCCATGCTACCTCTCCCCTGACACAGAGATGTTTGAGGAAACAGGAATCCTCCTGAGCTTCCTTTCTGTTAACAGTTGAGCTAGCCTCGAGCCACCCCTACCCAGCAGGAAGGGTAGCATTGCCTTTTTTCCAAACAGGTTCTGGAAGAGTGGGAGAGGGGCCTGCCAGAGAGCTGCACAAAGTTGGAGACCAGTGCTTCCTTCACTGCCCAGAAGCTGCTCAGCCCCACAGAGGGTGTCAGGCACGTCCACACAGTGAACATACTGCCATGAGTGTGGGGCACCTGCAGAGAGACAGGGTTCCAGGGCCATGAAGAAAGCTCAGTAGGTCTCAAACAAGCCTGGGATCTTCCTCTTGGTGTGAATCTCTTGCCTTTATTCCACAGACAAGCAGACTGTGGGATCCCACAGCCAGCACTAGTGCCAGGTGGGGTCACAGGCTCCCCATACACTTAGAATAGTCAAGGCCCAGTACTTACACACACAGCATTGTGTTTGGATCCCAGTGGTCCTGGGAGGTGATATATTCTACCCATTTAACAGATGGTATTAAATTATAACTACAGTTTCTTGGTTCAGTGTCCAGTGTGGGCTTTACATATTACTTGAGCCCTCCCTCCGTATAAGTGTGTAAAGTAGGTATCCATAGCTCCACTTTAAAAGTTAGAAAACGGAGGCCACAAAAGATAGCAGAAGACCAGACTTCAAACCCAGACCTGCCAACTCTCAGTGTGCTCCTACCACTGCACTAGGAGCCTAAGGCTCACAGTCACCTACTATCCTAGATCACAATTTAAAAACTATTTAGTCACCATTGAGTGAGAGCTGAGTGTGGTCCTGGGGAAGGAGACTGTGCCCTGCCCTACAAAGCTCTCAGCAGCCAAGCAACTCAGGCCTGGATTTCAAACCCCTCTCAACACAACAGAAGGCCTCCAACCTAAGGGATCCACTCACTCTGTAGGGTGGCTTAGTGCAGCAGCAAGAAGGAGACCACTGGTAAAGCCAGATCACTGAGCAGGGAGAGCATCTTGAGGCCATGCCTCCTGTCATGCCTCAGTTTTCTCATTTGTACAACTGAGAGAATAATTTTAGCCAACTGCATCATAGAGTTGTTGTACCAGGGCCTGGCAGGAGATAGGTGGTACACTCAAGTTTAGTAAATTGAGGATGGTTTAATGAAGAGATTGTTTACAAAGGTTGCAGGCAGGGGTTAGGGAAACCACAGGCATAGTGCAGTGCTCCAGGGCTAGACATGGTGGGAAGCATTCTCCATGAGAGGCTTAAAGAGTCAAAGGACATAGTTTAATGGACACGGAGTCTCAGCTTGGGCAGATGAAATACTTCTAGAGATGGTTGTTAGCGTTGGTTGCACAATAATGTGAATGCACTTAACTCCAGTGAACTGTGCACTTAAAAATGGTTAAAGTGGGGATGGGAGGAGAAAAGATGGTGGTGTGAGGGAGAAATATTCTCCCAAAAATCACATAAAACACAAAAATTAAGCAAATGCAACTAATCCTGAAAAAGCAACCTGAAAACTGCAGAACAAACTGCCTACATCTGAAGAAAAAGAGAAGACCTCGCAGAAAACGGTAAAGTAGCAAAGCCGTGATCCAGTGGGACCCAAGCCCTCCCTGGACACCAGCCCACAGGCAGAAGGAAGAGAAACAGAGCAGGGATGGAGTAGAAGCCCATTCTGAACACCCAGCCCTGGAGATCTGCTCTGGGAGCATGAACTTACATTACATAGTGCTCTGGAGACTAGTGGGGTTGGAAAGCTACGACAGGGGGAATACTTGGAGAGACTGAGATTCCAACCACTTGTAGAAAACAGGCATGCACAACTGTACCCCAGGGACAAAAGAAAGGTGGGCAGTTTGAAGGAATTTCCAGCAGTGAGAGGGGAGCTAAAGGGTCAAAGATTACACAGAGCTCATGCTCAGTAGAAATGCAGGTGGTCAAAACCTTCTAGGCGCACTCAGCTCAGCAGGTTGGTAATTCTCAGGAGCCTCAGACACTCCATCACCCTGGCTGGCAATGCAGCCCCGCAGCCCCCAATGCAATAATGCAGCCTGCCACTCCTCCCCCCCAACACCGGTCTGCATTCCTGCTGCCCCTGCCATTGTGCCAGGCCAGCTGGAGGTGTCTCCACCCATGGTAGCTACAGGGGCATAGCACAGAGGCTCCTCCCTGCATGCCAGGAGGGCAAGAAACCCTCCCGGCCAAGCTCTTTCCTCCTGGCAGCTGCCAGTTCTGCTTGCCTGTGACACCTGCCATTGCTGCAGGAACACAGCAGCTCCAGAGAGTAGATTCTGTGCACTAGAGGGTGTCACCTACACAAAGTTATTATTCCACAGGAAACACTTAAAATATGAAGCAGGGAAGGAATTGGTCCAAACAAAATTACAAGAAAAAAGTACCAGAAAGAGGGCTTAGTGAAACTTAAACCACCAATCTGCTTGATAAAGATTTCAAAATAGAAGTCATAAACATTCTCATAGAGCTACAGAAAAATATTCAAGACCTCAGGGAGGAATTCAAGAATGAGAAAGAAACTTTGAAAAATACAGTATCTGAAAGGAAACATACAATGGAGGGATTTAAAAGCAGATTAGATGAGGTAGAGGAGATGGTAACTGAAATAGAAATTAGAGAACAGGAAAACAAAGAAGCTGAGGCACAGAGAGAAAAAAGACCTCTAGGAATGAAAGAACAAGAAGAGAGCTGTGTGACCAATCCAAATGTAACAATATTCACATTATAGGGGTACAAGAAGAAGAAGAGAGAGACAAAGGGATAGAAAGTCTCTTTGAGGAAATAATTGTTGAAAACTTCCCCAAAGTGGGGAAGGAAATAGTCACTCACGTCATGGAAGTACAGAGAACTCCCAACACAAGGGACCCAAGGAAGAAACACCAAGACATATAAAAATTAAAATGGCAAAGATCAAGGACAAGGACAGAGTAGTAAAAGCAGCCAGAGAGAGAAAAAAGATCACTTATAAAGGAAACCTCATCAGGCTATAAGCAGACTTCTCAGCAGACACCTTACAGGCCAGAAGGGAATGGCATGATATATTTAATGTAATGAAACAGATGGGCCTCAAACCAAGAATACTCTACCAGGCAAGATTATCATTTAAATTTTAAGCAGGGATTAAACAATTTCCAGATAAGCAAAACCTGAGAGAATTTACCTACCACAAACTGTCTCTACAGTGTATTTTGGAAGAACTGCTATAGATGGAAATGTTCCTAAGGCTAAATAGCTATCACCAGAGGAAATAATACCACAGTAAATAAAGTAGACCAATTAATTACTAAGTAGATGCAAAATCAAATCAAACACCCCCAAAGTCAGTCAAGAGATAGACAAAGAGTACAGAATATGATATCTAATATGTAAAGAATGGAGGAGGAAGAAAAAGGAGGAGAAAAAAAGAACCTTTAGACTGTGTTTGTAATAGCATACTAAGTGAGTTAAATTAGACTGTTGGATAGTAAGGAAGTTACCCTTGAACCTTTGGTAACCATGAATCTAAAGCCTGCAATGGCAATAAGTACATACCTATCAATAATCACCCTAAATGTAAATTACCTAAATGCACCATTCAAAAGACAGAGTTACAGAATGGATAAAAGAACAAGACCCATCTATCTATATGTTGCCTACAGAGACTCACTTCAAACCCAAAGACAAACACAGACTAAAAAGTGAAGAGATAGAAAAAGATATTTCATACCAATGATAGGGAAAAAAAAGGAGTAGCAGTACTTATATTAGACAAAATAGATTTCAAAACAAAGAAAGTCACAAGAGACAAAGAAGGACATTACATAATAATAAAGGAGTCAGTCCACCAAGAGAATATAACCATTATAAATATCTATGCACCCAATATAGGAACACCTAAATATGTGGAACAAATACTTTTGGAATTGAAGGGGGAAATAGAATGCAACACATGCATCTTAGGAGATTTCAACACACCACTCACACCAGAAGACAGATCAACAAGACAGAAAATGAGTAAGGAGACAGAGGTAATGAACAACAAATTAGAACAGATGGCCCTAATGGACATCTACATATCACTCCACTCAAAAGCAGCAGTATACATATTCTTCTCAAGTGTACATGGAACATATTCCAGAATATATCACATACTAGACCATAAAAGGAGCCTCAGTAATTTCAGAAAGACTGAAATTGTGCCAACCAACCAGCTTCTCAGACCATGAAGGTATGAAACTAGAAATAAATTATGAAAAAAAAACAAAGAATCCCACAAACACACGGAGGCTTAACAACATGCTCCTAAATAATTGATGGATCAATGACTGAAATTCAAACAGAGATCAAGCAATATATAGATACAAATGAAAACAACAACTCAACAGCCCCAGACCTGTGGGATACAGGGAAAGCAGTTCTAAGAGGAAAGTATATAGAAATACAGACTTACGTCAAGAAAGAAGAAGAATCCCAAATGAACAGTCTAAACTCACAATTAATGAAACTAGAAAAATAAAAACAAATGAGACCCAAAGTCAGTAGAAGGATGGACATAATAAAGATCAGAGCAGAAATAAATAATATTGAGAAGAATAAAACAATAGAAAGAATCAATGAAACCAGGAGCTGGAACTTTGAGAAAATAAACAAAATAGATAAACCTCTAGCCAGACTTACCAAGAAAAAAGACAGAGTGTATACACATAAACAGACTCAGAAATGAAAAAGGAAAAATCACTAGAGACACCATGGAAATACAAAGAATTATTAGACAATACTATGAAAAATTATACACCAACAAACTGGGTAACCTAGAAGAAGTGGACAACTTTCTAGAAAAATACGACATTTAAAGACTGACCAAAGAAGAAACCAAAAATTTGAACAGACCAATTACCAGAAAGGAAATCGAATTGGTAATCAAAAAACAACCTAAGAACAAAATACCTGGACCAGATGGCTTCACTGCTAATATCAAACATTTAAAAAGAGCTAATACCCATCCTCTTTAAAGTTTTCCAAAAAGTAGAAGAGGAGGGAATACTTCCAAACTCATTCTATGAGGCCAGCATCACTCTAATACCAAAACCAGACAAAGATACCACAAAAGAAAATTACAGACCACTATCCCTGATGAACATAGATGCAAAAATAATCTAAAAAATTATTATCAGACCAAATTCAAAAATACATAAAAGACCATCCATCATGACCAAGTGGGATTTATTCCAGGGTTGCAAGGATGGTACAATATTTGTAAATCCATCAACATCATACACCACATCAACAAAAAGAAGGACAAAAAGGACATGATCATTTCAATAGAAGCTGAAACAGCATTTGACAAAATTCAACATCCATTCACGATAAAAACTCTCAACAAAATGGGTATAGAGGGTAAGTACCCCAACATAATAAAGGCCATATATGACAAACCCACAGCCTACATCATACTTAATAAAAGCTGAAAGCTTTTCCTTTAAGATTGGGAACAAGACAAGTATTTCCACTCTCATCACTTTTATTCAACATAGTATTGGAGGTCCTAACCACAGCAATCAGACAACACAATGAAATAAAAGGCATCCAGATTGGTAAGGAAGAGGTTAAACTGTCACTGTTTGCAGATGACATGATATTGTACACAGAAAACCCACCAAAACAACTATTAGAACTAAAAACTGAGTTCAGCAAACTTGAAAAATATAAAATTAACACACAGAAATCTGTTGCATTCCTATGTACTAATGATGAACTAGCAGAAAGAGAAATCAGGAAAACAACTCCATTTACAGTGCATCAAAAAGAATGAAATACCTACGAATAAACATAACCATGAAGGTGAAAGACCTATAC
Organism: Manis javanica; assembly: GCF_040802235.1. NCBI lineage: Eukaryota > Metazoa > Chordata > Mammalia > Pholidota > Manidae > Manis > Manis javanica. The sequence goes on along the minus strand of NC_133158.1, from coordinate 122,791,090 downwards.
TCTGAAAACTACAAGACACTCATGAGAGACATGAAAGAAGACACCAATAAATGGAAATACATCCCATGCTCATGGATAGGAAGAATTAATATTTGTCAAAATGGCCATCCTATCTAACACAATTTTCAGATTCAATCAATGCAAACCCTATCAACATACCAACAGCATTCTTCAATGAACTAGAACAAATAGTTCTAAAATTCATATGGAACCACAAAGACCCCAAATAGCCAAAGCAATCCTGAGAAGGAAGAACAAAGCTTCGGGATTATGATCCCTAACTTCAAGCTCTACTACAAAGCCACAATAATCAAGACAATTTGGTACTGACACATGAACAGACTCATCGATCAATGGAATAGAATAGAAAGCCCAGATATAATCCTACACATATATGGCCAATTAATATATGATAAAGGAGCCATGGATATACAGTGGGGAAAAGACAGCTTCTACAGCAAATGGTGGTGGCAAAACCGGACAGCTACATGCAAAAGAATGAAACTGGATTACTGTCTAACTCCATACACTAAAATAAGCTCAAAATGAATCAAAGACCTGAATGTAAGTCATGAAACCATAAAACTATTAGAAGAAAACATAGGCAAAAATCTTTTGAATATAAACACGAGCAACTTTTTCCTGAGCATGTCTCCTTGGGCAAGAGAAACAAAATAAAAAATAAACAAAATGGAACTACATCAAACTAAAAATCTTCTATACAGCAACGGACACCACAGCAGAACAAAAAGGCATCCTACAATATGGGAGAATATATTTATAAATGACTTAAGCAATAAATGGTTAACATCCAAACTATATAAAGAACTCATATACCTCAACACCCAAAAAACAAGTAACATGATTAAGAAATGGGCAGCGGATCTGAACAGACACTTCTCCAAAGAATAAATTCGAATGGCCAACAGGCAAATGAAAGGATGCTCCACATCACTAATCATCAAGGAAATGCAAATTAAAACCACAACAAGATATCAGCTCACACCAGTTAGGATGGCCAACACATATGAAAGATAAGAAACAACAAATACTGGCAAGGATGTGAAGAAAAGGGAACCTTCCTACACTGTTAGTGGGAATGCAAATTAATTCAACCATTCTGGAAAGAAATATGGAGGTTCTTCAAAAAACCAAAAATAGAAATACCATTTGACCCAGGAATTCCAGTCCTAGGAATTTACCCAAAGAAAACAAGATCCCTGATTCAAAAAGACATATGTGGGGTGGAGCCAAGATGGCAGCATGAGTAGTTCAGTGGAAATCTCCTCCCAAAAACATATATATTTATGAAAATACAACACAACTATTCCTAAAAGAGACATCAGTGGATACAATACAACAGCCAGGCTACATCTATATCTGCGAGAACTCAACATCACATGAAGGGGGTAAGATACAAGCAGTGGCCTGGAGGGACCTGAACACTTCCCCACCCCAGAACCCAGCGGGGAGAAAGGAGTTGGAACGGGGAGGGAGTGAAAGCCCAGGACTGCTAAACAATCAGCTCTAGAAATTCACACCTGAAGCACAGACACATGGTGCACGGGGTGCTGGAAATTAAGAGAAATGGAAAAGCAAAACCTGAGGACAGGTCCCCACAACTGGCACCCCTGAGACAAAAGAAAAGCAAATGCTTTTTGCAAGTCTTAAAGAGACAGGGATCCCACAGCTGGACAAAGTCGTCCCGTCACACTTAGCCAGCAGCTGGGAATCCCAGGGAACTTAGGCACCCTAATGCCCTGGGCGGCAGCACAGCTCTGAAGCCCCTCACGGCACTAAGCAGGCTGCCAGTCATTTCCCCATATGGCGCAGACCCTGACATACCAGCCCAGTAGTGGGAGAGCGGCAGCACATGCTGGGGGTGGTGGCGCCACAGGGGACCAGGAGCGGCCTGCGTGTGCCAGTGACCATGGCACCAGAGGGGCCATGGAGAGGCTCATGTGAGCCTGCGGTGGCAGCAACTGAGCAACCCATGCGTACCAGCGGCGGTGGCACCAGAGGGGCACAGGAGAGGCCCACGTGTTCCTGGAGCAGTGCCAGAGGGGCTGGAGTGCGGCCAGTGTGCGCTGGCAGAGGCAGCGCCAGAGGGGCCTGGGAGCGGCCTGCAAGAGCCAGCGGCAGCGGCAGCGGAGCAGCCCAGGAGCAGCCACACTCCCAGCAGCTGACCGGAATACCAGCCCAGTGCAAAGCTGCCCGGGCCAGACCCAAAGGCTGCTGCCGGCACACAGCTGCCCAGCAGGGTCACCACTATTGCAGAGGAGCACACCCGGTGTGCCTGCCACTCCCCACAGGGCTCTGTGCTGCTGAGATGTAGACCATGCCCACAGCAGCTTACGGGATTGACCCGGTGGCTGCTCCAGGAGTGTGGGTAACCAACACAGGCAGTGCAGAAGGGCAAGGAATCCAGCAAGCCAGAAAGGACTTTCTTCTCCCAGTTGACACAACCACAACCTGCCTACAGCCACAGCTATCAGAATGAAAAGGCAGAAAATTTAGTCCAGTCGAAAATAGTCCAGACAACCCCTGAGAGAGGATCTGCAGAGATAGATCTAACCAGTCTCCCTGAAAAAGAATTCAAAATAAAAATCATAAACATGCTGATGGAGCTGCAGAGAAATATGCAAGAGTTAAAGGAGCAAGTACAGAGCAAGACTACAGAAATAAAGCAATCTCTGGAAGGACTTAAAAGCAGAATGGACAGGATGCAAGAGGCCATTAATGGAATAGAAACCAGAGAACAGGAACGCATAGAAGCTGACACAGAGAGAGACAAAATGATCTCCAGGAATGAAACAATATTAAGAGAACTGTGTGACCAATCCAAAAGCAACAAGATCCACATTATAGGGGTACCAGAAGAAGAAGAAGAAGAGAGAAAAAGGGATAGAAAGTGTATTTGAAGAAATAATTGCTGAAAACTTCCCCCAAATGGGGGAGGAAATAGTTGCTCAGATCATGGAAGCACACAGAACTCCCAACAGAAGGGACCCAAAGAGGACAACACCAAGACACATAATAATTAAAATGACAAAGATCAAGGACAAGGACAGAATATTAAAGACAGCCAAAGAGAGAAAAAAGGTCACCTACAAAGGAAAACCCATCAGGCTATCATCAGAATTCTCAACAGAAACCTTACAGGCCAGAAGAGAATGGCATGATATATTTAATGCAATGAAACAGAAGGACCTTGAACCAATGATACTGTATTCAGCACAATTATCATTTAAATATGAAGGAGGGATTAAAAAATTCCGAGACAAGCAAAAGTTGAGGGAATTTGCCTCCCACAAAGCACCTCTACAGGGCATTTTAGAGGCACTGCTCTAGATGGGACCACTCCTAAAAAGAGCACAGAATAAAACACCCAACATATGAAGAATGGAGGAGGAGGAATAAGAAGGGAGAGAAATAAAGAATCTCCAGACAGTGTATATAACAGCTCAATAAGCGAGTTAAGTTAGACAGTAAGATATTAAAGAAGCTAACCTTGAACCTTTGGTAACCACAAACTTAAAGCCTGCAATGGCAGTAAGTATGTATCTTTCAATAATCACCCTAAATGTAAATGGACTGAATGCACCAATCAAAAGACATAAAGTAATAGCATGGATAAAAAAGCAGGACACATCTATATGCTGCTTACAAGAGACTCACCTCAAACCCAAAGACATGTACAGATTAAAAGTCAAGAGATGGAAAAAGATATTTCATGCAAACAACAGGGAGAAAAAAGCAGGTGATGCAGTACTAGTATCAGACAAAATAGACTTCAAAACAAAGAAAGTAACAAGAGATAAAGAAGGACGTTACATAATGAAAAAGGGCTCAGTCTAACAAGAGGATATAACCATTATAAATATATATGCACCCAATACAGGAGCACCAACATATGTGAAACAAATACTAACAGAATTAAAGGAGGAAATAGAATGCAATGCATTCATTTTGGGAGACTTCAACACACCACTCACTCCAAAGGACAGATCCACCAGACAGAAAATAAGTAAGGACACGGAGGCACTGAACAACACACTAGAACAGATGGACCTAATAGACATCTATAGAACTCTATATCCAAAAGCAACAGGATATACATTCTTCTCAAGTGCACATGGAACATTATCCAGAATAGAGCACATACTAGGCCACAAAAAGAGCCTCAGTAAATTCCAAAAGATTGAAATTCCACCAACCAACTTTTCAGACCACAAAGGTCTAAAACTAGAAATAAATTGTACAAAGAAAACAAAAAGGCTCACAAACACAACGAGGCTCAACAACATGCTACTAAATAATCAATGGATCAACAAACAAATTAAAATAGAGATCAAGGAATATATGGGAACAAATGACAACAACAACACAAAGCCCCAACTTCTGTGGGACGCAGCGAAAGCAGTCTTAAGAGGAAAGTATATAGCAATCCAGGCATACTTAAAGAAGGAAGAACAAACCCAAATGAATAATCTAATGTCACAATTATCGAAATTGGAAAAAGAAGAACAAATGAGTCCTAAAGACAGCAGAAGGAGGGATATAATAAAGATCAGAGAAGAAATGAACAAAATTGAGAAGAATAAAACAATAAAAAAATCAATGAAACCAGAACTGGTTCTTTGAGAAAATAAACAAAATAGATAAGCCTCTAGCCAAACTTATTAAGAGAAAAAGAGAATCAACACACATCAACAGAATCAGAAACAAGAAAAGAAAAATCACAACAGACCCCACAGAAATACAAAAGAATTATTAGAGAATACTATGAAAACCTATATGCTAACAAGCTGGAGAACCTAGAAGAAATGGACAACTTCCTAGAAAAATACAACCTTCCAAGACTGACCTAGAAAGAAGCAGAAAATCTAAACAGACCGATTACCAGCAACGAAATTCTGTTGGTAATCAAAAAACTACCCAAGAACAAAACTGGTCCAGATGGATTCACCACTGAATTTTATCAGACATTTAGAAAAGACCAAATACCCATTCTCCTTTAAGTTTTCCAAAAAGTAGAAGAGGAGGGAATACTCCCAAACTCATTCTATGAAGCCAACATCACCCTAATACCAAAAGCAGGCAAAGACCCCACCAAAAGAGAAAACTACAGACCAATATCCCTGATGAACGTAGATGCAAAAAATACTCAACAAAATATTAGCAAGCCGAATTAAAATATACATCAAAAGGATCATACACCATGACCAAGTGGGATTCATCCCAGGGATGCAAGGATGGTACAACATTCGAAAATCCTCCATCAACATCATCCACCACATCAACAAAAAGGAGGACAAAAACCACATGATCATCTCCATAGATGCTGAAAAAGCATTAGACAAAATTCAACATCCATTCATGATAAAAACTCTCAAGAAAATGGGCATAGAGGGCAAGTACCTCAACATAATAAAGGCCATATATGATAAACCCACAGCTAACATCATACTGAACAGTGAGAGGCTGAAAGCTTTTCCTCTGAGATTGGGAACAAGACAGGGATGCCCACTCTCCCCACTGTTATTTAACATAGTACTGGAGGCCCTAACCATGGCAATTAGACAAAACAAAGAAATACAAGGAATCCAGATTGGTAAAGAAGAAGTTAAACTGTCACTAATTTGCAGATGACATGATATTGTACATAAAAAACCCTAAAGACTTCACTACCAAACTACTAAAACTAATATCAGAATTCAGCAAAGTTGCAGGATACAAAATTAACACACAGAAATCTAGGGCTTTCCTATACATTAACAATGAACTAACAGAAAGAGAAATCAGGAAAAAAATTCCATTCACAATAGCATCAAAAAGAATAAAATACCTAGGAATAAACCTAACCAAGGAAGTGAAAGACCTATACTCTGAAAACTGCAAGGCACTCTTAAGAGAAATTAAAGGGGATACTAACAAATGGAAACTCATCCCATGCTTGTGGCTAGGAAGAATCAATATCGTCAAAATGGCCATCCTGCCCAAAGCAATATACGGATTTGATGCAATCCCTATCAAATTACCAGCAACATTCTTCAATGAACTGGAACAAATAGTTCAAAAATTAATATGGAACCACCAAAGACCCTGAATAGCCAAAGAAATCCTGAGAAGGAAGAATAAACGGGGGGGGGGATCTCACTCCCCAACTTCAAGCTCTACTACAAAGCCTCAGTAATGAAGACAATTGGTACTGGCACAAGAACAGACCCATAGACCAGTGTAACAGAATAAACAGTCCAGATATTAACCCAAGCATATATGGTCAATTAATATATGATAAAGGAGCCATGGATATACATGGGGAAATGACAGCCTCTTCAAAAGCTGGTGTTGGCAAAACTGGACAGCTACATGTAAGAGAATGAAACTGGATTACTGTCTAACCCCATACACAAAAGTAAATTCAAAGTGGATCAAAGACCTGAATGTAAGTCATGAAATCATAAAACTCTTAGAAAAACACATAGACAAAAATCTCTTGAGTGACTTCTTCATGTACGTATCTCCCCAGGCAAGGGAAACAAAAGCAAAAAATGAACAGGTGGGACTATATCAAACTGAAAGGCTTCTGTATAGCAAAGGACACCATCAACAGAACAAAAAGGCATCCTACAGTATGGGAGAATATATTCATAAATGACATATCTGATAAGGGGTTGATATCCAAAATATATAAAAAGTTCACATGCCTCAATGACAAAAAAGCAAATAATCCAATTAAAAATGGGCAGAGGAGCTGAACAGACATTTCTCTAAAGAAGAAATTCAGACGGCCAACAGACATATGGAAAGTTGCTCCACATCACTTGTCGTCAGAGAAATGCAAATTAAAACCACAAGGAGATATCACCTCACACCAGTAAGGATCACCACCATCCAAAAGACAAACAACAACAAATGTTGGCGAGGTTGTGGAGAAAGGGGAACCCTCCTATACCGTTGGTGGGAATGTAAATTGGTTCAACCATTGTGGAAAGCAGTATGGAGATTCCTCAAAAAACTAAAAATAGAAATACCATTTGACTCAGGAATTCCAGTGCTAGGAATTTACCCTAAGAATGCAGCTGCCCAGTTTGAAAAAGACAGATGCACCCCTATGTTTATTGCAGCACTACTTACAATAGCCAAGAACTGGAAGCAACCTATGTGTCCATCAACAGACAGATGGATAAAGAAGAGTGGTACAGCCATAAGAAGAAAACAAATCCTACCATTTGCAACAACATAGATGGAGCTAGAGGGTATTATGCTCAGTGAAATAAGCCAGGTGGAGAAAGACAAGTATCAAATGATTTCACTCATATGTGGAGTATAAGAACAAAGAAAAAAACTGAAGGAACAAAACAGCAGCAGAATCACAGAACCCACGAATGGACTAACAGTTACCAAAGGGAAAGGGACTGGGGAGGATGGGTGGGAAGGGAGGGATAAGGGCAGGGAAAAAGAAAGGGGGCATTACAGTTAGCATGTATAATGTGGGGGGAGTACAGGGCGGGCTCTTCAACACAGAGAAAACAAGTAGTGATTTTACAGCATTTTACTATGCTGATGGACAGTGACTGTGAAGGTGTATGTGGGGGGTACTTGGTGAAGGGGGAGCCTAGTAAAATAATGTTCTTCATGTAATTGTAGATTAATGATACCAAAAATAAGACATATGCACCTCTATGTTTATCACAGCACTATTTACAATAGCCAAGATATGGATGCAACCTAAGTGTCCATCAACAGACAGATGGATAAAGAAGAGTGGTACATATACACAATGGAATACTATTCAGCCATAAGAAAACAAATCCTACCATTTGCAACAACATGGATGGAGCTAGAGGGTATTATGCTCAGTGAAATAAGTCAGGTGAGAAAGACAAGTACCAAATGATTTCATTCATTTGTGGAGTATAAAAACAAAGCAAAACTGAAGGAACAAAACAGCAGCAGACTCACAGACTCCAAGAAGGGACTACTAGTTACCAAAGGCAAGGAGTTGGAGAGGGTGGGTAGAGAAGGAGAAGAGATTAAGGAGCACTGTAATTCACAATCACCCTATAGGTAGGTAACAGGGAAGGCAGTGTAGCATGGAGAAGACAAGTAGTGACTTTATAGCAGTTTATTATGCTGATGGACAGTGACTGCAATGGAGGGGTGAGGACTTGATAATATGGGTGAATGTTGAAACCACCATTTTGTTGTGAAACCTTTGTAAGATTGTATATCAATGATACTTTAATAAAAAATGGTTAAAGTGTTAAATTTTATATTATGTATATTTAAGTACAATTTTTTTTAATGTCAAAGGACAGAGATAACAGAAGAACTGGAGCCTCTAGCTTGGTTGAGAAGGTCACTGAAAAGAGCTCTGGCCTTCAGTGGTTAAGGCAGCTAGCTTATGGCAATCCAGAAAGAATAAAAACCCCATCCACACTCCCCTCTACCCCCTGATCCCTCTCAGTGCCTTCTACTGGTCAAACCCAATGAGAAGCTGGGGAGCAAAAGATCCCCTAGGGAATGTAAACTGTGCAGCTGCTTTGAAAACAGTCTGGCAGGTCCGCAAATGGTTAATCACAGAGTCAACATATGACCCAGAAATCACACTTAGGTATATACAATAAAGAAATGAAAACAGATGTTCACACAAAAACTTGTACACAAGTGTTCACAGCAGCCTTATTCATAATGGCCCCAAAGCAGAAAGACCCCAAATGTCCATCAACTGACAAATGGATAAATAAAACATGGTATACCCATACAGTGAATATTGTTTGGCAATAAAAAGAAGATACCTGCTATACCTTGGATGAACCCTAAAAACATTAGGCTAAATGAAAGAAGGCAGACACAAAGAATATATTGCTGATTTTGTTTATATGAAATGTCCAGAATAGGCAAATCTATAGAGACAGAAAGTAAATTAATGCTTGCTTAGGACTGGGGAGAATGGTGGAAATATAGATTAACGGCTAAGAAGTACAGGGTATCTTTTGGGGACAATGGAAATGTCCGAAAATTGATTGTGGTGATGGATGCACTGTGTGTGAATATGATAAAAGCTGTTCTATTGTACACTTAAAATGGGTGAGTTGTTTGGTATGTGAATTGTGTCTTAATAAAACTGTGTGTGTGTGTGTGTGTGTGTGTGTGTGTGTGTGTGTGAGAGAGAGAGAGAGAGAGAGAGAGAGAGAGAGAGAGAGAGAGAGAGAGAGAGAGAGAAAGAAAGAGGGATCCCACTGAGGCAATCCATAAGGTCAGGATACCCAGCACAGATCAGGGGGTACAGTGGAGGCGAGAGTGGCCTTGGTGAAACAAATGGAAGATGCCCACCATGGCTGCCCTGAGGATGCAGTGAGAGGGTTCATGTGCAGCCCTTGGTACAACAAAAAGCTTTTTTTATTTGGAACAACAACACTGTATAAAAGTCAGTTCTTTTTACTTTCATCCCCACCAACTGAGTGCCCATCCTGCCTTTTGTAGTAGCCTCTGGGGCCTCCATCTCCTGTGTCCCTCCTCCACCACCCTTCCTGCTGCTCTCAGTTGAGTCTCCCAGAGGCTCAGTGCTTCCCAGACACCTCTGCGCCTTTGCTCCTGCCGTTCCCTCCACCCCAAGCACCTTGCTCTGGATCGCCACCTCTAGAATTTCTGTCTTCACAGCTCATCTCAACTGAATGTGATGATAATGATGCTCACTCTGCTAGGTGTTGGGAGAATGAGCTGAGATGATGTTACATGAAAGCGCCGTGGGCTGGGGATAATGTCTGGAGCTTGTACAAATACTGTTCTTGCAGCAATTTCCACAAGACCGCTGCCATCTGTTTTTTATAAGTTGCCTTCCCCTCTTCAGTAAGTTAAGTTCCTTCTTCCTCAAAACGTTGCTTTCAAGACTACACTTCTCTGAAAGCTTCTCTAGCCAAGGCCACCAGTCTCTCACCACTTCCCCAAAACCCCCACCCATCTCCCAGTCATCTCTGCTTACTGGCTGTCTGCCCCATCTTTCCCATGACATGACAAGCTCCTAAGGGCAGGGGCCAGGTCACCCTTTCTTTGGGTTTCCCTGGTTGTGTCACCTTGCCCAGTTGCCACAGAAAGATGTGGATTCCCTGAGGGAAGGTCATGGTGGCCGCTAGGCCCAGTCTCCAGCCTTCAGCACTCCCTGGGAGCACACCAGTGATGCCCCCTTCCCATTGCCCAAGTTCCTCTCCCCGCTGCAGAGCAAGGGACCCAAGTCCAGCCATCATGCTCAACTGAGGTATCATGAATAGAAGTCGGGACCCCATTCCCACCTTCAGTCTACTTCAGATGGTTCTGGCAGTCTTGGCACATGAGGATGGGAGTTTGCGGGTGGCTGGGCTGGTGCTGGCAGCCATGGGGTTTGGGTGCGGTTTTCGCATAGATGAAGGTAGTTGGGCAGTGGCTGTGATGGTGGCTCTAGTTTTAGAGATGGTGAGGTCAGAAAAATGGGCCTGTCATCTGTGACCTTGTGACCCACTGACCATTTCCATCCACTCCAGCTGCTATCTGGGTATGTTGGCCAGGAATGTTTCTTGGTGCCTCCTCAACATCAGATACAGTATTGGAGGATTTTCCTTTAAATTGCAGAAAGGTTTTACCCTCAAGGGGCACTTGCCTGCTCAGCCTTCCCAAGTGTTGCACTTTGACAAATTCCCTCTCCTCCCTCTCTTGCCCAAGGGCCACAGTGTTCTGGCTGCTGAGGAGGGGTGCAGCTCCTGGAACAGAGACATACCCAGCACCCAGGGCCAGACTGCAATCAGATGCTAGGGATGGCTGGTCCGGGCACACAGATCCGGAATGGAGGCCCTTTTCCGTTGCTGGGCCAAGGCCTCAGTGTCGGGCCATGTGGTGCAGGCTTCCCGGTGAGATGGTGGAGGTGGGCCACATGGTTCCCCCTTACAGGGAAGTCCCCATGCAGAGTACTTCTGACTGTGTGGTAGTCCACCCTGCGGCTGGACCTCATAGGCGCTCTCCCTGTGACTCCAGCCATCACCACCACCCAGGCATGGGGCTCCCTGTTTCCTCTTTAGAATTCTGGGTCAAGGATGGACAAAACTCAGACCCTCTCTTCTGTTCTACGAACAACCCAAATCAACTAAAACATCTGGCTGAGCATCTTCCCTCTACAAGGTATTTTCATGTCAAATTTCTAAAGTTAACCTGTCTACAATACTGTGAAGACTGTTATTGCTGCCACTTTAGAGATAAAGAAAGCAAGGCTCAGAAGGGTGAACTGATTTGCTTAAGAAAGACACTGGGATTTTCTGGAGAATCAAGATGGCGGCATGAGTGGAGCAGTGGAAATCTCCCAAAACCACATATATTTTTGAAAATACAACAAATACAACTATTCCTAAAAGAGAGACCAGAAGACACAGGACAACAGCCAGACTACATCTACACCTGCGAGAACCCAGCGCATCATGAAGCAGGTAAGATACACGCTGCAGCCCGGCAGGACCCAAGCACCCCCACCCCAGCTGCCGGCGGGAGGAGAGCAGTAGGAGCGGGGAGGGAGAGGGAGCCCAGGACTGCTAAACACCCAGCCCTAGCCATCCACACCAGAGAGCAGACACACAGTGCATGCGTGGGGTGCTGGAAACTAGGGAAACAGGACAGTAAGACCTGTGAGCAGGTCCCCGCAGCTGGCACACCTGGGATAAAGAAAAGTGAGTGCTTTTTGAAAGTCTTAAAGGGACAGGGACCCCACAGCTGGACGGAAGCATCCAGGGACACTTAGACCAGCAGCTGGGAATCCCAGGGAACTCTGGGCGCCCTAACCTCCTGGGCAGCAGTGCGTCTTGGAGGCCCCTCACGGTGATAAAGAGCCTCCCATCCGTTCCCCCTCTGATGAGGCTCCACCATATTCGAGCAGCAGCCTGAGGCTGGCCATGCCCACAGCAACCACGGAGCTCCACAGCAGCCAGGCAAGAATTAGAAACCCCGCCTGCATGCAGCTACCCAGCCGCTAGGGGTCGCTGTTCTCCCAGGAGAGGAAGGCCAGAAACCAGCAAGAAAGGACTTTCTCTTAGCCAACACACACGCCAGCTCCCCAAAATACCTCTATTGCCATGAAAAGGCAGAAGAATTTCATACAGACCAAGATCACAGAGGCAAACCCTGAGGAGATAGACATAACCAATCTCCCTGAAAAAGAATTAAAAATAAAGCTCATAACCATGCTGATGGAGCTGCAGAGAAATATACAAGAGCTAAGGGATCATGTCTGGAAGGACATTACAGAAATGAAACAATCTCTGGAAGGATTTATAAGCAGAATGGATAAGATGCAAGAGGCCATTGATGGAATAGAAACCAGAGAACAGGAATGCATAGAAGCTGATGCAGAGAGAGATAAAAGGATCTCCAGGAATGAAACAATATTAAGAGAACTGTGTGACCAATCCAAAAGGAACAATATCTGCATTATAGGGGTATCAGAAGAAGAAGAGAGAGAAAAAGAAAGGGTATTTGAAGAAATAATTGCTGAAAACTTCCCCAAACTGGGGAAGGAAATAATCAGGCAGATCACAGAAGTGCACAGAGCCCCCAACAAAAGGGACCCAAGGAGGACAACACCAAGACACATAATAATTAAAATGACAAAGATCAAGGACAAGGACAGAATATTAAAGACAGCCAAAGAGAGAAAAAAGGTCACCTACAAAGGAAAGCCCATCAGGCTATCATCAGACTTCTCAACAGAAATATTACAGGCCAGAAGAGAATGGCATGATATATTTAATGCAGTGAAACAGAAGGGCCTTGAACCAAGGATACTGTATCCAGCATGATAATCATTTAAATATGAAGGAGGGATTAAACAATTTCCAGACAAACAAAATTTGAGGGAATTTGCCTCCCACAAACCTCTACAGGGTATTTTAGAGGGACTGCTCTAGATGGGAGCACTCCTAAGACTAAATCGATGTCACCAGAGAAAATAAAATCACAGCAAAGAAAGCAGACCAACCAAATACTAACTAAAGTCAAAAAATAAAATGAACTACCCATAAAAATAGTTACAGGAAACACAAAAGAGCACAGAAAAAAACAACCAACATATAAAGAATGGAGGAGGAGGAATAAGAAGGGAGAAAAATAAAGAATCACTACACAGTGTTTAAAATAGCTCAAAAGTGAGTTAAGTTAGACAGTAAGATACTAAAGAAGATAACCTTGAACCTTTGGTAACCACGGATCTAAAGCCTGCAATGGCAATAAGTACATATCTTTCAATAATCACCCTAAATGTAAATGGACTGAATGCACCAATCAAAAGACACAGAGTAATAGAATGGATAAAAAAGCAAGACCCATCTCTATGCTGCTTACAAGAGACTCACCTCAAACCCAAAGACATGAACAGATTAAAAGTCAAGGGATGGAAAAAGATATTTCATGCAAACAACAGGGAGAAAAAGCAGGTGTTGCAGTAGTATCAGACAAAATAGACCTCAAAACAAAGAAAGTAACAACAGATAAAGAAGGACATTATATAATGATAAAAGGCTCAATTCAACAAGAGGATATAACCATTATAAATATATATGCACCCAACACAGGAGCACCAACATATATGAGACAAATACTACAGAACTAAAGGAGGAAAGAGAATGCAATGCATTCATTTTAGGAGACTTCAACATGCCAATCACTCCAAAGGATAGATCCACCAGACAGAAAATAAGTAAGGACACAGAGGCACTGAACAACACACTAGAACAGATGGACCTAATAGACATCTATAGAACTCTACATCCAAAAGCCACTATTTACAATAGCCAAGAAATGGAAGCAACCTAAGTGTCCATCAGTAGATGAATGGATAAAGAAGATGTGGTACATATACACAATGGAATATTATTCAGCCATAAGAAGAAAACAAATCCTACCACTTGCAACAACATGGATGGAGCTAGAGGGTATAAATAAGCCAGGCAGAGAAAGACAAACACCAAATGATTTCACTCATATGTGCAGTATAGGAACAAAGAAAGACTGAAGGAACAAAACAGCAGGAGAATCACAGAACCTAAGAATGGACTAACAGTTACCAAAGGGAAAGGGACTAGGGAGAATGGGCAGAAAGGGAGGGATAAGGGCAGGGAAAAAGAAAGGGGTATTACGATTAGCATGTATAATGTGGGGGGGGCATGGGGAGGGCTGTGCAACACAGAGAAGACAAGTAGTGATTCTACAGCATCTTACTATGCTGATGGACAGTGACTGTAATGGGGTTTGTGGAGGGGACTTGGTGAAGGGGGAACCCTAGTAAACATAATGTTCATGTAATTGTAGATTAATGACAACAAAATTTAAAAAATGCATTTCCCTCATCTATGTTCACCAGCCTTTAATACCTTAGGCTACAGGACCTATCAGAGAAGGGGTAAATGGGGATAATGACTTAAGGAACATATATAATCCTGGAAATAGGAAAAAATGCTCCAGAAATGGGATCAATGTGCTAGCAACAAGCATAATTAATTTCATTTACAAGTTCAGCCAGAGAGCCCAATGTTATTCCAAGCCATAATGTTATCACCTGTATCATTTATACAAACACCAAAACATTTGCACTTTATAGATAAAACACACTTCTGTAAACATGGCCACTGGGGGAGGGAGGCTTTCTACCTCATTCACGATTCAGGACATGTAATCAGTATATTAAATAAAGTGACTACACTTCAGAATATTTTTTAAAAAAAGACAGAAAGAAAGTGGTAGGGCTACAATTCTAACCCGAGTCTTCGGTCTCGAAATCCAGGGATCTCTTTCCATAGCTTCCTCCCAGCTGGGGAAAGGCAGCACACTGACGAGAAAGTTTGCTAAAGGCTAAGAGAAACCAGATGTGAGCAGCCCAGAGGGTCGGCTGCAGCTCTGGAGGCCTCCTTTGCAGGGCCAGGCTGGCCCCAGGTCTGCCTTGGTTTCCTGTCTGAGGCTGCACGCAGTAACCCCTTTTTTAGAGTGAGATGCCCTTCCTCTCCCTTCTCTGCCCGCAGAACCGCACCCAGGCTAGTGCCCCTTCTGAGGCCCTGGGAGAAACAGTGGGAAAGGAGTGACATCACAGCCTTGGCCACCCGCAACAGGGCCATTTCCCATAACAGACAGCCCCTCACTGCAGAGCCCTCAATTCCCCAGCCCCTGCCACAGCTAGGGCTCAGATCAGATCAGAGAAGGCTGTCTTCTCCCACCTCTACATCTCCACAAACCCAGCAGCTAATCCATGCTGCTAATGTCCTGAGGATGTTGCACCCCACACCCCACTTCAGAGAGGTCTGGGGCACCACCTCTGACATCTCCATCCACTATTAAGGGCCCAGAAAATAGAAATAAGGAGAGACAGAGACTGCTAAAGATAGAAGAAATGAGGTGAGGTGAGGTAGAAGTCCCCAAACTTACACACCTGAACAAAGAGGGGTTTTTCTTTCTTACATTTGTGTGTACTTTGCACAGTGTGCCCCAGTGCTTCATGGGAATGAACAGAACTAATACAGATGGGCAGATTACCTGTGGACAGCAGGGTGAAGTCCCCAAACAACTGCAGCTGTTTCTCAGGAGGGCTGGAAGACCCAGGGATTCCTAACCAAAGAGGGTCAAACTCAGAGGCCATTTACAGGCAACCAGGACAAGGGCCAGGCCTAGAGGGCATGGCACTGCCTCATACATTATTTATTATTATTATTATTCATTTTATAGAATTATTTTTTAACTATTTTTGAAATTCTATGTATATAACAATTATAGAACTTTTTATAAATTAACTTTAATGATTGTTGATATAATTGTTATTATTGTGCCTGCCTTCACTCTTGCAAGTATCCCAGCTTGTTCACCATGAAACACTCTGCAACTGCCAGTTCTGAGTCTCCAGGCTTTGTAGATGGAGAAATGATGATGTTACATCTACAAGGAACTTGGCATCTAGAATTCTGAGCATGTGTCTTCTCCAAGTATCACTTTCTTAGCCAAACATTGTTTTGCTTATCTAAATATGGATGCCAAGTGGTATCACGTGGTATGTGGCCAGGCCCCAGCCCCTGCAATCTTAACCAGGTGCCCACTGCCAGGCTCCCAAAGGAAATATGCATGGAGGCTGCTCTAGGAAAATCCTTGAGGTGATTCCTTCAGGCTTCAGTCATGCCTCTGTAGGACAAGTTGATGGGCTGGTCTGGACGGTCTAGTGCTGGAGGAATCCTGTGTCTGGTCTAAGCGAGGCTGAAGGCCCAGAGACCTTTTTGGCACCAGCTCCTAAGCCCACATCCTTACATTAGACCTTTAGATCTTAACCACACTCTAGGTGAGAACTGGTGACCCCAAGGTAGGGAACACCAAGGACAGGAGGGAAAGCTTGTCTCCCTGTGACCTGGGGCAGAGCAGGCACCTCCCCAGAGATGAGAGGTCCTGGCTGCTCAGCAAGCTGGCTGCAGGGAACAAGATATAGAGAGTCATGCCTGGCACTTAACAGATGCTCAATAAATATTTTTTTGGGGAAAAAATCCCCTGGGGACTAGAATCAGTACTGGGAAGCTGGGAGGGAAGAAACTGGTTGGATCAACAAGATGGGAAGAAGTGGGTGGCTCAAGTTGCTGGAGGGCTTGTAGAGAAGGCCACTCTCACAGTTCCATAGGGATGAGGGAGGGGAGGAGCCCAGGATGGGCCTGTTGAGAGTGGCCTTCTCTACAAGCCCTCCAGGAACTCTCTCATCAGGTCAGACTGGCTTGGCCCCAGGACTGCAGCCCATTTTTTGTCAAGGACACAGCAAGCCAGTCAGTGCAGTGTTCCCCAGCTCCTGGAACCAACTCTGTGGGAAAGGTGTCTTTGCCCCAAAAGCTAGATACCCCATGATCCTCCCAGGCTGCCATCAGGCCGGTCCTGGGTGAGGGACGGGGCTCCCCGTGAGGAAGTTGGCTGTGCCATGGCTGTAGGAGATCAATTACCAGCTCTGACAGTTCTCATCTGGGCAGTAGCTGGCTTATTCCTAAGCAGAGTCCACCTGAGTGGGTTGAAAGGAGCTTGCCTGAGCCTATAAAAAATGCCCAAGCTTGAGCATGGTAAGGGGAAGATTCTAGAAAAGAGGTGATCCTTCCCCCTGCAAATACACATCATCTATCTCATGGGAGCTAGGAATGGTCATAATTCTGGAGCTATGCCTCCAATGGTTATCAGGATCCAGGTTTATGTTTTTTGTTATCATTAATGTACAATTACATGAGCAACATTATGGCTACTAGACTCTCCCCATTATCAAGTCCCCACCACATATCCCATTACAGTCACTGTCCATCAGCATACTAAGATGCCATAGAATCACTACATGTCTTCTCTGTTATACTGCCTTCCCCGTGCCCCCACCCCACCTCCTATATTAAGTGTGCTCATTGTAATGCCTCTTTTTCCCCCTTATCCCTCCATTCCCACCCATCCTCCCCAGTCCCTTTCCCTTTGGTAAATGTTAGTCCATTCTTGGGTTCTGTGATTCTGCTGCTGTTTTGTTCCTTCAGTTTTTTTCTTTGTTCTTATACTCCACAGATGAGTGAAATCATTTGATACTTGTCTTTCTCCACCTGGCTTATTTCACTGAGCATAATACCCTCTAGCTCCACCTATGTTGTTGCAAATGGTAGGATTTGTTTTCTTCTTATGGCTGAATAATATTCCATTGTGTATATGTACCACATCTTCTTTATCCATTCATCTACTGATGGACACTTAGGTTGCTTCTATTTCTTGGCTATCATAAATAGTGCTGCAATAAGCATAAGGGTGCATATGTCTTTCTGAAACTGGGCTGCTGCATTCTTAGGGTAAATTCCTAGCACTGGAATTCCTGAGTCAAACGGTATTTCTATTTTTAGTTTTTTGAGGAACCTCCATACTGCTTTCCACAATGGTTGAACTAATTTACATTCCCACCAGCAGTGTAGGAGGGTTCCCCTTTCTCCACATCCTCACCATCATTTGTTGTTGTTTGTCTTTCGGATGGTGGCCATCCTAACAGGTGTGAGGTGATATTTCATTGTGGTTTTAATTTGCATTTCTCTGATGATTAGCAATGTGGAGCATCTTTTCATGTGCCTGTTGACCATCTGAATTTATTCTTTGGAGAAGTGTCTGTTCAGATCCTCTGCCCATTTTTAATTGGATTATTTGCTTTTTTGTTGTTGAGGCATGTGAACTTTTTATATATTTTGGGATGTCAACCCCTTATCAGATGTCATTTATGAATATATTCTCCCATACTGTAGGATGCCTTTTTGTTCTATTGATGGTGTCCTTTGCTATACAGAAGCTTTTCAGCTTGATATAGTCCCACCTGTTCATTTTTGCTTTTGTTTCCCTTGCCTGGGGAGATATGTTTATGAAGAAGTCGCTCATGTTTATGTCCAAGAGATTTTTGCCTATGTTTTTTTCTAAGAGTTTTATGGCTTCTTGGCTTACATTCAGGTCTTTGACCCATTTTGAGTTTACTTTTGTGTATGGGGTTAGACAGTAACCCAGTTTCATTTTCTTACATGTAGCTGTCCAGTTTTGCCAACACCAGCTGTTGAAGAGGCTGTCATTTCCCCATTGTATATCCATGGCTCCTTTGTCATATATTAATTGACCACATATGCTTGGGTTCATATCTGGACTGTTTAGTCTGTTACACTGGTCTATGGGTCTGTTCTTGTGCCAGTATCAAATTGTCTTGATTACTGAGGCTTTGTAGTAGAGCTTGAAGTTGGGAAGCAAGATGCCCCCTGCTTTATTCTTCTTTCTCAGGATTGCTTTGGCTATTCAGGGTCTTTGATGGTTCCATATGAATTTTAGAACTCTTTGTTCCAGCACATTGAAGTATGCTGTCAGTATTTTGATAGGGATTGCACTGAATCTGTAGATTGCTTTAGGCAGGATGGCCATTTTGACAATATTAATGCTTCTACCCAAGAGCATGGGATGAATTTTCATTTATTAGTGTCCTCCTTAATTTCTCTTAGGAGAGCCTTGTAGTTTTCAGGGTATAGGACTTTCGCTTCCTTTGTTAGGTTTATTCCTAGGTATTTTATTCTTTTTGATGCAATTGTGAATGGTATTGTTTTCCTGATTTCTCTTCCTGCTAGTTCATCATTGTATAGGAATGCAACAGATTTGTGTGTGTTAATTCTGTATCCTGCAACTTTGCTAAATTCAGATATTAGTTCTATTAGTTTTGGAGTGGATTCTAGAGTTTTTTACATACAATATCATGTCATCTGCAAATAGTGACAGTTTAACTTCTTCTTTACCAATATGGATTCCTTGTATTTCTTTGTTTGTCTGATTGCCATGGCTAGGACCTCCAGTACTATGTTGAATAACAGTGGGAAGAGTGGGCATCCTTGTCTTGTTCCCGATCTTATAGGAAAAGCTTTCAGCTTCTTGCTGTTAACTATGATGTTTGCTGTGGGTTTGTCATATATGGCCTTTACTGTGTTGAGGTACTTGCCCTCTATCCCCATTTTGTTGAGAGTTTTTATCATGAATGGATGTTGAATTTTGTCTAATGCTTTTTCAGCATCTATGGAGATGATCATGTGGTTTTTGTCCTTTTTGTTGATGTGGTGGATGATGTCAATGGATTTTCAAATGTTGTACCATCCTTGCATCCCTGAAATGAATTCCACTTGATCATGGTGTATGATCCTCTTGATGTATTTTTTAATTCAGTTTGCTAATATTTTGTTGAGTATTTTTACATCCATGTTCATCAGGGATATTGGTCTGTAATTTTCTTTTTGTGTGGTGTCTTTGCCTGGTTTTGGTATTAGAGTGATGCTGGCTTCATAGAATGAGTTTGGGAGTATTCCCTCCTCTTCTGTTTTTTGGAAAACTTAGAGGAGAATGGGTATTTGGTCTTCTCTAAATGTCTGATAATATTCAGTGGTGAATCCATCTGGACTTGAATCCAAGTTTTGTTCTTGGGTAGTTTTTGATTACCAATTCAATTTTGTTGCTGGTAATCGGTCTGTTTAGATGTTCTGTTTCTTCCTTGGTCAGTCTTGGAAGGTTGTATTTTTCTAGAAAGTTGTCCATTTCTTCTAGGTTTTCCAGCTTGTTAGCATATAGATTTTCATAGTATTCTCTAATAATTCTTTGTATTTCTGTGGAGTCTGTCGTGATTTTTCCTTTCTTATTTCTGATTCTGTTTATGTGTGTAGATTCTTTTTCTCTTAATAAGTCTGGCTAGGGGTTTATGTATTTTGTTTATTTTCTCAAAGAACCAGCTCTTGGTTTCATTGATTTTTTTCTAACTGTTGTATTCTTCTCAATTTTATTTCTTCTCTGATCTTTATTATTTCCCTCCTTCTGCTGACTTTGGGTCTCATTTATTCTATTTCCAGTTTCAATAATTGTGAATTTAGACTATTCATTTGGGATTGTTCTTCCTTCTTTACATAGGCCTGGATTGCTATATACTTTTCTCGTAGAACTGCCTTCACTGTGTCCCACAGAAGTTGAGGTGTTGTGCTGTTGTTTTCATTTGTTTCCATATATTGCTTGATCTCTGTTTTAAAGGATCCAGGTTTTCCAGGACATGTTTATTGATTCACGTAAGTCACAGAACTGTAGCTGCAAGAAATCTTAGAGTCTATCTACTCCAACACACACATTAACTCCCAAAGCAACTGAAGCTAAGGTTATGAGATGAGAGAGAGCCATTAGAGTCTGGAAGCAGGCTGTTTAGGTTTGAATTCTATGTGATTTACTTATATACTTTTTGCCCATTACCACAATAAAATGTGGTGAATGAACTCCA
Organism: Manis javanica; assembly: GCF_040802235.1. Lineage (NCBI taxonomy): Eukaryota > Metazoa > Chordata > Mammalia > Pholidota > Manidae > Manis > Manis javanica. Next base: position 122,770,278 of record NC_133158.1, on the reverse strand, counting down.
TGAAGGCAGGGATGTTTTCTGTTTTGTCACTACTGTACTGCCAGTTTCTGGAATGTGCCTGCCATATATTAGATGCTCAATAAATATTTATTGAATGAAACAAATGAATTTCTGTAAGAAAGTATGACACACTACTAAAGTTATGTTTTTGAAGACTTGACATGAGAAAACATTCATAATACATTGAAATCAAATTGTGTATGTAAGTTATGCTGATTTTGTTTTGAATGTATTACATTTTGAATGAAGAATGCCATTATGTGTTTAGAAAAAAAGCCTGTAAAAATACAGATCATATTGTACACAGTGGTTGCCTCCTTTGTAGTGTGAGATTCAGATGCACTTCCACTCTCTGCATTTTCTTCAGGTGTGATTTGTATTTCTAACAAAAAAGCATGCACAATATTTTTGATAATTAAGAAAAAACTCTGCACTTGGAAAAGGTATAAGGAATACAGTCATAGAACATTGGTTATCCTGGGGTGATGGGTGCTTCAGTGTTATGTAACTACCCCAAAATATAGTGGCTTCATAAACCATTTTATTTTGCTCAGGGATTTGGGAAGGGATCAGCCGAGGAGTTTATCTGCACTCTACATGGCATCAGCTAGGATGGCCAAGGCTCAAGGTCCTACTTCCAACATGGCTTTTTCATTCACCAGTCTGATGTCTCAGTACTCCCTGGTCTCACTGTCTCATCCTCCAGGAACTCCCCTGCAGCTCGTAACCCTTGCTGTATAGCAAGTTCAGCATAGCTGCTTGGCTTACATGATAGCTGGCTCCCAAGAGGCAGGAGGTGTGCTGGGCTACAAGAGGACTTTGTGCAAAAGAGGCACAGTATCACCATATTCTATTGGTCAAAGTAGTCAGGGGCCCACCCACATTCCAGGGGGTAGAGAACCAGACTCCACCTCTTGCTGGGACAGTGGAAAGGTGGCACTGCAGGAAAGCATCTGAGACGGGAGGGGCTGCTGCCAGCCATGTTTGGGAAAATACACTCCACACCGTAAGGCACTGAAATTCTTGGTTTCTTCACTGCACCTCTGCATTCTCCACATTTTGTACAAAGAGTATGCATTACTTTTATAATCGGAAAAAGAGTTATTAAAAGAAATATGGCACACAATCATGTAAGTAACCATATGTATTTTCTGACTTTCGTAAAGTCACTCCATATAAAGGCCTCTTTTCCTCAATGCCAGTTTTTTGTCTCTTTGAAGCCATCAATTTCCTTTTTACCATGACCAGAATCAAAGAAAGTCTGCAACAGTGATTTCTATTAACAAATGTTCATTGAGCATCCATGTATAAGGTACTATGCAAGACTCAGTTGAGTAGAGTGATACTCACTAAGCACCTATATATGTAAAATATAATACTTAAGTCAGGAATTATAAGACATATAAAAATAAGATTTACTGCCTTTGAGAAGTTTATATTCATGGGCAGAAATATAAGAAAATAATCAATTATGGTATGCAAAGCAAAAGGAAATAAAAGATGTGCAAAGCAAAGAGTTGTAGGAGGCCAGAGGAATTTGGTTTGAGAGAAAGGCTTTGTGGAGGAGATAGTATTTGAACTGAGTTTTCAAAAATCATGGCTCTGACAAGTTTTATGGGTTGAGAAAATAGCAGATTTTAAAGGTATTGGCCTGTTTTGGGGAATACTGAGTAGAAAAGGGAATACTTGGAGTCAGGTAATGGACACCTTGACTGCCAAGCTAAGGATTATGGACCTCTCCATAGGCAACTGACCCCTGAAGATTTTTGGCAGGTAAAGTATTAGACTAGCTTGCATTTTTGGTCATCCTTTTGGCAGGAGTATATACAATGCTTCAGAGGACACTGAGACAAGACTAGTTGTAATGCTGTAACTACAGTATGAACAAAGAAGGGAAGTGGGCCTTAATTAGGGCAGAGGGAGAGAGAAGCAGGGGGCGAGGGAATTGCAGAGGGCCTAGAGGTGGCTGAGTTTCCTGGGAGAGGGCAGGAGAGTTGAAATAATTCAAGGTCAGTAATACTACTAATGAGGACAAGGAGTGCTGTTCATCCTTGAGAGACTGAGGTGGTAGCTAGTGGAGGCACTCAGCAGGGGGCTGGAGACAGTATGGAGAAAGGCCACACCCACACCGGAAGCTTTGTCATTAACCCCGTGAAAGTGGGAGAATCCATGCAAGGAGAGCAAAGGGAGCGGGCAGAAGGCAGGGAACTGCCTCCTTTTAGGATAAAGCAGGTTGAGAGGTGGGAGGAGACGCAGAAGGTAAACATAAGAACAGATACTCTCTCCTGCAGCAGAGAGCTGATGGGGGCGACCACACAGGGGTGCCCCCTGCTGACCTTCCTACGCCTCTGGGAGGTAAATCCAGAGCATCAAAAGAAGGGGTTGTTTACATTAGTGCTGTCCAAGAGAACTTTGTGCAGTGATGGGAATGTTCTCTATCTGCACTGTCCAACACAGGAGCCACAGGCCACATGTGGCTACTGAGCACTTGAAGGTGACAACTGCAGAAGTGAAGCTTTAAACTAGGAGCCAAGCCCCTGAAGTTTCATGACAGCAGCCTACCCAAAAGGCTGGCTTTAAGATACAATTTCTGGGAATGGTCAGCAGAATGAATACCAAATAGTTTAAAAGCTTTCTTGGCTGCATTCAACACAATACTTGGAGAAAGTTTAGAATGAGTACCCTTTTGAATGGGTACTTAATTCTCGATGAGTTAATCTAAATGAATTGACTGAAAGGGCAATTATATTGACTGAACTGCTGAGGACCCTCAGCAAACTGTTCATCTGAAACATATTTCACCACAACTGCCCAACTCACCAGAACCACTCACCCACCAGCCCTCACCCTCTATTCAGCAGCACAGGAGCTGTATTTGGTGGCCATGCTTAGGAACACTGGCTGCAGAAAGCAAGACCCCCAACAGATGATTCCAGGCCCCGTGCCCCCAGCAGCCAGCCAGCTCTGCCACTGGTCCTCCCCATTGTTGGACATTCAGACTCAGGGCTTGGTACCCCGAAGCCATTAGAAGGCATCTTGCTCCCTTCTCAGAGAACTATTTTACACACCAAGAGTTTTACAAAATCCAAAATAATTTTATTCACTTTTTCAGATTTTTGTTTCCACAAGGTGGTTCAGCAAACATGCTAAGGCGACAGAATTGTCTACTTGGTCACGACATGCAACGCTGACCATTCAACTGATGACAGCAGCGACCACACCCACCTGAGCTACTGGCCCCACAGCACAAAGGGGGTTTGCAGGAACACACCGAACCGCACAGCAATCAGCAACCTGAGGTAGGTCTCTTTACAGTACAAAAAACATCTACACCAGTGTGGGACACTGATTAGCAAGAGCTGCTTAAAGTCACAGACTTTGGAGAGACAAAGAGACTGTGTGACACTGTAGTGAGAAAGGAAACCAGACCCACAAACCCCTGAACCCCGTCACTGAAGTGTGGAGGTGTGGGGCCAGGCGAATGAAAAGTACCACTGGAAAAAGCAGCGGTTGGCTCCAGGGCTTGGAACCAGCAGGGCTGGGAGCCGGGGAGCTCTGTGCAGTGGCCAGCGTCTGAGCCTGAGGCAGTGGGACGCTCTGAACAGACCGGGTTCTTGTTTAGAAACAAAAGCAAAAAGAGGAAGGCAGGAAAGGAACTCCCCCTCTCTGAGGAATGCTTCTGTGATTCTCATTCCCAACAGAGGGGGTAAAAAGGGGTTGGGGACTTTGCCCCACTGCTCTCCTGACAGAAACAGTGAAGTGACAACAGGACAGAAAGCAGGAGCCCTGAGAATTCACGGCGCTCTGCGTGGCCCCCAGCAGGCTCCACCCAACCCCACCCCAGAGTGGCTGTGGTTGGGGCACAGAGGGTGCTGCTGGTGCGCCCACTATTGCCACACATCTTCCTTTTGGACACCCAGAAAACCCAGCACCGTGAAACCACCAGCTAGAGAAGAACAATCCGTTTCCCTTTCTACAGTCTAATGTAGCAAAACCAGATCTCCAGTACAGCAAACTGTACAAAACTGATAGAAAGGAATTTGCACTGTTATTAGCACAGTGCTTATTTCAATATAAAATAAACAGCTTACATTTTCACTGTAAATATAGGCTATGTACAGAATTATATATAGATATAGCTACATGTATAAAGCTTCATTATAGGCCTCTGATACATTTATAATAATGGTTCCCTGAACCTTTTAGAGTGCAATTAAGAACAAAAACTAAATTTTGTTTACATGAATATGGAATAAACACATCAATCAAAATATGACTCTCCCTAAAAGTGAAACACATAAACCCATCCTGAACTGCTGTGCAAAAGATAGAACTGGGAAAGGCAAGGTTTCAGCAGGAGGACGCGATGAGGGGCCCACCCCAGGCAGGAAATGGCAATGCTCCAAAGAAAAGAGACTTGGGCAGGGCAGCGGCTGGGAGGTGTTAGCCCTTGACAGCGACCTTGTTCTCCGCAGCGGCAAACATGGCATAGAACCGGGAGCTGTCGTTGGACAGAAGGACCGATGGGGTGTCGAACTCCACCACCTGCAAAGGAAGGAGCTGGCATGAGAATGTGACTCAGGAAGCCTTGGGGGCCTCAGGGGATCCACTGCTCGGGAAGGGGGCACACCTCAAAGCCCCGAGGATGGCATCAGGGTGACAATTCAACTACTCCTGCCAAGCCCAAATGGGTTCTTCTTCCTCTTCCTCTTCTTTTTTAACCAGGATATAAGGGAAAGATTAGGGAGAAAGATTTCCAGACCTCCTTCACATAAATCTTAGGGGGAAAAACTACAGCTCAAGCCAAGGGCAGAGCAGGCAAATGTCATCCTGCTGTGCAAACTGATCTAAACCTACAGCTGGAAAAGAACAGCTCAAATGCTCAGTTGGCAGAATAAAAAAAAAGGAAATGAGTGAGGGATCCACTCATTCAATTAATTATCTATTCCTTTGATAAACTTCTATAGACTTCCTCCTATGCAGCCATTCAATGTCATTTTGCAGTAGGAAGTTGTATGATATGTTGGTAGAACCTGTCTCACGTGACAGAGACTGAAAGCACCACACGCTGCCTTTTCCAGCCTTCCCTGCTGCAGGGCAAATGCATGGGACACAACACAACCCTGGCCAAGGAGATGTAAGGGGAAGTCCCCAGGGTGCTTCTAGGAAAGGCTGTCCTGCCCAACAGACATAGGTGTAAGGATAAAGCGCTCTTACTTAGGCCTGCTTGTGCGGAGATAAGACGCTGGGAGCTAGGGCACAGATCCTGCACCATGAGGGAAAGGCAGGCGCTGGCTGGAAGCTGGCACAGCACCTGACATCGTTGAGCTCCCGAATAACCACCCCTCTGACCTTCTGCTGTAGGATAATAAATTCCTGCTGCCCAAGCCTCTTTCTGGCACTCTGTCTATAGCAGAGCACATCCTATCTGTTAGAGTCCAGGTGTGTGGAAGCATGGAAAATGCTGGCAGGGTTAAGTTAATGTATTAACAATGTTTATTCCTGGGGGGTGTGTGTGTGTAAATGACTTGTGATTTTATTTTTGCCTTTATGCTTTTTTGTTTTCTAGGTTTCCCTACAGTTACAAGGACATTTTAATTATCAAGAAAAAAATTAAGGGAAAAGAAAGCCAGAGTCCCCTATAAGATCAATCACTCCCCATTCCAAAACAACATCAAGCCACCCAGAGAGACAAAGTGGTCTGGTTATGTCTTCAAGAAAGAATTTCCCAGAAAGTGTTCTTGGTCTCTTCTATCTTATTCTATTACGTTCTATTTAATATGTATGTAACCAAGTAGTAGCTCTATGTATCTCATGTATAATAGAATTTCAGTAAACATTCAGGATAATTCAAACATAGACAGTAATAAAAAATACTAATGCTAAAATAATCACAAGATGAGGAGAAAAATCACTAACCAGTATGTTTTCTCAAACTCAGCTTTAAAGCCCGGCCTACATCTGCCATGCTAAATGTGTTGCCCAATATTTCTCCACAGAGAGCTGGAACAGTGTGGTGGGGCAAACCACTGGCTTTGGAGTTGTTGGCCTGAGTTTGGCCCCAGCTCTCTGCTTCCTGCAAAGTTCCCTGAGAGTTAATAATATCTACATCTTTCTCAGTTGTGATGACTGACTGCATGTAAAGCACTTAGCACAGTGCCTGACACACAATAAACAATAAGAGTAGCTCTCATGGTGGCCATTATTACTAATTATGGTATAGTCAGTTACCCATTATACCGGTTTGCTATTTCTGCCAAATCATTAATCCACGCCATCACAGGGGCATACAGGGAGGTATCTGTCCAACGTACATTTACTTGACATCTTAAGTAACATACTTAACGTATTTAACTTCTCCCATGTGCAAAAAACTGCAGTACTGAGCCCTTCCAGGGACCCAAAGGTTTGAGGGCTTGACTGCAGCCCTTAGTGAGCTCACGGTCTGATAGGAGAGACAGGTATTACACAGTTACCATCAGATGAAGCAGAAGAGCTACAAGAAAGATACAGGTGAAGTTTAAGGTGGCCAAAGCGATCAGGGCAACTGGGACTTGTCTTTCTTGAGGGACAGGCAGGCTGTAAGCAGAGAGATATGGGGATATGGGAGAGGGAACAAGAGGAAAGGGCATTTAAGTAGATGGAACTGCATGAGTAAAAACACAGGTGAAAAGGCTTAGTGGAAGCACAATTGTTTACAGCCAACAGCACCTTCAAGGGAAGAGTGGGAAATGAAGAAGGCTAGGCTGGGCCAGGCTGTGGGAAAGCTTAGAGCCGCAGGGTAAGAACCATTATGTGACTGTACAGGGCAAACACCTGGGAGCTGGCCTCAATTCACCTCTGGCAATTCTTGTGCATGTGAGCGAGTTAGTAAGTACACGTGTGTATGTGAGCAAGTTAGTAAGTACGCGTGTGCTCTGACCTGAGTCAAAGTGGCACTTCCACCAGGCAACAAGAGAACAGACACAGAGAGATGAGAGCCCACAGGGAATGCCCCTGACTCACTCTCCTGCTGGGAGGGCTGGATCCTTTCCAGCCGCAACCAGACTAGAGTCATATGGCTGCTTATCTGAATGCTCAGAACCATGCTAAGCCGGCCATCAGCCCAATCCTGCCAGGGCCCAGTTCTCCTCCCAGGCGAGCCACCTGCCAAGCCAAGGTCCCTCCAGGGCTCAGCTCAGTACCTGTCCCTGGGCCAGCACCATAATCCTATCAGAGCCTAGGACTGTATGTAAGCGATGGGCAATTGTCAGCATGGTGCAGTCAGCAAATGCTTCTCGGATGGTCTCTTGGATCAGCAAGTCTGTCTCAGAGTCCATGGCAGCTGTGGCTTCATCTAGAATCAGAATCTACCAAAAAGGAGAAGAGTGAGAGGAGTAAGAGGAATCCAAAGAATTCCTCAAGAATTTTGCTTTATCTGGGTTTTACTAACATGTATTTCACTATTTAAATTTTATACCATATATTGATTTTTCTAAGTAGGTACACACATAGTAAAAAGATCTGAGTGCTTAGAACTGATACAACTTCAAACATATGTTTGCCTTGATTTCCAAATAAAAGGATATGCATGTAATACTGATCTAACAAAACATTCACCTCTACTTGCTCTGTGACTCTAAACACATGGCAATCTTTCTGGACCTTCCTTTTCCAGTTTACAAAACGAGGAGGCTGGACTTGATGACCTGGATATTTCCTGAAGTTTTAAAATCTTCTGAGTCTGTGGTTTCCAATACTACAACTACTCACTGGCCAAAAGCCTTGGAGACTGAAGGCTCAGGGAAGTTAAAAAAAAAAAAAAAATACACCCATATACCCAAATCGTGTCAAGATTAATTTAGAAACATCTCTGGCCATCCTCTGAAAAAGTGCCACTGGGTCCAGAGCCAGAAATGCCTTTGGACCTCATGCCACGGAGAAAGGCTGTTCTTCATTTTCCTGTTCTTCCCCACTGCTCCCTTCCCTGCCACCCACCAACTGCCTTTACCTTACAGTGGCGGAGCAAGGCTCTTGCTATGCACAAGAGCTGCCGTTCCCCCACTGAGAAGTTATCCCCATTCTCCACCACTTCAGAGTCAAGTTTCAGAGGTAGCTGAGCAATCTAGGGAGAGAGGAAGTTGAGATTAAAAGTAGAAAAGTAAATTATAAAGAAAAAGAGTAACTAAATTTTTTCAAAAATCCAGTGGCAAAAATAAATTATATGAAACGGAAGAATTATTAGCCAAGAAGCTACCTCATCTAGAAAGATCAGGTATGATGATCACATTTTCTAGGACATTTCATATTTCAAGTGTACTGTTCTGTTAGCCTCATACCATTAAATGTCCCAGAAATTCCAGTATTTTCATGTCGCCTAATCCTTTCAGATACTGGCCCTCATTTTTGGCTATGAAAATAGAGGGCCATGCAACAGGAATTGGAGTAAGTGAAATTTCTTTCTGAATTCCAAAGCTGGAGGCCAATGGCTATCAAACCTTTCTTTATGTAAGCTCTAGAACCTATTCTTCAAATGAAATAGTTTGAGGAAGCCCAATATCAAAATGATAAAGGCAGAGCTGACCTAGATGAATGAGAGCAGGGCATCCTGAGCTTGACTCAACCAGGGCCAGGAGAGATCCTACTCCAGGCCAGGGTATCAATCTATAGACTGGAGCCCCCAGAGGGAACTTGCTGAGTTACCCTGAGAGGTCTGTGAATCCATATGCAGACTCATGCTTTTTGCAGATCAATAAATTAAATAACTTTTGTACATATATAGATACTTCAGAAGATACTATACTGTTATGATGAATGAAATAGAAATCTATTTAAAAGCACTACTGAATTCTGAGTGGTTGTCATCAGTATCTTCTCAATGAATAGATAACAAAAGAGCAATATGACCATGGTCAGGAGATATTAACTTCCATGCTCTTTGTGAAATACTGGGAAGCTCTGCTCTAAAGTGCTCCTCCCCAGAGATCCTGGAGGAGGGACAGGCCGGGCTGACAAATGGCAGCCCAAGCAGGCCGGGGAGCGACCATAGCATTAATGTGTCTCCCGCCTTGAGATTCCAGCAAAGCTCCCCTTTCCCCTTTACTTACACATTCTTTCATGTGTGTCCTTTCTAGGGCATCCCAAATCTGCTCTTCTGAGTACTGCACAAAGGGATCCAAATTTGATCTAGGAAGAAAAGTAATAGGAATTCCTCAGTAATCCAAATGGAAGCGGCCATACTACCAAGGCTATCTGTGGTAACAGTTTAAACACTCATGGGAAAAGGAGGGCTCAAACCCCTGAAGGTCAACAGTGGCTCAATTCCAAACCAGCCACTGGTGGAAGCTGAGATCAGAGGGCTGATGCCTGCCTATTACAGGAATGGCTCTGAGGACCGACTGGGCTTCCTTTCCTTCTTTATAGGACTTTATTTTAGTTAGTTAGTTTAGTTAGTTTAGTTAGGTTGGTTAGTTAGCTAGTTAGTTAGTTAGTTAGTTAGTTCGTTCGTTCGTTCGTTCGTTCGTTCATTATTTTGGTATCATTAATGTACAATTATTTGAACAACACTATGGTTACTAGACTCCCCCTATTATCAAGTCCCCCCACATATCCCATTACAATCACTGTCCATCAGCATAGTAAGATGCCATAGAATCATTACTTGTCTTCTCTGCATACACTGTCTTCCCTGTGTCCCCCACCTACATTATCTGTGCTAATTGTAATGCTCCTTTTTCCCCCTTATCCCTCCCTTCCTACCCATCCCCCCCAGTCCCTTGCCCTTTGGTAACTGTCAGCCCATTCTTGGGTTCTGTGACTCTGCTGCTGTTTTGTTCCTTCAGTTTTGCTTTGTTCTTACACTCCACAGATGAGGGAAATCATTTGATACTTGTCTTTCTCCACCTGGCTTATTTCACTGAGCATAATACCCTCTAGCTCCACCCATGTTGTTGCAAATGGTAGGATTTGTTTTCTTCTTATGGCTGAATAATATTCCATTGTGTATATGTACCACTCTTCTTTATCCTTTCATCTACTGATGGACACTTAGGTTGCTTCTATTTCTTGGCTATTGTAAATAGTGCTGCGATAAACATAGGGGTGCATATGTCTTCTTCGAACTGGGCTTCTGCATTCTTAGGGTAAATTTCTAGGACTGGAATTCCTGAGTCAAATGGTATTTCTATTTTGAGCTTTTTGAGTAATCTCCATACTGCTTTCCACAATGGTTGAACTAATTTACATTCCCACCAGCAGTGTAGGAGGGTTCCCTTTTCTCCACATCCTCGCCAACATTTTGTTGTTTGTCTTTTGGACGGTGGTCATCCTAACTGGTGTGAGGTGATATCTCATTGTGGTTTTAATTTGCATTTCTCTGATGATTAACGATGTGGAGCATCTTTTCATGTGCCTGTTGACCATCTGAATTTCTTCTTTGGAGAAGTGTCTGTTCAGATCCTCTGCCCATTTTTTAATTGGCTTATTTGCTTTTTGTTTGTTGAGGTGCATGAGCTCTTTATATAATTTGGATGTCAACCCCTTATTGGATATGTCATTTATGAATATATTCTCCCATACTGTAGGATGTCTTTTTTGTTCTACTGATGGTGTCCTTTGCTGTACAGAAGCCTTTTAGTTTGATAGAGTCCCACTTGTTCATTTTTGCTTTTGTTTCCCTTGCCTGGGGAAATATTTTCATGAAGAAGTTGCTCATGTTTATGTCCAAGAGATTTTCGCCTATATTTTTTTCTAAGAGTTTTATGGTTTCATGACTTACATTCAGGTCTTTGATCCATTTCGAGTTTACTTTTGTGTATGGAGTTAGACAATAATCCAGTTTCATTCTCTTACATGTAGCTGTCGTTAGTGTATAGGAATGCAACAGATTTCTATGTATTCATTTTGTATCCCACAACTTTGCTGAATCCAGATATTAGATCTAGTAGTTTTGGAGTGGATTCTTTAGGGTTTTTTATGTACAATATCATGTCATCTGCAAACAGGGAGTTTGACTTCTTTAGTTTTTTATTTTTATTACATAAATATTAGTTAAAGAAATTAAGAAACACAGCTATGCAAAACAAAACAAAAACACATGTTTAAGCTCCTCTAATCAAACCCCTAGAAACAAGCACCACTAGCGTTTTGGCATATATCCTACTAGATTTTATTCTAAGTTTATACATGTTAAAATAAGTATGAGGTCAGAAGATATGCACTCCCTATGTGTACAAACTTAGAAAAAGGCCCTCTTTCTTCCTGATGCCCTGTCATTGAGTGGGACGTGAACAGGAGGACAAAATACAGTATAAAGGGAAACTCAAGAGAAAGGAATTTGCTGGTACAGAAAACCTGTTTGGGGACTATTCTTGTTTACTTTACCAACAGTATCTACCTCAAGGCAATCAAGGATGATGCCAAAAGAATAGGACCGGACATTTCTGGAACTGTTAAAGACACGAGGAAAAGCTCTTTGTCGTGGAGGAGGGGGTGGAGAGGTGGTGGAGGAACAGATCACTGGTGGAAATTCGGTTGTTATGTTAATTTTGGGAGTCTTGTCTCCATCTAAACATCACCTTTGTAGGTCTGGTGATTTGAATTGAAAAGTATTAGGTATAGTTTGGCAAATTATGCTTATGAGACGTGGGAAGATGTTTGGGAGAACTTGAGCTCTGGGCTGCACTTATCTCCACGTCTGGGTACTGGTTCTGAGCATGCAAATGCAAGCAGGCCATTCTCACAGACCCTGGGAGGAAGAGGTGTGGCTGGCCCCTGCCTGGCCCATGTCCTCTGGGCCAGCTCTGGACTCACATGGGAGACTCTTTAGCCAGCGCTGCTTTCTTGTGCCTCTTGCCCTTGGCATGTATGCTTCTCCCCACTTGGAATATGCACACCTTTCCCCAACCTATTCCTTGAGAGACGCTGGCAAAAATCAGGGCTCTGTAGTCAGGTTTCCTGGTTCTTACACAGCTTCCATCAATTACAACTGTGTGACCTTGGCCAAGGTAGCCTAGCTTCTCTATGCTTCTGTTCCCTCATATGCAAGACAGGGATAGAAGAATACCTCCTCAAGGGCTGCTGTGAGGGCTGCATCTCGTGTGTATAAACCACCTGGCGCCACACGGCAGCAGGGCTGGCACTGTGTATGTGGCAGCTACTGTCCTTACGTCATCACAGTCATGGTGGCCATCTCTTGGCTATGCTGCCTTCCTGTCATTCAGATCAGATGCCATGTGCAAGAAGTGTCTCCTGACCCATCAAGCCTGTATTAGATGCCCCTATGCTCACCCTCATTATGGCACTTGTCACTCTGCTCATCTCTCTGCCCCCACTGGATCAGGATCCTTGTTTGGATCTTATTCACTATTGTATCCCCTGTAAACTGTCTAGCATTGTTTTAAGAATAAAAGAACTTATTCCTTCCATCCTCATTTGATTCCTGCTAAGAGTTATTAGTATGTCACAACTTAGGAATTTTCTATAATAACAGAGGCAAAGAGTGAGTGTTCCTTGGATCTGTAGGAAACCTGAGAGGATAAACGGAGGAGGAAAGTAGGTCTGGGATTTAATTTGTCCTTACTGTCTACTACTGACTTAAAGAGCCAAAATTATAGCTGGCAGAAAATGAAACTTAAAGGACTTCCTAAGTTTGCACAGCTGACTGCCCAAACAACACTCTGAGCTCCATAACTACAAACTCAGGTCAGTGGTACACCAGCAACTAAGCTTGTCCATCAAGTGGCAACATGTCTCTGGAGCTGATAACAAATGGCTCAGATGCCCACGGAAGCCACGCCTCTGTGATGTTCTTCAAACACCAGCTGCACATGCCAGCAGGTCAGTTCTTAACAGTCACACCAGAAGCCCCTGATTCACAGACCCAAATGAAGTGCTGTAAAACTTAGAAATGAAAACTGAGTCTTCTTGGTGGCAGCATATTTAAGAGAAGTCACGTTTAGCACGCCTTATTTCTTAATGCCCTTCCAAAGTATGATTTAAAAAGTTATTTTGTCCTGATCCAAAAATTATAAGGCAAATTGTATTCCCTAAAGCATTCCTGTGGCATCTAAAAATAGAGATTTATGGGAAGGAAGAGCAGATTTGGCAATGCCTCTCGATTTCTTAATTTTAGACCTGAGTCTTCATTAAATTCTAATTCTCTTCTGATGTTGCTTGTTTGACCTTGTTATCTCAGTACCCAAAGGAAATGACTGATAACAGATCCAATCCATGCTGTCTAAATTCATTAGTGTTTTAGAAAAATGCCAAAATGAATACACCCAAATGCTACCTTACATGAATGTAGGTGAGAATTCAGTTTATTTATTAAACCTCCTTGAATCACTGAGTACAAACACCATTTCTGAAGAAAGGTGTTGGGGGGTAGTTGGGGGGAAGAGGGTTCTAGCTTTAAAGACAATCTGAACATGATCCATAGTTATTTGAAATTAAGTTGGCACCAATTTTTTTGAAATTGCTAAAAATTAAAGAGGAAATGGCAATACTACTTTTAAAGTTATTTTTAAAAAAGAAGTCCAGCCTAGGTCAACCATACAGTTAAAGCTATTTCTATTTTGAAAAAGAGTCAATTTTAATAGAAATAGACTCAAATTATGGAAACATTGTTAGTAGGCAAAAGCTTACAGCTAAAGGTAAGATAAAGTATAAGGAAAGATAACGAATGGGATTAAATATACTTCCTTCTTAATTACTATTTTAAGAGAAATTTTATTTTTAGCATGCTGTCAGGTTTCAGAGAGAGGCATCATTCCAGAGTGAGTATTGAAGGTGAGAGAAGATACCGGAAACTGAAAAAACACGAGTAGCAATAATGCCTGAAAACCACCATTAGCACTTTAAGCATATCCAGGACAGGTGACTGCGTGGAGCGGGAGGAGGATGGAGGACGACGGTGACGAGGCTGATGTAGCTGCTACTGTTTACTGAATGCTCACCATCTGCCAGGCTCTGTGCTTGTATAATTTGTATGAATTTATTCCATCTTCACAACAACAGGTCTTAATAATACCCCCATTTCATGGATCTTAGGTGTGGTCACATAACATGTCTGAAGTCACAGAGCAGAGATGTGAGCCCAAACCTCCCTGGCTTCTTCACCAGCATGCTGCAGGGCCCTAGGCCCGCTGAGATAATGGGTGCCTTGTACAGTGGCACTGCCCCTGACTCTGCAATGGACAGCACTCAGTGCAGTGGGAAAAGCTGGACTACAGGGCACTGGATCTCAGTCCCAGATGGCAGATGGCGGCTCTAACATGCCACCCGGCCTCCACATCAGCACAAAGCACACAGGCTCAGGCTCTCACCTGACAGTGCCGCTGAACAGCACTGGCTCTTGAGGGATGATGGAGAGTTTGCTTCGGAGGTCAGCCAGGCCAATGTCACTGATTCTCACTCCATCGATCTTGATGCAGCCTCCAGATAACTCCACCAGGCGGAAGAGGGCCATTCCCAGAGAGGACTTCCCTGATGAATCAGAAGACAAGAGAGTAGCTTGATTAGTAAATTCTGTAAAGACAAAACTGGTTTATTCTCGGGGCACAATCATCTATTTCTCTATTTCTGTTCAATTACTACTTTAACTGATTAGCTGAGACAATGTATAAATTGACAGCCAGAAACAGAACAAAGTGACGAACTTTCCTAATATACCAAGCATAAACACTGAAGTCACCCAGCTTCAGCCCAAAGGAGTTGTAGGGACTGTTACACTTTCATGAGGATAAAATGGAAAAATGTTTCCTTTTCACTTTAGAAATGGGTACACAGGCTTTAAGGCTTCTCAGGCAAAGTAAGAACAAATATCTTACAAGCAAGGAGGTAGAGGCAAAACAGAGGACAAGCTGCCTTTTCTCTCTTTTGTCCCATTACCTTTCAAATGGGAAGCAGGAAATGGCTTTTTCTTTTCTTCGTAGCAAGTTCTTTAAAGTAAATTGGCCAGAAATGACAGAAGACACTTTTTTTTAATGTCAAGAAATAAAGCTGGAAGAGTTTTGGTTCCAGGAAAGCACAGAGCCCAGAAAGCTCATAAGTGAATCAGACACACCTACACCTATTATTATACAGGGCAAACAGATTAGTAAAAGACAAGACTCAATCTTTGAAATGTTATTCAGAAAGAAATAATTTACTCAAGTCTTGATCCTAGAAATCTAAAGGGCATATAGTAATATGATTCTAGGAGTAAGAGTGAAGTAAAATGCCTAAAATGAAGGCTAGTTTTCTACTTCTTCGCAACCAATGTCAGATCAAGAAAACAACTTCTGTGTTCAAAGGATCACAGGTACCTTATTTAGAGCTTTGTTAAGTGTTTGATAAATGTAAGACTATACTGGTAATATATTACAGGGATCTTAAATTTTTTGTATTTTTTACTTCACAGAAATAAGGATGTTTACTGTAGTGCTATTCATAATAGTGAAAAATTAATAACCTCAAGGCCCTACAACTGAGGACTGGTTAAATATAAATTATGGTACATCTGTAAAGTAGAATTTTTTTTATTAAAGTATCATTAATACAATCTTATGTTGATTTCAAATGTATATCACAGTGGTTCAACAGTCCCCATGATCAGCTTACATTGTGAATGTGAATTATTGTGCCCCTTTATCTCCCTCCACCTCCCTGCCACCGACCCCAACCCCTCCCCTTGGTAACTACCAGTCACTTCTCAGTGTCTATGAGTCTGCTGCTACTTTGTTCCTTCTGTTTTGCTTTGTTTTTTTGTTTTTTGTTTTTTTTGAGAGGGTATCTCTCATATTTATTGATCAAATGGTTGTTAACAACAATAAAATTCAGTATAGGGGGGTCAATGCTCAATGTACAATCATTAATCCATCTCAAGCCTAATTCTCGTCAGTCTCCAATCTTCTGAAGCATAACGAACAAGTTCTTATATGGTGAACGAATTCTTACATAATGAATAAATTCTTACATGGTGAACAGTACAAGGGCATTCATCACAGAAACATTCGGTTTTGATCACACATTATGAACTATAAACAATCAGGTCAAATATGAATATTCGTTTGATTTTTATACTTGATTTATATGTTGATCCCACATTTCTCCCTTTATTATTATTATTATTTTTATTTTTAATAAAATGCTGAAGTGGTAGGTAGATGCAAGATAAAGGTAGAAAACATAGTTTAGTGCTGTAAGAGGGCAAATGTAGATGATCAGGTGTGTGCCTATGGACTAAGTATTAATCCAAGCTAGACAAGGGCATGTTTTGCTTTGTTTTTATACTCCACAAATAAGTGAAATCATATGGTATTTGTCTTTCTCTGCCTGGCTTATTTCACTGACATAATATCCTCTAGATCCATCCATGTTGTTCTTTTTTTATATGGCTGAATAATAATCTATTGTGTATATGTACCACATTTTCTTTATCCATTCATCTATTGATGGACATAAAGTAGAATTTTATATCATGCTGTATAGAAATCATACCATAGAATATTAATTGACATTGGGAAAATATCTGGTAGATTTAAAAGCAGGCCATGATAGAATGCGTGTTAAATGACCCCATTTTTATAAACATATTTGTTTATAGAGAAAGCCTAGCTAGATATTCACCAAAATGTTAACAGTAATTATCTTAGCAGGGGAGTTACAGGTGCTTTCCTGCTTGCTACATGCTCTAAGTGTTCTGCAATGATGTGTACACCTTTAGGATTAGAAAAGCTAGGTTGGAAATAAACCTAGAAAACTGGCTTCAGCGAGACCTGAGACACTAATCACTCATCCAACAGGGGACTGGTGTGAAGGGGTGAGAGTGATATTCAAAAAACAGCAAATCATGGGCGCCAAGCCTAACTCAGACAGGCTCAGATGTTTCTCCACAGAGAATTCTGCATACCCTTACCTGATCCTGTCCGCCCCACGATGCCAATCTTCTCCTTTGGTTTGATGGTGAAGGAGACTTTCTTCAGGACCAGAGGCAGATTTTCTTGGTACCTCATCTCTGCGTTCTCAAAGGTCACCTCTCCTTCCTGGGGCCAGTCAGGGGAGGGGGCCTTGTTCTTAATTCTGGCAGGTGCTTCCAAAGAGAGAGTCTGGGGAGACAAGTGACTGGTTCAGACTGACCACAGAATCTACAGGAGCTGCAAGGCTTTGTCATAGTGAAGTAAACAGACCTGGACAATCATAGCAGCCACACAGAAGTGGCCGCCACACTGTCCCCGTGTTATGAAAATATTCCCTTGGCAGTAAATGCTTTTCACCACTAAACCAGTCTGAAAACAATGGCTACTAAGATTCCTCAGCAGTTTACAGTGGCTGTGAAGTGGCATCTCAGGGAGGGCAGTGCCTTTCAAATTGCTTTCTGTCTTAAGGAATTCTTCCACAAACCTGCGTTGGAGGCCAAGAGAGGGGCATGAGGCCTCGCACCACTCGTCAACCACAGCATTTTTACTGGAATTCAGTGGACATATTCCACTGGAACAGGATTCCACCATTTGAAAAACACTGGCCTAAACCCCAAGGAAGGAAACTAACATCTATTGAACGTTTAATAAGATCATGGCATTCTGACATCTCTCAGTCAGTCCAGGAGACATGGACACTGATTCCAATTCACCACTAACAGCTATGTGACTTGGACATGATCACTTCTTCACTCTAGCTCTTAGCTTCTCATCTGCATATTGTGGAAACTGGATTAGATAATCTTAGAAATCCATTCCTACTTTAAAATGCTGTTTAATATAACTACTTGGATAATTTTTGTTACTAAGAGTTGCAAAATACCTTGCAATGTGTTAAAACTCTCTAATGACTAGTCATGGTGTTTACAGCCTTACAGGGAAGTAAGGGCCAAAGACTAGTTTTCTGGGCAGGGGTGGAGTGGGAAGGCAAAGGTGGGTGAAGACTGAAGTCGAAAGCTCCCATCTGGAAGGACTCTGTGTTGGCACAGGGGTCCAGATTGAGGACTGGTAGTGGGAGATAGTCCTCAAAGAGCCTGGTTTGTGGAGGGTCTACTCTGTACCATGGCTGACCAATACACTGATCTTTCCAGCAAGAGTCCCTCACCAACAGCATTATTAAGTCAATTCTACACACCCATAGTTATACCCATGTATTGTTCACAGACCAGAGCAATGAGCAGAGGCTAACAGATAAACATAAAGAATGACTCTTAGGACATATTTTAGCCTACCTGCTATTCTTTCTGAGAATGATCATTTGTGAGTTTAAGAAATAACCTATGACTAATGAGGTTCATTGTCAAAACAAATCAGTAAAGCATGTCTTTGCCAGAAATGATACACTAGTTCTCAGCTGAAAGGGTAGTTTTCAAAACTATAGAAGTCAGTTATTTGGCACTTGGAATGTATTTTTCTCATGTAAACAATGATATAAAGTCTGATAAAGCCTCTGGGAAGTTCACAAAATAGGTAACTCCTAAGAACTGAATTAGACTTGAGAATCCTAACTATGCCTGACTCTGCTTCTCATTACAGAAATTTGCTTTCAGAGTTTCAGGTAGGACACCAGCAAGACACTGGCCCATGGCAGGACTGCAGAGGTTACCAAGGGGAGGTGGGGAGAACTTGATCATCTCAGTATCAACTAAATGAACTGGTTTTGGAACTGTTAATGCAGCTTAAAATGAGCTATGGAGCTTCTAAAACTTCAGAAGCCTGGGTCCCTTCCAAACCCCCTGTACCAGAATCTTCAGAGAGAAATTCATGTTTCTCTCTGCTCAGAGCTCACCAGGGATACTGATGGCCACTTCTGGTTAAGAACAGATGAACCAGACTAAGATTTAAATTATACATAGTTTAAAATAAACAGTGTAAGGAATATATGACACTAGTCAGCTTAACTGAAATAACAAGACTCTGGACATTTTGGAAATTAGCTGATGAACATCAGTTCTCAATCAGACACAATTCATAATATATTCAGAAACTCTTGTATTTTCTTCTCCATTCCACACATGCCAGAGAGACTACTGGCCCTCCCCTGTGGGATAAGATATGGCAGAAAAATAAGCACCCTCCTTGCATGCCCACCTAAAGCAGTAAGAGGGTAAAAGGACTCTGAAGAGTCAGATCGCAGTCTGACCTTGATGTAGTGGTTGATCCTCTCCACTGAGGTGAACCGAGCTTCAGTCTCAGACGCCAGTCTGACGGTAAACTGGAACAGCCCCGTTAACTAATAATGGAAAACAAAAATCCAAGAGAGAATTCATTATCAGTACACGTCAGGCCAATGCTAGAAGACCTAGTCCAGTGGGGATTACAGCCAATTAGAAGACCTAACTGAGCACATGTTGAGCTGGTTTTAGGGACTGAGTCATTCTCTAACACTCAAGACAGTGCCTGTTACCCTGCAAGCTGCTCAAGTTCTCAGTCAAAGCACTAACTGCTGCCACTAAGCTTTCCTGTGTCCAAAGGTTTCCATCCATCTTGACATGTCCAGAAACACATATGTGCAACTGAATAACTTCTGAATTCTCTATTTGTACCTGTATCTGCTCTGGCAGTAACAACAAATGGAGATATGTAGCAATCTGAGAGCAGTTGGTGAGAATGCTTCCAGGAAGGCCAAATAAGAGAAAAAAGGCAGGGCAAAAAGTGCACGCTGAGCCCCTGTGCACCCCAGATGGAGGATCCTGACACACAGTACATGTGCCATGTATTCTTCCCTATGCAATGGCCAAGTGAGTCTGTATAACATGGACAGACATTTTTGGGAATCAGTGAAGATACCTATCTCTTCTTGGGTTTCCTTTGGCTACTTATTTATTTTTATCTTTCCAATATGGAAACATGTTAAACATACAAAAGAGGACAGAGGTCAGTAAAATGAATTCCTATGTGCCAAATGTCCATCTTAAAAACCTGTTGACTTCCAAACAAAACTGTTTCATCTGTACCACTCCTCTGTATTATTTGGAAGCAAACCCTAGATATTCTGCCATTTTATCCATAAACATTTCAGCTTGTATCTCTCTAAATTATCAAGACTCTTTAAAATGCAATACCATTATCTAGTACCATGATGACATCTAAAAAATTAATAATAATTCCTTAACATCTTCAAATATCTAGTCAGTACTCAAGTTCTCAACTGTTTTTTGAGCTGTGTAAAGACCTTAAGCCATCCCTAGGGATGATGAATATTTACAGATGTAACCGTATTAGGAAAATCAGGGGCCTAAAAAATACAATGCATAGAAGAAGCATACTGAGGACACAGTATTTCTTAGAAGACTAGGAAGAAGTCAGAGATGATAGGTGTTGAACACAGAAACCTACAATTAAGAAACTAGTTTCAAATTCATGTTTGTTTATGAAGAAGACAGCACTGATTTCTGAAACACATGCAAGAGAGTTAAATCCCTTTATTCCTGTACACCACACCACTCCTGCCTCTCTCATCCTCCTAACCCAGCCCTGTCAGACTGTTATGGCCAAAGCAGATGGGGAGAAGCTCTGGGAGTCAGAGATGAAATGGTGGCTTAGGGGAGAGCCTCCACCAGGCTTCTCCCAGGCCAATGCAGGAAGGACTCACATGACCAAAGATGACGCCCCCATCCCAGAGACTGACCTGGACAGCATAAGAGATGGCAAGACCCGAGTAGGCCGGGGAGATCTGCCCGTGCATGAGAACAATCATCAGCCCAGTGGTAGTGATCAGGGCAATGCTGATAAGGTCCAGCCGCACAGCCAGCCACCGCATTGCACAGGTGAATAAGAAGAAAGGCCCTTGGTTGTTATCCAGTAGCTCCTGGTACCTAGGAGAAAGACAAAACTCCTTATAGGCAAATGAGTAATTGCAAGACCCTGGGCAGGGATGATGTCAAAGCTCTGGTGAATTGTGGAGAGAGGGCTAATATTTAAGTACCTCCTGTTTGTCACTATGAGAATGATATGGAAATTTAAGGGATGCAGGGGATTCAAGACTCCACACATAGGATGACATGGGGTTTTCTAAGTTTTATCCTTTCAAAGAACCATATTCAAGATTTTAGGGAAAAATATTCAGTTTAACAGCATAGGGAAAGCACGGGGGTGCAAGCTTTAGAAAAATGTCTTAGGTCATTTTCTCAAAGAGAGAGAAGTTACAGAGGCAAACTGTAGAAATGCCCAAAGACCAGGAAAAGGAAACTCCCAGACTGAAAGCAGAAATTCTCTGCTGCACCCACTGGGCAGAATGGTACTTGTTTCTCAAGGTCATGGAGCAAAGAACCAGGAGCTAAACCAGCAAAAATGACCTGGACAACCTCTGCCATTGAAAGGGTGAGACACTACTGCCACTATGGGTCCTAGAAAGCAGATCAGACCCCATGTGAGGGCTCAGGGGCTGTACACAACTACAACTCCGGAGCAGGAAGCCTTGCCAGGCAAATGTGCTTTGCTTTAAAAAAAAAAAATCACTTTTCCTCCACACATAAGATATGCACTCTTTTGAGAACATTTAGAAACTAAAATAAAAAAGAATATGCAAAAGTCCAGTACTCTGACCACTCAGTTACAACCAGGGTCACTATTCTGTTGCATCTACTCCCAGCATTTTTCAGTGCACTTACCTTTATGTGTGTATAATACATACTATATACTTAGTATATTTTGCTTTTTTTCACTTAATGTTAAAATCATTTTTCTCACCCATTTAACCTTTCTATTCTAGATTTTCCTTTTTAAATTTATTACTGAATTTTTGGAACAGGCAATAAATACAAGAGATAGTATTTTAAAGGTGTAAGAATTTTTACTATAAAGACTTGGTTTTCTCCTGCCGATCCCCTAGCTACTCAGTTCCCCTTTCCAGTGGCAACTATTACTTCCCTGTGATCCTTTCAGAGATATTCTAAGTGGCATATATACAAACACATATATATAAGCCATATACACGTCTGCACCTTGCTCTTTCGCTAGTGTATCTCACTGATCCTTCTGTATCAGCACCTTCAGAACTGTCACATTCTTTTAGCGCCACATAACATTCTACTATAGGGGTATACAATTGCTCATCTAACCAGCTGTCTGTTGAAGGACATTTAAGTTAGTTCCAATCTCTTATTAATACAAACCTCCACAATGACTATCTATGTACAAACATACTACCCTATCTATGTACAAACATACTATCTTTTATTGTTCCAAAAAAAACAAAACTCCATCAATAGAGCTAACAGACTCCTTCACTTTCTCATTTGCTCATAAGAGTTACCAGCAATAAAGTAAATTTTAATTAGAGTTGTATAATTCACTAATACTCTTAGTAGATGGTATTATAATCCCCAACTCTGGCCTTGAAAGGCCTCTTAGGCTTCCATGAAGTGCTGGGATGCTGGCTCCCCTTTGAGCCTTCTGGCCCCCATGAGCACTAACCTGTGCAGAAATTCTTGCCCCTTGCTATAGGCATGGATGGTGGCAAGGCCCTGGATGCTTGATGTGATATGGGAGAGGAAAGGTGCCTGCGTGATATTGTCCAGACGCTTTAGCTCTCGAATCAAGACCCTGGAGAGAGAACAAGTTCTGTGTCAGACTGGCAGACTAGCAACTCTGGCTTCATCCTTTGCCCTGGAACTTCCCGTTTACCTGGAGACAATATGCAGAACTGAAAAAAGGATGACAAGGGGCCCCACTGCGACCAGAAACCATGGGAAAACTCCTGCAATCATTCCAACGCAGAAGAACACCAGGATGACATTTTGGATGAACATTTCAGCCTGGAACGGCAGGCGCACATCAACTGGGGAGATCACAAAGGAACAAGTGTCAGACTGCTGGGATCCCCAAACAGAGAACAGAAGCAGAAATTTAAAAAAACAGAGGTTCCACAAATTCTGTCTCAAGTTTGTATGCTGTCTTTTAAGCAGTCTGATCAAAGAAAAATCTAGAAACCTGGCCACTCTAATTTTTCTTGTCCCAAGGAAGTTTAAGTGATCTTTCTCCCCCATGCTATCTATGTTTTGTTCACTGTGCTACCCAGCCCCTTGAAACAGTTTTCCCCTTTGCAAAGTAATATATGCTGGTTGTAAATATTTGGAAAATAAATATTCAAAAAAGAAAATAAGTATAATCTTTATTCATACCAATACCAATAGGCTGCTGCTAACATTTAAGAGATTTTTCATTATGGAAAAATTTAAACATACACAAGTCAAAAGAATACAGAATCTCTTTAACACTTGCTCCATCTCCTTTTGGCTGTCTCCTCCCCCCACCTTTTCTTGTGCTGGGGGGAATAGGGTGGGCCTGGAGTATTTTCATGTAAATCCCAGACATATTGATGCCAGATTTTTTTCCATCAGTCTTTTCTCCATCTGTGTGTATGTATAGCAGAAATGGGATCATGTTAAAAGCATTAGCTCTGGGGTAAAAAGATTTGGGCTTAATTCCCAGCTTTGTTATCTGATAGCTGTGCGATCTGGGGCAAGTTATTTAACCTTTTTCTGCACTGGCTTTCCCATTTCTCAGTGAGTGAACCAAAACTCACTGCATCAGGCCACTGTACAGATTAGGATAATGCATGTAGAACACTCAGCACCCTGCTTGTTACAAAGTAAGCCCTCAATAAATGTCAGGTGACATTACTGTGATTCTGGGCTATGGGAGTATTTAAGTTCTGGTGTTGACACAGCCCGGGAAGCATTCAGAGAACTGCCAGGACACCTACAGCCTTGCACCACCCCCATGTAACCATGTGCCTTGGAAATGCAGGTGACCCTGTCCAAAGCCTTTATGTTAACTCAAAGTTCAGAGGTGAATTTCTTTTCAGGTTAAGTAAGATCAAATGAGAATTTAGAAAGGTGAAAAATCAGATGGGTCCTTAGCCTAAATACAAGTTTCACCACGGAGAAAACGCCAAAGCCAAAATGTTCTTTGTATGAACACCAGCAGCCACTGTGCTCTCAGAAGTTAAGGCTGGATAGGTGGCACACCTGGGGAGTCATCTAAAAGGCTGCAGAGCCTAGTGAGCTCCAGCCTGTGCTTCAGAGCATAAAAGAAGTAGTAAGAAATACCTTCATCCATGTCTTTGGAAAACCTGTTGAGAATCCTCCCTGTGGGAGTAGTGTCAAAAAACTTCATAGGGCTTCGAAGGATCCTTCGGAAAAGCTCATCATGGAGCCGGGAAGAGGCTCGCAGTGTGCCCTAAGGAGCAGAACATAGAGATCAGGGCCCAGGGACCCAGGCAGGCTCACCTCCTACTCCTCCAGGTCACAGTTCCACAGCACATCGCCCCCAAAGCTGCAGGAGAGCAGACGGCCATGGAGGGAGGAGGTAACTAATAAGAAAAGGCAGAAGCTGATGGGACAGAGGTCATTTTAGCGAGGGCCCCTGCTCAGCATTAACGTGAGAAGTGCCGCGTCCAAGTATAAACACATGGTCAGCTGGGGAGAGGGAGGGGAGGTCCCCCCCCACCGCATACCTTGACAAAAACGACTCCGCGAATGGCTTTCAGGATCAGCATGACTGCCATGGAGAAGGCGTAGATGCTGGCATAGTACTGCATGAGAGGATTGTCCTTCATGCTGTGGCTCACAGACGTCCTGTTCCCGTTAGTCACTGTGGTGTTCTGTTTGGAGGTAAGGCTGTGTGAACCAAGACTCCTAAGCACTGCCAGGAACCCCTACTCAGGGTCGACCTCAGCGCAAGGGAGGGCACAGGAGAATGACTCTGGGACCTGGTTGTTGCAAACACAAGACAGGCTCTGCCCCACTTCTTCTCTCTTTTCTAATGGATGAGGGCAGACAGCCTACAGATGTCCTATTGACAAACTCTACCACTCTGTGAGTTGGCCAGGGCAGCCACCTTGTGAGGTTACATTAGGGACTCAGCTTTTCATCCGAGGTAGTCCTTGTTCATTGCTTCTTTTAATGGAAAAACTAGACCAGTTTCCCTAAGAATGGTCAGGGAATATGGAGAGACGGCACATTCTTAGACACAAAATTTTCCCATTAATGAGTAACCTTACCCCACTTCCTTCCTTGATCCAGTAACTCAACCACCAGTTGCTGAAGGCAGTGCTGCCCACATTCAGCATGAAAAGGGATATGATGAGCAGGAAGGCCAAGGGGCCTCCAGCGGCCTGGATGTAGACACCATACACTGACCAGGGCACTGAACCCTGCCCCTTCTCTTCCAGTTGCACGAGTTGCCCTAGGGAAGTAGAAGAGACACATGAACTCAGATGGAAAAAGTTACTTTTCCAAATTAAGTCATCTGCAGAAGAGCAGAATCAAGAAGAGACTATAGTTTCACAGGGCTTTAGAATTATTTCCTCATTATCAGAAGCATTCATTCATCTATTTAACATTTTTAACCACCTACTATGAACCAGGCCTAGGGTGAGGCCCTGGAACGGCAAAGAGGATTAAGACCAGGTGTCCGCCCTTGAGAACTGGCTGAGGATCCTTCCACAGCCATGTAGGAGAAACACATACATAATTATAATACAATGTACTAAATGCAATGCTAGCGCTCCAGACAGGGCAGCATGGCAACACCCAGGAAGTGGCCCTAACCTATCTGGGGGAGCTGTGGGGTGGTGGGTAGATAGGTTCAGGGAAGACTTTGTGTGTAGTTCATACTGCATCTTGAAAGGTAAGCCAGAGTCGACCAGGTGGGGAAAAGATGGGTGGAGGAAACACCATGAATACTAGCACAAAGGAGGGAAACAGCAGAGCAGAGTATGTCAGATGGCCAGGTCAGCACAGCTGGAAGGTTGTGTGCACTTCAGGAGGGCTGGGGATGAGGCTGGTGAAGCTGGCTCTGGTCAGAGGATAAAGGCATTTGAACTTCATTCTTCAGACAAGAACTTCTCAAGAGAATGAGGTATGGGTGTGTGGAGACTTGACTCCCCGGCCCTACTGGGCTAGGCAGGCCAGAGACAGCCAGACCAGTCACATCTGGCAGTGAGCAGCTTCCAGATGTGTGCACCCCAGCATCCCACACAAATCAGGGCAATTTCTGCACATATCATATCCGCAAAGTGATTATAAAACGTGGCTTTGAAATAGGAGGCCGTTGAAAGGCTCCATGCAGGAAAGTGACTTGCCTGGTGTCCTGTTTTTAGCTACATCTCTCAGCTGAGTGAAGACAGACCTAAAAGGAAGCAGCTGTGACAATCTAGGTACGAGATGATAAAGGCCAGAACCAGGGTCATGGCAATGGGGATGGAGTTCTAGGAAGTAAAATCAAAAGGACATGGTGATTGGCTATCAGAGGAGAGAAAAGGTTCAAGGATCTCTGCTGCGGCTCCCTGGGGTGATCAGGTGATTGATGCTGATATGAGAAACAGCCCAGCAGGAGCCTCTGCCTCTCCCACGGTCAACGGTGGATTATCTTGGAACAAGTCACACATGCCTTGAGCATTTAAAGAGTTGTGACCATCCAGGTTAGGAGAGCTCTATACGTGAGAGCCAATGCTCCCTAAAGATGCTCTGCTATTTTATACTTCCTGTGGTGGGAACTGACAGATAGCACCTTCTGTGCTGTGTTGGTTTTGTATGTGTGTAAGGTATCATAACTCACACCGAATTCAAAATATCATATGTGACTTATTAAAAGGAAGAAGAGAAGCAAGGAGAGGTGAATCTGGAAGGTTAACCCCAAACCAGCTGCAGTTTTAAGAACAAGGAAGTAAAACAGGCCCATCTCTAGAGCAGTGACAAACCCAGGAAAGGTCCTGGATTCAAAACATCAGGTGAGATGATGACACAACAAAAAAGAGAGCTTTAAAACGGGACTGCATTCTTTTTCTGTCTTGTCTTTTTTTTGTATATTGATAGGCAACTTAAAATTCACAAAGGTAAAAATGCCTGAAGTCTTACAAATAGTTTTTCTAACTCCCAAGATTTGTTTCAGTTGATAAGATAAAGGGTTTAAACCACAGGACCAAGGACTCTGCCTAGGGAAAGTCAAGCAGGAAAAACCCTGGCTATCACTCTTCGCCTATATCTGCTGCAGTCTTGTCAGGACATGCCAAGGACTGTGTCATTCTAAGAGGGGAGCTACTGAGGACACGGGCATTCATGGAGCTGGAAGGCCTCTGCCCTAGTTGGCACTGACTTTTAAAGAACAGAGGTGAATCACAGGAAGGGTGTCCCTTTGCCCACCATTCAATGTTCTTTGCTCAAGATGACCCAGCTGTGATTCCCTCCACCTGAGCCACCCAGCACAGAAAGGGAAGACACAGGACTGAATGTCATTCTTAGTGCCTTGGTCCATTGAAGCAAAGAGAAGGTGCCTCACAGTCTCCCAGTATTTTATAAGAACTTTGTTATTCCAGAAATATAAGGCCAGATACTCAACAACACACCAGGCTATCCACAGTATGAATTACCACACAGCGTAACTTCTGATCAACTTTTGATAATGACAAATCTAAAATTGCAAGAAAAGGTCATTACCTTCCTTTGGCTTCACTGCTTTCTCCTTCTTTACTGATCCTGTTTTAGTACCTTTATCTTGCGATTTCTTCTGTGAACTGCTGGTTTCCTTTTTTGAGTTAATCTAATATTTAAAAAAAAGTGCCTCCAGTCATGATATAGCTATTCAGACAAATGTCCACAGGACATGCTAGGGATTCATCTGTCAAGCTGCTGCTATTATGGAAAAGAGATACATCCACCTTCTTCAAGAGGCCACCTATATTCATTTGTTGTACTTCTGCAACTAAAACCTTTCAGATGTGGTTCCCACCCTGTTCTTCCACTGACATTGCTCTCCCCAAAGTCACTGAAGACCTAAACTCCAAACACGGTAGCCTTTATGCAGTTCTCATCCACTAACTTGTCCAAAATATTAGGACTGGGGTCATTTCCATTCCTCCCATCTCTGATTCCCACATCACTAAAGCAAATCACAGATCTGATCACTTCCCAAGATAAACTCAGCCTCCTCAGCCTGGTTCTGTGAGGCCTCCACATTGTGGCCCTAGCCTAGCTCAAAGTCCCTCCCTCACTGCCGTGGTTTCTGCTCTCTAGCCACTCCTCACACCACACTGCCATTTCCCACTTTGTGCCTTAGTTCACACTGGCTCTTCACCTGGAATGCCCCTCCCCTTGCCCTAACTCAGTCACAAGTGTCCCCATTCAGAGGAATATAAGTCTTCCATCTTCCCTGAAGCAACTTAGACTCCTCCAGAGTAAAACTCACCCTTCCCCTGTTCTCCCAGGCTCTAGGTCAGTACTCTACAAGAGCACCTGCTACAAAGGAGACTGGTGTTATAGGCCCTGTGAGAGCTTCAGAGCACTGGTGAGTCTGTGGAGACTGTGAGTCCCTCCGGGATGGAGATGGTGTCTCCTGGTTCTGACATGCCCAGGGCTAGCACCATGCACTGCCCACAACGGGACACACAGCCACCAAACTGAACCTCAGATAACAGGCACTACTTAATGCTCTCTTTTCCAAGTTCCCCTTATAGCTTCACACAGGACATTCTCTTACTATAGTTTAACTACATTTAATTCTTTGTCATAGTCAGCCTCTTAACCCCAGTTTGTTCTACAACTAGACTTTTCAAAGTGTGAAAAAAAAATTAGAAAATGATATAAAATTCCGAGTCACATCTAGAATGCAAGATAGGGCTCTATAGTTTATATTTATGGCAGTGTATGAATGCCCTGTCTAAAAAAAAATTGCTATTTGCACACCACTTACTAGGATAAGAACATTATACATCATTCATTTAACTGATGAACAGCTCTACAAGGCAGATGCCACCCCGTTTTTAGGATGAGGGAACTGAAGCTCAGGGCAATTCAGTGCACACTGACAGCATGTCCCCTCCACTACAACACTGACTCTCAATACTCTTCTGCTCCTCAGACTTTTTATATTTTAACCTGTCCCTCTCTCATTTTCCCCTCCATCTCTACAGTCCGGAGGAAATATCTGAAGAGTCCAAGATACCCTGAGAGTCAAGGGGTGAGATAAAAAAATCCAGATCTGGATCCGGGTGTCTCTATGGAAGGCCCTGGTGAGACTTGGAATGTCTGGGTTATCCCAAAAGGCTTAAGGCACACTGGTCATGCATGGTTAGTTGTACCATACCTCAAATCAAACAAGATGACACCTAAAGACAGAAATAAGACTCCCAGGAAAGGTCCCACTAACTTTCTGCTTCTACCCCTCTCAGACACCAAAACGACCTGGGAGCTAAGAAGTAGCTTTTAGCCCAGCCTGAGTGCACTTCTAAGACCAAAGTGACCCCAGAATAAGGAGGACAGTACAAAAGCAAGTCAGCAAGAGGGAAAAACAAACTCTTTGGCTAACTAAGTAAGTACACCCTCGTGTTTGCCTAACCCAGAGCTCAGAGTAAGGCCGTAGAAAGCTACCATCTCCCTGTGTTGCCACAGGAGGCAGGGCAACATGGCACAAAGAGCACTTTGGCATCAAACCACCCTTATTAGCAAGCAGCTTAACTTTTCTGAGCTTCCATTTCCTCAGCTGTGAAACTCAGGAGATATATTTTGCCACAGAGCTCTGTTAAATGAGTAAGTAGGGTGACACCTATAGGGTGTCTAATCCAGTAACTGGGACACAGTAGGTTTTGTAGTTAATGAGTGGCAAGTCAGCCAATATCCATCCCATGGCTCCTCTTCAAATGCAAGCAACACTTAATTTCTCTTCCCTGGCTCCTTATTCACTTGTTTATTTAAAAAGGAGCTTCATAATGCTTTAGTCAGGATTGACAGTTTATGAAACCAAGGTATGACTGAACAACAGCACACACTGAGCCCATACCCTCCTCCCCATCATCGCCTTATTAATGAGTCAGTGACAGACACTGCGGTGCACCAGCCCCATAATCCGCTCTCCTGGAGTAGAACAAGCATGTGAGCTAAAGCACGCGGTCTGGTTACCGGAAAATGGGGCCCCTGCCGATAAGACATAGCTACTGAGTTCAGCTGAGATCTTACATCACTCAGTACAATCACGTCTCCCTTGCTGGAAAGGAGGAGGCGCACACAAACTGCATGAATCTTACCTCAACTGGGTGTGTCTCTCCCAGCAACAGGTTATTAAAAATGGTAGCATAATCACCATTTAAATTCATCAGCTCTGCATGGGTGCCTCTCTCTGTAATACAGCCCTCTTTCATGAAGATCACTTCGTCACAATCAGCCAGGTACTGGAGACAAAGATAGGGACAACGCCAGTATTAGTGCAAATACATTTAAACACCCAGACCCTGGTTCATCCATTCTCACTTGGAGGCGTTGAGCCTTCTGGGGGACATTTGGCAGTATCTAGAGATTGGTTTGGTTGTTATAACTACAGGGAGGAATACCACTGTCATCTAGTAGGTAGAGACTAGAGTGCACAGGACAGTCCCCACAACGAAGAGCTATCTGGCCCAAATGTCACAGTGCCAAGATGGAGAACCCCTACTTCAATTTACTGTGTTTGTGATGTACTTCAGAGAGCAGTTCCTCCAGGTTTGGACACAAACCTACTGACGGAGCCGTAAGAGCCTTGTATTAGATGTCACACCCTTTCACTGCCCTCAGAAGTACATATAATTACAGACTTCCTGTGGCAGAAAGGGGCAGGTTTAGCCCCCCAAACGACAACATAATGCAAAGCAGATGGAAACATCCTGACGCTGCTTGTCTTGGAATGACAGAGGGAGAAGAGCTTGTTTCCCCTAACAGCTCCCGCTTGCATGTAGATAACACAATGCTGTCCAAACTTTCAAACCCAGACTCCATTTTCAGCCTACTCCTCTCAGCACTTTCACTTACTTATTTATATGAGGAAACTAACATAATGCAAGGATACCTGATTTAGATGGCCATCTGGTATTTTGGTACAAAACAAGCTTTATTGGTACAATGGGCTAGGGGCCTGTTTTCTAAGGTAATGAACACTGATCATTTCAGAAACCTCTATGGACCCCCACAGAGAAACCTGGACCAAGCCCACCTTCCTGTTTCTGACTTCCCAAGTCAAGGCAGGCAGCCTGGGGAAGAGAATACCATACCTGTAACTGGTGGGTAACAAACAGAACTGTCTTGGACTTGAGGTGCTTCTGGATAGCACTGTTGAAGATGTGGTTGCCCACATGGGCATCTAAGGCACTGAGAGGGTCGTCCAGAATATAGATGTCCCGGTCACTGTACAAGGCCCGAGCAAGGCTGATCCTCTGGCGCTGTCCACCACTCAGGTTGGCTCCTCGCTCGCCAATCTACAGGGGCCCAGAAAGCACAGGGATACCTCTGGCTCAAGCCCAGACTGAGCTTAGTGACCACCCAGTCCCTGCCCCTCTCCTGCACCCAAACTGGCCCCTTCTACTGAACCCCCCGCCAGGATGAACGCCGCTCTGACCTTCTGGGATGCCCACCAGCACTGGGAGAGTCCGTCCAGATACCTCCTCCTCTCCCACATCCATCTAGTTACTGATTAATCATACATCTGGCCTTACCACTTCCCCTTGATACCCTCCTCCAATCCATTATCCATGGGCAGAAAGATCTTTTCAAATGACAAAGCTGACCATTTCCCACCCTAGTTTAAAACTCTTCAAGAGCCCTAAAGATGAGATACAACAGGAAAATGGGACAAGGGTCATGCCACTGTAAAATCCACCCAGCCTGCGGAAAAAGGCCCAGCTTATTCTTTTAACTTAATCTATATGTTGTTGTTGTTCTTTTTCCAGCACCTTTATCGATTAAGTACTTTGTAACCAGAGACAGACCTCAGGAGGTTAAATGAACCTACAAAATCTATGCGGAGAATCCAAACATAGTCACCTAAATAACCCTATTCTTAAGGCAAAACTTCAAAGAAATTATTAATCACCTGTATACATCATCCCTTATACCGACCCGTAACCAAAAGGCCCTATAAACCCAAACTCTAAACCCTTAAGCGCTCTTGCTCTCTAAGGTCACTGGTACGTCTGTGGGTACCATCTTATCAGATAAACTTTCTTGCTGCATAAGTACTTGTCTCTGAATTCTTTTTCATGAACAACGGGTTAAGTGTCTTTGCCACTTTGCTATTCCATTCAGCTTTCTAGTCTTAACAAAATCCTTTTCTCTCTCCCTGCTATTTCAGACCAGTAGGGAAGTGGAAGTTCTCAGAACTTAAACTCACTCTATCCAGTGCTCCGTGGCCCCCTCAGATTCTGGGGTGGAAAGGATATAATTCTTGCACAGTGCAGATCCAGAGGACACTGCATGCCAGGTGATCCTGGCTTTAGGAGTTGGCATGGCATTTGCCATAAGCAGAGCAACCCTAGGAACTTCCCTTTCCTCTCTCTGCTCTTCCTTGCTCTCTACAGCCTGCATAGCTGCTGACACGGACTTCTACTCTTGTTTTAATAAATTCCTTTCTTGCTGGTACTTGTTTAACTTGATCGAGAAGTCTTTCCCAGTTGGGAGTCAAGAGCCCTCCGTCCCCTGCCCAGGCTGAGGTTTCACTTAGTGTGCATCAAGAGACCTCCCCAGACGCACCTACCAGCAACAAACGGTAGAATCTAAACACCCAAATATGGCACACAAAGCAGGCCCTTTGCCACTTGACTCTCCATTTGCTCTCAGCCTCCACTGCCAGGCCCCCTTCCACACTCTGAGATCTGAGCCATTTTAGATGGTGTGCCTGTATGCACACTCACACACGACTGTCATGCCTTTTCCTCTACTGAAGCTGCTCTGCTCAGGAATCCTCTCCTCTGGGAAACCTCCCCCACTCTCTTCTCAAAAGAAAGGGGACTCTTTTTCGTCAGCTTATCTTGTGTCTATTTGTTTGAGTGTCTCATCCTTTCAACTTTTAGAGGATGCAGATTATTGTCCTATTGCTTTACATTCCCAGCTCCCAACAGTTTCTGCATATGTGGCTGACACACAGCAAGCACCTGATCAACGTTGCTCAATTAATACATGAATAAACCAATTGTCAAATGGCAACTGGCTCTGTAATTTTAAGGAATCTTGTCCTTTAAAAAAACATTAAATTAATTTAGAGGCTTTCAAACTGAATGTGTATCAGAATTACCTGCAGGGCTTGTTAAAAAAAATTATTAGGTCCCACCTCTAGAGTTTCAGTAGGTCTGGAGTGAAGCCTAAGAATTTGCATTTCTAACAAGGTCCCAGTAACACTATATGCTGCAGATTTGCAGTTTATCTGGAGACCAAGATTTGAGAACCAGTGAACTTATTAAACCATTCACAAAATCTGGTTTGAGGGATTTAACTCAAGTCAGCTGAATAAAAGAACCAGCCCCAGAGACCTCCAGAGCAGGTCATGGGACACAGGTGTCAACCCTAAAGAGCACACCTGAGTCCAGACTCCAAGAGGGGACTAGTGGTCACCCAAGGGGAGGGGCTGGGGAAGGTGGGAGGGAGGGAGAAGGGGACTGAGGGGCAGTATAATTAGCACTCACAATATAGGGAGGTCACAGGGAAGGCAGTACAGCACAGAGAAGACAAGTAATGACTTTATAGCACCTTAACTATGCTGAAGGACAGTGATTGCAGTGTTGAGGGGGGGCTTGATAATATGGGTGATTATTGAAACCACAATGTTGCTCATGTGAAACCTTCCTAAGATTTTATATCAGTGATACCTTTAAAAAAAAAGAGCACAGGTGAGTTGCAAACACCTGCCTCTGGAAACTGCTCCAGGGCACAGAACCAAAGAAAGACAGGCTTGTGCTAATACAAGAGGCTCTCTACTGACTATATTTGAGAAAGGAGGTTGGCAGAATGAAGTTCAGGGAAGAAGATCAACAAGCACAGGCTTGACTTACGGTTTTAAAAATGAATAGTGAAGAAAACATTAACTCTAAAGTAACAATGGGATTCTGTTTAAAAACCACATGATGTATGAAATACTTATATGTGTAAAACGGGTAGTGTTACTATCCCTTCCCTGGGAAACACGTTTTCCTAACATAAAGTCCCAGTAAAGGCCAAACGCCCCGTGTAGATTCCTCTCCCATGCATATCAGATACTTTCCTAGCTGGAGGCTCTGCACAACCCTGCCACCCATTTCCCAGAATCTTCTCTGCTAAACACACTTCCCTCTGAAGGGGTTGAAGGCTCATTATACCTCAGTCAGGTCGCTGTTGGGAAGAATGGCCAGGTCAGGCCTCAGGCAGCAGCTGTTCAGCACAGAGTTGTATCTGAAGGACATAAAGAAACCTAGTTATCAGGAACATGGTTGAAGTAGAGCCTGCTGGCTTGGGCTGCCTGTGTCTCACACGGCCAAGATGGAAAGCATGATGGAAACCAAGCACTCCTTGCCTTTCTTCATCAAATTCTTTCCCAAAGAGGATGTTGTCTCTCAGGGTGGCATTGAGGATCCAGGCCTGCTGGGCCACATAAGCGAAGGTTCCGCTGACTGCAATGCTGCCCTCTAGAAGTGTCATCTAGGGAGACAGACACCATCCAATGGTATCATAGTGCAAAACCACCACCTTAAGCTAGCAGAACCCCCCACAGTCCACAATGGAGTTGAAAGTTTTGGCAATTTCTGCGGATGCTTTCTGGACCCAGGTCCAGACCTCACCTTTGATCCACAGAGAGCAATGGCAGCAAAGAAAATCAAAGTTCTTCTTGCTTATGTGTGAGAGCAGCCCAGACAACCCATGGCTTGAGCAAGCAAACACTTCATTCAGCAGCATACTAGCTACTCTGAAGCCTTTCTTCCTGACCGCAGACTGTTTTAATGAAGGAAGCACAAGTGGAAGGCCCTCTAGATTTCCCTGGGGAGGATGCTGTAGGCCTGAGAGCTAGTCCCTGCCTGAGATGAGGGCAGGCCAACTTCATCTAAACAATTCATCTAGGCTGCTGGCTACACCTGCTGTCTCTATAAAGTGAGTACTAAAGGTTGGTGGGGGGCAGAATCCAGTTAGACATCAACTTCTATGACAGAGTATCCGTACAATGACAGACCCTCCCCACTGACACCAAGGGGTGGCACAATGAGCCATGTGCTTTGAAGTGTTGTCAGATGCAGTGATTGATATGAATTGATTTATCCATTTTATCCATTCAGGTTCCTTTTGGGACCGACAGGAGACATTTGTCTTAGGTTAGGGATGCTAGAGCTTGCAACAAAGTTTCATTAACCAGCCTGCACATACAAGTTTGTCCTCCCAAACACGGTAACACACAGTTGTACACACAGGCGCACCTGCCACAGACTGGGATACAGCGGTACCAACTACCCCCAGACTGGGAAGCACTCTGATATACACTCAAAGTACTCAGAAACCCACAGAAGTTCTGCTGTGGAAACCCAACTTTTCCAGCTCTTCTGTTCCCCTCACTGCAGATGCCAACAGAGAGCCGCTAAAGCAGGAGGCTGCCCAGTCTTACCTCCCAGTCAGAGACAGGGCTGTCAGGGTTCGATCCAGATGCAAAGACCCACGCAGTTTTCAATCTGACCCCCACCCACTCAGCCCCTACCCATCCCAGGCTCACTCACCCTGTGTCTCTCATCACTGACCCTTAAATCTGGCTACTCTCAGAAATCACCTAGGAAGTTTTGGTTTTCCACAAAGACCAATGATGGAGCCCAATTAAAGAGTCACAAAGCAGCGGGAGGGTGGGGACGGTCGGAGGGCGGCCTTCCTCAGACTGCCCCGGAGGAGAGCCACACTCCACCAACTGGGACGTGGCACTGAACAAGACAAAATACTCCATGCCTGGGTGCTACAACATACTCTTCCCCAACCTCGGCTTCCATTTGTTTAATTTCCTCAATATGGATAAATGATTCAGAGGACCTTATCTCTCAGAAGGTAGGAATAAACTTAAGTTTACCTTAGTCTAGCCAGATTAATTCAAGTTTAAAAGCAGGCGGAAATACCTTGGGTTTTTGTTGCTGTTCTGATTATTTGGTTCTAGAACATAGCAAGGTCATTAGTCTCAGCTGGATGACTCTCGCCATGCCGCTCACTCTGAACCTGGCAGCCCTCTGCAGGGACCTCTGTGCACCACTCACTCACTGCCTTGCCCTAGGCTTGTATGTCTGCAAGGCCTCGCTCTGCAACCAGGCCTTCAACTCCTTGAGGGCATAATTATTTCAATGATTAGACTGAAAACAGAGTGGGGCTTTGCTTCTAAATCAAATCCTCACAGCTTTCTCTCTGACAGGGAGGCAGGTAATGCTGGTCAGCAAAGCTTCTCCATTTTTGTTGGCAGTCCGTAGTCTGTTCCTCTCTCATCTCTGACATTTCCCAACACACTCTCGGGTATACCTAGGGCACTCAGTATATACATGCCGAATAAAAGAAGGCTTGAGAAGAAATAAATCCAGCTGGGTATCAATCGGTCATTCATCAGGTGTCCGTCCACTGAGCCCCCTTCCAGATATGGTGCTGTTAAGGGGTAGGAGTGCAGTGGGTGGGTGAGGCATAATGCAGACCAAGGGTTCATTTTGTTTTCATCTTTCCTGACTCTCTTCATAAAATAAATTCATTTTTCCTGAGACTCTTGCTAAGCTGAGTGTAGAGAAACAAGAAGAAAACACCACAGACAGAAACAAAATATTACCTGGCCTAAAATAGCTGAAATGAGAGAGGTTTTTCCACTTCCCACACTGCCGCAGATTCCAACCAGTTTACCCTGGACAAAGCACACAAAGAGAAGAAGGTCATTAAAGGACTACTGACCACTTACCTCTAGGGACTTTAGACTCCTTTGGGGAAAAAACACGTGGACGCGTCCATCAGTGAGGGAACTGTCACCCTGATGACCCAGCAAGTCACTTACCTTGGCTTCTTCCCTGTCAGCCGCCTACTTCACAGGGTGTGGGGACACACTGGGGTTAACAGATGCACAAGCCTCTGGGAGACATCCACTGTGCCACACACAGAAGGCAGCCCACATGGCTTTCAGGAGGCCAGCCCCTCCCCTGCTTTGTAGGTAACCCATATGTTTTGATTATTTGTTTATTTTGTTGTTTTTGTAAGAGGGCAGGACTCCTGAAAATTATTTTATTGATTTTCATTGTATTTTATGATTTTTTTCTCTCCAGGGTCTATAAATTATTTTCCATAAAAAATTACATGCACTATTATTTCCACTTTTCTATGAAAAATTTCCAAGAGTCTGAGGAATATCTACACCATCAGTCCCACATGGAAGTGGAAAATGAAGCCTTTGGTTAATTGAAGATCCTCAGGCAGATAAAGAGTTTTCCATTGGTAGCATTAAAAATTTTCAAGGACAGACATGATTTTAAAAGGGCCTCTTGTTTAGCAACCCTGTATTGGCTCAAGTCTTGAAGCAGAGGAAGGAAGAGTGGAGGTGTGGAAGCGCACGGATCCTACAGGCAGACGGGTCTTGGTTTGGATCCCAGCTCCACTAGCACTGGTCAACTGTGTGATCTTGGTCTTGTTACTTAAACTAATACTGTCTTTCTCACTGAGCTTTGAGCAACTTGAGGAAAGGAGTTATCCTTGTAGAAGCAAGTACAGTGTCTGGTACTTGATAATAAAAGTATTTTGGACAAATAAAAGTTTCGATATGGTCCTGGAGTCCAAAAGGTTATAGCCTGGTGAAGAAGAGACCAAGTCACATGTTCAATCCCTGCTCAGGTCAGTTGGGTTTACACAGAGAAAACTCTATTCTGATGACTAAGTGGTGACCAACAATGAAGTAAGTACCTGGTACATGGAAGACATCAGGCAAACATTAACTTCCCTCCCCTCCCTAAAGAGGGGGCGGGGAGGATTATGATACGTCTCCTCAATAGCTAAAGGTCTGCATGTGCAGTAGGCTCTGAAGGACAGAAACAGGATTGAAAGCGAGGAGGAAAAGAGTAAGTTTCAGCTGACTATGAGAAATAATCCTCTCATAGAGCTGATTAGCAAAGTAACAGAGCTGCCTCAATAATTTAGATAATCGTTATTAAACAAGAAACCAACATGTTTCGAGTTGACTGAAGTTAAAGCTACCCATGACGAGGACTGTGAGCCCTTTTGGGGTTCTCGCTAGGCCCCCCCACCTCCTGCTTCCAGCTCTCAGGACCTGGGAGCTTTTTGTTCAGTCTGGCTGTGGGCCTGCAGGACATACCTCTGGTCAGTTGCTGATTCCAACACAATCCATATTAGAAACCCTGATGCCCTCCTCCCAGTTATGTAGATACACGTTTCTCACCACCACCCTCGCTCTAAGGCCCCCCTCCTGGTAATCCCGGTTAACTGCTCTCCTCGCTTCCTTACTATTTCCCTACACGCTCTTCTGAATCCAGAAGCTAGAGGGTTTACTCTCATCCATAAGTCAGATCACATCATTCTTCTGCTCTAAACCCCCCAAAATAGCTTTTCTTCCCACTAAGAATAAAGCCAAAGTCACTACAGGAGGCTCTGGCCCCCAACTGCCCCTGTGCCCGCATGGCGCGCTGCTCTGGGAAGGGCACCCTCGGGGCCTTGGGGCTGTCTCTGCCCGGAGTGCAGCTCCTCTCCCAGATATCCCCATGGCTCCCTCCCTCACCTCCTTCAGGTCTTCAACCAAATACTACTTTTTACATGAGACCTTTCCTCAGGCAAACTATTTAAATTGCAACCACACCAGCTCCCTGCCCTGGCACTCTCCATCTCCTTTTCTTCATAGCCTTTATACCTCCTGACATACAATATATTTTACTTGTTTACTACCTCCACCTCTTTTCCCACTAGAATGTGAGTTCCAAGAGGGCAGGGATTTCTGAATGTTTTTTTTTTTCACTGCTAAATCCCCAGTGCCTGGCAGAGAGTTGGCACTCAAAAAACGGCCACTGAATGAATGGATACACACACACACACACACACACACGACCCCCCCCATCACCCCACACACAGGACCCTCATTTTTTAACGGTCTTGAACCTGGAGTTGCTATTCCAGCCACTCCTCTGAGAGACTCTACTCCTGTGCTACCCGGGTTGTGACATCATATACCATAATGATCCCTTACTTACATTAAAAATAAACAATTACAAGAGAATGGTCGATAACAGCAACACAGAGAATACCTATCTGTGCCCAGCCCTGTGCTATGCAGAGCCTAGTGGTAGTGGGAAGCTCACACAATTACAATAACCAGAAATAATGATTACAACTCACATACAATTATAATAACCAGAATTCTATTCAGGGCAAAATCTTGGAAAATCTGCTTGGATGATTCATTTCCTTGCCTATAAAATGAGCATCTCCTGAGATCAGTTGTTACTAATTTCTACTGTTAAATGCCCAGATATTCTTTTCAGAGTTGCAGCTGGCCCAATTTGCTCTTTCATTCAAAATCACTCCCAGCCACAGAGTACTTTGCTAAAAGGAAAGGCAGCTGCCTACTCTGGCCAGAACAGACACACAACAGACAGACGGGGTGCAAGTGAGGAGTGAGGCGGTGGAGGGGTTACCTCTTCGATTTCCAAGTCGATGTTATACAGCGTCCTCTGTAAGCGGAGGCTCCCCAGCTGAATGTGCTTGCCCTCTTCCTCCTCAGGACTCGGCCTCTCGTCACTGTCCAGGAGGAGGTGGCCTCTCTGCTCTGCCAGCACCGCCTGATGCTCAGTGCGCTGCAGCTGCCTCACCTTCTCTTTCTTGCCCCTGGAAGCCCTCTTGTCTTTTTTCGTTTTAGGGGTCAGCTTGGGTGAGTTCTGGATACTGGAGTGGGAGAAGTCCCATGCCAAGGTGGCATTTTTCATCTCTATCTTGATGTGAGGACTGGCTGGTTTTTTCTTTATCATGTGAACCTCTTCCATTAGAAACAAACTCTGATAGGAGTTGTGAGAGAGGTGCAAAGATGAGACACTGGATCAAGACCAGGGAGACAAGTCTAGGAGTATACTCACGCAGCAAAACACATCAGGCTATACAGTGGAAGGAAGCTGAAGGGCAAAAGGTAGCTCATTAGTGCAGCCCAGCCTCAGGCCACCCGAGAGGTCACGGGGCACAGGGACACCCTCAGAACAGGCAGGGGCCCTGTCAGGAGCCCACCGCTCTACACTGCCAAGCCCATGCCAAACTACCTTTTCCTTTTCTACCAGTCTGATGTGACCAAAGGACATTTAAGTAACCCATATGCAGCCCTTTGTTCTCACACTTGAATTGCTGCGTTGCAGGTAGTAAAATGCAAGCTGAAGAACCAAAGGGCCCGCCGGTCTTCTGTACAGACCCTCAGCTCTGTTTCCCTTCAGACCACTCCTGCAGGACCCCAAAGCCTGTGCCCTTCCTCACCACAATGCGGCACTGCTGTGGGGGGCAGAGGTTGAGCTGAGATTGTAAACAGGCCTGGCTTGCTCAGATTAGGAAGGAGTACCTAAGGTCTTATTAACAGTAGAGTACATCTTCTTGCCAACAAGTTCTCATGTCTTCAAAGTCCTGCCTTGGAACTTCAGAGAACTCAGTCAATCAAAGGAACTTGAATGGAAGTGACAGGTATCTCCCTCAAGAACATCCTTGGAGAGAGAACAAGACTCCTTACCACTTGTTTCTGGAGTTCCACTAAGTTATGTTAGGGCAGGAAAATGGAATGCTTAGAAAGTCAAGTGTTTCCAAAATTAGATCTGAAACACTGACTATATTAAATCTCAGCCCAGGACTTACATATGTCTATGGCTTTGAACCCATTTCTGACAACTCTCTTAAACCAGTGATCTTCTCTACAGAATGCTATCCCAGTTGGATTCCCAGTAGGATAAAAAAAAAATTTTTTTTTACCCTTTTTTTTTGAGAGGGCATCTCTCATATTTATTGATCAAATGGTTGTTAACAATGATAAAATTCAGTATAGGGGGGGTCAATGCTCAATGTACAATCATTAATCCATCTCAAGCCTAATTCTCGTCAGTCTCCAATCTTCTGAAGCATAACGAACAAGTTCTTACATGGTGAACGAATTCTTACATAGTGAATAAATTCTTACATGGTGAACAGTACATGAGCATTCATCACAGGAACGTTCGGTTTTGATCATGCATTATGACCTATAAATAATCAGGTCAAATATGAATATTCGTTTGATTTTCATACTTGATTTATATGTTGATCCCACATTTCTCCCTCTATTATTATTATTATTTTTATTTTTAATAAAATGCTGAAGTGGTAGGTAGATGCAAGATAAAGGTAGAAAACATAGTTTAGTGCTGTAAGAGGGCAAATGTAGATGATCAGATGATCAGGTGTGTGCCTATGGACTAAGTATTAATCCAGGCTAGACAAGGGCAGCAAGACATCCACGGATGCAGAAGATTTCTCTCAAAGCAGGGGGGGTGAGGTTCTGAGCCTCACCTCTGTTGATCCCCAAATTCTCACCTGATGGCCCCCCTGCGATTGTGCCTGTCTTAGGTTGTTCCTCCCTTGAGGAATCTTACCCGTCTCTGGCTAACCAGTCATCTTCCGGGGCCATACAGGGAAATGTAAAGTTGGTAAGTGAGAGAGAAGCCATATTGTTTGAAAAGGTTAGCTTTTTACTTCTTTGCAGATTTATGCCCTGTGGCTTCTGTGCCCAGCACTTGTCTCGAGGTATCTTTACCACCTGGAGGAATTATGATACTCGGTAAATTCAATATGAGGCACGAATTCTATTTAAGGGTTGTAATTAGGAAGGAAAAAAAATTTTTTTTAATAAAAAATTTAAAACATTAGAACATCTTCAGAGAAAAGATGTTTCTCATAGTCAGAACTCTTATTTTAGGTACTGAGAACCCCCAACTATTTAAAGTTTGCAGGTGCTATTAAATCCCCTGTCCAGACAGCAAGCCCTTTCTCCTGGATCCTAAACTTCTAAACTTGCTCTTTTCTTCCCCTAAATTGCCACATCTCCTATCCATTCCTAATCCCCAATCTGAATCTTTCCAGAAATGTTATGGTTGTAAATTCGTTAGATAATCTCCATCCTTAGGCTTAGCCTTCTATAAACAGCTGTTGGTTTCATTTGCTCAGAACCTTCCGGAGAGACTGAACTAAGAATGACATGACAAATCTTTTGACCACCAGCAGAGAGAGTAAAACCATACGCTGACAGAATTCCCATCATTCTCTCCCCTAAAAGGCTTTTTTAGACCTCGATAGACTATTAAAAAGTATGCTAATGCCTCTGATTTGCACAGTTCCTTCCCCAGGTGTCCCTCCCATGACTCCCTGCAGTGCCTCCCTGCACTCCACCCAGGAGGATTTCAGCAACAGGTCCCTCTGCTCAGCCATGCTGAGGCACACAAGGGCCTCCTAACACTTGACTTTATATCTACTTGGATTTGCAGCTACTGAGACAACAGGGGTCCTCATAGGGTTGCCAGATAAAATATAGATGTCTAGTTAAATTCTGATTCCAGATAAACAATGAAAAAAATTTTAGTACATTTATGTCCCATGCAGTTATTAACTGGTGTCCTGTGTTTTTATTTGCTAAAGCTGGCAACTCTATACTGGTGAAAGTATTATCAGAAAAGTCATAAGGAAGCTTACCACTGCTTTTCTACAAGTTATCACACTCCTAGAAAGAGGAAGAGGAGAGGGGAAAGGAAGGAGGAGCCAGAGGTAGAGTGGCGGGAGGGGCGGGAAGAGGGAGGCAGGGAGGACCGGGGGAGGAGACTGCAGAGAAGCAGATGGAACTAAGTCTCCCCGGACATGTAATAGAGCTGTGGGTGATTCTGCATCTATTATGAACTCTGAAGCTTCCCAGATAGAGGAAGGAACTTTGATGCAAGGATCCACCTGCAAATACAAGTCCTCATGTGTAAGTGAAGAGAAGAGACCCCTTGAGAAACATGGGGAGAACAAGCCTATACTATAAACCTTTTTTTCGTGGGGAGAACAAGCCTATACTATAAACCTTTTTTTCGTGGGGAGAACAAGCCTATACTATAAACCTTTTTTTTTTTTTTCATCCAAAATGCCATGAAACGCATTCACTAACAAGGACAGGGGAACAAACTTATGGCCAAAACATTTGCTTTCTTCCATGGCTGGACATTGGAGGTTCAGCAAAACCAAGCTCTGATTACAATTAGATCATTTCTCTTCACACAGTGCTGGCTCTTGACCTTCTGGCAGCCAGGCTGGGGTAACAGAGGGCCTGGGGCTCGGGGTACCTTCTCAAGGACTAGCTTTCTTGACCAAAGAAAATTCACCATGTTAACTGTAAACAGTACATAAGTGAATCTTGGGAAGCTAGTTTTCATTCTTCTTAAAAGGAAGTTTCAGTTTGTTTTCTCTTGACCATCTAAGGTGATGAGACTAAACCCACAAACACCTGAGCCTCCAGGCTCCCAGCCACCCACACTGCCTTTGTCCTGCCAAGATGGACTAGCAGATGTGCAGGAGCTACTCTATGCAGTGACACTGTCAAGGAATTCCAACCCTCACAGGTGTGGCTCCTTTTCAAACGTTTTTTTAAGTTTATTTTTTAATAAAAACAATCCCACAGTATTTACCATCAACTGGAAATAACAGATGGGCAATCAAAACAATATGAACACATTTTTCAGAACTACATTCCCAACAAAAGACACCTAAAAAACAAACAATATGAAGTTTCTCACTTCATTCACCATTTCTAGTTGGAAACACTCTGGAGCACAGTAATATTACCTCCCTTTATCATGATCCAACCCACGTGTTTTCTTTACTTTATTTTAGAATGAATCTCTTCTGTATCATCGGATACGAGGCTCATATACTCATCAAAAGCAATGACACAGCCCTCTAGCTGCATATTCAGTTGCTCATAACACCACACCTGGATCTGAGATCTATTTTGCAAGTATCTGAAGATGAAGCTGATGGGCTGCACCATCACTTCCCGCCCTCTGTGGCCCTCGCCACGCTCGCCATGGTGGAAGCTGACAAAAGGCACATCAGCCCACCTGCTGCCTCCGAAAGCAATTTCTGGAATGGGGCTCCTTTTCTTAAAAGTATTAACCACTTTCAAATATCTATCTCCCTCCACACTCCCAAATGCATCATCCTCTTGTATTATGTATTCGCACTGTTCTGAAGATATAACACAGGCAAGACATGATCTATTAACCATCTCAAGAAAAAAGACCTGGTACTTCCTTAACTGCACATCTCAACATCATCAGGTTTCATGACTGCTCCTGTGTTACTCATTCCCTGCCTCATAAGTGGCAGGGCAGGACAAAGAAGTATCAAAAGGGCTTAGCATATTGACCAGTCAGAATGATAATAGCATTTTGGTAGAGGTACATGGTAGATCAAGATGAGAAATTTCAGTCACATGACAACTCTGTGATCCTCTAGATTTAAATTACTGAAAAGGCCCAGTAATGACATATGTCCCTGTCGGCCCAGGAGAAAGGGACTAGCTCTGAAGGGCACCCTGAAATCCTGGGAGCCCAGAAGTTGGTGGGCCATCTATGAATTGTAATTTAGTCTCCTCCACTGCCCATTTTCTTACCAAATTGACAAAGGACTGAACATGAACAGAAGGCAAGTGCAGCTAGCCTTGTGCGGCTTGCTGGAATAAAGGCAGCAGTTTCGCCAGGAATGGCTCCTGACGTGAAGGAGGGGAAGGGAGCCTCTTACCTTAAATCTGTCAACAGCAACTGATGCTTCTGAGAGGGATTTTACTGAGAATGGTGTTACTTTCAAAGCAAAGGTCATGGAATTGAAGACAGTCACCACTGTGAAGGCCTGAAAATAAGAAAAAAGAAGAAGTTGAACCTGATTAGGCTCTTCCACTAAAATAACAAGCCACATCAACTTCCTCTTAGGCTTAAGAAA
Source organism: Manis javanica (assembly GCF_040802235.1). Lineage (NCBI taxonomy): Eukaryota > Metazoa > Chordata > Mammalia > Pholidota > Manidae > Manis > Manis javanica. The sequence goes on along the minus strand of NC_133158.1, from coordinate 122,725,610 downwards.
GGCTACAACTTGACTGTCAAACCTAGCACAAGTCAGACACATTTTTTTTTAAGGTAGAGTTTTTTAAGACCTTCAGTTAAAATTTTCAGCAAATCTGAACCAAAGGACAATCTGGCTTAGAATTTATTGTCAGAATTAAACCCCAAATTGGGTTGATTAAAAACAACATGCACATTATCTGTGCATTAGAGCTGAATCCCCAGTATTCCACAGAATTCTTGGCTTCATCACATGAATACCTTCTGATTATTTGGGGGAACTCCTTATCTGGAAACGAGAAGACCAGAGATTCTCTCTATGGGGCATATCTGAACTCTTCCCAAATCCTGAGAACTCACTGACCTGTGCTGCTGTCAGATCGAAGCCAAGGATCATGTGAACAGAGAATGTCACCACGCTGGCAATCACCATCACAATGGGAGCCACACCGACAGTGATGCTCTGAAAGTACCCAGCTTTTTCCAGTATGCACCGTTCTTCCTCTCGGATTTCTAAAAGTAAGAAGCAAGCCAATTTCAAAGTCAAGAGAAACCGTAGGACGTTGCTCCTCTATCACCAAAGAAGACTCAGTAGGTCTTCAGTCACACACAGGTTTTAATACAACTCTTTTAACTTTATACTATACTTTAACACTATTTTTAGGTGTTAACACTAGCAATTACTACCATTATAGTTGGTATACAAGCCTGAGGTTTGAAATGGATCAGGTCACAGGAATGAATCTAACAGAAAGCAGTCACCACGTATCAGTACAATGATCACCTTTTGCCTGAGTCTGATTCTTCTTGGAAATTTATGCTTAAAAAGGATGAACACATTAACTGCATCTGCAACTAGCAGTTTTGTGTGCTTACCTAGGTAATTACAGGGAAGACTATACCACAATAATGGAGAATTAAAAGGGAACTATGATTTACTAGGCTGCCTAATACAGATTGGCACTGGGTAGAGGCTTTCACATAAAAATCAGTGAGGATGACTGAGAGAAGATGAGTGAAACACAATTTTTGTAGGCAGAATGATTTTCTTAAATATTTGCAAAATTGACACCCTTATTGCCAAAGTAACCCTGGAGTACTAGAGACCATGGGGAACGAGGTATGACAATAAAGTGGTAAAGTATTTTCCAACAAATTTTTAAACATAAAAGCAAGTCTTCTGAGCAGTTAGGCCTTGACCTTAAAGGTATTACCAGTGCCCAAGAAGGTGGGAACTATCTTCAGCACTAGTTCATAAGTAATAGTTTTTGGAATCCAACTCATTGCTTTAACACTTATCATATACTTTGCCCAAGTCCATAATGAGCAATAAAGCTCTTTTAAAACTAACACACAGAGATAAACACACCGAAGTCAGGGGCTGATGGATGAGTGGAACCTCAGAAAGAAGACTATAAAATTAAAGTACCTGAGAGCTAGAGGGACCATCAGCGGTCACCCTGCCAACAATATGCTTGGCAGATGACTGGTTAGCACTCATTCATTCCATTCTATTAACAAACCCACTACTTAACAAACCAACCTAATCAGAGGCTGCACCCTCTGAGTGGTCACCTCCTGCAGATGACCACTCACAAGTAAAGACAGGGGACTTTGAAATTGAATGAATTACTCATAACATACTGAATTACCGAGTTTTGCTCATAGTTCATAAGCTGAGTTATCTTGGGAAAAACCATAGTTTTCTCAGGACTTAATTTCCTCATTGGTGAGATGAGGTTATGGTGAAGTCTCTAAGATCTCTTTTAAAAGAAAGAGCGTTAAGATATTATGAGAGCATCAAAGTATCCACAGTCTTTCTACCACATGCACATATGAAATCTTAAACTCACTTTGAACACTCTGAGAAAATGCTTTGACCCAGGCATACATTTTAATAAATTTAATGTATGTGAGGACTTCATTCATCTTTTGCACACGGTCATCTGTAGTGGTCACACATTTTCTCCTGAAATATGCTGTTATCCGGGACACAAACATCTGAAAGGAAAAGTGATGCCATGCCAAATCAGAGCTTATTCTAGTTTAAGAACTGTCTTGTCTTTCTAGAAAATAAATCTGCTTAAGATTACTATAAATAATATAAGCATTATATTGTGACAGTGTTTCTTAATAAAAGTGATCTGTTACACTATAATCAAGTATTATTTAATTCTTATTCTTCTGTAAGGAAGCTGAGACAAATAAGTGTAGCTGACTCCTGAACCACGCAGGGGTTGGAGCACTAACCCCTATGCAGTCAAAAATCTGCATGTAACTCTTGACCTCCTTTTCCAAAACCTAACTACTAATCACTCATTATTGACCAGAAGCCTTACCAATAACATAAACAGTCAATTAACATGTATTTTGTATGTTATATGCATTATATACTATACTCTTACAATAAAGTAAGCTAGATAAAAGAGAATGTTTTCTCAAATTGTTGTAAATCTCCAAAAAAATTTTCCAATATAGTTATTGAAAAGAATTTACATATAAATAAACTCACACAGTTCAAACCTGTGTTGTTCCAGGGTCAAGTGTGTTTGTTCTCATAGTAATCACAGATAAGAGTTCTGCCAAAGGGAAGCAGGAGAGCCCTCTCAGCACCACCATGAGACAGAGTGACTCAAACACTCCTGCGTTACTTGGGGGCAGGGTTCACCTGCTGGCCGCCTTTACTCCCAGTCTTTCTTTTCTAATATCAATAAGGAGCCACTGCCCTCATACAAGTGGCACATGGACTGAACACTGCCCAGCTCTTTTTAGACTTTTCCTAATCAGTATGTCCTTGGAGAAAATTTCTAATCAGAGATGTGATACCTCAGTGATGCCTACGAAACGTAACCCAATGGAAGTAACTCATCTAAGGAGAAACTGCCAAAATACAGCAAGGAGGCTGACTCACCATGGCTGGATAGAAGAGGATAAAAACAGCCGATCCTAGGAAGCCTGTTGGTCCCAGAATAATTACATTATAGATCATGCCTAAAATGGCAACAATGGGCCCTCCAGCCAACAAGCTGCCAACGGCGGCTGCCTCAAACATCCTCTGCCCATCGTTGGAGCACAGGTTGATGAGCTACAAGACACAAAGAGCAGTGAGGAGCCCCTGCAGGATAAGAGACCACTCATCTAAGGAGGAAGATGAAGGACAAAGCAGGGACTCAACAGAAAGAGCTCAGGCTGGGAGCTTTCTCTGCCCTGAGCAAATGCCCCTCACTCACCTCACCCACGGACTTTTCTTTAATATTCTTTAACTTAAGGATCTTCTTAAACGCCATGGTTAGGATGGCCCCCCGCAAGCGGACACCAGTTCGGTAATTCAATGCCCAAGTCAGTGCAAGTGACCAAGAACGCACGACCTCCATCAGGAGGAGGCCCAGGACCAACAGCAAGCTGTGCTTGAGGTCAGAATCTGTAACCTGGGTGTATTCCAAGAGGTGTTTCACCATGAAGGCCTACAGGGAGAAACACACACCGCCGTGAACTTCTCCACAGCACCCACACACCATGCCACAGTTTTATGTTAAGTTAGAAAGAGTGGGCAGCTCCACAGTATGGTGGTCAGCGCATTAGTGGGGGAGAAACCTGGGAGGACCAAATGTTACTGATAACCTGCCAGTTGTAATTTACTCAGGGCATGTGGCACGAGGTAGGGCTGATTTGAAATATTCTTCCTTTAGGACACCACCAAAACCATTACTCTTTCTAATGTAACATAAAGCTGTCCATTAGCTGAAATTAATTCTAAACACATGGTCATTAAAAAGTATATATTTGACCTTATACCAGTATCTCCACACATTGATACATTTCTTTAAGTAAAATTAAGACCTTTTGCGGGGTATGGTTTCAAACGTGCTTATTTGATAAAAAGGAACAGGGTACCTACAGTTAGACTGGGGAAGAGTGAGAAGTGCATTTGCAAAACATTCCTGAAAATAAACATCAGCAGTTTAATAGTACAGACAAGAGCAAACAAAGCAGACTGTCCAAAATCCAGAGACCCTCCCGCGGCCCTCCCCGCTCCCCGCTCCCTCCAAAAACAAAAACATGTTACCTCAGGTAGCATATGTCTAACACCACCTGCAGTGAGGGAAGACAGCCAGCCCCCAAGAGCCACCGAGGGCCACCTCCAGCTCTGAGGTCCTGCAACGCTGGAGCACACTCACACAAGGCACATTCAGCAACAGGATTAAATACGAGAGAGTGGGAGGTAATGTACTTTTATTGAAAATGAAAAAAATAAGGTACCATCTTCAAAGAACATCTCACAGACACTGTACAACAGGTGGAGCATTGCAGTAACATACATGGGAACATACAGAGTTGAATTATACAAGGCTAGCCATCTAACAGGTCATCGGGCCTCCGACTGTTGTTTTAGCTACACACAGTGGAAATACAGAATAGCACCAGTATCTGTTTCCAGAGTCCGGAGTAGTACATCAAGCTGACAGCACTTAATCGATTAAGGCTCCTGAAGTTGCAGTGAGTCTGCAATGGGGTAGACTCTCCAGAAATAAAAGACTTTGCTGCTAAGGAAAGAAAATTTTTTAAAAAACTAAACTAAACTAAAAACTCTCCCAAGAGGTAACTCTGTTTAAAATCACTGGCATTATTGGTTCACTAGGCTGTGAGGAATGACTTCTGATCAGGACAGAATATAAAAATCTAGGCCTCAAGGAAAAACCAGTGACATGCAGAGTCTTCCCAAGTCCTTGCAGCTAAAATTGATATTGTCAAAACCACAGCAAAAGAAAGCCAAGCCAATCCCCCACCCTGAAGGAGGAAAAAAAATCAACGAGAAGCCCAGCCACCACCCATCTATCATGGGTCATTACAGCAAAGGGTACTGAGGTGGAAGCCAGCTCTGAATGGCAGACAAAAATGGAGGCTGGACACAATTGTCCTGAGGCAGCTAATGCTGAATTCCAGAACCCAGACTTTCTGGGCTAATTGGTATTTCTCATTTTTCCTGAGAGGAAATTAAAACCAAATGTCCACTAGATCCTAAGAGATCTCCACCAATCAGATATATGTCAAGTCTCAGTTAAACAACCTGATCAAATAAATAGGAGATTTCAGACTCCAAGAACTATTGTACTCCATCTCTGCCCTCCCTCAGATTTTTATGTTTATATCCATTGTCTAGGTCACCACTGCATACAGCTGGGCTGTTGGTTTACTAGCAAGAAGATTGGCTTCTTTTCCAGTATGCAATCCAAATGTGGAACTGAGTCACTGGGTGGCAGGGTCAAAGCCCCATTTTCCTCACGTGGAGCAACTCAGTAAGGTGGCGGTGCAGAAAAGCATTTTCTCATACACCTTGGCACTGACGGAAGGGTCTCCAAAGGAAGGCTTGGAAGAACAGCAGGTTGTAGTTTGGGGCTCCTTCCTTCCCATACCTCTATAGTGCTGTTTGTCAGCACTGCATAATAGCATTAGACCCTCCCGGAGGGACAAGGAAAGCAGGGGAAGATAAAAGACATAATAATGCTTACACTATGCAAAACTTTCAGAGGGGTGGGGAAGAGGAAAACAGCAGATTAAAGAATTCCAACATATCAGGTTTTTATAAAACAATTACATTTCAAACCATTTTGTATGAGATAAAGAAAAAAGAGTGTTCATGAAAAATCCAACCAAAATTTAGTTTTTTTAAAAGTTACAGGTTTATCATTTAAATGTAAACAAACTGGGAGAAAACTCGAGATTGTCAGCATAGCTGTCTGGCTGTGGAAAGCATTCCCAGTGAATAAACATTACCTTACCTGAACTCTTGGCGAGAGATTCTGCCCAGCTTGACTCTCTCATTCTGACCGCAGAATACAGCCATCCTGAAAATTCTAAAGAACAGCTTCTGTCACTGGTTCCACTACAGAGAGACTCCCCCCAAATTCAGATCCTGACAGCACCAAGCACGCTGCAGCTGGAGAGAGGTTGGAAGGGTGGGACACTTACCGCTCTAGAGGCTATTCACTGTCCTTTCCCCAAAAGGCCCTTGAGCAGAGTTAGCATTCACAAAAAGATGGCACTGCAGGAGGTGGCCTTCTCTTGCAGACCTACAGGGCGATGCTAATTCTTTCCACACAGTCATAGGTCAGGCCTGGTCTTTCCAAACTGTTTAATCCAAGAAGGCCACAATCATCTCTATAAATTTAGCAATTTGGCCAGTCAACTGAGGTCAGGAACCAGACCGTTACAGATTCTGGTACTCCACTGACACTATCATGCTCCCTGGATGCCCCACGCAGAGGCTGATCTACTGGTGTCACTGAAACCTTGGATCCTCCTGATACATAAATGTCTAGCCTCAGTTAAAAAAAAAAAGAGAACCAGAACACAATAACTAGATTGTATTTCATTTATTGGGCATACATGGCTACCAAGGTTCAGTGAGACCTGAGGGGAGATGAGAAATATGCTGTATTTGGGGAGTCAGTTCTTATGCAGATTTCTGTAAGAACAGACCAGTTTGAAAGTCATGCCATATTAGAAAGTGTGCAAAAATCTAAACTGGATGATCCTCAAAAGGATTTAAATCCCTAGAGTATGCTCATTGCTAGCACTAATCTCAAAATCAGCCTCATCCTTCAGTTTCCAATTAAAAATATATTTATTAGAATTGCAGCTCCAAAAAAAAGTAGTCTATATTGCTTACAACTTTAGATCTTTTTATCAGTTGGAGAGACTATGGGCATACATTAACATTGCTTTCTCAATTGTTCTAGCATGGAATCTCATAAAATGACACAGCCTTAAGTTGCTCTTCCCCAAGATAGTAAAGAGAAGGAAAAGCATACTACTGTACTCTTATTGAAGGGAGGCTCTCAGCTTTCCCTGGCATCTAGAAGAATTTACTAGAGATTAGCATTTCAGTGTTCTCTACCTTAAAAGAGACATTAAGGAATATGCAGGTGGTCAAGGGAGTGACTGTAAGACCCCCAAGCTGACCATGCAGAAGAAACTTTTTTCCCAAGTAAAAAATTAAAATCCCAACAATCTATTGATTTGTGTGTGAGGGAGTGGGGAGCCAATGAAGTTCTTGCACTGGCCAAACGGAATCAAGAAAACCTGAATGTATACCATGCTACCCAGCTGAAAGAATTCTATGAAAAACCAGAGCAGCCACCAGCCCTGTAGTGAAACAATGACAGAAGCTCTTCTTGGGGGAAGCTGGTCCTGTGAAAATGCTTGCCATTTTGCTCAATAACATACTATTCAGTTACATGGTCCCTCTTATGTAAAACTTATACAAAAGTGTGTTAGTTGGTCAATTAATATAGAAACCTAATACCAGAAAAGTAACATTCTCTGCTTCAGTAAAGAGATAAAAATTTTTACAAAGGCATCAAACATTTAAAAACAAAACAGAAAACAGAAAAACAAAAACTGCAAATTAGTTTTACCTAATCACCATGCATCTTAGGCACATACTTACCAAAACCATGAACCTCCAGCTTACCCACACATGGAAAACGCACAGTATAAGTAGTACTACTGCTCCTATGCCTCAAGGCAAATATGCAGAGAATAGATTTAATAAGTCTCAAGTGTAAGGCAGCATTGCAGGTGGGAGAAACAGGTGTGAATGTCACTCTCTTACCTACTCTGCTTCAGAACACTCCAGCAAAAACCACAGCTGCCACCCCGACACTTGCCACACAGTTAATACTATAAACCGAAACTTAAAATGAACTCCAGGTTAGACTCTAAAAACCTCTCAACAGTCCTCTTATTTCTTCAGGGTTCATTTGCCACAGACCATCAAACACGTGACAACCCTCCAGGCATTCGGTGCATCCCAGCATTAGCTCAACAGCCTGTGCCACACGACGCTGCTCTGGCCCACTCACAGTGCTGCGAGACACATCTTCCCGAGCCCAGACTGCCACTTCATGTCACACACAGCACAGAAGCACAGTCCTGACAGAGCCACAGTCATTCAGTTTCACCCCCACCCCAGGACAGCGAGCCAGCTCCATCAATTCTCTGGCGGCAAGGCCCTCACGTCCTTCCAGCCGCTGACAGGCCACCATTCACTCCAAAATCAACTGCTCCCTTTCAACAGACCTGGAGGCCCCTCTCTGGCTGCTAACTAGCCCAAAGGCAAGCACACCTCTGCAACAGAGCAAAACCGTTAGCGTTGGCCGCGGCCGGGCCCCTGGACACCATCAGGGGAATGGTTAGGACTTACTGGTCCACTGAAGCCAGCCAGCTGCGTGACCATCAGGCACATGATGGAGAGGACGAGCCTGGTGCGGCAGAAGATCCACACAGCCCTTCGGAGGGAGGCAGCGTCTGGCCCAGCTTCGTTCAGCTCCTCTTGCCACAGCCTCTCTAGTCTTAACAAGGGCACACGTCCTTGTTACACATCCCCCCAGGTAAGTACATGCTCCTCGCTTCCCTCCTGCCCCTGTTTTTTGTCTCCAGGCTTTGAGGCCACTCACATAAGTCTCTCCTTTAAAATTATGAACATAATCTTTACTTTCTCGAAAAATTCCCTTCCCAGGTAACTATATATTTTCCCTATATGGAGGGCCTCTCAGGATACCGAAAATGAAAAGGACAGAAGTCTTTCATCCCAACCCAGAAAAATTACCCCCAAACAGAATTTTTTTGTGGATAGGAACCTCCTTTTTCAAGGGCCCCCAACCCTTTCTGAAGGATCCTAAATGTAAAATTGTAAACTAGATTTTAATGAGGACAATCAGCTACCACAAAAATGTATTCTGTCACAAGGCAGCAACATAATCTCCCTGCAGACTCAGGAAGAGAAGCGGGGCTGAGAGAGAGAGAGAAAGCCCGTGGTTAAAACAGGATTAAAGGCAATACAGGAGAGAAAGCAGAGCAAAGAGAAAGGCACCCCCAGGCCTTCCTTCCTCCACGGGACAGCTAGGCTCCTGAAAGGACAGAGAGCCGAGGCTCGCGTTGCAGGTCCCACACTCTAGCTTAGGCCCTATGCATCCGGTACGTGGGAGACGAGGGTGGACCAGAGACGCCTACCTTCTGCAGTTCACATCAGAAGACTCGTACTTGGACAAAGGCCACACGTCCTCCATTGAGAGCTCTCCCTTCCGGTGGGCCACGCGGGCCAGAGGAGAAAGCCAAGAAAAGGTCATACAGGAGAAGAGCCCAGCATTGTCCACCGGGTGCTGGTGTCTTAAGGAGAGAAAACCCAAAGCACAAAATTGTCAGTGCACACACAAAATTGTCAGACAAAACACAGATTAGTAAACACAACTGACTAAAAACAGATCTCCCCCAAGTCTCATCTTAGCCCGAATTTTCAAAAATGCTTTTGGCGCTTCACTGACAAGTCACTAACCAGCAGAGGCCTCTTACTTGGAAGTGGTCCGGATGGGCTTCAGAGCACTTAAGCTGTGATGGTACTTCCCCTTGGGATGCTCCTCATCCAGGATTCTGAGTTGAGAATGCATGGAGACATCCAGGGAAAGGCCCTCAGCTCGAGCTGCTGTTTCCAAGGCATCTTGGCAATCCAACTATTTCAACAGATAGGGAGAGAAGGCAAAAGCACATTAATGAGCATCAGACAAACAGAGAGGGGCACAGCTACCTGACATAACAGCTCAAACTGCAAACCGGGTTCATCACACCTCTGAAATCCCAAGGCTCAGGGGATTAAATACCAACTTGTAAGATATGAACTCACTGAAGAGCATTAAACCAGATACTTAAAACTTCTAAACTAATAGATTTCATTTTTTCTTTTTTAGTACTTCAAGGTTCAGAAAAATTGAGCAGAAAGTACAGCATTCCCCTGTCCATTTCTCCAATTAGTAATGTCTGCAGTGGTGTGGTACCCTTGTTACAATTAATGAACCAGTCTTGCTATGCTGTTATTAACTAAAGCCCATAGTTTACAACAGGATTCATTCTTTGTGCTGCACATTCTAAAATGTATATTTTTATCACTGACATGTTTTTTCTTTCATTTCCCAAAGTAAACTGAGTCAGTTACTTCATAACTGCAAATTTTTTTTTCACAACTGCAAATTTTATCACCCATTTTCTATGACAGAACTTCACTATCACCCCCAACTAAACAGCCCCGTCACGCAGAAAGGCCAAGAGGTACACATGCCTCCTCTGTCTCTTAGCAGCAGTAGGGAGAGCAGAACAGGGGCTCTCACTGTGGCTATACAGCAAAGAGCTTCAATACCCAGATTTCTGCAGCATGGAGCAGAGGGTCTCATGAATCAAAATACACTCAAGTAAGGATTATAAGTACATCACCTTTTTCTCACATTATCACAAGTATTTCTGGCAATTATTTTGAAATGGCAAGAAAGCATAGATCCCCAAATCAAGAAAAAAATTCAGTGGCATAGCTCCTAACCCACTGTGACTCACGTGTTGTAGAGTCTCTTATTTTTACACACCACTTTTTTTCCACAGAGAACAGAGGCAACTCAAGTATTAGTGGAAAATGAAAGGGCAGAATTCATGCATGTGGGCCACCTGGATACTTCAGTGGCTCTCTCCTCAAATATAATAGCTTTAGTTCACCACATAGTTATATACCTTCAGATAAGATAAGGCACTGCTCAGTATCAGGAAAGTACACAGCCTCTGCAACTGGAAGGCATATTTTTTTCATTTTAAAGGTAAAGTAAACCAGTTTGAAGAGAATAACAACACAACATGACAAAGGAGTCAACATTAAGGAAAGAATTAACTCTTACATAAAGTCCTTAGACATAAAATGAACATTTATTTAGTAGTTAGGGACCATGGCACCTAATAATTAACTAAAGGCTGCTGAGATTCAAGTATACATCAAAAAGTTTTGTTTGTTTTTAAATCTTTAACTTGCCTATAACCACAGGAGAAGAAAACAAAACCTCTGGGTTGAGAAAGGAAAATGATATACCCTAAAAATACAAACATACTTGCTATAAGGTAATAGTAACTGAGAATATATATAGAGTAGGTAGGGAATGTTACAAGGACCTCCCTTGGATGGTATCCAAACCTTCAGAAGACAAAAATAAAACAATACCACTTCAAGTGCATATTTGGATTTATGCCAAAATGGACTATATGCTGGGCTATAAAGCAAACATCAACAAATTTCAAAGGACTGCCATCATACAGTGTATGTACTCTGACCACCTTGGAACTCAATTAGAATACAGTAACCAAGATAACAAGCAAATCTCCAAATATTTAGAAATTATGCAACATACTTCTAAATAACATGAATTATAGAAGACATCAATCAAATGGGTATTAGTAAATACTTTGAGCTGAGAGATATTATATATAACACATCAAAATTTGTACAAAGGAGCTAATGTGGAGCACAGAGTGAAACTGTGAATGCTTTAAAAGCATATACTAGAGAAGAAAAGAAGAACGAGTGCTCTAAGCTAAGGGTTGGCAAATTTTTCTGTAAAAGACCAGAGAGTAAATACTTTAGGGTTTCTTGGCCAAGAGGCAATATTGAGGATATTATGTAAGCACTTCTATTACAAAATAAAACAAATTTCCACAGAATGTTTATTGACAAAATTCAAAATGTAGTTATAATAACTGAGTACAGTTTTTTTGTAATACAGATCTACTAATAAGAAGAATGGAATTTTTTATATGGAAATAAGATCTCATTTCATTGGGTTTTTTAAGTAGTTTTCTCTCTCATCAAAACTGATTGCAAATCTTCATCTGTTAATGCTGATTTGTAAAGAGATCTTACAATTTCATCTTAGAAAATGTCTTTTCACACAGATAGGTACTGCCAAATACTGAAAAACAATCCAGGAGCACTTGATTTTAGTGGAGTATGCAAGACATCATAGATTCTAGAAGATGTTTCTCTTGACATATGCCTTTATCATGTTATTACATCGCAGACTAATCACTTCCAATTGACAGGTGGAAACCACTGAATGGCACAATTAAATCAATACTAAGTGGATTATTAGCATTGAATTTGGAGACTTCTTTACCTGTGAAGGATTCAAGTACTTTGTCAGATGATTTGCAAATATTTTCTCCCTTAATAGGGCCATTCACAGAGCTGAAGTTTTTAATTTTGATCAAGTTTATTGAAAACTTTTTCCTTTACGGATCATGCTTTTAGTGTCATGTCTAAAAATTCTTTATCTATTCATAGGTCATGAATATTTTCTCCTATGTTTTCTTCTAAATTTTTTGTTTTACATTATATCTACCACTCACCTTGAATTAATTTTTGTATAAGATATAAGATTTGAGTAAAGCCTCATTTTTCTTTGCCTGTAGATGTTCAATTGTTCCAACACAATTGGTGAAAGACTGTCATCTCCCCACTAAATTGCTTTCACACCTATGTAAGAATCATTTGACCATACTTACATGGGCCAGTTTCTGGACTCTATTCCATTGACCTATTTGTCTTCCCTCCAGTGATACCACTAACCTGATTACTGTAGCTAATCAAGTTTTAGGTCTTAAAGTAGGTGTGATATCTCTAACTTTAGTCTTCCTTTTCAAAACTGGTTTAGCTATTCTAGTTCTTTGGTCTTCCCAGAAGAACCAAGTTCAAGAGTTAGGAGACTTTTATAAACATTTTTTGACATCAGAAATAGAAAACTTGGAATGTCATCCTTTAGTATTCTTACATGAGACTGGCACAATGGCATTAAGAGGAACTAAAATCTTCACATCTCCTTTCATTTACTCTTCCAACAAATAGCTTACTGAGCACCTCTGTGCAAGACTGTTCCAGATGCTGGGAGTAAGAATATGCCAATTTCTATGTACATGGTACAAATCCTGACTTCACTTTCTTCATCTCTAAAATGCCTAGGTACAATTTTCAACAAATCCTAGGAACAGAAGAGTGAATGGACTTACCAACAGCAAAGTCCTCTTACAGCATGAGTTTTGTCCCTTTAACTATGTATCATGTCATGTTTGTATGATACAAACATGGGTGGCAGGTTACTTCCTGATTGGAGAAGGCCAAAATCAAAGGCTCTTAAAGACTCAGATGAGAGTTGGCAGGCAAGGTTTCATTCCCCCAGACACCTCCTGACTACTATACCAGCATTATCAAGTGCCTGTAACATAACAGAGACTGAGGGCTCTTTTACTGCTTTTGACTTCAGAACAAGGCGCTCAATATAGTTTTGTTTCGACAAAGATAAACTCCAATAAAAGTGACTGAAATAGCACTAATACTCAAATTTTCATATAAAAATAAAACTTGGAATAGAAATTCCCACAGTAAGGGTATAGAGAAGTCTGTATTACTGAGCTAAGAGAATCAAAAATCACCCCTTGAAGAAACCCACTTTCCAAGTTATATCCCATTTTTGCTGTTATTTCCTAAATTATTATCAATCTTGTTGTCCTATCTTGCTCACTGCCTAGGTGAGGAAAATGAAATATCTGATGGAGATAAGGGAATCTATAGAGGATCCTCTGTTTTGAAGGGAACAGTTGTGCTCCATATCTGTACCCAGCTGCTTCAGAGATAGGTTGGGTGTTAAAAATAACATTATCAAGAATATCAAGAGAAAATCCTCTCACTCCAATAAAACTATTTTCCCTATGGTCATAAAAATATTAATAACTCCGTAAGCAGAATTTCCCCCTAGTTGGAGGCCACTGTGAACTACAGTGATATGAGCATGGATTTTAGAAGACAGATGGGTTCATATGATGATTCTGCCACCAGTCTTCAGCATGTAACCTAGCCACTTTCAGCTACTCGTTTTTACAATGGTGCATATACCTTGAGAGGCACTAATGAGGTAATGAAAAGTACTGGGTCTATAATAAACATTTAACATGTATTAACTATACTACCAATTTATCCACCTGATAAATCTTACGGCCTATCTCAACTACTTCCTCTTCCCTTTAGCTTTCCCTAACTCTTTCAAGATGAGGTAATTGACTTCCTGCCTACTATGCCTTCCCTGCACTGGCGCCACTGCAGTGGGGGCTCTGGGAGGTCTCACAGCAGGCAGGCTGTCTCATGAGTGTTGGCACCCCTGGCCCCTAGCATGGTAATAGAGCTTGCCATCTGTTATTCAAATGTCAACTAAAATAGCTTCATGTTATCTCACAATCTGATTATCACTTAATGCTGCATGATATACCACTGAGGAATCTTCTTAACCATTCCAGTTCTATTTAGGTTCTCTGCTGTTTTGCTTACTATTAATAGCATAATAAATAAGTAGTTTCTTTTTCTCTTTCTGGATTACTTAGGATAAATTCCACCAGTGTATTACAAGATCAAAGAGTGTCGTTCCTAGCCATTAGACATCTATCCAGTTTGCTCAATTAAACTTACTATAGAATATTATTGCAAAAGAGAACTGTTGGGTTCACAAACTACATGAAGGGCAAGGGGAAACCAAAAAGGCAGACCACTCCAGTATTGTAGGTGGCAGGTTTAGTAAGTGAGGGAATTTACATACAAGGCTTGTTTTAGGTGGTTGCAAGTCGAGGAGATCTCCACACCTACCTGCCAGATCTTAACAATTTATATAGAAGTCTTAACTGGGTTCAATCATATATTCTGTCCAGATGGTCTTAACACCATATTCCTATCTCAAGGCTGTGTCCTGGGAGCAGTTTCTTGGAGCAAGGAAGGCAAATGGAACCCACATTCCAAGAACAGGAGAGGGGGTAAGGAGCCTCTGATTTGCCCAGATCCAATTCATGCATCAACCAGCAGTTGTGTCCTCTCAAAGACCTTTCCTGACACTAGCCCTTGTGACCGGTTCGTACAATCTCGCATGTCCCACTCTACTGCAATGTGCCCTGAGTTGTCAGCAACTTGCAATGGAAATGGTTCCATTGGTGGCTATGGCCGCACTGGAGGCAGATAAGACAGCAACAATACAGACATTTGCAAAAGAAAACATGAGCAAGACTAAGACAATGATTCCCAAAGTCAGTGACTTTTTCCACTAAAAGCTCCATGATCTGAACTACTGATTTATTAAGTCCCCTCGGCTGGGGGTCAGATCACTCAAGACATTCACTTGTGTCAGCTGCTTTAATATATAGTAATATGAATGACAGATTAGCAATCTCATCTGGTATGAACACACAGCATTCTGTTTGGATAATGGCTTAAGTGTCTCCTTGTGAGGCAGTAATAATACCAAAGACCACTCTATTTTGGAGAACAGTTTTTCTCATTAGAGACATTCTAGTGTTCCATAAAGATAGGCTTTGTTGACTATTATTTCTATAATACCCTCCAGGCTGATGGAGAGAACAAAAATGGTGGCTAAACGGTCGTACCAGGAGAAAATAAAACATACCCAACTGGCCTTTTAGAAAGGGAGGTTGGCAGCTTTAGGAACTTGACTAGTTGTGTACACCAAATATGTTGGCCAGGGAAGGCAGCACTGTCAGGCATGAGGGGATGGATTGGGTAGAGGGAGTGGATATGCCAGACCAAGAGCCCCCCTTCTCCCCTCTTACAATGGTATGTGTTCCATTCCAGGTATAGTATGTTTCAACAGATCCAGCTCACAGAAGGACAAAGGGATCCCAGTGCAGACTGAATAGTTTCCCTCACTCAGGGGTATGAAGTAACTCCCCAGTCCAGTGGGAAATCCCTTTGCAAATTCCAGTAATGATGCCTTTCTCAGGCATGCTGGGGCTTGGCGTTCTCACGCAGCATAGCACAATGATCCATGGTAAGAATCAGGTCAGCAGAAATTTCCCATGACTTCCACATCATGGCACTGCGTACCTCAGAAGGGGTCCTCAGTCTGGCATGCAGGGCAATAAGCCCTACTAATTTATTATTTAAATATATTAAAGCCTGGAATAGTACTTTAATCCAACCAACCAAGGTGTTTTTACCTGTAAGTAATCTAATGTGTTAGTAATTTAAGATTTCATTTTCCTTTTTACCAGCCCTCCAGTCACTGTCTATTTGATGAGGGTATCTACACATGGTACTCAGCTTCCCTAATCTCCTAACAGTGGCAGCCTGGCTTTCATGGAGACAGGAGAAAGCTTGGAGTAGGCCAAACACAGCGTCCACACAAATGAAAGCATATTTAAAACCCTCAATTGGAGGAAGGGAGCCAGTATAATCAATTTGCCAACCCCTCACCACGTGGGAACTCATGTGGATACCCCCCAAACGCCTTTGGCAGTTGTCTTAGGCATTGTTTAGACACACAGGACATGTGTTACTACATTAATCAAGTCTCTGTATTTCGAGGGCAGTCCAGCATCCTTGGCAATATGCTATCCCATCTGGGTGCAATAGTGGCTATTCTTCCTATGCACCTAATCTGCTATTATCTACTGAAGGGTCAGTGCTAGGGCTATACCTGAGCTAGGGCATCAGCTTCTTGATTGCCAGGGGGTCTCAGTGCCTTATAATCCAAAACATTGAAGACAGGACTGTCTCAGGTTCTTACAGATGGACCCAAATGTCCCCCCACACATCCTGACCCCACAAGGGCCCACTGATGATCATCCACCCTTCGGCTTCCCATTGTCCAAGCCACAGGGTTAATCACTTTTGGAACAGCACAAATGTGAGTGCAAAGGGTTAATGATCAGGGCTCATAAGTGATCACCAGCCAAACTGCTCTGAGCTCATCCCACTGTTGCTGCACTAGCTGCTGTGTAAGAAGCTCTACTTGGAGGAGTGCTGTGTATACTGCTAGATGCTATTGCTCTGTGTGTTTCTCTGTTGCTATAGTGGGTTTCTGCCCCCTTCCAGAGCTGAGACCAAAATCCTAGGGATAGTCTCTCTTTCTGTTGTCTGTGATCCATATCTTCAACAGTCACAGACACATCTAACTCAAACGGCAGCCCTGCTTGGAAGATGCCCAGACATTTAATCTGCCCCACTAGTACTTTTCCTTCTCAAAAGGTGGCTTGCTGCTCTGATCCCCAGTCCCTCCTTTCTGTGCCAGGAATCGTTAAGGGTGGACGTTCTGTGCTAGATGGGGAATAAAAGTCCTCCAAAACCCACCAATCCCTACAAAGGCTTGCATCTCTTTCACATTCTTAGACTGGAGAGCCTTGCACCTTATCAATCACAGCTTCTGGGACAATGCCTATCTTACCTAACCAAATGACTCCCAAAAATTTTACAGCAGTGCCTGGGCCTTTTCAGTGGGTGCACTTCCCATCTTCTCCCTTGCAGATGTTCCAGCAAAACCTGCAGAGTGTCGTACAGCAGAGGCAAGTATTCACATATTAATGTCTTATCATCAAAGTAATGTGCCTGTTTTACTGATGTGGGAAGGAGAAGAGGGGCAAGACTCAAGCTACCATCTCATGACGTATTGTGGGTTGAAATCACTTGAAAGGTCCATTATTACCCCACCCCTCCCACATGAAGGCAAATGGATTTTCGTTTTCAGAAACCTGTACTTGTCAATGAGTCTTTTCTATGAACCTCCTTGAAGATGAAGCACTTTTGCTGGAACACTTGCAAAAGCATCTGAGCAAAACAGTTACTCAGTAACTATCTGTAAGTGACACAATACTTAAAAATGGCCTTGATTAAAGATCTGATGAGAGTTCTTATAATACAATTGACAAGGGAATTTGGTTATTTCAGTAACACCCTTGAAAAAATAATAATCAGAATTCTGACTGATCACATCATACTAGGACATTATCAGACTTTAAGGAATTTCATATAATTTCTGGAACAACCTAAAGAAAGTTTAGCAACACTCTTTTGGTGGGGCTAGAAGTTTTATTTAGCAAGGCTGAAGTACACTCTGAAGAGAGTGCAAGCCACCTGAGAGGTCAGGACCAGCCTGGCAACACTTCTTATTTCACAGTGCTTCCCATAAAATTTAACATACCAAATAAACCCTTATTAATTCAACATCTTCTCTTCACAAGAAGAGAGAACACATCTTTTGAGATGTTCCCGGGGGCCTGTGGAAAATCCCCAAATTAGTTCAAGGTCAACAAGACTTCATTAGAATTTTATTTTTGAGCAGCTTGTCAAAAACATCAAATGGTTTAAAACACTTGATTAAACAGATCATATGTTACTGCAAAACAATACTTGGTTATCCACTTAGCCAAAGTGACAATTCCAAGGCAAATACAGTGTTGTAAAACACCTTAGCTTTTTTAATAGAGAAGACTCAGTTTTCTTAAGGAATCAAAGACTTAATAAAGATGACATAAAGCACAGGAAATTATTTTGATAAAACACAGAATCTTTGTTTTCTAGGCAAATTACTTAAAAGGTAAAGAAAAACCTTTCACAATCCAATCAAGAACAGACGAATAGTCCAAGAATACTTTGTGCTTTAGCAGATAAAGAAAATTTTCAGTTTTACATAAGTACATTACTGATATCAAAACTTATTTTTCTTTGAGACAATTAAACAGAGGTCTTTTACCAAATAACTCTAACTCACCCTCTAGAAGAAAAAAAAACATCACATATACATAACATATATCTGCAGAATTACCTAAACATATAGACAGACAGAAACAGAAACACTACAGCTTTCATTCCAAAACTTTAGACAGGTATAAGTTACAACTCACACAGCTAAAGCTTTTTAGGGCAAGGGAAGGGAGCTTCTATAGCAGTCTGTACTTTAAAAAGCCTTCCCTCTTTTTTCCTTCAGTCTCTGTGGGCAGTGTTTTGGTTATCTCCTGGGGTGTCTATATTTCAAAGACGTGATAAGATTTATAACCTCAAGGGACAGAGAAAAAATGTAAGCTTTCTCCTAGGAGTTCTTTGGTTAATTGCTATTTAAATTTTCCCTCTCTATTAGGGGTTGGACAGTGTGGGGCATTTCATCCATTTTCTCATTAGTCATCACAATATCCTCCTCTTCATTCTCATCAATTTTCCAGAAATCCCACCTCTTAGGGTCCTAGTCAGGCTTTGTCACAAGCTTGATTAGGACGTTAATCCATGGCATCTTGTTCTTCCTAGCTTTGCAAAATGGCACACTAAAGTCTCCAATTTATTACCCTGCTCTCTCACCTTGACTGTCAACCCCAAAGCTAGCACAGTCTGGACAATTGCACATCCTTCTCTAATCTCAGCTCTTCTTCCAACTTTCTAACTTGAGTTTCAGCCTCTAGTTGGGCATCAGTGGTGCCCAGCCAAGCTGCTCACAGTAGAGGCCAGGCTCACTGTGGCAGCCATTCCTTTCCCTTCCCCACTGCCGTGTGCTTTGCACAGTTCCTGAAACAAATGCATTAGAGCAGCTGGTGTTTGAGGGGCATCTCCGTATTCACAGTAGTCCACAAGCATCTGGCACATAGGCCACCCCTCCTCATGTAGACATCAGTGGCCAACAGAGGATATCCCACCCCAAAAATGCCTCTTTCCCAGGGCCTATTTCTTTGGACTCCTGGCTGGTTCGCCAATTGCTGGTTCACAAACTGGTCTCTGTACACGTGGGCAAGGAAAGACAGAAAAGAGGCAGAGTGCTTCAGAATGTTAGGTGGCAAGTTCAGTAAGCAAGAGAGCTTTCTTATGAGTAAGTAAGCTAGTCTTGGGTGGCTGCGAATCAAGTAGATCTCTGCACCTGCACTCTAAATCTTAACAATCTTTACAGAAGTCTTAATTGGACCCAGTCATGTATTCCAGCCACATGGCCTCAATACCACATTACTAACTGAAGGCTGTGTTCTCAGGGCAGCTTCTGAGAAATCAGAAGTCAAGCAGAACCCACATTCCAAGGACAGAGGAGGGGATGAGGAGCCTCCCATTGCCCAGGTCCAGCTCGGTCAACTAATAGTCACACCCTCTCAAAGACCTTCCCCAAGAAGAACTGCTATTAGCTTTAGTACTTTGAGTTCTATTTTGTTGACTTGGGGCTGTCTGTATTCTACCTACCTCAAGACATTAGCAAGAAACAGAGGAAGCTAGGGTAATCTTCCTTGTTTACAGCCAGATCTCATGAGTAGCATGTATCATAAAGGCAAACTGCTAACTTGAAGGTGACAAATGTTTGGGAAAATTTATAACAAACCAAGGTAGCATTTACTATGTGCCAGGCATTGTTTTCTTTTTACTTATTTATTTATTTATTAAGGTATCATTGATATACAATTTTATGAAGGTTTCACATGAGCAACATTGTGATTACAACATTCACCCATATTATTAAGTCCCCCCACACATCCCATTGTAGTCACTGTCCATCAGCATAGTAAGATGCTACAGAGCCACTACTTGTCTTCTCCATGCTATCCTGTGCAATATAAATTAAGTTTTAAGACACAACTATATACACGTGAGTAAAAATGAAGATAAAATCTAATACAAGAAGGAGGTAAATGAAAGACAAACATACACTATCTGAACACGGAATCCATTTAAATATGCAACTAGCAGGTACTCAGGACTGCAAACTGTTAATGCGTAACTGTTTAAAGGTAAAAATAAATTTATCCTACCATACTAACATTCTGTAAAGTGAGTCATCAACATTCTAAAGTTGAATGGATTAAAAATGGAAATGAATCAAGAAAAAAGATTTAATATATTCAAGCTATTGAGGTTTACGATATGCAATATAAATAGCATGACAAGGTAGGGTAACATGATTCAGCATCTATTGTTGAGACGAATAAATAATAGATCAGAGATGAATTAAGATCTAAGTTTCATACCATACATTAATCCACTGGGATTTACCCAAAAAACTACATTAAAATTTTGAAATAGATAGAAGAGAATTAAACAGTGTATTTAGCTGAGCAGCGGAAGGGAGACAGTCTCCATTCCCCCTCAAAGCCAGAAGCTTAACAAAGGCAAGACAGATAGGTTTAAATACAAACGGGAAACTTTTACAGAATGAAATTAGCATTAAGGGGAAGAGGAATAAAGCCACAGAAGTGACCGGGTTACTGATATATTACTTGAAGAGCCAGCTTTTATTGAAAATATGACTTTTTTATCCATTCAGTCAATGAGTATTTATTGAGGACCTACTACTTCCTAAGCACTGCTCTAGGTGCTAAGGATACAAGAGTGAACAAACAGAAGCCATACCTCAAAAGCATTGCCTTCATACAAGTTACATTCTAGAATTCAGAAGTTATCAAGATCCAAAATAATCTACTAAATTTGTTCAAAAGCTTCTATCTCTGTCTCTAAACTTATTGTCAACTGAGAAATATAAATTAAGTTTTAAGATACAACTATATATACGTGAGTAAAAATGGAGATAAAATCTAATAAAAGAAGGAGGTAAATGAAAGGCAAACATACACTATCTGAACACGGAATCCATTTAAATATGCAACTAGCAGGTACTCAGGACTGCAAACTGTTAATGCGTAATATTTTCTATGTTCTTTGTCCCCATGATATTGCTCTATTAAGGAAAGTTTTCCAAAGAAAAACATAATTTAAATCCAATGGCTTACTGCAAATACAAGATTAGTGGCTAAACTACAGTAGATCAGCTCTCTAGCTCAGTGCTGCCCGGAAGAAACATAGTGCAAGACACAAACGTAATTTAAGTGTTTTCTAGTAGCCACATTAAAAAGGTAAAAAGGAATAGGTAAAATTAGTTTTAATTATGTATTTTATTTAACCCAATAATATACAAATTGTGATCTTTTAAGCATGTAACCAATAAAAAATTATTAATAAAATATTTTACATTTTTCCTGTACTAAGTCTTCGAAATCCAGTGTGTATTTTATATATCTAGCACATCTCAGTTTGGACTAGCCACATTTCAAATGCATAATAGCTCCATGCAGCTAGGGGCTACAGTGTTGAGTAGTGTAGCCCAGGAGTTCTCAAGTGGGGGTGATTTTGCTTGCCCAGGAAACATTCAGCATTATTTGGAGACATTTTTGGTTTCATAACTATGCATCCAGAAGGTAGGGGCCAGGGATGCTACTGGACATCCTAAAATGCACAGGACAACCCTCTCACAACAAAGAACTATCTGGTCCCCAAATATTAGTAGTGCTAAGGTGGCCCTAGAGAGTCAAACAGCCAATATAGTACATGACATTTGCTGATCTAGGGAGTGTATTTTGTGAGGCTTGCTTGGTTTTTTTGTTATGATGCTTTAGATCTGGCTTAGAAATAACTTTT
Source organism: Manis javanica (assembly GCF_040802235.1). NCBI lineage: Eukaryota > Metazoa > Chordata > Mammalia > Pholidota > Manidae > Manis > Manis javanica. The sequence continues at coordinate 122,703,566 of NC_133158.1, read as the reverse complement.
TTAAGCTTCTCTTGAGAAGCACCTGTTTGCTCTAATTTCTCTTAAGGGGCACAGCAGACTGAAAGACTCTCTCCATGGCCAGTTGATGCAGCCACAGAGAGGCACCAGAGCAGTTCATTTGTTCCAAAAGGAAAAATATTGCTTGAACTGGGAGCTGAGAAGACATTAAACAGGGAATTGCCACTGCCATCTGTATCTTCCTGAGGACTATGCGGCTAGGAGATAATGAGCATTTTTTTGCAACCAAGGTGATGGCAATGGGGCAGGGTAGGGACACTGAGGAACTAAATAAAAGGAGCAATGAAATTCAGGTTCTGCCATGGTTCAACGGTCAGGTTCAAACACAGTCACACATGCGCCCATCTGGTGAGGGGAACAAGGTACGACTGATCCATAAGCAAACAGAAGCTTAGGAAGAGACTTCCCCTCTTCCATGTGCACTGACACTCTCCCCACATTTGTGACCCTTAGTGCACCTGTCACCCTGCATGGCCACCGCTTATCTAGTTTGTCCCATCTCTTTTTAACAGGCTACCAGAGCAGAATGTCTGCTGACAGGACAAACATGGGCTTTTCCCCAGCTTGGAGGCCCCTGGGACAAGATACCAGGGGCCAAAAATCATTCCCCCAACTAAACAATTCCTTCCTGACAGCAGAACAACAGCAGGGTAGTCTTCCTAAGCTTGGTGGCTGAGGACTTACCCAAGTTGTTCCTGAATGCAGAGATGGCAGGAATCAGCCAGCAATGCAGAGGCACCTCTCAGCCTCCTAGGAGATTAAAGGCTGCAATACTCCTGTTTGGCACATCCCACAAAGCAAGCAAAGCATTTGGGGTGCAACCAGAATGGACAAGCCTCAGATCCTACAGCATCTTCTTCCTCTCCTCTCCTTAACTCACAAGATCTTAACAGAAACACAGAATGGCAGCCTCTTCCTATAAACCCTCTGGCCCAAGTGAAAGCTTTTCCACTCATGTCCTGGTCCCGCAGCTGCCTTTATGACAAACATCTAGAAAGACAAACTTTAAAGGGGTACTGTTGTACAGATACAGGTTTCAAGAGACTCAAAATATTAAACATGAAATTAAAAAGAAGCTAAAATTTATTTTAAATTAAAAAAGAAATTAAATTGCTGATGCCCTCCTAAAACTGGCTGACATCAGGCTTTCCCACTCTCGCTATCACCAAGTTAAAAAAACTACAAAGCACAGTTCCTTTTCTGATTGTTATCACATCCTTACTCCAAAGGTTATTAACGTGATCCTAAACATCTCAAGCTCTTCCCTTAAGAACTTCAAAATAGCAGCCATTTCAGTGAAGAGGGACAGCAAAATTCTAGACCACCTTCTTGGGGAGGAAGCAGAATAGTAGAAAGAGCCTACTATTCAAAGTCAGGGAGGCATGCTAATCTCAGCCCTGCCACTCAGCAGCTACACATTAACTTGTGCACCAGTTCACTCATCTGTAACTACGCTGTTACCCTCGTGCTGTGGATCAGCTCTGAATATAATTCACAAGTGTAAATATATAAAACCAATGGATATAACAACACCACTGCCATGGTAAAACGAGTATTTTCCCCCAGTTCTCATCTAGTGTTACCTCATAATCAGCAGCAATTGGACTTCCAGTTGTTTCATAAGCTAAATTTTAAGGAACTTATTTAAAGTTCCTCTTACATTGGGGTGTGAGATTAATTTTGTTATTACAATGATAAGGTTTCAAAGGATTAAACTGAAAATAACTCAGGGAGGTGGGAAGGTGCATAAGAAACACCTGGAGCCCCATCGGTTGAGGGGCTGGAAGAGACTTTATCCCATGAGATCTAGAGCAGAGGTCATCAGCACTGGCCACAAGTCGGAATCACCAGGGGAGCTTTCAAACAACCTGATCCTGAGCCCCACCCTAGAGGCTGCTTTAACTGGTCTGCTATAGGGCTCTGCCTTGATATTTTTCTTAATGTTCTTCAAGTGATTTGAATATTCAGCCTCGGTTGAGTATCACTGATTTAGAGAATAAAATGTTGGTCTTTTGCATTTCACAAAATCCGTTTTAGATTTTTTACATTTCAGCTTAAAAAGAAAAAAAAAGCCAAAATGTAATTTGTAAATAAAACTTCCTTCAGTGCCTCATCCTCTGTTCATGTTAAATGCTGAGTCTAAGACATCAGTGGCTCCATCACATGACCCCTGTACTGCAAAGCAGGCTGCGACTGCTGACAATGGGGACGTGAACACCGTTCTCACACTCAGAGGGGAAGATTTGGGCACTTTCCCTATTTTTCTACTATAAGAATACAAGATTGAAAAAACTAAGTGACTGCTTCACACCATACCTGCTTTGGTAAACAGAAATTTTCATCTGAAAGTTGATTCTGTGAAGAGCTAATTCAAAAAAAATCTTAAATAATGAAAACACATGTAATATCTAATTATCTAAATAGGCTAACTCCCTAAAAGAGCAGTGGGGAAGGAAGGGATAGACAGGCTTAAGTCTGCTAATCAGTGGACTTTGGTACACCAAATTAACTTCACATTAGTCAGCAACTTTGATACTGACAGGTTCGACCATTGCAAAGACTTCTGGAGCACTGACCTTTTTATTTTTGATTAAGAGAAAGGGAAAGATTGGTGAGATATTAAAGAAAAGCATTAGCAGAAGGCTACCTAAAAGCAGAACCAAGATTTCACTGAAAGTTTTCATTCACCATTCGTAACGTCCAAGTTCTGTATCTTAACAAAATACTTAGTTATTTAAAGCCGCTTAAAAAAAACAGGAAGCCGGTTCCAACACTTCTCTTCCCTTTTGACAGAAAGCTCCTTTACCTCATGCCAACAAGCTATATTTATTTCCCTTAATAAGCAGCATTTCCTAGACAAGCAGCAGCAGCCTCGTGCTAACGAGTTCCTGGTCAAGGCAGCAGCTGGCCAGCCTCAGGAGACCCATGCGCTGTAGCCGCGTTTCCTTCCCGGGGCGGCACCTGGCGTGGGCACTGGTAGCAGCGCTGTCGCACCTGGCTCCAGGCCACATACAGTCTCTCTCTCTCTCACACTGAACACTTTAAAGCTTTACGGCTGCATAAAAAAGAAAAGCAGGTGTTTTTACTCATCCTATCAGGGTCTGACCAGAAAACCTGCTGAGTCACCGAGTACCAATGGACGGAAATAATGCAGGGAGGGCAAATACTAATCTCCTTCATCCTGTGCTCCTCCCTAACAGCAAGTAGATTCACAGATAATATTCCTGACTGTGAAAACATAAGGGCATAGACAAATTCACATACCCTTATTGTTAAAAAAAAAAAAGCTTTCAGAATCAAACTCACAGACAAAACTACTTTATGATAATAGTTGTTGATAGGTAGAGGGGTTAAGACTGATCTGTTTTTTCTGCTATAATCTTCTACAACTTGCACATTTTCTATGAGACCATAATTCTTTCATAATACTATATCTTAGAATCATATTTCTTGGTAAGAAATTAGACCCACATCCTTGATCCCTGGTATATAACTTGAGCTCAACAAAATATTTCACCAAGTATGAAAACTCCAACCAACGTTAAAGGCTCAGCCTCACACAGAACTAGAGGAAATAGTTAAATGAAGGTCACTGGTCCTCAGGAATACTTGCCGGGTTACCTTTCCTACAGACAGAATATTCTAACTTGATAGAAAGAAAATTCCACCAGGTCTGCTTCCATAATGGCATGTGAACTTTAGTTGACTTCTGCTTATTTTCCATCCTTTCTCCTTGCCTAGCTTAGACGTGCTCATGAAAAACACGTCACCCTTGGGCTTTGGCCTGAAAACAGTAAGAAAAAAACAACTTCCACAATGACAAAGCTTATCAAAGCATCAAACAGATTTCTCTTGCTTTTGCTTAAATTTTAACTTAAAGCAATTAATATCCAAAGTCTTTGGCCTATTATTCAAGAACGGACATCTGGATCTCACTGATCTATCCCTCTAAATCTATGACTTCACACTTTCTGTGTAAAGCCAACAGGGCCAAGTCGTTCCTGTCCACAGCTCTTTATATCCACAGGAGCTTCCCGACTGCTCCCTGTATTTTGTCTCTCACCCCTATACAGGTTTTTTCCATGTTGCCTCCAAACTTACCTTGCTAAGATAAAAATCTTAAAAATCCCTTCTCAGCTCAATATCATTACCATTACATAACACAAATTAAAACTGCAGTGAGATATCAGACACAGCTATCAGAATGGCTAAGATAAAAAAAATGATAACACCGAATATTGGCAAGAATGCAGAAAAACTGGATCACTCATACATTGTTGGTGGGAATGTAAAATTGTACAGCCACTATGGAAAGATATTCAAGTTTCTTATAAAACTAAACATGCACTTACCATATGACCCAGCAATTGTATTCCTGGGCATTTGTCCAGAGAAATGAGCTGATTCATACAAAATCCTATACATAAATGTTCAAAGCAGCTTTATTTGTAATAGCTACAAACTAGAAATAACCCAAATGTCCTTCACCAGGTGAATGGTTAAACAAACTACGGTATATCTGTAATGTGGAATATTATCATATCTAGAAGAACTACTGACACACATACTAAGTTAGATCACAGGGGAATTATTCTGAATGAAAAAGGCCAACCTCAAAAAATTACATACTACGTGATTCCATTTATATAGCATTCTTAAAATGACAAAATTACAGAGATGAAGAACAGATCAGTGGTTGCCAGAGATTGGGGAAGAGGGAGTGTGGGACTGTGGCTATAAAGGGTAGTATGAGGGATCCTTGTAATGGAGCTGTTTTGTATTGTGACTGTGGTGGTGGTCACAGAAATCTACTCATGTGAAAAACTGCAGAGAATACACACACACAGAAGAATGCATGTAAAACTGGTAAAGTCTTACTAAGGTGGATGGATTGTATCTATGTTAATATTCTGTTGAGATATTGTACTGGAATTATGGAAGAAGTTACCATTGGGGAAGCTGGATAGGGTGTATAAGGGATCTCTGTTTTTTCACAATTGCATGTAAATCTATAATTATCTAAAAAATAAAGTTCAAAAGAAAAAAAATTATCCTTAATAACTTTCAACAGCTCCCCAGTGCTCTTAGTAAAAGACTCCTTAGCATGACATGAAGAATTTTCTCTTAGACATCCTACGTTCTAGACTAGTTTTAAGAGCTAACATTATTTGAATGGCAGGCAGCATTCAAAGCCTTTTATACGTACTACCTCATTTAACCCTCTATGATCCCATGAGTTAGGTTCTACCATCAACAGTGTTTTATTCATAAACCCCATAGGCACAGATGACATAAGTAGCTTGAAAGCATCTATACCTAATCACCCTTCAAAGCCCTGCTCCACTGTTAACTTTGTGACTTTTTCCAGACTTAAATTCTCTACTAACAGTATCTAGCACTCAGAAGATAGGGAATAAATGTTTAATTAACATAAGGTCTAGACAAAAGGACACTAAAAAGTTACAACTCTGGCTCCTTAAGGATTTGACACTGATTACATTGAGTCTATATTTCTCCAAAGTGAAGCTTCAATGGGAAAGCACTGTACAGTATACACTAGGGACTGAAAACACCCATTAGTGAGAGAATGTTGATCAACAAGGCAACAGCTTTCATACAGCAAAGAGGGACAGGTACCGTCAATTTAATGAAACTCCAGTGTCAACTGCCGATCTTTCCAACTTTTCACATAAAAAATACATGAACACAAACTTCAACTTCCTAAACCCAGTAACCCCCATACTTTCCTCTTAGTTACTCTTGAAATTCAAGGAAAGGAATAACTTTTTTTCTCATAAGAAAGATATTTCTTCCAATTTAAAATGATAGCCATTATCTCCCTTGGAGAAAACTAGATTATTATCTAAAGGCTCCTTTACATTCATGGATTTCCTTGAAAAACTTTCTGATTATCCTGCAACAATAGAATTGTTCCAGGTACTCTCTGAAATCTGAATGAGTCTCTCTCTCCAAAGGATTCACATCTTAAAGACAAACAGCAGAGGCAGAGGCAGAGGCAAAAACAATTTCAAGTCCATGAATGAAGTTTGATGGTTCATATTCCCTCTGCTCCCTCCCTAGCCCTATCCCCAACCCCCATAAGTTGCCTTCTTTTAAGCAAAACCTTTTCAGAAGGCACCAAAGGGGAGTCTAAGTGGCAGAGAGAAAGCAAAACAAGTGTGAGGCTGAGAGCCGACCTCTCCCTCTCCTTCTCCTGCTCCTTTGTAAGTAACTATAAATTCCTAACAATGACCTAATGCCAATAAAGAAAACAAAATTTCTTTTTAAGTTACCTATCCTATGAAAAGAGGTGTGGTCTAGTACAACAAGCAGATAAGAAAAGAGAAACAGAGGAAAGAAACACTGACCGGTCGAGTTCTCTCATACTTGGAGTCCTCGTGGTCTCTGTGCTGCCCGGAAGTGCTGGTTCGCTCCCTCATGTTTCTGTACCCAGGACTGGGGATGATATACTCTTTTCCTATGTCAATATCCTTCATCTTCTCTGAGTGAAGGTGCCAGGACTCACAGACTCTTGGTTTCACTTGAGAATTTCTGAAATTAAAAATTCATCATAGACAGATACTTCTTAAATTGTGCTTAACCATATGCACAATGCTTTAAAACAGAAAAAAGGGCAAGAGCATTAAAATTTTCCACTGTTATATCTATAAAAACAATTTTTTTTTTGACCTGGTGCTAAGTGCTTTACTTGTATCACACAATTTTTTTTTTTTTGAGAGGGCATCTCTCATATTTATTGATCAAATGGTTGTTAACAACAATAAAATTCTGTATAGGGGAGTCAATGCTCAATGCACCATCATTAATCCATCTCAAGCCTAATTCTCGTCAGTCTCCAATCTTCTGAAGCATAATGAACAAGTTCTTACATGGTGAACAAATTCTTACATAGTGAATAAGTTCTTACATGGTGAACAGTACAAGAGCATTCATCACAGAAACTTTCGGTTTTGATCATGCATTTTGAACTATAAACAATCAGGTCAAATATGAATATTCATTTGATTTTTATACTTGATTTATATGTGGATCCCACATTTCTCCCTTATTATTTTTATTTTTAATAAAATGCTGAAGTGGTAGGTAGATGCAAGATAAAGGTAGAAAATATAGTTTGGTGTTGTAAGAGAGCAACTGTAGATGATCAGGTGTGTGCCTGTAGACTATGTGTTAATCCAAGCTAGACAAGGGCATTAAAACATCCACGGATGCAGATTTCTCTCAAAACAGGGAGGGTGAGGTTCTAAGCTTCACAACTATTGATCCCCAATTTCTCATCTGATGGCCCCCCTGCGACTGTGCCTGTCTTAGGTTGTTCCTCCCTTGAGGAATCTTACCCGTCTCTGGCTAACCAGTCATCTTCCGGGGCCATACAGGGAGATGTAAAGTTGGTAAGTGAGAGAGAAGCCATGTTGTTTGAAAAGGTTAGCTTTTTACTTCTTTGCAGATTTATGCCCTGTGGCTTCTATGCCCAGCATTTATCTTGAGGAATCTTTACCACTTGGAGGAATTATGATACTTGGCAAATTCGATATGAGGCACAAATTCTATTTAAGGGTTGTAATTAGGAAGGAAGAAGAAAAGCTATAGAGGTAGCAGATGGAAGAAAGCATGGGAGGATTGATTATTTCTTTGACATATCTTCTTGTAGAGTAACTTAAGCATGTATAGGTTTTAAACTACTAACTAAATTGCGCACACATATTAACATAATAGGAATACAGTTACATAAACAAAGCAGATCTATAATTACCAGCCATCTCCAGTGAAGCCAAGAAAACCAGTTAGGCACCCTAGGCATTTGTGAAAATTTGTCTATGATATGATGGATATTATCCAACTGTACTTGAACAGTCTGAGAGAAATCAGACAAATTAAAGCAACCCATTTCTGAGAACTGTTCACATCCCATATGTTCTTTTAACTGTAGATAGTCTGTAGTCGTAAGATTTTGGAGCGCTACAACTTGCTATAAAAACAATTTCTCAAAAAATTTTCAAGTACCATTTCATTTTTTAAAGGAAAAAATATGTGCAATAGAATCAACAAAAATGATCTCCTCCCACCTCTAAGGGGGGACAAAAGATAAGAGAAAATGAACATACTAGTAAAGAGACACTTGCTTCAAGAGACACTCTTCAACGAAGTTCAAACCCAAGGTATACAGCATTTAGATAGGTCTAAAATTAAAAAAGAATTTAAGACTCTTTGGAAACAAATGAAGTTTGTTTCAAGCATTACAAACGCCACAGTTCAAAAACAGGTGTCATTTCTCCTATTGAATTTTACTAATGAAGTCTTACAAAACACCTATTCAACCAATGATATAGCCCATCTCTGCATTTTTATAATTAGGTAATGGGTTAGCTGATGTTATTTTAAAGTTCCATGAAGTTACAGGGCTAAGATACAAAACAACATTATACCTTAACTTTGAGATTGTCCTAAAATTAGATAGTGGTGGTGGCTGCGCAATTCCGTAAAAATACTCACCAAACGCTGAGGTATAAACTTTAAAGGGGTGAATTTTATGGTATATAAATTATATCTCAGTAAAGCTGTTATTAAAAAAGCAATAAGAAAACAAATTCCCCAACCTGTCCTACTAAGTCTTACCTAGTTTCTACCTGAAACACTGTCTAAATCCTTGTTTGCCTAGCTAACTCTGTCAACATCCTGTATGAACACTGGTTACTTTTGAAAAAATATAACATATACATTCCTCTCTAAAACGTTTCCTCCACTCTAAGCTGGGTTCAAAGCTTCCCAGATACGAACTGAAAAAACACCCTTTATAACAGCTTCACTAGAAATTTAAGTATAGCCACTTTGCCTTTTGGATTCCATAAATTTGTAACTACCACTGTGACTTAAAAGTACTACTTTGCAGACAAAATGCTAATAGCTACAATTCACTTTTTAAGGCATCAAAAAAAGGAGAACCCGTACTAATCCTCTAATTAAAAAAAGACTAAATCTGCTCTACAGAGACGTTTCCAGCCCAAAGAAAGCTTGACTTCTTGCCTTTCAGAGGTCCGGTTCAAATACTCTGGGTTGATCATGCTAAGTTGCTTATCTTAAAAAAAAAAAAAAAAAAAAGAAGTCACCTTGTCCAATGACAAACTGCCGCAGAAAGAACACCAGCTCACATCCAAGAGCACAGCAATCATGTCACTGAGACCTCATTAAGCTTAAACAATAAACAGACCTGGCTCCTGCCGGTGTCCCCGGTGTTGACCTGCAGCTGCAGATCAGGGAAATCCTTCTTGTTACAGGGATCACAGAAGGCCAACCCTCCTCTTCAAAGGTTTGCTAGCCTACCTGATTATCTGGAAGCTGAAAAGGTTAGTCCTACTTTGAAAAAAGGCAGGAGGGGAGGAAGTTGGAAAGAGAGGAGGCCAAAGTAACTTATTCATAATACCAAATGCCACGTTAAGAACATAAAGATCACCTCAATTATCTAAGAACCGTTGATAACCAAGGTTTCTTTTTAACCACTTTATTTCAAATTATTCTGCATCTGAAGGGTGTTGGCAACAGTTTTCCATTACCTCCAACACTCCTGCTTCTTTAATTTCCTGGGGAAAGCAGCATGGCTATGAAGAGCAGGCAGGTCTACAGTGGCACAAAGTTACTATCTCTTGGCCTTGAACATAAGGTTATCCATCACTGGTGTACCAGGAATATAAGGCAGGGCACCACACACAAAAGCCAGCCAAGACCTAGGAAGCCTCATAGGTTTTGGAAAAAAACAAGGCCCAAATCTGGAAAAAGCAATTAAGATCACTAGGCTAGACTTTGTTTGATACTGTTTGTATTTCCCTATTTTCTTCTGTTTGCCCTTAAAGTTGTTAAAAAGTATTTTTTAAATGCTAACTTGCCTCAGCTATCAAGAGAGAAAAAAGGGAAGAGATTTTTGTTTATGTTTGAGTCAGAGCTGTACAATGACACTAGCAGAAAAAGCAAACAGTAAGACCACCACCACCCCTCTTCAGAGAAGTACCCATACTCAAAAATCTATAGTGAGGCCACTGATCAGCTGCCTTTTTTATCAAGACTCTCCTTCCAGGGACAAAAGTGTAGGCATTCTCCCTGCACAACGATGCAGAGGAAGCTGCATTGGGGGAGGGGGGTTGCACACGATTAAAGGAACCATAACTAGCTAGACTGGTGTTTCCAAATTGCCTTTACTACATTCCTTAGGTCTCCAACACCTCAGGAATCTCATTCCAGGCTCTGAAGCTGCACAAGATGACTTGAAGCTAAAAGATTACATATTTACCACCCTCCTATAATCCACTTGTTGCGTCTCCAACTTTCTGCACCTTTCACTTATGCTAGAGACCCCAGTATAACCTACCCATCTCTTCCTTCAAAACCTGAAACATTGCCACTCATTCATTCCTGTGCCCATCTGCCTCCTGCCTCTCCATGTCTGTGCAGAAACCAAATGACCCCTGCATAATAAACACAGAGCAACGTGCAGCTCTGGGTGATGGTGGAAGTGAAAAGGGCACTGATGACAGTAGAGAGATCTGCGTTTCATGCCTGGCTCTGACCAGGGTTTGCTCTACGTGCTTGTCACGAACCTCATTTTACCCATTTGCAAAAAAAACCGAGAGGATGACTTCCAAGGTCGCTGGTAGCTAAAAATCTCCGGTGTGCGGCTTGAGGGAGGGTGCCCCAGGCCGCCCTCCCCACAACCTTGAGGATGGGGGCTCCTCTCGGGCCAGCTTCGCCTGGGATGCCCCGGCCCCGCCCTGGGGATGCCCTAGGGCGTTCCCACCGCCAGCTCGGGCCTGGCGAGTGATAGAACCCCAAACCCACGGGCCGCGGGCGCAGCTCCCCCTGGTGGCTGCAGCCGTGAATGTCGCCAGTACCCCGACCATTCATCCCACCCTACCTGCCTTCCCACGCCAGGACCTCACCGCGAGCCCTCAGGGGTCGCGTCCTGAGGAGAGCGCGGCGGCAGACTAGAGGGAGGCCAGGCCCCGTTTCTCTGGTCCCGGCTTGTCCTGAACTGCTCGTATTTCGGATCACAACCCGCCAGCCCCGGAGGAAACACACGGGGAGATCCTCGCGGCAGCCGAGGGAGAAGGAAACGATCCGAAGGTGGCCGCCACCTACCTGCGATCCGGCTGCAGGACGGCCGCACCGGCCACTCGACCACGCTCCCGAGCATCAGCCCCGCAGCAAAACAAGCCTTTATAGCGGCATTGACCGCCACACTGCGCAGGCGTGTTGCACAAAGACTGCCCAAGGCTGAAGGGAAATGTAGTCCCCCGTCCAGGAGCCAGAGGCTCCAAGCCCGGCAAAAGACTCCATTTCCCAGAAGCACGTAGAAACCCTGGAGGCGGTGCAGGCTGCTCCTCCTTTCCAGCACGCTCCTGGCTCTGCACCATCCTTCCCAGAGCCTCTGCGAGCCCGTCTGGAATCTTCCACGAGGCCGTGTGCCCCAATGGAGGGCCGGGAGGGTTGACTCTAGCCCTGTGGGCGATCAGCCCAGTGTTTTTAGGCAACGGGGTCGCGACGGTGTGCGGCCGTTTATAGTCAGAAAACACCGTGAAGGTCATAATAGCCTCTGTGTCCTTGCCACCAACCAGCCCCACATCTGTTGTGGCACTTAACAATTACGATTGCTTACTCAGAATTCGACCCTGCATTCTACGCTGATATCCCACTACCCATTAGGTAATGTTGTGTTGCCCGGTTTCTATCACAGTTTTTAAAATGACAGGAGCCTTAGAAACGATATGCCAACTCATCCCTTTTATAAATTAAACTGACGTTCCCAAAGAGATTGATCACTTGAGTTCTCTTTGTGTTTCCTCTGTACCCTCAACATGATCATAACATAACCACTCTCCGCTGAGTGCCTACCTACTCTATCTGGTGCTTTACATACAATTACTGTTTCTCTTAATCTCCTTAACAACCCTGTGTGTAAGTATTATGATTACCCATTTCATATACATATATATATATACATATGAAGATAACATGACTTGTCCATGTTTGACACTAATGTATCAAAGCTGAGGTAATTAATACAGTGTTTCTACACAAGAATGAATAAATCAACCAATGTATTTGTTTGTATAAGTCAAACAGACCATGAATTTTGTATGCTTGACTTGTGACAGAGAAAACATTACAAATCAGTGGGGAAAGGAAAAAGAGTTGATAAATAGTGCTGGGGCAATTAGTTATCCGTATTTTTTAAAACTCAGGGATTACTACCTCATACCACACAGAAAATCAATTTCAGACAGATCAAAGGCCTATCTGTGAAAGGGAAAACTTTAACACATTAAGAAGAAAATGTGAAATATCTTTCTGAACTTGGGGTAGAGAAGAACTTTATAAACAAGATACAAAAACGAAGAAAAGGAAAGATTGATACATTTATTATATTAAAATGCAAACTTGTGTACAAGATGCCATAAAGTGAGAAGATAAGCTACAAGTTATAATTGACAAAGTTTTTAAATACCAAATTACAAATAATTTCTATAACTCAACAAGAAATGGCAAATAACCCAATAGGGAAATAGGAAAAGGATATGGACCGTTTCCATTCACATTTCAGTGGGGACAGTTTAGTCATATGGGCACATCTGGGAGGGAAACTGAAATGGAATCCTCAGCTGGACAGCTATGAGCCATCTACAACTTCATAACAGTGGAAGAAGGAAAGAACAGTTCTGGTGGATGCTAATATTTCTACTACATACACTTTTCCTTGAACCTAGCAATTCCACATCTATATATACACTCTATGGTAGCTTTCTCAGTGTAGGCTTCTGCAGGTAAATTAAAACCTACACAAAATTATTTGAGTCACCATTTTTCTCAGTACTCCCAAGGATAACACACACGTCGCTCAAGACACCCAAAGGAGTAGTTAATTCATTGCACACAATACCTTAGAGCATTAGGGCTTGATGCCCTTAGCTGAGAAAAGCTGCCCTCAAGAGTCTCCCACACATGTACACAAGGAGATACATTTGTTGTGCGTTGTCTGCAATAGTGAAAAGACTCTAAATTCTATTAACAGAGACGGGATAACCAGATTATGATATTAGTACAATGGGATCCTATATAACAAAAAATACAGGCTATAATGTATCAATATATATAAATCTTAAACACAATGTTGAGCAAAAGTAAGTCACAAAAAGACTGAAATTGCATGACCACATTTATATTAATTTTATAAACATGTAAAAATATATGTTGTTTATGGATACACAGATATATCTCAAAATATAAAGCCATTCTGGGAATGATAACAGTTTCAAGGTGTAGTTACCTCATGTTGGAGGAAGGGGAATGAGATCAGGGAGGGATACACAAGGGGCTTCATGTTTCTGTAATATTTTTTTTAAATGACTTATAAATGTTAAAATTTAACAAAGCTTGGGGTTGGATATACAGGTGCTTTTAATATGATTTGCTGTACTCTTTAGTAGCCTTTAAGTATTTCATAGGTATATACACACACACACACACACATATATACCAGTCTCTACTGATGAGAATTGCTGAAGCACCTCTGGCCATCCCATTAGATACGGACAACTTTTTTTCAATGTACCTCAAGTCACCTTGCCAAAACATGCTGATACTCCCAACTATGCCTCACTGTAGAACCCAAACTTGCATATCTGGTACTTTCATATAAAATAAAAAGCTTCTAAAATCTCCCTGAAATACTTCAGATACATTGAGTATAGGTTAAAAAAAAGAATAAGAATGAAAAATACTATGTGGCTCTGGTGCCAGGCCTTAATACACTATGGTATCTTGGTCTGCCCAAGGACAGATAGCCTAGGTCAAAGTCTTATACCCAACTTATATACATTACAGAGCATCCCCTCCTCGAAATGTGTCTGCATTGTGAAATGTTTGGGGGATGGTATTCTCCAACTGTCAGGCAAGAGTCTAGAGAATTTATGTTGTAATGTAGATTTGTATTTTAAAATGTTTATGTTGTATAATGTCACCTAAAAATATTCATTCAGTCATTGACAGAAATACAATGGAGCTAAAACAGACACGTTTCCTGCCCTCATAGGGCTAAGAATTCCAAATGAACGTTAATCCAAATTTAAATTACAACTGTGGTAAGTACTAGAAAAGGGAGGTAGGTCTTACATCTGAAGGATAGTAGAAGTTAGTGTAGTGAAGACTGTGGAGGTGTGCAGAGAAGACAGCACTCCAAGCAGAGGGACCAGGAAAGGCCAGGCAGTGGGAGAAGGAAGAGAAGATCTCCGAAGACCTTGTACACATTACAGGTCTTAAGACGAAGAGCAAAAGGCAAAACAAACCATTGCATGGGCTGTCAAAGGAGACTGGGTAAGGGTCAAGAATACAATCTGCATTTTGAAAACCACACTGTAGCTGGCAGACTGGAGAAAGAACTAGAGGTAGCTAGAATGGAAGGGAAAGGTCTTGCTGGGAGTGACTGTTGTCTTCCAGGAAAGAAGTCATGGTGGCTTGAACAAGGATAGTGGTGGAAAAGGTGGAGAGAACAGAATGGACTGAAGAGAAATTTAAGAAGTAGAATCAATATACCTTGTTGATAGGTTAGGACATGGTGGTATGAGAACAAGAGGTGTCAAGGGTAACACCTAGGTTTCTGTTTACAGAACTGGATGGACTGTGGTACCAGCACAGCCCACTGGTATAAGTGTTCTGCTGCAATAGCCTCCATACCTTCCTCTGCCCGGCTCGTCTGGAGCTAATGTCAGGTGGTAATGATCACTCCACATTTGCTGTGGCTCCCATGTTGAATTCTTCTGCCAGTTAGAAAGACAAAATTTCCAATTTTGCAACGGAAGTCATTTTCATGGAATAAGATTTTTAAAAATTAGTTACTAAATTGAAACACTAATTTGATATCATGGAAACAATGCAGTGTGACAGAATGATGAACCTCTTTAATGGTATCAGGCAAACTGGAAAAGAAGAGAAGAGGATTTAAGATGTAAACAATGCCAAATGAAGGCCAACTGACATAATATCATGTTTATCACACAAAGGTTTCAGTCTTTTCAAAAGAGACTGTTTTCAAAAGAGAACTGTAGTGGGTGAATCTGAGTGTTCACACAGTGCACAGTAGTGTAGGCACATGTCATCCTACACTATAAGCACATCCCATATTTACTTATGAAGGAAAGAGTCACAGACATTCTGCCTTTGTAGTAATCACTTCCCAAGTTCCTTAGCAGTTGGGTGGTAGTTAAAATTAAATAAATAATTTTTTTAACTCTAAGTATTGTTGTGTTGAGATGCACTATAAAATTTGCCCAACAAAATAAATTAAATTAGCTCCTTATTAAAAATGGGAAAAATTGACAATTATCTAAATTTTAACAATATTATATTATCCATTACATTAAATGAGTGTTGTGTTGATTCTGCAGCCTGTATATGTATATATATATATAATTTGTAAATTTATTTTAATTTTAGGGTGGTGTAAGACCTATAATCATAAAGACTACACATGATTTTATGGACATACATATTTAAGTGATATTATAAATAATTTAAGTCAACATCAGGGGTTTAGGACAATCATTTCCCTTAAAAGAGGTCTGGGCCTTATTCAAGTTTGGGAAACACTGGGCTATCAAATGAAACCAAACTTTGGTTTGGTACACCGGGCCTTCCATGATCTGGCCCCACATACCACAGCTTCACTTCCAGTCACTCTCCTACTCAAATCTGAGGTCCAGGCAGCACTGTAATTTCCATGTTTTTGCTCCAGCTTTTCTACCCGGAACAACCATCTAAATCTGCTCAGCTAAGATAACAAGCATTACAGCCCATAGACAGATCTGGGGACTATAATCCCCCCAGAAGAACAACTAAAAATTACTTACACAACTGAATAAAGTGACACCATGTGGCTAACATCTATAGTAGTAAAATGTGCAAGGGTTCTCCTACATTGCTGAGAACTACGGACTGGGCACTTGGCAGACCACATGACGGGAGTCGATGGGGTCCTGCTAAGCCAGAGAAGCCAGTAACAATCGTCCCACCAAGATGGAGCCTTCTCTCTAAAACAGGCCTGGGCAGACTGGAGGACTGGTTACTTGCAGTCACTGTCTGGAATGTCAGCTCAGGACATTCATTTTGGCATGAATGTCAGCTCAGGAAAATTAAAAATCTATGCAGGCAGTGCTTATTTTCATTCAAAATAATTCATTTACTGAGTCCCATGAGGAAAAACGTGTACTCTTAAAATACAAATTATATACTTCATTGATTATAAGGCCACCAATGAGAAAAAATCAGCATCATTTTTCAGCTGCTACAATGCCAATCCTTAGCATATTTGAGAAGTAACAATACCAAAGCATGTTTTTAAACTCTCATCCTAAAGTTAGGTCTAGGTGGATAACATGTGGCCTGCAGCTGGTAGGTCATTGATGAAAAGGAATAGAAAGAAAAAAGATTCCTCCTTGAGTAAGTCTAAGTTTTTTGTCTGTTTGTTTTTTCTGCTTTTTAAAAATATTGGAATCATTAATATGCACTTACATGAGCAACATTGTGGTTACTAGATTCCCCCTATTATCAAGCCCCCACCACACACCCCATTACAATCACTAACCATCAGCATAGTCAGACGCTATAGAATCAGTACTTGTCTTCTCTGTGTTACACTGTCATCCCCGAACCCCACCCCCTACATGATGTGTGCTAATAGTAATGCCCCTTTTTCCCCTTATCCCTCCCTTCCCACCTGTCCACCCCAGTCCCTTTCCCTTTGTTAACTGTTAGTACATTCTTGGGTTCTGTGATTCTGCTGCTGTTTTGTTCCTTCAGTTTTTCTTTGTTCTTATACTCCACAGATGAGTGAAATCATTTGATACTTGTCTTTCTCTGCCTGGCTTATTTCACTGACCATGATACTCTCTAGCTCCACCCATGTTGTTGCAAATGGTAGGATTTCTTTTCTTCTTATGGCTGAATAATATTCCATTGTGTGTATGTACCACATCTTTATCCATTCATCTACTGATGGACACTTAGGTTGCTTCCATTTCTTGGCTATTGTAAATAGAGCTGCGATAAACAGGGGTGCATATGTTTTTTTCAAACTGGGCTTCTGCATTCTTAGGGTAAATTCCTAGGAGTGGAATTTCTGGAGTCAAATGGTATTTCTATTTTTAGTTTTTTGAGAAACCTCTATACTGCTTTCCACAACGGGTGAACTAATTTATATTCCCACCAGCAGTGCAGGAGGGTTCCCCTTTCTCCACATCCTCACCAACATTTGTTGTTTGTCTTTTCGATGGTGGGAATCCTAACTGGTGTGAGGTGATATCTCATTGCGGTTTTAATTTGCATTTCTCTGATGACAAGCGATGTGGAGCATCTTTTCATGTGTCTGTTGGCCATCTGAATTTCTTCTTTGGTGAAGTACCTGTTCAGATTCTCTGCCCATTTTTTAATTGGATTATTTATTTTTTGTTGGTTGAGGTGTGTGAGCTCTTTGTATATTTTGGATGTCAACCCTTTATTGGATATGTCACTTATGAATATATTCTCCCATACCGTAGGATGCCTTTTTGTTCTACTGATGGTGTCCTTTGCTGTACAGAAGATTTTTAGTTTGATATAGTCCCACTTGTTCATTTGTGCTTTTGTTTCCCTTGCCCAGGGAGATATGTTCATGAAGAAGTTGTTCATGTTTATGTTCAAGAGAGTGTTGCCTATGTTTTCTTCTAAGAGTTTTATGGTTTCATGACTTACATTCAGGTCTTTGATCCATTTCGAGTTTACTTTTGTGTATGGATTTAGACAATAATCCTGTTTCATTCTCCTACATGTAGCTGTCCAGTTTTGCCAACACCAGCTGTTGAAGAGGCTGTCATTCCCCATTATATACACATGGCTCCCTTGTCATATATTAATTGACCATATATGCTTGGGTTAATATCTGGACTCTCTATTCTGTTACACTGGTCTATGGGTCTGTTCTTGCACCAGTACCAGATTGTCTTGATTACTGTGGCTTTTTAGTAGAGCTTGAAGTTGGGAAGTGAGATCCCCCCTGCTTTATTCTTTCTTCTCAGGATTGCTTTGGCTATTCGGGGTCTTTTGTGGTTCCATATGAATTTTAGTACTATTTGTTCCAGTTCATTGAAGAATGCTGTTGGTATTTTGATAGGGATTGCATCAAATCTGTAGATTGCTTTAAGCAGGATGGCCATTTTGACAATATTAATTCTTCCTAGCCAAGAGCATGGGATGAATTTCCAATTATTAGCGTCCTCCTTAATTTCTCTTATAAGTGTCTTATAGTTTTCAGGGTATAGGTCTTTCACTCCCTTGGCTAGGTTTATTCCTAGGTATTTTATTCTTTTTGATGCAATTGTGAATGGAATTGGTTTCCTAATTTTTCCTTCTGCTAGTTCATCATTAGTGTATAGGAATGCACTAGATTTCTGTGTATCAATTTTGTATCCTGCAACTTTGCTGAATTCAGATATTAGTTCTAGTAGTTTTGGGGTGGATTCTTTAGGGTTTGTTGTGTACAATATCATGTCATCTGAAAACAGTGACAGTTTAACTTCTTCCTTACCAATCTGGATGCCTTTTATTTCTTTGTGTTGTCTGATTGCTGTGGCTAGGACCTCCAATACTATGTTGAATTAAAGCAGGGAGAGTGGACATCCTTGTCTTGTTCCCAATATTAGAGGAAAAGTTTTCAGCTTCTCGCTATTAAGTATGATGTTGGCTGTGGGTTTGTCATATGTGCCTTTATTATGTTTAGGTACTTGCCCTCTATACCCATTTTGTTGAGAGTTTTTATCATGAATGGATGTTGAATTTTGTCAAATGCTTTTTCAGCATCTATGGAAATGATCATGTGGTTTTTTCCTTTTTGTCAATGTGGTGGATTATGCTGATGGATTTTCGAATGTTGTGCCATCATTGCATCCCTGAGATGAATCCCACTTGGTCATGGTGTATGATCCTCTAGATGTATTTTTGAATTTGGTTTGCTAATATTTTGTTGAGTATTTTTGCATCTATATTCATCAGGGATATTGGTCTGCAGTTTTCTTTTTTTGTGGTGTCTTTGCCTGGTTTTGGTATTAGAGTAATGCTGGCTTCATAGAATGAGTTTGAAAGTATTCTCTCCTCTTCTATTTTTTGGAAAACTTTAAGGAGAATTGGTATTAGGTCTTCTCTATATGTCTGACGAAATTCAGTGGTGAATCCATCTGGTCTGGGAGTTTTGTTCTTGGGTAGTTTTTTGATTACCAATTCAATTTTGCTGCTGGTGATTGGTCTGTTTAGATTTTCTGTTTCTTCCTTGGTCAGACTTGGAAGGTTGTATTTTTTCAGAAAGTTTCCATTTCTTCTAAGATATCCAGTTTGTTAGCATATAGATTTTCATAGTATTCTCTAATAATTCTTTGTATTTCTGTGGTGTCCATTGTGATTTTTCTTTCTCATTTCTGGTTCTGATTGTGTGTGAAGATTCTCTTTTTCCCTTAAAAAGTCTGGCTAGGGGCTTATCTATTTTGTTTATTTTCTCAAAGAACCATCTCTTAGTTTCATTAATTTTTTTCTATTGTTTTATTCTTCTCAATTTTATTTATTTATTCTTTGGTCTTTATTATGTCCCTCCTTCTGCTGACTTTGTGACTCATTTCTTGTTCTCTTTCCAGTTTCAATAATTGTGAATTTAGACTATTCATTTGGGATTGTTCTTCCTTCTTTACATAGGCCTGGATTGCTATATACTCTCCTCTTAAAACTGCCTTTGCTGCATCCCACAGAAGTTGGGGTGTTATGCTGTTGTTTTCATTTGTCTCCATATAGTGCTTGATCTCTGTTTTAATTTGGTCATTGATTATTTAGGAGCATGTTGTTAAGCCTCCATGTGTTTGTGAACCTTTTTGTTTTCTTTATACAATTTATTTCTAGTTTTATATCTTTGTGATCTGAGAAGTTGGTGGTACAATTTCAATCTTTTTTATTTTACTGAGGCTCTTTTTGTGGCCTAGTATGTGGTCTATTCTGCAAAATGTTCCATGTGCACTTGAAAAGAATGTGTATCCTGTTGCTTTTGGGTGGAGAGTTCTGTAGATGTTTGTTAGGTCCATCTGTTCTTATGTGTTGTTCAGTGCCTCTGCGTACTTATTTTCTGTCTGGTTGATCTGTCCTTTGGAGTGAGTGGTGTGTTGAAGTCTCCTAAAATGAATGCATTGCATTCTACTTCTCTGTTTAATTCTCTGGCGGGGGTTGCAGGTGAGCAGCACATGTTATGCCACAAGAAGAAAGCCCCTTCGTGCTTCCCAGACTCTGCACCTGTCTCCACTGTCTGTGCTGGTCAACTGCACGCAGGGAGCAGCCTCTGAGTCTGGGCCGTTAGCTGCGTGCAGGGAGAAGCCTCTGTGCTAAGCTATGTGGTTGCTATAGGTGGGACTGCTCCCCGGCTGTTCTGCAGCAGTGGTGGGTCAGCTGGTTTTCTTGCAGTGCTGGTGGGGGGCAAGGAACGGCAGGCTACTTATTGCCCGGAGGGTCTTCAAAGCTGCATTGCCACCCAGGGTGTTAGGGCACGTGAAGTTCCTTAAAGTTCCCAGCCTGCTGGGCTGAGTGTGCCAGGACGATTTTGTCCACCTGTTAAACCCTGTCCCTTTAAGACTTTAAAAGCGCCTGCTTTTCTTTTGTACCAGGGCAGCCGGCTGTGGGAACCTGTTCGCAGTCTGAATCTCAGACCTTGCTTTTCCGCTCCTCCAGTATCCAGTGCGCCATGCAATGTGTGCCTGTGCTCCCAGGGCAGACCACCAGGGCTGGTTATTTAGCGGTCCTGTGCTTCCACTCCCACCCCACTCTGATTCCCTTCCTCCCGCCAGTGAGCTGGGGTGGGCTGAGTGCTTGAGCCCCACCAGGTCACAGCTTTGTATCCTACCCTTTTCCGTGAGACGTTAGGTTCTCACAGATGTAGCCTGGCTTTTGTACTGTATCTTCTGGTCACTCTTTTAGGAATGCTGTATTTTCAAAATATATATGGTTTTGGGAGGAGATTTCTGCCACCCTACTCTCACCACCATCTTGAGAATCCCCTCTTAGAGTAAGTCTAAGTTTATAAGACTCAGGGATTCAGAAATAGCTTGAAATTTATATCTATGTTGCTTTCTATTTGCTTGTAGGTTCATATCATTTTAATCAAACTTTAGGTTTTAAAATGCTTATCTAAAAAATACTTACCTGGTTTATTTTTTTGATTTCTTGATTTTCTTATACATATGCTGTTGGCATTCTATATTCTCTCTGTGGCATGTCTCAGACAAATTTTTCAAGTT
Organism: Manis javanica; assembly: GCF_040802235.1. Classification (NCBI taxonomy): domain Eukaryota; kingdom Metazoa; phylum Chordata; class Mammalia; order Pholidota; family Manidae; genus Manis; species Manis javanica. The sequence goes on along the minus strand of NC_133158.1, from coordinate 122,682,189 downwards.
TTTTCTTCTAGATTTATTCTATTTATCTAAAGCAGTGTTTCCAAAAAATAATCAATGGATTATTTTTGGAAGATAGCCCTGCAATATTCTGAGAAAAAAAATTTCCAAAGTCAGGTAAGTATGGGAGACTATTTATATGTGATATTCAATTCACATTAACATTTTAGCTAAATACTCTGAGAAATCCTACAAAAATGAGACCTGTTTAATCTTGTTTAATTCAACATTTCTCAGACTTAATTAACTTGAAATAACAAAAATAATTTGTTAGGAAAGCATTTAATATCCTGCAGAACCAGTATTCCACAGAAAATGCTTTGAGTAATGCTGATCTAAAGTCATCCTTTAAAACAAACCAAACCAAACCAAAACAAGTTCCCACAGGGGAAGGGATTTTCAAATGATGAGCAATGCTGAGGAGAGTGAGGGGTGACCTGCATCAGAATCTAGCTGAGTGAAGCTAAGAGAAAAGTCTCTGATGCTCAAGAACTAGGGTTGCTTCAGTCAAGCCAGACATTTTAAGTCCAAAAGATGCCATTCAGACTAAAGCAACCTGAGAATCTCAAGACAGCCAGGATAGCAGTAATGTCTACTATTACTGCCATTTTTACTGTTATTAGTGGCTTAGGATGGGAGAGGCACTATACAAACATTCTCTCTAACCACATAAAACCCCCACAATATAGGTTTTATCCTTCCAATATTAGAGATAAAGAAACTGAGGCTGAGAGAGAGTGACATGAGTCTAGCAGAAACAAAGGTTTTAGATACCTTTTTTAGACCTCTTTTACTGAATTATACCCACTCAGTCTGTAAAGCTTCTTCAGTGAAGCAACTGATGTCCCTTTGTTCTCCTACCCTCTCATTACCCTCTATGGAGCCTTCCCTAATAGAAATAATTCTAGAATACCATAGGTTGAACCACTGATGACTTTTGCCCACTTAACGATACTGTATCTGGTTCCCATCATGAATCAAATATTTGCACACTCTAAATCTGACAAGACCTGTGATCTCTTAGGCATGGCATGACATTTTGTAATTACTTCCCAAGGCTCTTTAAGAATCACACAGAAAATCAATCTTAACATTCAAAGGCAAACTCAGATGTCTACAAAGACCAAGCCGTTAACATAAATTATAGGAGCTGGGCAAGAATAACCTATAGTTGATGACAAGAGACTCTGATGATCTAGAGAGAATGTGCCCCATCTAGAGGGCATAGCCATTGGCATTGGCAGACTTCAGTCAAGCAGAAGTGTGAGCCCACTATTGCTTAATCTTATTTTTCAAATGAAGCCAGAATCACAGTTTTTATGTGAAATCTCCCAATTTTTAAAATGTTGACAACTAATTTCTTAAACAACAAATATCTTAAAAACACTAGCAGGACCAAAACAACATGGATCTGAGAACATGAGAGCAGGCTGATGGCTCATGTTCTCGTAAGTCAGCTTCTACTATAAACAGTGTTACCTCTGCCACCCTGCTCCCACTATCACTCCCCCCATCCAGCAGATCTGGGTCCAAATTGCTTTTTTTTTATTGAGGTATCATTGATATATATACTCTTATGAAGGCTTCACATGAAAAACATTGTGGTTACTACATTCACTCATATTATCAAGTCCCCCCCAACGCCCCATTGCGGTCACTGTCCATCAGTAAAGTAAGAAGCCACAGTCACTACTTGTCTTCTCTGTGCTACACTGTCTTCCCCTAGACTCCCCCACACCATGTGTACCAATCATAATACCCTCAGTTATTACCTTCTCTCTCGTTCCCAACCTGCCCTCTCCCACCCCTCCCCTTTGGTAACCGCTAGTCCCTTCTTGCAGTCTGAGTCTGCTGCTGTTTTGTTCCTTCAGTTTTGCATTGTTGTTATACCCAAATTGCTTTTGACACACTCAGAAAGTTAAGAATTGCCAGTACTGAAGTCATGTTTAAAACCTTAGACTCTGAAGTTGATTATAAAAAAGGGGACCCCCAATTTTTTTTGGAAAGATGGCAGCAGGGTCAAAGTAAGTGCCTGTACCGCTTTAAGGCAATGGCAGTCATCATGTGCCTTTTGTATGCATCATATGCCAGAATGACTCTAAAGGATGAGGAAGCCATTAGCACTGCTCTAGTGACCAAATGTTTTCTTCCTCTTCACCAAACTGATTTGCCAGATTATTTTTGGGAACTAGATTCAGGCCCAGTTAGGGCACAGGGTGGGGTAGTCTTCTGTGACATTCTCTTGTCACCAAGGGTGCTTGTTAGAGAGGTGGCTAATGCCACCTGATATTTGTATTATTCAAAGCTAGGGCTTGAGGTGTGGCCTTGGTCTTTTAAGATCAACATCACCACTGAGCCCCTAGAGAAGAGACAAAGAGAGGAAGATGGAAAGAGGTTGGTTCCATGGGGAAGAATTCTTGCTCTGCCTCATTCTCCACCTGCTGCTTCAAGGTAAGATAGGACAAAAGCAAAAGGGAAGCAGACATATAACTTCTAGGAAACAGAAAACAGGCTAATTTTTGCTTCTCCTAGATAGCCAATGCCTGTATTTTCATTTTAGTAAAGATGGAAACTCATGATATCAACAGTTTTGTACCTTTTTCTCAGCTCCTTCTCTCCCCATGCTTCTATTGGCCTCATCTCTTTCCCCATGTTCTTTCTCTTTCCAGGCATATAATTTATCCTCATGATTTCTCAGTATCAACTGATCTTAAGAAGAAGAAAATTTTCTCTCAGTTCTCTTGAAGCAAATTAAATGGAACAGGGAAAATGCTAAGGGGAAGAAAGTGGATAAGAAGATCTGTAGTGAAAGGGAAACTTTTTTAGTACAATTTTTCCAATTAGCTTATTTTCTCATTCATTATCGAATATGAGCAATGCGGTTTAGTACAATACCAGAAATAGATGTAAATAGACTCTACCAGAAGATGTTACCATCTAATTCTCTATTTCCATTCCACAAAGTACAACCTAGAAGGGGGTTAGGTATATCATGGGTATCAAGGGGCTCTCTTTACAACAATAGTCTCACAGGTGACATCCACTGCTTTCTCAAAGAGAACAATCACATCACATAGTAGAGACACCATAAATTCTTATTACCTTGAAAGACTGAGTTCATTCCTCAAGTTTCCACATACTGCACATGACCTACCCGATCATTTCCCTCATCATTAATTTATGATTACCTGTGCCTTATATAATATAGTTATTGTGGCATTAATATGATTGCAAAATTTGCCACTGACATCACCCACTGGGCTCAAGGACAGAGATGAGCAGTGGAAGGATGCTGAGTGGAGGCAGAGAGGTTGTGGTGAGATAGCTAAGAACATCACAGGACATAGACAAGTGGTGGTCACGGCTGAATTTGCCTACACACTTGGACAAGTTTTGCATGGGAACAGAAACAATGGAATTGAGGATGGAGCCCTGACTCAGCTCACCTCTTCAGCTTCCACCATTGGCCTACCACAATCCCTGCCCACAATCACTGGCCCAGCAAAGAGAAGTTCACATGCTTCTGCTATGCCTTCTGTTTTCTCTTTGTGCAGAAACATTCCCCAGGCCCGAGTCCTGGCATTCTTCTCATATGGTCTCCTCCCTGTAGGGAGAGGAAATATATTCACCATCAATTGCTCATGCTTTGATCAGCATGGGGTGGACCCTGTTGCCTTCCAGGGTTTGACAGAAGGCTTTCCGTCCAGCCATCAACAACAGCATCCCCACCCATGTCAACATCTCCTTCACCCTGTCTGCCATCTTGGAAGTGGTAAGACCTGACCCAGCACGGCAATGGTCTAGTATTGAGCAGTGGGTCCCCTGCTTGGATTTTGAAAAATTAAGAGCTCATTCTATGGGGTGGGGAGACATGCTGGTATATGCTTCAATGACATCACTGTAGGTAAAATCTATTCCTTTTGGGAATAATCCACAAGAAGCATAACCCCAGTGGGCCCTCACACTGGTCTTTCACTTACATTTCTCATGTATCCTGGATTATTTGACCTACATTTTTCTGTGGCTTATGATCAAAAATCATAATCACCACATATAACAGCCTTGTAAATGAATAAGAAGTGGGTGGCAGCCTTGAACCTGACTTCATGGAGTCAATGATCCTGGATGAAAATTGTTTTGCCAGGATGCACGGCTTCAACTGATGACATCATTCCTGTGGCTAAGTGTGGTATGATAGACTTTCCCTTTACTACAGCATCTCCCTTTCTTCACTCCTGGGTTCAACTTTGCAGGTTACAATGGGTAAAGCTAAGAATACCCATGAATTAGACAAGTTTCTATAGAGCTGGACCAACAATGAAAACACAAGACTTCCTGATCATTCTGTGAGTTTAGGAGGGTAGAGATGGTGCACAAGGAGAAGGTGGCATAAACCAAGGTCATGGAGCCAATATTTAAGTGGCTCCAGCCCAGGGAATCTAAAGCTATTCTCAGGGTCTCCCTTGAGAACACTGAGAAGTGAAAACAAGTAAGACTTTGTTAGTGACATTGTGACAGCTGTCACCCAAGAGATGGTGAAGAAATGAGAGGCAAAAGGAATGTAAAGTGCAGGAGACCTAACAAGACTAAAACAAGTTTCCACCCCATTTGTCCCACTCCATGGTTTCCTGTAGATCTGGTAAAATCCATCCATCAGGTGGGACCCGGAGGAGTGTGGGGGCATCAGGAAGCTCAGCATGGCATCAGAGATCCTATGGCTGCCAGATATATTCCTTGAGAAGTTGTGAGTATCAGGGCTGAAAAAAGCAAGAAAGAAACCATTCGTCAAGGGAAGAGCATGGTGTAACTAAAAGGGACCACACAAAGAGTCAGCTTAGTAGGAAGCAGTATCTGAATTGAGGTGCTTACAAAACACCCAGAGTATGGCAGTGGGTCATGGTGGTGGGGAAGCTGCGTGAGTGTGGCTGGAGCCCAGGGATGGGGTGATCTGAGAGAGAAAGGCGGCCATGTCTGATGGGAAACCCACAGCACCCACCTGCCCATCCTTCTCACATACAGCATGGATGTCAATCAGACACCCACAGGGCTTATGGCTTATGTCAACAGTGAAGGTCGCATTGAATATGATAGCCAATGCACGTCACCAGCATCTGTAACCTGGACATCTTCTATTTCCCCTTTGATGAACAGAGCTGCACATTCACCTTTAGCTCTTTCATCTGCACGGGTGAGTGAGGCTCATTAGAGTAGCTTGGTGAGAGGCAGAAAAAGGTTCTTGGAGAGAAGAGGACAGAAAGCTGAAAACTATGAGGGGATCACCCTGAAAGGGGTGTGGAAGCTAAGTGGCAAGGAATCCAGCATTCTGAGCAAGGGGGTTGAGCGCAGGTGGGGAGGCTGAGTTGTCTGGGTCTCCTTTGCAGGGGAGAATATGGTCCTGGGCATGGAGAAGGACATGCAGGAGATTTTGAACACGTCATGGAACCTCATTAGGAGCAAGGGGGAGTGGGTACTTCTGGGTACCCACCAGAGAATGAGGAAGATAACTATGGACACCAACCAGTATGACCAAATCATTTTCTATGTGAACTCAGGGGCCCTGTTTGAGATCTTCTCCTGAGATGCATAGCTTATGTCCCCCACTAGAATGTAAGCTTTGCCACTAGACAGGAAGCCTCAGGAGAACAGGGATTGTCTCACTTTTTTCACTGACAAACCTCCAGTACCTAGAACAGTATCTGGCACTCAGTAAACGTTGGTTGAATAAATCCTCCCTGAGGGAGAAACAAAACTCCTAGGCAGTGATTAACAGTGACTATGAGCTTCCCATCCCCCATGGCTATCAAAACTTTTTGGACAGCAGGAATTTTTATGTTTATTTTTTAAAAAGAGATGCTGGGGGGGCGGAGCCAAGATGGCGGCGTGAGTAGAGCAGTGGAAATCTCCTCCCAAAAACACATAGAGCTATGAAAATATAATAAAGAAAAATCTTCCTAAAATAGAGACCACAGGACACAGGACAACATCCAGACCACATCCACACCTGCAAGAACCCAGCGCCTTGTGAAGGGGGTAAGATACAAGCCCCAGCCCGGCGGGACCCGAGCGCCCCTCCCCCCGGCTCCCGGCGGGTGGAGAGAAACCGGAGCGGTTTTTTTTTTGGCGAGCGCTTTTTGGAAGCCTTAGAGGGACGGGCCCCCGTTGCTGGGGAGGCAGGGTGGCGGGACCGGTGAGGAGGTGCCTGGGAACGGCGCCGGAGGACAAAGAATATCCCGCGTTTCTCCCTGCGAGACCTGGGGGCGGGTGCCTGAGACCGGTGCCTGAGGACGGAGGAGGTCGCGCGTTTTTCCCCTTTTTTTTTTTTTTCTCTTTTGGGCGAGCGCTTTTTGGAAGCCTTGAAGGGACGGGGACCCCAGTGCTAGGGAGGCACGGTGGCGGGACTGGTGAGCGGGTGGCTGGGACCGGCGCCTGAGGACAAAGAATATCCCCCGTTTTTCCCTGCGGGACCGGTGGGCGGGTGCCTGAGACCGGCACTTGAGGACAGAGGAAATCGCGCGTTTTTCCCCTTTTTTTTTTCTCTTTTCTGCGAGTGCTTTTTGGAAGCCTAAAAGGGACAGGGACCCTGGTGCGAGGGAGGCAGGGCGGCGGGACTGGTGAGCGGGTGCCTGGGACCGGCACCTGAGGACAAAGAATATCCCGCATTTTTCCCTGTGGGACCGGTGGGTGGGTGCCTGAGACCAGCACCTGAGGACGGAAGAAATCGCGCGTTTTTCCCCTTTTTTTTCTCTCTTTTTGCCGAGTGCTTTTTGGAAGCCTTGAAGGGACAGGGACCCCGGTGCTAGGGAGGCAGGGCGGCGGGACTGGTGAGCGGGTGCCTGGGACCAGTGCCTGAGGACAAAGAATATCGAGCGTTCCTTCCCTGCGGGACCGGTGGGTGGGTGCTTTTTGGAAGCCTTGAAAGGACAGGGACCCTGGTGCTAGGGAGACAGGGCAGCAGGACCAGTGAGCGGGTGCCTGGGACCGGCACCTGAGGACAAAAAAAAAAAAAAAAAAAAAAATCGCTTGTTTTTTCCTTTTTTTTTCCTTTTTTTTTTTTTTCTCTTTCTTTCTGTTCCCTCTCTCATTGTTGCTGTTGTTGTTTTGGTTTGGAGAGTGCTTTTTGGAAATCTTAAAGGGGCAGGACAGGTCACTTAGACCAGAAGCAGGGAATCTGGGGATCTCTGGGCACTCTAACCCCCTGGGCAGCAGGGAGCACAGAGGCCCCTTACGGAGATAAATAGTCTCCTGGCTGCTCCCCCTCCAACGGGGCTCCACCATTTTGGAGGAACAGCCCCAGCCAGGCCAAGCCCACAGCAACAGCGGAGATAAACCCCAAAGCAACTGGGCAGGAAGCAGAAGCCCTGTCTGCGCACAGCTGCCCAGCACAAGCCACTAGAGGTCGCTATTCTCCCAGGAAAAGGCTACAAACCAACAAGAAGGGAAGCTCTTCCAGCGGTCACTTGTACCAGCTCTGCAAACTATCTCTATCACAATGAAAAGGCAAAACTACAGGCAGACAAAGATCACAGAGACAACACCTGAGAAGGAGACAGACCTAACTAGTCCTCCTGAAAAAGAATTCAAAATAAAAATCATGAACATGCTGACAGAGATGCAGAAAAAAATGCAAGAGCAATGGGATGAGATGCAGAGAAAAATGCAAGAGCAGTGGGATGAGATGCAGAGAAAAATGCAAGAGCAGTGGGATGAAGTCCGGAAGGAGATCACAGATGTCAGGAAAGAGATCACAGAAGTGAAACAATCCCTGGAAGGATTTATAAGCAGAATGGATAAGATGCAAGAGGCCATTGAAGGAATAGAAGCCAGAGAACAGGAACGTATAGAAGCTGACAGAGAGAGAGAGATAAAAGGATCTCCAGGAATGAAACAACACTAAGAGAAATATGTGACCAATACAAAAGGAAAAACATTCGTATTATAGGGATACCAGAAGAGGAAGAAAGAGGAAAAGGGATAGAAAGTGTCTTTGAAGAAATAATTGCTGAAAACTTCCCCAAACTGGGGGAGGAAATAATCGAACAGACCATGGAATTATACAGAACCCCCAACAGAAAGGATCCAAGGAGGACAACACCAAGACACATAATAATTAAAATGGCAAGGATCAAGGACAAGGAAAGAGTTTTAAAGGCAGCTAGAGAGAAAAAGGTCACCTATAAAGGAAAACCAATCAGGCTAACATCAGACTTCTCAACAGAAACCCTACAGGCCAGAAGAGAATGGCATGATATACTTAATGCAATGAAACAGAAGGGCCTTGAACCAAGGATACTGTATCCAGCACGACTATCATTTAAATATGATGGCGGGATTAAACAATTCCCAGACAAGCAAAAGCTGAGGGAATTTGCTTCCCACAAACCACCTCTACAGGGCATCCTACAAGGACTGCTCTAGATGGGAGCACCCCTAAAAAGAGCACAGAACAAAACACACAACATATGAAGAATGGAGGAGGAGGAATAAGAAGGGAGAGAAGAAAAGACTCTCCAGACAGTGTATATAACAGCTCAATAAGCGAGCTAAGTTAGGCAGTAAGATACTAAAGAAGCTAACCTTGAACCTTTGGTAACCACGAATCTAAAGCCTGCAATGGCAATAAGTACATATCTTTCAATAGTCACCCTAAATGTAAATGGACTTAATGCACCAATCAAAAGACATAGAGTAATAGAATGGATAAAAAAGCAAGACCCATCTATATGCTGCTTACAAGAAACTCACCTTAAACCCAAAGATAAGCATAGACTAAAAGTCAAGGGATGGAAAAACATATTTCAGGCAAACAACAGTGAGAAGAAAGCAGGGGTTGCAGTACTAATATCAGACAAAATAGACTTCAAAACAAAGAAAGTAACAAGAGATAAAGAAGGCCACTACATAATGATAAAGGGCTTAGTCCAACAAGAGGATATAACCATTCTAAATATATATGCACCCAATACAGGAGCACCAGCATATGTGAAGCAAATACTAACAGAACTAAAGAGGGAAATAGACTGCAATGCATTCATTGTAGGAGACTTCAACACACCACTCACCCCAAAGGATAGATCCACCGGGCAGAAAATAAGTAAAGACACACAGGCACTGAACAACACACTAGAACAGATGGACCTAATAGACATCTATAGAACTTTACATCCAAAAGCAACAGGATATACATTCTTCTCAAGTGCACATGGAACATTCTCCAGAATAGACCACATACTAGCTCACAAAAAGAGCCTCAGTAAATTCCACAATATTGAAATTCTACCAACCAATTTTTCAGACCACAAAGGTATGAAAGTAGAAATAAATTCTACAAAGAAAACAAAAAGGCTCACAAACACATGGAGGCTTCACAACATGCTACTAAATAATCAATGGATCAATGAACAAATCAAAATAGAGATCAAGGAATATATAGAAACAAATGACAACAACAACACTAAGCCCCAACTTCTGTGGGATGCAGCGAAAGCAGTCTTAAGAGGAAAGTATATAGCAATCCAGGCACACTTGAAGAAGGAAGAACAATCCCAAATGAATAGTCTAACATCACAATTATTAAAACTGGAAAAAGAAGAACAAATGAGGCCTAAAGTCAGCAGAAGGAGGGACATAATAAAGATCAGAGAAGAAATAAACAAAATTGAGAAGAATAAAACAATAGCAAAAATCAACGAAACCAAGAGCTGGTTCTTTGAGAAAATAAACAAAATAGATAAGCCTCTAGCCCAACTTATTAAGAGAAAAAGAGAGTCAACACAAATCAACATAATCAGAAATGAGAATGGAAAAATCACGACAGACTCCACAGAAATACAAAGAATTATTAAAGACTACTATGAAAACCTATATGCCAACAAGCTGGAAAACCTAGAAGAAATGGACAACTTCCTAGAAAAATACAACCTCCCAAGACTGACCAAGGAAGAAACACAAAAGTTAAACAAACCAATTACAAGCAAAGAAATTGAAACAGTAATCAAAAAACTACCCAAGAACAAAACCCCGGGGCCGGACGGATTTACCTCGGAATTTTATCAGACACACAGAGAAGACATAATACCCATTCTCCTTAAAGTGTTCCACAAAATAGAAGAAGAGGGAATACTCCCAAACTCATTCTATGAAGCCAACATCACCCTAATACCAAAACCAGGAAAAGACCCCACCAAAAAAGAAAATTACAGACCAATATCCCTGATGAATGTAGATGCAAAAATACTCAATAAAATATTAGCAAACAGAATTCAACAGTATATCAAAAGGATCATACACCATGACCAAGTGGGGTTCATCCCAGGGATGCAAGGATGGTACAACATTCGAAAATCCATCAACATCATCCACCACATCAACAAAAAGAAAGACAAAAACCACATGATCATCTCCATAGATGCTGAAAAAGCATTTGACAAAATTCAACATCCATTCATGATAAAAACTCTCAGCAAAATGGGAATAGAGGGCAAGTACCTCAACATAATAAAGGCCATATATGATAAACCCACAGCCAGCATTATACTGAACAGCGAGAAGCTGAAAGCATTTCCACTGAGATCGGGAACCAGACAGGGATGCCCACTCTCCCCACTGTTATTCAACATAGTACTGGAGGTCCTAGCCACGGCAATCAGACAAAACAAAGAAATACAAGGAATCCAGATTGGTAAAGAAGAAGTTAAACTGTCACTATTTGCAGATGATATGATACTGTACATAAAAAACCCTAAAGACTCCACTCCAAAACTACTAGAACTGATATCGGAATACAGCAAAGTTGCAGGATACAAAATCAACACACAGAAATCTGTAGCTTTCCTATACACTAACAACGAATCAATAGAAAGAGAAATCAGGAAAACAATTCCATTCACCATTGCATCAAAAAGAATAAAATACCTAGGAATAAACCTAACCAAGGAAGTGAAAGACTTATACTCTGAAAACTACAAGTCACTCTTAAGAGAAATTAAAGGGGACACTAATAAATGGAAACTCATCCCATGCTCATGGCTAGGAAGAATTAATATCGTCAAAATGGCCATCCTGCCGAAAGCAATATACAAATTTGATGCAATCCCTCTCAAATTACCAGCAACATTCTTCAATGAATTGGAACAAATAATTCAAAAATTCATATGGAAACACCAAAGACCCCGAATAGCCAAAGCAATCCTGAAAAAGAAGAATAAAGTAGGGGGGATCTCACTCCCCAACTTCAAGCTCTACTACAAAGCCATAGTAATCAAGACAATTTGGTACTGGCACAAGAACAGAGCCACAGACCAGTGGAACAGATTAGAGACCCCAGAAATTAACCCAAACATATATGGTCAATTAATATTTGATAAAGGAGCCATGGACATACAATGGCAAAATGACAGTCTCTTCAACAGATGGTGCTGGCAAAACTGGACAGCTACATGTAGGAGAATGAAACTGGACCATTGTCTAACCCCATATACAAAGGTAAACTCAAAATGGATCAAAGACCTGAATGTAAGTCACGAAACCATTAAACTCTTGGAAAAAAACATAGGCAAAAACCTCTTAGACATAAACATGAGTGATCTCTTCTTGAACATATCTCCCCGGGCAAGGAAAACAACAGCAAAAATGAGCAAGTGGGACTACATTAAGCTGAAAAGCTTCTGTACAGCGAAAGACACCATCAATAGAACAAAAAGGAACCCTACAGTATGGGAGAATATATTTGAAAATGACAGATCTGATAAAGGCTTGACGTCCAGAATATATAAAGAGCTCACACGCCTCAACAAACAAAAAACAAATAACCCAATTAAAAAATGGGCAGAGGAACTGAACAGACAGTTCTCCAAAAAAGAAATACAGATGGCCAAGAGACACATGAAAAGATGCTCCACATCGCTAATTATCAGAGAAATGCAAATTAAAACTACAATGAGGTATCACCTCACACCAGTAAGGATAGCTGCCATCCAAAAGACAAACAACAACAAATGTTGGCGAGGCTGTGGAGAAAGGGGAACCCTCCTACACTGCTGGTGGGAATGTAAATTAGTTCAACCATTGTGGAAAGCAGTATGGAGGTGCATCAAAATGCTCAAAACAGACCTACCATTTGACCCAGGAATTCCACTCCTAGGAATTTACCCTAAGAACGCAGCAATCAAGTTTGAGAAAGACAGATGCACTCCTATGTTTATTGCAGCACTATTTACAATAGCCAAGAATTGGAAGCAACCTAAATGTCCATCTGTAGATGAATGGATAAAGAAGATGTGGTACATATACACAATGGAATACTACTCAGCCATAAGAAGTGGAAAAATCCAACCATTTGCAGCAACATGGATGGAGCTGGAGAGTATTATGCTCAGTGAAATAAGCCAAGCGGAGAAAGAGAAATACCAAATGATTTCACTCATCTGAGGAGTATAGGAACAAAGGAAAAACTGAAGGAACAAAACAGCAGCAGAATTACAGAACCCAAAAATGGACTAACAGGTACCAAAGGGAAAGGAACTGGGGAGGATGGGTGGGCAGGGAGGGATAAGGGGGGAGAAGAAGAAGGGGGGTATTAAGATTAGCATGCATGGGGGGGAGGGAGAAAGGGGAGGGTGGGCTGCACAACACAGAGAGGACAAGTAGTGACTCTACCACATTTTGCTAAGCTGATGGACAGTAACCGTAATGGGGTTGTTAGGGGGGACCTGATATAGGGGAGAGCATAGTAAACATAGTATTCTTCATGTAAGGGTAGATTAAAAATTTAAAAAAAAAAAAAAAGAAAGAAAGAAAGAAAGAAAAGGGGATTACTCGTTAACAGGATAAAACTATTGGTAAATCAAAGATCAACGCATGCTTTAAATATCCTTAATGTTGATCACTTAAAGGGTGTCAGATGATCAGCTATGGAGGTACTCTTTTCTGATAATATTCCTTTCTCTTAATTAAAAAAAAAAAAAAATAGCAGTTACTGTGTGCTGACCTCCAATGAGTTCTGCACAGTGGTATAGAGGGCATGTCAAAGTGTGGGCAAAGGGTCTGTTTGTTTCTACGCAGAAGATCAAGGCCTAGCTTGGATACCCAGAAAATGAAATAAGATACGATATGAGGAGGAGCTTCCGGCATCAGCACTCTCTGGAGGACTCGTGCCGGGGGATGATCATCAAAAAGCCTCCCCAGGGATCCGGACGATGCTGCGGTTGTGGCTGCATCCAGCCCACCGTCTCCTGGACTTGCCATAAGAAGGAGGAGGGAGATGTCTAGGCTGGCATGTGCATACAGTGAGACAACGAATTTGACTGGATCTGTACTGTTGGAACTCAACCAGGAGTTGGGAGGGGTGCAAGTTGTAGCACCCCAAAATCTCATGACTATAGACTATCTATGGTTAAAAGAACATATGGGATGTGAACAGATCCCAGAAATGGGCTGCTTTAATTTGTCTGATGGTTCAAGTACAGTTGGAAAATATCCATCATATTATAGATAAATTTTCACAAATGCCTAGGGTGCCTAAATGGTTTTCTTGGCTTCACTGGAGATGGCTGGTAATTATAGATTTGCTTTGTTTATGTCACCGTATTCCTATTATGTTAATATGTGTGTGCAAATTAGTTAGTAGTTTAAAACCTATACATACTTAAGGTACTATACAAGAAGATATGTCAAAGAAATAATCAATCCTCCCAAGTTTCCTTCATATGCTACATCTATAGCTTTTCTTCTTCCTTCCTAATTACAAACCTTAAATAGAATTCGTGCCTCATATCGAATTTACCGAGTATCATAATTCCTCCAGGTGGTAAAGATACCTCGAGACAAGTGCTGGGCATAGAAGCCACAGGGCATAAATCTGCAAAGAAGTAAAAAGCTAACCTTTGCAAACAATATGGCTTCTCTCTCACTTACCAACTTTACATTTCCCTGTATGGCCCCGGAAGATGACTGGTTAGCCAGAGACGGGTAAGATTCCTCAAGGGAGGAACAACCTAAGACAGGCACAGTCGCAGGGGGGCCATCAGGTGAGAATTTGGGGATCAACAGAGGTGAGGCTCAGAACCTCACCCCCCCTGCTTTGAGAGAAATCTTCTGCATCCGTGGATGTCTTGCTGCCCTTGTCTAGCCTGGATTAATACTTAGTCCATAGGCACACACCTGATCATCTGATCATCTACATTTGCCTTCTTACAGCACTAAACTATGTTTTCTACCTTTATCTTGCATCTACCTACCACTTCAGCATTTTATTAAAAATAAAAACAATAATAATAATAGGAGAAATGTGGGATCAACATATAAATCAAGTACAAATATCAAATGAATATTCATATTTGACCTGATGGTTTATAGGTCATATTGCATGATCAAAACCGAAAGTTTCTGTGATGAATGCCCTTGTACTGTTCACCATGTAAGAATTTATTCACTCTGTAAGAATTCGTTCACCATGTAAGAACTTGTTCGTTATGCTTCAGAAGATTGGAGACTGACGAGAATTAGGCTTGAGATGGATTAATGATTGTACATTGAGCATTGACCCCCCTATACTGAATTTTATTGTTGTTAACAACCATTTGATCAATAAATATGAGAGATGCCCTCTCAAAAAAAAAAAAAAAAAAAAAAAAAAAAAAAGGTGACAAACAAAAGAAACATCACAGCATTCACAGAACCCAAGAATGGACTAACAGCTGTGAAAGGGAAAGGGACCTGGGAGGAGCAGTGGGAAGGAGAATAATGGGGGCCAGTGGGAAGGGGCATTACTATTACCATACATAATGTAGGCGGGGGTACGAGGAGTGCTGTACAACACAGAGAAGACTGCGCTGATGGACACTGTAATGGGGTATGTAGGGGGGACTTGACGATGGGGGAGTCTAGTAAATATAATGTTGCTCATGTAATTGTAGATTAATGATATAAAAAAAATTCTCACATGAAAAAAAAAAAAAAAAAAAAAAAAAGAGATGCTGGAAGAGTTACAAAACACCTTTTTTACAGATGTTATGATTTCAAATCCTGGTGACCCCAAAGTACATGCCACTGTTTTACTTTCCCTCCACCTGTCTTCAATGTCGGCCAGCAAAGTGACTAGAGATTAGACCTTGGTGAGGAAAGTAAACAGAAATACAAGAATGAAATGCACACTGTACATAAGCATCTGGTGCTACAGTCCTACTAAGAGCACATTGGTAGGGATAAAAATGGACGTGGAGAAAGTTGACACCTTGGCCCAAGAAGGACTGAGATGCGGGTCATTGGTAAGCAGCATAGCAGAATCAAGCCCTGGAAAGGCCGACTGTGGTGGCTGAGATGACTGCTGGAAACCGACAGGACAGGGAGAGGGACATGAGGTCACATGTCATCACTAGGCTCTTTGGTCTGGGACAAACTTTAACTCTTCCTCTAACTGGCTTGGCAGTTTCCCAGACTGTTCTTCATTTGCCTCTGCTCTCCTCCCTCCAGGTGGCCATCGGGTGCAGGCCCAGCCTCTACATCATAAACCTTCTGGTGCCCAGTAGTTTTCTGGTTGCCATTGATGCCCTCAGCTTCTACCTGCCAGCAGAAAGCAAGAACTGGGCCCCATTCAAGACGACACTTCCGCTGGGCTACAACGTCTTCCTGCTCACAGTGAATGACTTACTCCCAGCCACTGGCACACCCCTCATCAGTATTGTCTTTCCCTCAGTCCTGAGAATAAAAGCAAGGTTGGGGGTGGGGTAGGGAGAGGGACCAGTGGAACCAGGTCAGAGTGAACAGTGTCCTGGCAAAGAGCCCTCTGGGAACAACAGAAACAAGTCCCACGTGGTGCCTCTGGCCCTCACACAGGCCCATCTTTCCTCCAGGTGTCTACTTCGCCCTGTGCCTGTCGCTGATGGTGTCAGCCTGCCAGAGACCATCTTCATCACCTACCTGCTGCACCTGGCCACTGCCCAGCCCCCTCCCCTGCCCTGGTGGCTCCATTCCCTGCTTCTCCACTGCACCAGCCCAGGAAAATGCTGCCCCCTTGGGCCCCAGAAGGGAAGTAAGGGCCTGGGCCTCACCCCACCCACCCACCTGGTAAGGAAGTCTGCACCGCCCACACTTCCTCTTCCAACACCTCCTCCTTCCTGTCCCCTCCTCTCCCCGGGTGACCTTCCCAGCCCATGGCTGAGTCTCTGTCTCTCCATAGGTGTGGAACAGCCCGTGGAGTTGGTGGGCAAGGTTCCAGGGCCCAGAGAGGCAGAGCTCAGTGGATGCCCTGGGTCAGGAAGGGCCCAGCAGGAAGACAAGGCTCAGAAGCAGCATCTGGTTGGCCTGTGGGTGCAGTTCAGCCACATGATGGACACCCTGCTCTTCCGCCTCTACCTGCTCTTCCTGGCCACCTCCATCATCACGGTCATCATCCTCTGGAACACCAAGGCAGACCTCCACAGCCACCACTCCCTGCAAACCACAGCTTGGAGTTTCCCCTGGTGTTAGAGCCAGCCAGACCCAGGCCTCTTTCCCAATCTCAGCCACGTACCCCCAGTGATACCATGTTCCGTTCTATGGTCCCAGAACTCCAACACAGCCTACTGAGCAGGCTCAGTACAGCCCAAATAAGTCCCTGACTTTTCATATGTCATGGTTGTCATTCCTGCACACTTTCAGGGTTCCTTAGCCACACCTAACTTCTGACTCCCTTAGCAATGGAGGTCAGGGTCAGTGGAATCTCTACTTGATTGATTATCCCAGTAAACAACTTTCCGGGAAGCACTGGCTCTCAGTAGTCTCACTATTTATTAGAAAGCCACAAACACTGGGGTGGAGAGTCCTGTGGCAGAAGCTTCAATACTTCACCCTGCACTGATTTGATTTTAATCTGTAATCTGATTTGATTTTAAGTCTTTCAGAAAAGTTCAGAATTTTAAGATATTGAAAAATGTCATTTCATTTGTAATTACTATAAAACATTTACAGTTGCAAAATGTACCCTTCATCAACCATTTCCATTTCATTTTCCTGTATCTCTCATATTCCTGAAATTGCTTTTTGAAATAGTAATATATTGTTTTATTTTAATTCTGATAGGTTTCTCTGATTTCACAAAATCAAACAGAGAGGGCTTTCTAAATATACAGGCTTGGAGGAGGGCCAATAAAACTAGTCAAGGAGCTCAATGAAGGGGCTCAGGTTAAATAAACCATCATATAGCTGCACAATGGAACACTATGGGATAGGCAGCCATTGAAAGAGAGAATGTAGAACTATGTTAATACCATGGGAATAGGTCCATGATATATAAAGTGGAGAATACAAGTAACAAAACAGTATGTATACACATTTTTTTGTAAAAAAAAAGAAAAGAAAGAAAGAGAGAAGGAAATAGAAAACTAGAGCACTTGATAGAAATACAGAGAAAAAGGTGCGGATGGCTAGACACCAAAACATAGGCAAACTTTGTCCTGGATAATGGGATTATGAGTGATTGCTGTTTTTTTTTATATCCTTTTCTGTTTTCTTAATTGTTTTCAATGAACATATATTATTTTTACTATTTAAAAAAATCCCTACTTAAAAAAAAGAGTTCTCTGGTTTACTGTCCTTTACACCATCATCGGCAGATACCAACCTGAGAATTCTAACAGCTAGCTGGGTGCAAGGCCCTAAGAGAGACATAAATTAAAAAGGAAGTAACACCAAAGACAAATTTCTGAATTATACTTCAATTAAGTGACCCTATTTCGTATATTTATTTACATTTCTTTCTCCCCTAAGAAAGTGTGCTTTCTTAACGGTCAGGTATATCCTTAATGGTCATGTCTCATCCATTTTCATAGATCAGCAGGAGGCACCATGCCTGACACATCATGAGTGCTTAACAAAGACTTGCTGAAGGATTAAATAGACAAATGAGTGCCAGCCAACAAAGAATCAGTATTTTACTTCCTCTAGGTATAATCCCTCTATCCCATCCTGTTATATTTCTTTTTATTTTTCCATATCTAATGTGGAAAATTAGCAGCCCATTTTTACGTGTCAACTGAATTATCTGTGTTCTTAGAGACATTACTTACATGCTGGCAAAGGCATTTCTGCTTGTAGATTCTCTTACGTTTCCTTCTTTCCATTACTTGGAACATATTTCTCATTCAGAAACTTATCCTTGACTTTTGCCAATAACTTAATGAAGAGTGTTTACCACATCCTTGAGTAATTTTAAATTTCTTCAGATCACCTTTGCAGCATTTCTTTTTCCTTCCCCATCTCTGCTTTTATATTTCTCTAGATGCCATTCTGCAACTTTCTTCCATTTCGTATATATGTGACTTCAGGCTTTCTGTGCCAAACTATTGCAGTTACAATGACCTTTGTGATAGAACATTCTGTTTGTCCTGTTCATATGTTAGGGTTGAGGTGAACCTTGTGTCTAATACATGACTTGACAATGAAGCAAAACATTTTAAGCTAGTACTAGCCTAGACGTGTTGGCAGGAATGTTATTTCACAACTTGGGGGTGGGTGCTTCTGGTTTCTGATGTCCTTTTCCCATTTAAACTGAATTGCTTCTGCGTTCTTAGAGACGTTACTTATAAGCTTGCAAAGCAATAGTAACTTTGTTTCCGTTTCCTCCACTTCCTCTTATTCAACTTTTGTTAAGTATACACATTGGAACTGAATGAATCTTCTAAAAACCAGAGCCCTGGCCCTGTATATACCTCTTTCCTCAAATGTTTGATTATGTTTCTATCTTGCTGGGTTATCATTTTTACAAATGGCCCACTCTCTTCTTCTCTCCTTTCATTAGCAGTATCCAGGGGTATCCTCACAACTTCTCACATCTCAGTGTTTATCTTCTTATTCTTTAAACAATCTTGAGAATTTCTCCCTACTTATTCTTTGGTGCCCCATATGTCTGATCAATCTTACTGTATGTTTTGTCTTTGATTCATTCTGCCTTCTGGAAATCTAGAATGTCTACAGACAGTACAATATTTCAAACTTATCCTCTCTCTTCTTTTACCTGCTTCTCTCTCTGAAAACCAAGTTCGTACAGCTGCTCTTTGAACATCATTTTCTCTCACCTTCCTGTTACTCCTCTTATATTGATCTTATGCCTTCTGTTTACCAACATCTTTCACAATTGTTTCTCCTTTATACTAGCTCTTTTGAAAACCTCCCATCCATAACTGGCATTTAAGACATTAGTCTATATCATCATACTTAATAATTCAGAGTTGATACCCCTGATATTGATTATTCCACCTACATAGGATAGTTATAGAAATCTACACAAAATTTTTTGATTGATGTATAGATGATATACCATATTATATATGGGTTTCAAGTATGCAATGTAGTGATTCGACAGTTATATACATTATTAAATGCTCACCCCAACTAGTGTAGTTACTGTCTGTCAACATAAAAATATGTTACAGAACTATTGACTCTATTCTTTATGGTGTACTTTCATTCCTGTGATTAATTTATGTTATGATTAGGTTTTGTGCCTCTTTATCCCCTTTACCTATTTCACCCACCTACTTCAACCCCTCCCCCATGGAAACCACTGGTCACTTCTTAGTGTCTGAGTCTTTTGCTGTTTTGTTCATTTTGTTTTGCTTTGTTTTTAGATTCCACAAATAAGTGAAATCATATGGTGTTTGTCTTTCCCCACCTACCTTATTTCACTTAGTGTAATACCCTCTATGTCCACCCATGTTGTTGCAAATGGTAGGATTTCTTTCTTTTTTATGGCTGAATAATACTCAATTGTTTACATGTACCCCATTTTCTTTATCCATTCATCTATTGACAGACACTTTGGTTGCTTCCACATCTTGACTGTTATAAAAATGTGGCAACAGACATAAGGGTACATATATCTTTTTGAACCAGAGATTTTATTTTCTTTGGGTAAATTCCTAGAAGTGGAATTACTGGGTTATATGGCACTTCTACTTTTAGCTTTTTGAGAATCCTCCATACTGCTTTCCATAGCAGTAAGCAGAATTTTTTAAATACGTCATGAGGATGGTCTATAACAAAGATGGTAACCCATATCATAGAACCACAGAAAGATTTGGAGCTTCTTACTAAGCAAGCATGAATATTTATAAAGACACAATTTAGCAGACAGAAGATAAATGCAATTAGGAAATAAGTCATTCCTCAAGATTCTTCCCTTCAGGGTAATTCAGTAATTCAGCCACGTTACCCAAAGCCAACATTTTCCATGCCCAGGTCTCCCTTGCTTCCTAGGTATCTGCCGCCCCCCCTCCCCCACCTTTCTGACTGAATCTTCACTAGACACCAAAGGAGCAGTAGTTCTTTCTGCTTGCCTAGCTCCTACTTCTGGCAAAAATTAAGCCACATCTCTTGCCTAGTTCCTCATACTTACTGAGGGAAGATTTGCTTAGATACCTAGTTTCAGGGATCTTAGGTTCACAAACTACTTTCTTTTCACTCTTCTCTGTCTTACACTTGGATTATGCCTTTCATGATTACTTGAGCCAATCCAAGATATTTACTCATCCAAAGTAGTTTCTTATTTCAATATTCAGTAATTCTTAGCAACATCTTGAATCACTAACTCAGGCTTTTAACATATTGAGTGCAACACAGCTGGCACACCAAACCCTATGTGATGAAAAAGATTTTGTTCCTTCACTTAATTTTTTGAATCAAATTCTTTATTGCAATACAATGTGCATATAGGAAAGTGTAATAAATCATATGTGTACCATGCAATTAATTATTAAAATTGACCACACTTGATTAACCACTGTCCGGGTAGAGAAACAGACCAACCCCTAGGAAAACTCTCTTGGGGGCCCTTCCATTCATTCTTTCACTCTTTCCAAAGGTAATTACTAACCTGACTTCTGGATTCATTTAGTTTTACAAATTATTGAAGTTATGAATTCCTTTGGCTTTTGTTTGGAAAATTCTTTATCTCTTCTTCAGTTCTGAAGGACAACTTTTGTAGGAAGAGTATTCTTGGTTTGCAGTGTTTTTTTTTCTTTCAGCACTTTGAATGTATCATCCTAGTCTCTTCTGGTCTGCAAAGTCTCTGCTAAAAAATCTGAAGTCCTGCTGCTCTCAGAGCTGGAGCTTTTGCAGGCCCGACCCTCAGGTGGGAGTCTGAAAAGTTGGAATGCTAGACATGTGCTCCACACCTTTCGCTGTTCAGGGAGAAGCTGGGAATTAAGGTGCTCTCTTGATTATATGCTGGAATTCCAGGGGTGAATCTTAAGGTGACAGGGCTATTTTCCTATTTTCCTGATGTGTAGGCATTACTCAGTTGGTTTCTGGATTTCTCTCAGAGGAAATTGCTGTGTGTGTGTCTGGGAGGAGGGAAGTATAGGAGACACCTATGTCACCATCTTGGTCTCTCCACTAAATTTGTATGTTTTTAGTTTTTAAAAATCATTGCTTAATTCACAAGAAAGCACAAGGAGTTTTGTTTGTTTCTGTGCTTTTGTAGAAATTGATAAGCTGATTCTAAATATATACAAAATTGTAAATGAATGATAGTTTTTTAAAAGAAGAACAAATGTGGGGGAATTATAATACATGATTTTAAGTCTTACCATAAAGGTACAGTAAGTGAGACAATATAAGGATAAACATAGATCAATGAAACAGAATAGAGGATCCAGAAACAGACCATTTATAGTCATTTATAGACCATTTATAAACAATGCATTTATAGTCAATTGATTTTTGACATGGGGCCAAGATAATCCAATGGAGAAAGAATAGTCTTTTTAACAAATTATGCTATATATCTAGATATATATGTGGAATATATATATACCTGTACATATATATATATATGAGTATATACCCTTATATATATGCACAAATTTATTCAAAATTTACCCTAGGCATAAATATGAAAGTCAAAACTATTAAACTTCTGGGGGAAAATATAGCAAAACTTACTGCAACATTGTGGTAAGCAAAGATTTTGTAGATTAAAGGGACTACAAAAATAACCAGGTGTATTAAAAGAGGCAAATGTAATTTCTGAAAATTAAAACTATGATTATTGGAATTTTTTTAAAATGTCAGCAGATGGGTTAAAGTAAATAGATACAGATAAAAGGGGATTGGTAGCCTAGAAGACAAGACTGTAAAAGTCACACAGAAAGTAACAAAGAGATGGAAAATATATTAAGAGATTAAGAGGTATGAATTAGAAAATTGAATATGAGTCTAATGGTAGTTGCCTAAGAAAAGAAAGAATGAAGAAGAGGAAATATTGGCGAGATACTGGATGAGAATTTTCTAGAACTGTTAAATACATGAATACACACATACTGCAAGTACTTTGGATACTGTATTACTTTGTTAGTATTATGATAGCAGAATATCACAGACTGGGTGACTTAAACACAGAAATTTATTTCTCACAATTCTAGAGGCTCTTAGAAGTCCAAGATCAAGGTGCCAGCAGGTTTGGTTTCTTCTGAGTCCTCTCTCCTTGGCTCACAGATGGCCATCTTCTTACTGTGTGCTCACATGGTCATCGTGTGTCTCTGCTCTTCTGTTATAAAGACACCAGCTGTATTGGGTTAGGGTCCCTACTAAATACCCCATTTTAACTTAATTACCTCTTTAAGGCCTTATCTCCAAATACAGTCACATTCTAAGTTAGCACTTGAATGTGTAGGGTAGCACTTGAACATTTAAATTTTGAAGAGACAGTTCAGCCCATTACAGATAGCAATCAGAATAAATAAAAAGAAATTCACACCAATTCATATGAAAATTCAGAAAAGTAAAGACAAGGTCAAGTGCCAGTCTCAATTTCCAGTTCAATAGAACCACAGCTCTATTCCCTGGTGGAAGAAGATTTCTCTGTTGGGAACTAAGAATTCCAGAACAGCAGAGCTGAAGGTTGGAGGAATGGAAAGCAAACATTTGTTAGTGGCTTACTAGGGATAATAGGGAAAGGAAGCTTTCCCAGTTCCCTCCCTTGATTCGCAGCCCCTTGAATCCTGCCTATAGGGTCAATGGCACCACGTATTGATCACTAACTTAGAGCATACATTGTATCTTGGAATAACACCCACCCCCACAAGATGTTGTCACCGAGCTGCCATCATGACTAAGTCTGCAAAAGACCATTCTGTTGTTCTATCAGGCTTGCTGCTTCAGATTAATAGGGTATATGATAAGACCAGGGCATCATATGAGCATGAACCTAATGCCGTACCTCATTTGCTATAAAGTGTGTTGTTTGGTTAAGGGTAAGGCTTTGTGAATTCATGATGGGATAAGTCATTCCATAAGTACACAGAAAATAGTTTTAGTGGAAGCACTGAGAGCAGGGAAGATAAATCATATTCAGAATGAGTCTCTATTCTTCTGAGAAAATGCTCTGCCCCTTCTGCAATGAAACTGATCCTGTGTAATAAAACTGCCACCAAGTAGCTAGCTGATACCATCTGGGAAATGATGCTATATTGGAGGCTCAATGTTTGTTTCTGCTCTTAGTAGATTGGACTCTCAGCAGTTTCCGTAATGAGATAGGCCTGTGTGTCAGCATTCACTTTATGTGGCTCATGCAAAGCTTCAATTTCTCTCACCATGGACACTCTAATTTATGAGCCCACTGAGCAAGGGCAGCGGCAGCTCAGAGAAGACTGACATCCATTCACAGGACAAGTCATCTTATCAACTTGATCATTAAAATCCTCTTCTACTGAGGTTGCTCAGGACAAAAATATCTTCAAATTCTATGCCTATTTGAAGAGGTCTACTAGACCTTGTCACCAATTTCCAGTTGTGTTTTTTTCCAAGTTCCCTGAACATCCAGTTAAGCCACTATGCACTGCATGTGAATTATAATTATGTAACTTTGTACCTCCAGCCATATCTCCTTCCAGGCATTGGAAGTTCTGCCCTCAGGAGGTTTTTCCTTCACTTCTCTCCTTCAGAGCCATCCTAGAGTGAGGCTGGTATTCTATAGCTTTATCCTTTGGGGGAATGTCAGTGTATTGTACAGAACCATGTGTAAACTACACTCAGACTGTTCTTTCTTGGGCAACTTATCATAGGAAACTTCCCATGAGGCAACTGGTGCATGTTGAGAGGGAAGACACAATGTAGCAAGAGAACAGGCCCTGGCCATCTGGACGGCTTGCTCATCTGGGTCACAGTCTAATACAGCATGCATTGTAAAATTCTGAGGATAGCCACTAAAACAGAGTACATGATATACTGATCAGTAAGGAAGGGAACATGAGATAAGGAAAGGAAATCCTAAATGAAACCAAAAGAAGGCAAGAAAGGAGGCACAAAGGAGACAAAGTGTGAAAAAAGAGGGCAGAAATAAATTCAAATATATTAGTAATCAAAATAAATGTAAACAGATTAAACTCAACATTTCAGTTAGTATTTGTAAAATTAGATTTTAAAAAGACACACCTGAAATAAAAAGACCCAAAAAAGCTAAAGGTAATAGGAAAAGATGTGTGAGGCAAATAGTAATCAAAAGCAAACTGGAATGCAATGTTTCATCACAAGAAAAAAAATTTTGTGACTATGTATGGTGACAATGTGGGCTAGACTAACTGTGGGGATCATTTCTCAATGTGTACAAACAGTGAGTCATCATGTACATCTGAAACTAATATGTTATTTGTCAATTATACCTCAGTGTTAAAAATGCAATCTGTAATGGTTCTATCAATATCAGACAAAATTGTCATTAAGACAAAAATAGAATAAAGAGAGTCTCTGTATCATGATAAAATGTTTAATCATTTGGAGGATATAAGCATTACAAACTTAAATACATCTAATAAAATAGCCTCAAAATAAAGCAAAAATTGAAAAAATTATGAAGAGAAAGTGTTAGAGTCACCATTTTAATGGGTGATTTCAACACATCTCAGTGAGTGCTAACACATTAGTGACAAGGCAACAGACTTCAACCACACAGTTGAATTAGATTTCATGAGAATATACAGAAGTCTACCCTCAACAGTTGGAGAATACACATTTTTGCAAGCACATATGGAATATTTACAAAAATTAACTGGGATATAAAGCAAGTCTTCAAATTTAGTAGCGATCAGACTATGTTCTCTGAATTTATTATTATTATCATTATTATTTACAACCACTTACATAGTGCTGAATATGTACCAGCACTGTTCTAAGAATTTTATTATCACCTCATTTAATCTTATAGCAACACTATGAGATAGGAGCTAATATTATCATGCTTTTTATAGGTGAAGAAATGGAGGCAAAGAGGTTAAGTAACTTAATTTAAGACAAAAATCATACAGCTTGTAAATGGTGAGCCTATGAGTCACAATGAGGGATTCTGGCTTTAAAGTTCATATTCAACAACTTTTCTGTGCTTCCTCTTTACTCACAATTAAACTAGAAACAAATAACCAAAAAACTACCCTCTTTCATGTTTCTAGACTAAAAGATATATTTCTACACAACTCATAGATCAAAAATTAATGATAGATGAGTCTTTAAAATCCTTTTATTTGAAACTAGTACATATCAAAATGTGTGTGTTATAAATATTTCAAAGGAAATGCATGGCTTTAAATAAATATATAAAAAAGAAGAAAGGATGATAAAATTCCAGGAGACATAAAAGTAACCTGTAAGAACAGGTCCGTGGTCACCTGGGTCAGAGTGAGGTGGGGGAAAGGCAGGAGGAGGAATTACAATGGCACAAGGAAAATTTTGGAGGATAATGGGTAAGCTCATTATCTTCATTGTGATGATGGTTTCGCAGGTGTATACATATATTGAAATTTGTCAAAGTATAGTCCTTAAACAATTCATTCTTGGTGAAATATAACTCAATGAAACTGTTTTTAAAAATGTGCCCATGGGGAAAAAATAAAAGTTATTTGGGAGTGTAAAGTGAAAAGTAA
This sequence comes from Manis javanica, assembly GCF_040802235.1. Lineage (NCBI taxonomy): Eukaryota > Metazoa > Chordata > Mammalia > Pholidota > Manidae > Manis > Manis javanica. Next base: position 122,656,306 of record NC_133158.1, on the reverse strand, counting down.
AGTCCTTCTGCTTTCTCCTCCTACAACTAGAAATGCCCTTCAAGTCTTCCTTGAGGGCTTCCCAAGCATACCTGTCTCCCTGCCCCCCAAGTATGTAATAATTGTTGAGGATTTTGTGTTTATTATTCTCTTGCTTTCTGTTGTAGTTTTTCCACATATGCATATATTTTACTCAATGTATTATTTAAACATGTATACTTTAGAATATACATACATATGTTATACAATATCATAGTGTGTGTATATATATATATTGGAAAATGTAAAAATGGGCAGGGTAGGTAGGAGAACATGCTAAACTTGCTTAGGCAAATGGAGAAAGCAGTCACCTGAGAAAGGGCTCTCAGTATGAAACAGAAAAGAGGGCTGGTGGTACTTCTAGACCTGGCTCACTCAGCCAGTGTCTTACCCCACCTGAGGTGTCTATTTGGCCCTGTGCCTGTCACTGATGGTGGTCAGCCTGCTGGAGACCCACTCTTGCTATAACCATATAATCACCCTACAACAATCACTAATCCTAACCCTAACCCTATCCGTAAGTCTAGCGCATAAACCCTCACCCTCACCTTTACACACATGGGATCATACCGTTAACATACCTATGACACTAACCCTCAGCCTAAACCCAAATCCAAACTCTAACCCACACCATCACTTCATCATAAACCTAACCAACACCTAACCTTAACCCTAACCTTACCTGTACCTCCACCCCCTCACCTCACCCTCATCATCACCAAAACCTCACCATAACCCTCACATTAAACCCAGATGATAATTATAACTATAACCCTATAATCCCCATACACCTAACCCAAGACCTAACCCTAACCCTAACCCTGGTCCCTCACACTAAGCCCTCACCCTCATACTCACAGTCACCTACACCTAACCATAACCCAAATCCAAAACATAACTCAAAACCTCATACTGAAAACAAACTCTAACTGTAACTGTAACCCTATCCTCACACTACACTGAACACTAAACCTAATCCTAATCCTAACCCTGACCTCTCAACCAAAGGAAACACCCTCATCATCACCTTCATCCACACGTAAGCATAACCCAAAACCTAAACCTAACCCAGACCCCAACAATGACCCCTCGACCTAACTCTCGCTGTAACCATATCCTAACCCTACACCTAAAGATAATCCTAACCCTAACCCTAACCCTAAATCTAGTCCCTACCCTTCCCCTCACCTTCATCCACATGGAACCATAACCATTAACCTCATTCTCACATGATCCCTCAGCCTAAACACAAATTCTAACTCTAACTGACACCACAACTTCATCCTAACCTGACATTACACCTAACCAAACCTTAAACCTACTCTTAACCCACCCCGTCACCCTCATCATCACCCACACCTCACCATAACCCTCAATCTCAATCTTGCCCTTACAATAACATTAAACTCAGACCTAACTCTAACCATAACACTATCCTCCCCTTACACCTAACCCAAAACCTAACTGTAACTCTAACACTGGTCCCTCAAACTCATAATCACCTGTACCCACACCTAACTGTAACCCAAATCCTAAACCTAACCCAAACCTTGACACTGAGCCATGAACCTACTTCTCGCCATAACCATATCCTCATATTATACCTATCGCTAACCCTAACCCTAACCCTATCCATAAGTCTAGTCCCTAACCCTCACCCACACATTCACTCAAACAGAAACATAACCATTAACGTAACTATCACACTAACCTTTAGCCTAAACTCAAATCTTAATTCTAACCTACATCATCACTTCATCCCAAACCTAAACCTACACTTAGCCCTAACCTTAACCCTACTCAAACCCCTAACCCCTCATCCTCACCCTCATGAAAACCCACACCTCCTCACCTAACCTTAAAGCTCAATCTCGAACTTACCCCAACATTAAACTTGTACCCTAACTGAAGCATTAACACTATCCTCCCATACACCTAAACCTAATCCTAACCTGGCCCCTCACCATAACCCTTCACCCTCATACTTATCTTCACCACAACTAACCATAACCCAAATCCTAAACATAAACCAAAACCTCACACTGAATATGAACCCAAACTCTAACCATAAACTTATTCTCACACTATACTGAAGACTAAACCTATCCCAAAACCAACACTGACACCTCAATCAAATCCCTCACCCTCATTGTCACCTTCACCCACACCTAAGCATAAACCAAAACCTATACCTAAAACAAACCCTAACAGTGAACTGTAAGCATATATCTCGCCGTAACCATAACCTAACCCTACACCTAATGATCATGATACCCTACACCTAACAATAATGGTACCCTACCCCTAACCATAAGTCTAACCCCTAACCCTCCCCCTCACACCTTAACCCACAGGCAACAATAGCCATTAACCTAATTCTCACATGATCCCTGAGAGAAACCCAACTTCTTACTGTAAGCCACACCATAACCTCATCCAAAACCTAACCCTACATATAACCTTAGCCCTAACCTTACAGGTTCTGACACACCTTCACCCTCATCAGTACCCACACATTACCATAACCCTAAACCTCTTACTCGCCTTCACCCCTAATATTAAAAATGGACACAACTCTAACCATAACCAATCTTCTTCATACACCTAAACCAAGACCTAACATTAATCCTAACACTGACCACTTGACCAAACACCTCACCCGTGTCCACACCTTCACCCACACTTAAACATGGTGCACAACCTAAACATAACACGAACACTAACACTGCACCTTCAGCCTGACTTGCACCATAACCATATTCCCACCCTACACATGATGATAGCCTTAACCCTAACTGCAGCCGTAAGTCCAGCCCCTAACCCTATCTGTCTCCTTCACCCACATGGAACCATAACCATTAAAATAAATCTCATGCAAACCCTCAGCCTAAACCCACATTCTAACTTTAATCCATACATCATTTCATCCTAAATCTAGTCATACACCTAACCCAAAACCTAACCTTACCTGGACCCCCACTCCCTCACCCTCATTGTCACCCACACCTTGTATGACACTGAACCTCAATCTCGCCCTTACCCTAATATTAAACCCAGAATTTAAATCTAACCATAACCCTACTGTCCCCGTAAACCTAACCCACAACATAACCCTAATCCAAACCCTGGCCCCTCACCCCATCATCACACCCTCATAATCGCCTTCACCCACACCTAACCATAACACAAATCCAAAAGAAAACCAGAAGCCTCATACTGAAATAGAACCCTAACTCTAACCATAATCCTATCCTTACCATACATGGAATCCTAAACCTAAACCTAACCTTAAACCAGACCCACTGACTAATCCCCTCACCCTGACCATCACCTTCATCCACACCTAAGCATAACACAAAACCTAAATGCAACCCAAACCCTGACACTTAACCCTCAACCTAACTCCTGCCGTAACCATATCCTAACCCTATACCAGATATTCCAAAATTCTAACCCTAACTACACCTAGCCTAACCTTAACCCTACATCTAGCCCATAACCCTCACCCTCACATTCACCCATGTAGAACCACAACTGTTAACCTAATTCTCATGCAATCCCTAAGTGTAAACTCAAATTCTAATTCTAACTCACACCATCAATTCCTCCTAAACCTCACCCTATGCCTAACCATACCCCAAACCCTAACCGTATGCCCACACCTTTACTATTATCACCATCCACACCTCACCATAAACCTAAACCTCAATCTCGCACTAACCCTAACATTGAACCTGGACCCTAACTCTTACTGTAACCCTACCCTGCCCATATACCTAACCCAACTGAAGCCTCACACTAACCATGGCCCCAACCCTCATACCTTCACCCACACCTAAAAATAATCCAAATCCAAAACATAATCTGAAACCTCACACTGAAAACTAAGCCTAACTCTTAACATATATCTTTCCACGCCCTACACTGAATCCTAAACCTAATCCTAAACCTAACCATGAACCCTCGACTAAACCCTTCACCCTCATCATCAATGTCACCCACAGCTAAGCACTACCAAAAATCTAAACCTGAACTAAATACTAACACTGAACCCTCAACCTAACTCTCGCCATAACCATAAAATCAAGCTAGAACTAAGGATAAATCTAAACCTAACCATATCACTTAGTCCAGCCCCTAACACACACCATCAAGTTTACACACATGGAACCATAACTGTTAACCTAATTATCACATGATCCCTCAGTCTGAACCCAAATTCTAAAACTCTAAAAAACACCGTCAGTTCCTCCGAAACCTAACCCTAACCCTATCCCTACCTGTGCAATCATCCCCTCACACTCACCGTCATCGTCACCCACACCTCAAAATAACACTGAACCACAGGATCACATGTACCCTAACATTAAACACAGAACCAAATCTAACCATACACCTAAACACAACCCTAACCTTGGCCCCTAACCCTAACCCCTCACCCTCATACTCACCTTTACCCATACCTTACCGAAAACCAAATTCTAAAGCAAACCCACACTCTAACACTGTACCCTAAAACTAACACTCATAACACTGTACCCTAAAACTAACCACATCCTCACCCTATATCTATTGCTAACCAAAACCCTAACCCTATCGATAAGTCCAGCCCCAAATCTTCACCCTCACTTCCATTCACATGGAACTGGGACCGTTACCTAAACTATCATGCTCACCCCCATCCTATATCCACGTCCTAACTCTAAAAAACACTGTAACTTCTTTCTAAACCAAACCCAATGCCTAAACTTAACCTTAACCCTATCTCTGCAAAAACCCCTCACCATCACCCGCATCATCACCCACTCATCACCATAACACTGAAACTCAATCTCACACTTACCCTAACATTAAAGATGGACTCTAACTCTAAACATAACCCTGTCCTCCCAGTACACCTAATCCAAGACTGAACCATAACCCTAACAATGGATGCTCACCCTAACCACTTACCTTCATACTCATCTTGACCCACACCTAACCATAACTCAAATCCAAAACATAACCCGAAGACTCACACTGAAATCTCACCCTAACACTAACTGTAAGCCTAAATCTACCCCTAATCATGAGAGAATAAGGTTAATGGTTATGGTTCCATGTGGGTGAATGTGAGGGTGAGGCTTAGGGGTAGACTTAGGATTATGGTTAGGGTTATGGTTAGGATTATCTTTAGGACTAGGAAGATGATATGGTGATGTCAAGAGTTAGGCTGAGGGTTCAGTATTACGGTTTGGGTTAGGTTTAGGGTTTGGGTAATGCTTAGGCATGGGTGAAGTTGATGATGAGGGTGAAGGGTTTTGTTGAGAGGTCAGGGTTAGGGTTTAGGGTAGGTTTAGGGTTCAGTGTAGGGTGAGGATAGGTTTATGGTAAAAGTTAGGCTTCACTTTCATGGTGATGTTTCAGGTTATGTTTTAGATTTGGATTATGGTTAGGTGTGGGTGAAGGTGAGTTGAGGGTGAGGGTGCGTGGCCTGGGTTAGGCTTAGGATTCAGTCTTGGGTTAGGTGTACAGGGAGGGTAGGGTTACAGTTAGAGTTGGGGTCTGGGTTTAATATTAGGGTATGTGCAAGATTGAGGTCCAGTGTTATTTTGAGGTGTGGGTGACAATAAGGGTGAGGGGATTGGCATACGGGTATGGTAAGTTTTAGGTTTAGATGTTGGGTGAGCTTTAGGAGGAAGTGATGGTGTGGGTTAGAGTTAGAATTTGAGTTTAAGCTGAGGGATCATATGAGAATTAGATTGACAGTTATAGTTCCATGTGGGTGATCATAAGGCTCAGGGTTAGGGTTAGTATAGGGTTATCTTTAGGTGTAGGGTGAGGATATGGTTACAGCAAGAGTTAGGCTGATGGTTCATTGTTGGGGTTTGGGTTAGGTTTTGGTTTTGGGTTATGCTTAGGTGTGGGTGAAGGTGACGATGAGGGTGAACAGTTTTGTTGAGTGTCAGCTGTAGGGTTAGTTTTATGTATAGGATTCAGTGTAGGGTAAAGAGAGGGTTACAGTTAAAGTTAGGATTAAATTTCAGTGTGATGCTTCGGGATATGGTTTGCATTTGGTGGTGGTTAGGTGTGGGTGAACATGTGTATAAGGGTGAGGGCTTAGGGTGATTTGCCAGGCTTAGGGTTTGGGTTATGTCTTGGTTTAGGTGTACAAAGAGGATAGGGTTATGTTTAGTGTTAGTGTTGGGGTTTAATGTTATGGTAAGTGCGAGACTGAGGTTCAGTGTTATGGTGAGGTGTGGGTGATGAAGAGGGTGAGGGTGAGAGGGTGGTTGTACAGGTAGGGTCAGGGTTAGGTTTTGGTGTATGTTTAGGTTAAGGATGAAGTGATGGTGTTTTTGAGTTAGGATTTGGGTTTAGGCTGAGGGATTGTGTGAGAATTAGGTTATCAGTTATGGTTCCATGCAGGTGAATGGGAGAGTGAGGGTTAGGGGCTAGGCATAGGATTAGGGTTAGGGTTATCTTTAGGTGTAGGTGCGGATATGATTACTGCAAGAGTTAGGTTGAGAGTTAAGTGTTTGGGTTAGGATTAGGTTTTGGGTTATGCTTAGGTGTGGGAGAAGAGGATGATGAGGGTGAAGGTTTCATTGAGTGTCAGGTGTAGTGTTAGGGTTGGATATCGGATTCAGTGTAAGGTGTGGGTAGGGTTACCATTACAGTTAGGGTTATATTTCAGTGTGAGATTTCAAGATATGTTTTGCATTTGGTGGTGGTTAGGTATGGGTGAAGGTGAGTATGAGGGTGAGGGAATAGGGTGATTGGCCAGGTTTAGGGTTTGGCTTATGTCTTTGGTTAGGTCTACGGGGAGGATAGGATTATGTTTAGTGTTATGTTTGGGGTTTAATGTTATGGTAAGTTCATGATTGAGGTTCAGTGTTACGGTACGTGTGGGTGACGAATGGGTGACAGTGAGGTGGTGGGTTGTACAAGTAGGGTTAGGGTTATGGTTAGGCATTGGGTTAGGTTAAGGATGAAGTGATGGTGCTTTTTAGAGTTAGGATTTGGGTTTGGGCTGAGGGATCATGTGAGAATTAGGTTATTGGTTATTGTTCTGTGTGTTGAACATGAGGGTAAGGGTTATGGGTTATACTTAGGGTGAGGGTTAGCATTAGGGTTAGAATTAGGATTATCTTTAGCTCTAGGGAGATGATATGGTTACAATGAGAGTTGGGTTGAGGGTTCAATGTTAGAGTTTGGGTTAGGTTTAGATTTTGGGTAATACTTAGGTGTGGGTGAATTTGACGATGAGGGTGAAGGGTTTTGTCAAGTTGTCAAGGTTAGGGTTAGGGTTTGGACTCAGTGTAGGGTGAGGAAGGTTCATGGTAAGAGTTAGGTTTCGTTTTCATTGTGACATTTTGGGTTATGTTTTGGATTTGGGTTATGGTTAGGTGTGGGTGAAGGTGAGTATGAGGGTGAGGGTGAGTGGTCAGTATTAGGGTTAGGGTTCAGTCTTGGGTTAGGTGTATGGCGTGGGTATGGTTACGGTTAGAAAGGGTCTGGGTTTAATGCTAGGGTATGTGTGACATTGAGGTTTAGGTTTATGGTAAAGTGTGGGTGATGATAAGTGTGAGGAATTGGGCTAGTGTAAGAATACTGGTAGGTTAGTGTTAGGGCTAGGTGTAGGATAAGGTTTATGAGGACGAGATGATGTGGGTTAGTGTTATAATTTGAGTTTTGGCTGAGGGATCGTGTGAGAACTAGGTTAAGGTTTATGGTTCCGTGTGGGTGAACATGAGGGTGAGTGTTAGGGGCTAGACATAGGGTTAGAGTTAAGGGTAGGGTTATCTTTAGGTATAGGGTGAAGATATGGTTATGGTGTTAGGCTGAGGATTAAATGTTAGATTTTTGGGTTAGGATTAGATTTTGGATTATGCTTAGGTGTGGATGATGGTGACGATGAGGGTGAAGGGCTTCGTCGAGGGTTCATGGCTAGGATTAGGATTAGGGTTAGGTTTAGGATTCAGTGTAGGGTGAGGATCGGGTTATGGTTAGAGTTAGGGTACGATTTCAGTGTGAGTCTTTGGGTTATATTTTTATTTGTGTTGTGGGTAGTTGTGAGTGAAGGTGAACATGAGGGTGAGGGTTTAGGGTAAGTGGCCAGGATTAGGGTTAGTGTTATATTTTGGTTTACATGTACGAGGTGGATAGGATTATGTTTAGTGTTAGGGTCCAGGTTTCATGTTAGGGTATGTGCTTGATTGAGGTTCAGTGTTATGTTGAGGTGTGGGTGACGATGATGGTGAGGGTGAGGTGGCAGTTGTATAGGTAGGGTTAGGGTTAGGCTTAGGCAGAGGGTTAGGTTTAGGATGAGGGATCATATGAGAATTAGGTTAACAGTTGTGGTTCCATGCGGGTGAAAGTGAGGGTAAGGGTTAGGGACTAGATGTAGCATTACGGTTTAGGTTAGGGTTATCTTTAGGTGTAGAGAGATGATATATTTACGGCGAGAGTTAGGTTGAGGGTTCAGTGTTAGGATTTGGGTTAGGTTTAGGTTTTGGGTAATACTTACCTGTGGGTCTAGATGACAATGAGAGTGAAGGGTTTTGTCTAGGGATGAGGTTTAGGGTTCGGGTTAGGTTTAGGATTCAGTGTAGTGTGAGGATAGGATTATGGTTAGAGTTAGGTTTCGATTTCAGTATGAGGCTTCAGGTTATGTTTTGCATTTGGGTTGTGGTTAAGTGTAGGTGAACGTGAGTATGAGGGTGATTGGTTAGGTTGAGGGGTTAGGGTGAGGGGCCTGGTTTAGAGTTAGGGTTCCGTCTTGGGTTAGGTGTACGGGGAGGGTATGGTTACGGTTAGAGTCAGGGTCTGGGTTTAATGTTAGGGTATGTGCGAGATTGAGGTTCAGTGTTATGGAGAGGTGTGAATGATGATGAGGTGAGGGTGAGAGGTTGGTGGTACAGGTAAGGTTAGGGTTAGGGTTAAGTCTAGGTTAGCTTTAGAATGAACTGATGGTCTGCCTGCACCAGCCACTCATGTCCACCAGCTTGTCCTGGGTACAGCATGGAGTGCTCCCCAACCTGGGGAGGGCGTGGCTCCTCCCCCTGAGGAGCCTGTGCTGTTTCGTTTTTTTTTTAATTACATCCCCGAGGGCCTTTAATACAGGAGAGGGTGGTGCCTCCGGCGGTGGCCTCTTCAGCAGATGGGTCCACGGCCCTGCCTCCTCATCTTCCCCCTACTCATCCCCGCTCCTCCACCGTCACAGGGGCTGAAGGCACCGCTTTCCTCCCCCTCCCCCACAGCCTCCTGCAATGTGGTTTCTCCTGCCGCCTATCCCCCTCGCTGCTGCTAAGCAATCTTCTAGGAGCGCGACCCGTTTTCTCAATAACTGTCTCTCTTCCTTAAGGGCATCCCAAGGTCATTGCCCTGCTCCTCCAAGAAATACTGCAGTGTGTCTCTCTCCTGCTGAACTCCCTCTCTCTCCTCACTAACCCTCTTTCTCCTCAATAGCCCTCTCTCTCTCCCTGATAACATTTTCCACTATTTCAAGGAAAAAAGACCTTATAATCCCAGCTGCTACATGGCCACTCAGGGCCTCTAAGCAGTCTTCTATCTCACAGAGGGCTAATTCTGCAGCTTCCAGTGTCTTCACCCTTCCCCACTGGGGAAGGCCCCACCCCTCTAGGAGGTGCTTTACCCTAGACCAATTCCCCACTAGGGGCTCCCAAATTGGAAGCCCCACAGATGGGGACTCCCAGATGAAGCTACACCCTCTGCTGCTGCAGCCATTGGGGCTTCTTCCACTATCCACAGAGGGGGTTCCAGGCATCTCCCCACCATCTCTAGAGGCAGCCCGCCCAAGGGTCGCATCCATGTAGACAGATTTTGGGTTCAGAGCTCTTCCTGACTACTGCCAGATGTAACTCCAGGGAGGGGAAATCCTGGGGCAAGATACCTAGCTGAAACTGCAGTCAGTCAAAGCGAGACATAAAGTTTAAAGCCCGTTTATTGCAGTTGTCCCGAGTCTCTCTCTCCTGCTGTGGCAGAAGCGAGCAAATACTCCCCCCAGCCTCTCAGGTCCAGGTAAGCCCTTGCTCACCCATGTAATTATCCACTGATATGGAAATAGACTACTTCTCTACACCCCTTGGAAACACCTGTTGATAGGGAGATACCCTAAATCCTGGCAAGAGATTCTGGAAATATTTCAGTTTTACCCACACTCAGGCTTGGAGAGTCAGTCTTCACTGTGGCTACCATGAGCTTTTGGACTTTTCACAGTTCTTGTGATTTCCTTCTCTCTGGGATGCTCAGAAACCAGATTGTTTACACATGCACAAAAGAATGTATGTGTAACTGGTGAAATCTGAATAAGCTTTATGGGTTATACCATTTAAAGATAATTTATAGAAAAAGTAAAATCATTACTCTCATACAAATACAAAAAGGAATACATATTAAAGAATTGATTGAACTCATGAAATGAGAGAACCAGGCAGATGTTATAAATGGTTCAAAGAAAAGTCAAGAAGGACAAATTTATATGGAGTAAAGATACTGAATTGCAAAGAGGCAATTTTTCTGCAGGAGGGAAGTCCACTGGAAATCTACAGAACAGAAGACTTTGCATATTGACAATGTTGAACTCTGTGTTCCCAGAAAACAGTGCTGGTTAAAAAAATATCCCCATCTTTTGCTTTCTGAAATCCTCCCAACACTTTAGTGTGGAAATGGCTGATGCAAGGAAACAGAGAGAGAAGACTGTCTACCCTTTCCCATTACTCCTAAAGGACTTTCAAGTGACTCCCGTTTACCTGTGACAAGACCAAACAACTTTTCCCTTTTGCTTGAACCTGCTGACAAGGCCAGACACATACATTCCCACTCCCAGGTCTTTGCCACATGAATTAACTGATACTGAACTGTTTATCAACTGTTTAGTTGTCCTGGAAGGGTTTGTACACATTGGCTAAACACAGAGGTAAACATTTCCTGTTCAACTGATGGAGACTTCCCCTGATTACAAAACAATCCCAACTGTAAATCATTCCACCTATGGCTTGTCTACTTCTCTCCATAAAAGTCCGAGGCAAAACCACCCTGCCAAGGTACTTTGATCTAGTGATCTGGGTGATCTCCCTATTGCAACAGCCTGAATAAAATCAACCTTCTTTGTTGCTTGGTTTTTCTCTTTGACATTATTTGTCATTACCTGCAATTTAAAAAGAGCTGCAAAATAGCTCAAAGACAATGAAGAGGGCTGCAATCAAACAGCTAGGAACAATTACTATAAACAAGGCATAGTTTCTCATTGAAATATAAATTTTTTTTCTATAATCTTCATTTTGATAAAAAATAGTCTCAAAAGAAGATAATTTGATCACAAAATAAGACTGGTCTCATACTCCTCAGCTTCACTATTTACACTGGTGCAACAGCATAGTAATTTGCCCTTTAGGCCTTCTTGAATTGCTTTGCTGAAAGTTGGCAAATAATCTCAGATTTGATTTTTAAAAGCCTCTTGAGGCTAGATAACCACACCAAGAACTCACTACCAAATTTCACCTGTGGTGTCCATTGGGTGAATTCCTCTCTTCCTGAAGTCCTCCAAATATCTATGTGTGGGTAAAATTGTAATATTTCCAGAATATCTTGCCTGGCTTTAGTGCATCCTCATGGGTGGAGAGAAGTGTGGCTTTAGTGCATCTGCATATCAAAAGGTGTGACTCAGGGGTGGAGAAAATTCATCTCCATATCAATGGGTATGAAGGCACCTGGGCAATGGAAGGTTTATCTGAACCTGAGAGGTTAAGGGGAGGGGTGGTTGGCTTCTGCTAGAGCTGGAGAGAGAAACGGTCCTGGACTGCAGTTTGTAAGCAATAAATGTGTTTTAAACTTTATTTCTCCCTTTGACTGATTTTGGTTTTAGAGGTATTTTGCCCCAGGATTTCCTCTCCCTGGACTTACACTATGATTCCTTTTTTCTGGCAGTAAGTATCCTTACCCACCAAGTCCTTACCCAGAGAGTTGTCCTGGAAGGGTTTGTACACATTGGCTCCATAAAGTCAACCTTAGTTCTTAAAAGTGTCTGACTGTATTTGATTAAATGAGCATCATTCTCAAATATAACATTCCAGGCAAATCCTTGGGTGTATAACCAATGTTTCCAATTATGTCCTGGTAAAATAAGGACAGATTCTTACTGATTCTATGCCAATAACTATATTGTCATAAAAATATGACAATGACATTGTCATGAAATTAAGAATATTCGATAATAGTTTCCAAATTCTGGAGAAGTCAGGCAAGGAGTACAACATATCATTATAAATGTTTCATTTCAATTTACAAAATCAGAGTCAGAAATGAAGGCAGAGTTATACTTACTAAGTTGTTATTATATATAGCTTAACAGAAAAGAAAAAGGGCTTCCTTAAATATCCAGAAAATAGAACATTACAAAAATATCAACAATAGTTGAGACAAAAACTGTAATCATCTCTCATCAGTTCACTCAGTGCTGTGTAGTTAATTCTTGTACCTTTGGATGTCAGGCTATGAACCCATTGAACCCTTGGTTTCTTGACTAGAATTCTAAAAATCCTGACTCAGTCCACAAGTATGGTCTCAGTGTTGTTTAAATGGTGCCATCAGAAGCCATTTCCCCAAAGTCTCTGGCATTGTCCTTTTCCATGGGATTCTGAGGCATTCCTCTGTGGGAGACAAAGTACTCTGGCCTGCAATTGATTGTCATGCTTTCAGGGAAGCAGCAATAAAAACTATCTGTAGATGACAAAAAATTTTATATGGTTGTAGTTAGCTTACTACCTTATTACTGATAAGTTTCAAAAGAGAAAGATTTAGTAAGAATTCATTACAAGAATTATTCAGATGACAAGTAAAATTTGATTGTTTCTGTGGCATGCAAAAGAAGATAATAAAGTCAATCCCAAAAAAGCTTTAGACAAAATAATTATAAACATAATGATCAACTCTATTTTCAAAGAAGACAGTGAACATTACATCTAATTTATAAAAATGGGTGAACATAATATTTACAAAGAAAACATATTGAGACATGACATATAATAATCCTGACTTTATATAACATGAATATACCAAACCAAGCTGATTTTAACTATGTATCAGGAACATCAAGAATTCAAGAGAATCAGTGAGTCTTGAGGAAGTCCTAAACACCTGTATGTTAATTAAACTATGTATATCAGTGATATCAATCCCAAGTTGAAGTCTAGAAGATAGTAAATTCAAATTAAAGAAGTAAAAATGTGACCATGTTAACATTAAAAAGAAATAATAGCTGAAATTATGACCTGTCTCCAACCACACTACTGGGAGATCTGCTGCCCTCTGCTGGAAGCTGATACTCTGTGACTCAAGTTAGGGCTTGAAGGGAAGAGAGGCACACGCAGAACCTTCAGACTTACCTTTCTTTGCCTTTTCTTCCTTCCTTTTAAAAAAATGACCGAAATTTTACATAAAAGTTGCAAAAATAGTTGTGGAACCCTTGCGCACCATTCATCCAGATCCCCCAATTGTGAATATTTCCAAATCATTGAGCGTCAGTTGAAGAACTGTTGACCCATTAGCCCTGAAGACGTAAGTACATGTTTCCTAAAAACTAGTTCAGTCTCCTATATAACCACAATACAACCATCAAAATCAGAAAGTTAGCATCAATCCAATATTGCGATCTAATCTACAAGTCATCTTTGAATTTTGCTTCTTGTCCCAGTAATGTCTTTTATACGTGCAAGGTCCAATTCAGAAATATGCCCTGCATTTAGCTGTTGTGTCTCTTCGGTTTCCTTCAATCTGGAACATTTCCTCAGATTCCTTGTCTTTTACGACCTTGATTTTTTTTTCATCTTTGTTGGTCTTTTTTTTTTTTTTTTAGTATCGTTAATGTACAATTACTTGAACAACATTATGGTTACTAGACCCCCCCATTATCAAGTCCCCACCACATATCCCATTAGTCACTGTCCATCAGCATAGTAAGATGCTATAGAGTCACTACCTGTAGGACCTTGATATTTTTAAAGAGTACAGGCCAGTTCTTTTGTTGACTCTCCCTCAATTTTGGTTTGTCTAATATTTACTCAAATTTATGCATTTTTTGCAGGAATACCCCAGAAGGGATGCTGTGTTCTTCTCAGCACTTCATAGGAAGGACACAATGTTAATTTGTTCTTTTACTGATGATAGTATTTGTTAAATATCAGTTCATTAGTTGGCAGTTAATTGGATTAGTAGTTGAGTGATTGCATATAATTATTAAGTATGACATGATTATTAATGTTTTGTGAAGAGATGCTTTGAGACAATTTAATTATCCCATTCCTTGTCATGACAGTCCTTGTATGCACTACTTATACTGTTATCTTTACAAAATTGTGCTTTTCTGATTCCATTATTTCTTCTACACTTAATTCATTGGCATTTTAATGTAGAGCTTTCTCTTTTTTTTTTTTTTTACTCATTAATATATATCAGTATGGGTTCCTGGGATCCTGGGATCCTTATTTTATTCAAAGAGTTACAATCTATTATTATCAATATTTATTTTGATGACCAATTGTTTGGACTTACGCTAGACCACCAAAGAAGCAATAGTTGGTGTTACGGCAGTGAAAAGAATTTGGGAGAAAGTGACCATTTCTTCTGTCAATGACCTTATGCCAAAGACCACCAGGAACACACCTATAGTTAAACAAGTTGGCTTTACTGCTCACTGCAACAAGGAAGAACACAAACCATAGGTAACCATGGGGTGTCTCAGTAAAAGAGTAGTAGAAAGAAACTGTTAAGTTTTTGGGCAATTTGGGGAAAGTATAAATAAGCAAGGATTTGTTCAAGATTAAATACTGTCAAAAATCAGAAGTATGATTGCATAAAGAAGTAACAGTCATTGGTTTAGCAAAGGAGGGGATGTTTGGTGTTTTGTGAGTTTGCACAGTTATTTTGTTTGTGTGTGCTTAGGCAAACTTGTTTTGTTTCATTCTATCCTGAGATAGAATCTCATGGGTAATCATGTCTGAGGTTGGTATTTTGTAAAATTGTTTGCATCCAAGAGAACAAAATGACCTGTGAGTGTCAGATCAGTTCTGGACATCAGGGCCTGCTTTTTTATTGTGAGAGTGGGGCCTGGATGACTGTACACTGTCACACAGCAGTATTTTAGCAGATTGACAGACCTAGTAACACAGCTTTTTGCAGCCATATGTATCGCTAACTACAACTTCTCCAAGTTCATTAATAGACCCAAAGATATAGCCTATTCATAGCATATAAAATAAGAAGCAAGCATGTGTAAATGGCTGAAGGGAATCAGAAGATACAAACTTCCAGACATAAAGCAAATAAATAAGTCCTGGGGATATAATACACAGCATGGTGACTACAGTTAATAATACTGAATTATATATCTGAAAGTTGCTAAAAGAGTAGAACTTAAAACTTCTCATCACCAGAAAATAATGTGTAACTATATATGGTGATGGATGTTAACTAGACTCATTGTGGTGATCATTTTGCCACATATCAAATATCATATGGTATGTTGTACATTTGAAATTAATAAAATGTTATAAGTATTATTGATATAATTGTATCAATTATACCTCAGTTAAAACAAACAAATACAAATAGATAGTCTGGCTTAACAAACCAGGGAAGACACTCACAAAGAGGTTGTAAGAACCTCTCCAGTCCAGACAGAGGAAGTATGGTTTTACAGTTAAGATCATGTTCTTTGGAGCCAGACTTTAAATTATAAAACTAAGTCTCTGTCATCTTTCACCCAACAGAGCCAAGATATCTATACACCAGCAGTCCATTTACAGAAATGATCAAATGTTCAGACCATAAAACCAAGTTTTCAATGGGGAACTTAATCAGCTCAAAACAAATGGAAAACAAACTTGAAGAGAAAGCAAAATTAAAATTTGGAAAAACAGAGCCAGCAAAGTTCTATTGCCTCTGTTTGTCTTCTTGGCTGTTTTTTTAATTCAAGTATAATATTATATTGGTGTACAACATAGTAATTCAATAATTACATACAAAATGCTCACTGTGGTAAGTATAGTTATGTGTCACCACAGAAAGACATTACAATGTTATTAACTATATTCCCTATGCTGCACTTTTCTTCCCTTTGGCTTATTTGTACTATAATTGGAAGTTTAGATTCACCTCTGGGATCCAAGAAAAGATGTGTCCATGAATGTTACTTGGTTCTGTCAGACAAATTCATTGGGCATGTTGATGGAACTTCCAAAAATGTCAAAAGATAATCTCAGAAAAAAATTAAATCATGATTCTCATACAGATATAAAAATGAACACATGTTAAGATTTTTCTTTCTTTCATATGACTTGAGGGAACCAAGCAGATGTTCTAACTGATTCAAAGAAAAATCCAAGGAGCATACTACACTGATGGACAGTGACTGCATTGGGGTATGGGTGGGAACTTGATAATATGGGTAAATGTAGTAACCACATTGTTTTTTTTAATGTGAAACCTTCATAAGAGTATATATCAATAATACCTAAATAAAAAATTTTAAAAAAGAAAAATCCAAGGAGCACAAATTTATATGGAGTAAAAGAATGTTGAGATGAATTGAAAATAGAGACAAAATTAATTTTTCCAAAGGGAATTAGTAAGTTAATTATATCTCTGCCAGAAAGGACAGGATTCACATATCTATCACCTATTTACAACTTTCAAAAGAGTTGCAAAACAGCTAAAAGACAAGAAAAAGGAAAGAATCACATGGACCTGAAGGGTGTGCTATAGATGATGTATAATTTTCCACTGGAACACAAATTTTTTTTCTACAGCTAATATTTATTCATTGCTTACTTTGTGCCAGGCACTGTGCAAATGCTTACAAGCTTATCTCATTTCATAATCACACAAACCTTGAGAGGTAGGTGTTATTATTAATAACATCTTGCAGATTAAGAAACAGGCTTGGAGGGTTTAAGGAAAAATATATCAGGAAGACCTTCATCCCTTCTTTGTAACTTTCCATTGCTTATATATCTTAGTCTTAAGAGGCACTTTAAAAAAAACTGAGTTATTTTATATACCATAAAATTCACCCATTTCAAATGTACAATCAGTGATTTTTAGTAACTTTGCTGTAGTGCAACCATTACCATATTGATTTTTGAACACTTTCATCCCAATAAAATCCCTCACACCCATTTACAATTAATCCATGTCCCACACCCAGACCCAGAAAACCACTGGTCTACTTCCTGTCTTTGTGGATTTGCCTTTCTGAACATTTCATGTAAATGGAATGCTACCATAAATGCTCTCTTGTGTTTGGCTTCTTTCAGATAGCACAGTAGTTTTGAGGTTCATCCATGATTTAGCATGCGTCAGTAGTTCATTTCTTTTAACTGATGAATAGTATTCCATTGTATGGAATATTTGTTCATTAGTTAATGGACATATGAATTGTTTCCAAATTTTGGCTATTGTGAATAATGTTGCTTATGAACGCCCATGTGGAGGTCTTCCTATGAATATATGTTTTAGTATTTCTTGGGCAGTTACCTAGGAATAGAATTGCTGGGTTGTCTGGTAGTTTCATGGTTCACTTTTTGGGGAACTTCCAACTTTTTCAGTGGTTTCACCATTTTATATTCCCACCAGCAATGTACAAGGTTTCCAACTTTGGTTATTGTCTGTTGTATTTTCTATAGCCATGCTCCTGGATACAAAATGATATCTCACTGTAGTCTTAATTTGCATTTCCCTGATGACTAATGACATTGGGATCTTTTTGTGCACTTACTAGTTAGAGACCTTTTAAAAGTGTTTGATTTCCTTAGAAGTATTAATCATGTTCTTTCTCTCTTGGCAGTTACAGCATACTCTTCTTTTTAAGGCCATTGTAGACCACAGGCACACTTAATTTTGGAATCACACACACACACATAATACTTCTACACGGGTATGGGACAGTATCTATAATTAGCCACATTAAAGTTTCTGCAGAAAAAAACTATGAATATTCACACTAAGGGGAGTATAGATCATAAATAGTTTCATATTAGTTCAGGCTAGGTTCTCCTGCCAAATAAGTTCACCCCAAACTAACCAATATTTTTATTTTCAGAACTCCCTGGATTCCAGAATTGTGGATAAAGGCTTATAGGACTACTTATAACAATGTAAGAGTTGAGTTAGCTACCTAAAAAGTCTAAAATCTTAAGATTTTTTTGACACTTTTTAAATATTTATTAATTTTGATTTTTCTGTTTTCTGTTTTCTTTTTATACTTTGGAGCCAATAACTTTTTCCCAAATTTCATTTAGTGGCTACTAAGACTCTGTGCACTGTTTTCTCATGCTTTACAGATAAAAAAGGTCTGCAGACTTATGTAAAAGAAGGAAGAGACTCAGAAACAAGGACAAAAAACAATTTTTTTAAATAAAGTAGTATGAACTTGTAAGAACAGTGCAGAAAGGCTATAGCAGAATAAGTTAGTGCTTAAGAACAATGCTAAAATGGGAAAGGCACACATTTACTCAGCACCTATGAAATGCCAGCTGAATTTTTTCAAATGCTTTCTCATGTAATCCCCATTCAAAACCTGTAAACTAGGTATTATCCCCATTTTGTAGATGAGATCAAATGCTCAGGATTTAGAGACCTCCCAAAATTAAACAGCCAATATATGATGGAGCCAGGATATGAACCATGTCTCCTGATTCCAGGTTCAAGACTATTCCCACAGTAATATCTTGATATATTCAGAAAAGAATATGTGCAAAAAGAAAAATCTCTTCCTTTGGGCAGAGATTTTTGTCTTCTCCATTAAGCAGGATAATTAAGCTGACTGGAAAAAGGTAAGTAAAATGAAGAAGTGAACAAGAGAATTGAATACAACAATCTATGGAGGGAGGAAGAGGACACCCAGCTAATTATAAAGATTCTACATCTTGAAGCTTAAATGTGTTTCATCATAGGTTAACAAAAGACCTTGTAGATGCAAATTCCATAGGTAGTGATGTTCACAAATCATGGAGAAAAGAATGAGCATCTGACCAATGCATAAACATTTTTCTGATTTCTGAAATTTGGGGAAAAAAAGATAAATTCCAAAAATACTCCATATAGGGGACAGAGGAATTTCTGGTGTTCATCCATATCTCACAGGGCCCAATGGAGGTGTAAGCATGCTAACTCAAGCTGTCTCTCGGCCTAACCACTCTGCACTTCATAGCCTCCATATCAGTTTGGGACCACAGGAATGGCAGTCCCTTTCCAGTATCCCAAATGAGTAGTGGGAATAGCCTCCTCTGCCTTTGGCTTTTCTCTCAACCTATCTAGTCCCCTCCCAACACACACACACACACACACACACAGATTTCAGCACAGAAAAATCAAAGCATATGTGTTGTGTGTGTATGTGATCACATGTGAATGTGGTCATTTACTCCCTTCTCTCCCTCTCTCTCTTCTCTCCTCTGTCCTGTATCCTATCATGCCAGAAGAAACAGGATTTAGTCCTCTTCTACTGAAGTAGATGTTTTCTATAAATGAAATTCCGGGGTAACATTTGTCCTCTCCTAAGTTTATAATAGCAGAAGGATTACAGAGAAAACTGATTTATGGGGCTGCCTCTGTCCTGAATATTCATCCTGATCATTGAGAGGGTTAACTTTATATGTTAACTTTGCTAAGCTATGTTGCCCAGTTGTCTGGTCAAACATTAGTCTAGATGTTGCTCTTAAGGTATTTTTTAGATGTGATTAACATTTGCAATCAGTAGACATTAAATAAAACAGATTACCCACCACAACATGGGTCAGTTGAAGACCTTAACAGCAAAGACTGATGTTTCCAAAGAAGAAGAAATTCTGCCTCAAGAAGCAACATATTTGTCAATTACACCTCAATAAAGCTCAAAAAAATTAAAAAGTACAACATAGAAATCCTGAGTTTCTAGCCTCCTGGCCTGCCCCACAGATTTGAACTCAAGACAGCAACATCAACTCTTACCTGAATGCAATGGGGAATCTTGATCAAGTCCTAGAAAAGAAAAAATGATTTATGAATGGGAAAACTGTTGAAATTCTAAGTGTGTAACATACTTAATAATATTGTACCAGTGTTAATTTCCTGGCTTTCATAGTTGTACTATGAGTATGTAAATTGTTAAAACTAAGAGAAGAACATTAGGAAACTCTCTGTATTATGTTGCAACTTTTCCATAAATCTAAAATTAATTCAAGATGAATATTTTTTAAGAGAGTAAGTTAAGAGACATTTCAACATTGCAGTATATGAACTTTATTTTGATCCTGAATAAAACAATAAACTGTAAAAAAGGAAAAAACTTCTGAGATAATTGAGGAAGTTTGAACACTAAGTAGATATTTAATGATATCAAAAAATTATTGTTAATTTTCAGTAGGATAATGACATTGTGGTTATTTTTGTCAAATAACCCTTTTTTTTCATTGGTCACAGAGAGGGTAGCACAGCATGGAGAATATAGTCAATGATTCTGTAACATCTTACTACATTGATAGTGTAACCACACTAGAGTTAATATGGGTAACTGTGTTGCATATTTGAAACCAACATAAGATTGTATATCAATGATACTTTAATTAAAAAAAAGAAAAATCCTTTTTTTCTAGAGATTGCAGAAATATTTATAGATGAAATGATGTCTAGGATTTGCTTCAAAATAATTCAGAGGTAAAGGGGAAAATAAGGGCTGGGTTATAGATGAAGTAAAATTGATTGTCTATGAGTTAATCATTGTTTCATATGGTGATATGCATATAAGGCTTCATTACACTGTTTTCTCTACTTCTTAGTATGTTTAAACTTTTTCATTATAAGGTATTTTTAAAAGTGCATGTTTCTTTCCCTTTGCCTCCTGTTACAAATCTTAATCTTCTCAGGTTGATGCAGGCCTCAAACCAACCATTATGATGTCATGTATTCAGAAAGATAGAGAAAAAAAAGAGCACTTGAAATGGGGCAAATGTGACTGCATTATTGAATTTTTAATTGTATAATTTTAATGTAAATAGCCATATGTGGCTAGTGGAACCGCACTGGACAGTAGAACTTGTGAGGCCTTTCTAACAAAAATCTTTTGACAACCAATTGTCTCAGTTTTTGTTTATCTTAAAATGTATTCATTTCACCCTTGTTCTTGAAAGATAATTTCTTTGGGAAGACAATTCTAGGCTGACAGTATTTTCTCTCAGCACTTTGAAGATGTTATGCCATTATCTTCTGGCTTCCATTCTTGCCCTAGTGAAATCTATCTAGCTTTTGTTCCTTTTTAGATAATATATATTTTCTCTCCGGTTGTTTTTAATCTTTTGTTGTCTTTGATGTTTTGCAGTTCTGCCACCAGTAAGCACCACAGAGTTGCTAACGCTCTCTGGCCCACCAGACTCAGGATCTCCTTCCTGTCCAGGCACTGAGGAAGTTCTGATTATTGCTCCTGGTTGGCTCTCTAGGAGGAAGTTCCCACAGCAGACCTTCACACCTAGTGACCTGCCTCTGTGGTAGCCAATCATTCCAGTTTGCCGGGGACTGAGAGATATAGGACTTTCAGTGCTAAAACTGGGATCAAACTAGATGACAGGACAGTTGGTCGCCCAATCTGCTTGCTCTCCTTCATATCACAGCCTTCCCCCTCCCAAAGCATCCATGTTTCTTGGGGGAGGCCAGAGAAAGAGCACGCCGGCCATAGTGTGACACTGTTCCTACAGTCCCTGCTCAATCTGGATTCAAGACCCTGATATTCAGGCTGATCAACTGGCCATATTTTTTTTCTCTTGGCAATGTTGTCTCAGGAACCCCATTAGCTCTCTCCAGTCCAGCCCCATCCAGGAAGCTCAAGCTGTCTTTGAGAAAGCCTGTCTCATAGTAACCAGGTTAAATTCTTTCCCACAGGGTTCCTGGGCTTCTTGTACATCATCGATATTGCAGGGCTCTAACATTACAATTCTGGAACACTCTATCAAAATGTACCTGAATAGTCTTCAAACAATTGGTGAGTAGAATGGTGCACAGCACAGCACTGGCCTCTAGGGGATGGTGTTTCCTAACTCCACAAGCCACCCTCCTGCATCTCAAGGGCCAGCCAGGGTGTTCTACCTGTCAATGACTTTATTTTCTTTTTTTCTCCCTTCTTCTCGTCCTTCAAGCTTTTGAATGAAATTTCTTTTGAATAATCTCAACCTTTTGCAACTGATCTATGGAGGAAGTTTAAAGAATATTTTTTATTCAACTCTTAGCCTGGAAAACAAAGAGGATTGTCATACCTGAGAAGACAAGGCATGTTTCTGGAGGTGGTTTCCAGAAGAAAACAGAAGAGAAATCAGAACTTCAGTTCTTCTGTTACTTTCTAAGATGTGAACAGTAAAACCCTCAGCTATCCCATAACATACTTACAGCCTTCAACTTTCCAAAAAACAACTCCACACCCAAAAGTAACTGGAAAAAATAAACAACACTCATGACAGTGAACAATAGGCTCTGATCACTAAGCAACATGTGGGCCCAGCTGAGAAGCACAAAAGGCCTAAGATTTACTCTCAAAGTGATTTAATCCATCTGCTTGATGGGTACAATCACCAGAGGACTAGCTCTTTAGCAAGGCCAAGAAAAAGCTAGCTCTTATACCTGTATCAAGGATGCCATGAAGGGCATATATCCCACCATTATTTTGACATCTTTAGAGACAGAACCTGGGGAGAAAAAAGGTGCCTTTTAAAAGTTAGCAGAAAACTCAAGGAGAAAGCCTCATGACATTGGATTTGGCAATGATGTGTTCAATATAGCAGCAAAAGTACAGGCAACAAAAGAAAAATACATAAGTTGGACTTCATCAAAATTAAAAACTTTTGTGTGTCAAAGGACACTATCAACTAAGTTTAAAAGGCACCCTGTGGAACTGGAGAAAATATTTGCAAATTATACGTCAGATAAGAAATTGATATCCAGAATATATAAAGACTCCCACAACTAAAAAACAAACAAACAAAACTTAAAACAGACATTTCTCAAAAGAAGATATACAAATGGCTAATCAGCACATGAAACGATGCTTATCACTAGTCATTAGAGAAATGCAAATCTAAACCACAATGAGATGTTACGTCACACCCATCAGGGTGACTATTATAAAATAAAATTTTTTAAAAAGAAAATAAGTGTTGTTGAGAATGGAGAAATTGGAACCCTTGTGCACTATTGGTGGGAATATGAAATGGTGCAGCCGCTATAAAAAATGGTACAGTGGCTCTTTAAAAAATTTAACACAGGATTACCATGTGATCCAGCAATTCCATTTCTAGATATAGACCCCAAAATAAGTAAATCAGGGACTCAAACAGATATTATATGCCCATGTGCATAGCAGAATTATTCACAATGGCTAAAACATGTAAGCAAACCAAGTGTCCATTGATGAATGAATAAACAAAATCTTGTGTACACATACACTGGAATAGTATTCAGCCTTAAAAAAGAAGATAATTCGAGGGGGAGCCAAGATGGCAGCGTGAGTAGAGCAGCGGAATCTCCTCCCAAAACCACATATATTTTTGAAAATACAACAAAGACAACTCTTCCTAAAAGAGAGACCAGAAGACACACGACAACATCCAGACCACATCCACACCTGCAAGAACCCAGAGCCTCACGAAGGGGGAGAGGAAGGCCACAAACCAACAAGAAGGAAAGTTCTTCCAGCCATCACTCATGTCAGCTCTGCAAACTATCTCTATCGCCATGAAAAGGCAAAATTTCAGGCATATCAAGATAACAGAGAAAACACCTGAGAAGGAGACAGATCTAACCAGTCTTCCTGAAAAAGAATTCAAAATAAAAATCATAAGCATGCTGACAGAGATGCAGAGAAATATACAAGAGCTAAGGGATGAAGTCCGGAGGGAGATTACAGATGTCTGGAAGGAGATTACAGAAGTGAAACAAACTCTGGAAGTATTTATAAGCAGAATGGATAAGATACAAGAGGCCATTGATGGAATAGAAACCAGAGAACAGGAAGGCATAGAAGCTGACAGAGAGAGAGATAAAAGTGTCTCCAGGACTGAAACAACATTAAGAGAACTGTGTGACCAATCCAAAAGGAACAATATCCGTATTATAGGGGTACCAGAAGAAGAAGAGAGAGAAAAAGGGATAGAAAGTGTCTTTGAAGAAATAATTGCTGAAAACTTCCCCAAACTGGGGGAGGAAATAATCGAACAGACCACGGAATTACACAGAACTACCAACAGAAAGGACCCAAGGAGGACAACACCAAGACACATAATAATTAAAATGGCAAAGATCAAGGACAAGGAAAGAGTTTTAAAGACATCTAGAGAGAAAAAGGTCACCTATAAAGGAAAACCCATCAGGCTATCACCAGACTTCTCAACAGAAACCTTACAGGCCAGAAGAGAATGGCATGATATATTTAATGCAATGAAACAGAAGGGCCTTGAACCAAGAATACTGTATCCAGCACGATTATCATTTAAATATGAATGAGGGATTAAACAATTCCCAGACAAGCAAAAGTTGAGGGAATGTGCCTCCCACAAACCACCTCTACAGGGTATTTTAGAGGGACTGTTCTAGACGGGAGCACTCCTAAGACTAAACAGATGTCACCAGAGAAAATAAAATCACAGCAAAGAAAGCAGACCAACCAAACACTAACTAAAGGCAAAAAATAAAATCAACTACCCACTAAAAGCAGTTAAAGGAAACACAAAAGACCACAGAATAAAACAACCAACATATAAAGAATGGAGGAGGAGGAATAAGAAGGGAGAGAAGAAAAGAATCTCCAGACAGTGTATATAACAGCTCAATAAGTGAGCTAAGTTAGGCAGTAAGATACTAAAGAGGCTAACCTTGAACCTTTGGTAACCACGAATCTAAAGCCTGCAATGGCAATAAGTACATATCTTTCAATAGTCACCCTAAATGTAAATGGACTGAATGCACCAATCAAAAGACACAGAGTAATAGAATGGATAAAAAAGCAAGACCCATCTATATGCTGCTTACAAGAAATTCACCTCAAACCCAAAGACATGCACAGACTAAAAGTCAAGGGATGTGAAAGGAAAGGAGCGACACACAGCAGCAATTCACCGGAGAATTCCGCTTTAGTAGGGAAAGGTGCTGGGTTATATAGGAAGGGGCATGAGCTGATTGAGGTGTCACTTCTATGGGGCTGGTGGCTATTGGCTAGGTGCTGGGATTAGGGGGGCGAGGGGTGAGTTCGCCATCTTATGGGTGGGGGCCCTTCATTCCCCCTTTTCTCCTCTATGGGGTTGTGGACGTTGCTTTCTCTCTGATTGCTTCCTGCTGAACGGGGGCAGAGAAGGGAGGGCTTGAGGACTGGGAGGAAAGGGTTGATAGGACTCCCCACAGTAAGGACGAGTAGATGTGGACTTTTTCAGGTTGGAAATCAATGAAGGTTTCCCTGTAACCATAGGTCTAGGACTTGTTGATTCCAATGGTGTCAAGAGGATATGGGTGTCAGGAGCCAGGCGTCTGCGGCCAGTGTTTCCAGGAACTGTTTCCAGTGGGGAGAGGGGTCCATCTCCGTGTGTGGTGATGAGGTTACGTGAGGGTGAGAGATCTTCTGTGGCTAAAAGCTGGTAGTTCTTGAGTAAAAGCTGGTTGAAAGTTTGGTTAGAGATTTTTCTAACTTGGGATTTGATGAACTTTATTATACAGGGTAAGAAGAGACAGGCGAGAAGATTGATTATTATGGGGCCTGCAATGGGCCAGAGCCAGGTAAGGAGGGGGTTTGTTAGTATAGAAGAGAATGGGTTGGAATTGGAAGCAGAATGGAGGCTGGAGGCAAGGTCGGTGAGTTTGGCAATGTCAGTTTCTACAATGCCAGATTTGTTGATGTAATAGCAGCACTCTTCTCAAAGGAAGATGCAGGTGCCGCCCATTTCAGCTGTAAGTAGATCTAAGGCCCGCCAGTTTTGAAGGGTGACCTTAGCTAGCGAAGTGACCTGTCTTTGGAGAGAGGCCAGGGAATCGGCAGTGGATGTCAGGGCTCCCTCAAGTTTGGCATTGAGATCTCTAATTGCCCATAGAGAGTGACCCAAGGCTCCTCCCGAAAACCCTGCCCCAATGGCTGAGGTGGTCAAAGAGATACTGACCATGATGGGAAGGAAAGCAGCCCTTTTTGTGCATGAGGGCAAGGGAGGTTGGAGCTCAAGAAATTCTGCCATGCTGTAAAGTGTAAGCTGTGGGATTAGGGTGATGAGAATGCAGGGTGTGCTGGAGTTGGGAGGCAGTGAGTTGAAAAGACTGCCATTACACTAAAAGAAGTGTCCTGGTTGCGTAAAAGTCTTAGAGCCAGAGGTAGGGGTGTAGATAGATAGGCAGTGAAGTGCGCTGGAGGGGGGTGGAGTTGGGCCTACACAGTGGTGGATGGTGAGATTATTTGCGTATTCTGGTTCCCATAGGGGTATGTCTGCCAGGGGGTGGAGGGGTTGTCCTTCTGCATGGAAGGAGTAGTTGGAAATATTCAGGGGCACAGCAGCCAGCAGTGGGTGCTGCAGTGATGCGGACAAGAAACAATTGGCGGTGTTGAGGGTGTGGTTGAGAAAGATGGTGGTGTCTTGAATGAGCTGTAACCTAGAGTAGGAGAAATTGGAAGAGGGGCAGGGATAAGAAGATGAAGAGGTGCCGTGAAGAGTTTGGATAATGACTTTTTCAGAATATCTGATATCTGATGCAACTTGAGAGATCTGGGAGTGAGAGGGAACATACTGTCGAGAGATATGAAGGGTACCGTGGGGGGTCGAGGATCCCCCATAGTAAACTGAGGCTGTGACCCCGGCAGCCCATCAAGAGTCCCAGGGATCTGGGATTGATAAGGAGAATGAGCTGTTGGGATATTTTATGAAACGGTTGGAGGAGTAATACTGTGGGTACTGGGAGTTACCCATGTAATGAATGGCGCAAGACCAGTAGGGACATCTTCTGTAGGTGTCTGGCCATTGCCTGCAATAGGCTTGTTTTTGGTCATAGAGGAAGCAGAGGTAGGGAGAATAAAGGTAGCTGCTAGTAAACACTTCGGTGGAGGGAGGAAAGTGGAGGTATAAAGGCTCAGAGCAGCCTTTCAGAGGGCAGTCTGATATGGCAATGACAGCAGTAACTTTTGTTTGATGCTGTGTGTAAGTCTGTCTGACTTTGAATTGCTATACAAAGGAGGCTGGGGTGGCAGGGAAGATAACAGGAATGAGGAAAAAAAGCGAGAGAGCAGTAAAGAAGGAAAAAGTCATGATTCGGGTATGGATGGCAAAGGGGGTGTACGGGATTTTGGAGGAAAGAGGACAGTAAGGTCAGGAGTCTGGAGGGAGGGAGAGTCTGTAAACTTTTGTAGGTTAAGAGATCTTTTAGGTGATGTGGGGACAGAATGGTGACGGGCGCCCTGAATGTCAGTTTATGAGCTTCCTTCTGCAAGAGCTGTCCAGCGGCTAATGCCCATAGGCAGGGGGCCCATCCTTGAACTGTGGGGTCTAATTGCTTGGAGAGATAAGCTACTGGGGCAAAGGATGGGCCATAATATTGGCCTAGGACTCCTAGAGCTTGACTGAACCTCTCATGAATGTATAATGAGAAGGGCTTCAACAGATCAGGAAGATGGAGAGCTGGGGCTTCCACAAGGGCTTGATGGAGCTTAATGAAGGAGTGTCGGGGTGAGGATGATAATGGTTCTTCAGAAGGGCTCTTGCTGAGGTTGTATAGGGGTCTTGCCAACAGGGAGAAGTTAGGGATCCACGCTCTAAAATACCCAGCCAGGCCTAGAAAAGAAAGGATTTCTGTCTTGGTTTTGGGAATGGGCAGGTCAGAGAGGAGCCATTTTCTGTCTAAGGTAATGGACTTTCTTTGTTGAGATAGAAGGAATCTGAGGTAAGTGACAGAAGGGGAAGAGATTTAAGCTTTCATGGGGGATACCCGGTAACCTCTGGAAGCTAGAAGGTTAAGTAGGGAGGCAGTGTCAAGTTGAGACTGTTCCCACGAGGGACTGCAGAGTAGAAGATCGTCCATGTATTGTAATAAGGTGGACTCGGAGTGATCATGATGAAACTGTTTGAGGTCCTGAGCTAGGACCTGTCCAAAAATATGGGGACTATCTCGGAAGCTTTGTGGCAAAACTGTCCAAGTGAGTTGTTCAGAATGTCTTGTGTATGGGTCCGTCCAGGTGAAGGTGAAAAATCTTGGGAGGAGGGGTCCAGAGGGATAGAAAAAACGCGTCCTTGAGATCTAGGACTAAGAAGTGGGATGCCGAGGCAGGGATCTGCGATAAAAGGGTGTATGGATTTGGAACTAAGGGATGGATAGGGACAACGGCCATGTTGATGAGGTGAAGGTCTTGGACAAGGCAGAAAGATCCACTGGTTTTTTTTAACAGCTAATATGGGGGTATTAAATGGGGAGTAAGTGGGTTTGAGGTAATTTTTGTTTAAGAGATCTTGAATGATGGGTTGGAGGCCTATGAGGGCTAAAGTGGTTAGGGGGTATTGGGCCTGACATATATTCTGAGAGGGGTCACGTAATTTGATAGAGGCAGGAGGACATAGAGCCACGGAGGGGCTTGTAATGTCCCAAAATTTGGGATTTACAGGGTGCATGAGGGCAGAACTGGAGCTTTCATTGGGTAGAGGGGGGTCGTCGGCTATGAGGGCTATCAGAAAGGGAGTACTGGGGGCTGTGGGAGTGGATATAGTTATGAAAATGTGGAGGAGAGAAAGGATGTCCCGTCCTAGTAAAGGGATGGGACACTGGAGCATAACCAGGAAGGAGTGGGAGAAAGGTATGGGATTGTCTTGGATTGTGCATAAAAGGGGGGGGGGTTTAATGGGAAAATCTGTTTACTTCTTACCCCGACTATAGGAGTAATGGCAGGCATGGTAGGGCCCCGGTATTCTTGCAAGACTGAGAAGGTGGCTCCTGTATCTAGGAGGAAGGAGATGGGGCGACCGTCTACTATTAAAGTAACCTTGGGGTCCTGTTTGGTGATGGAAATGGTCAGGCGAGAAGCCCCCGGGCCCCGTCAATCTTCTGCCAGCTCCACTACAGCGGGCTTAGGATGGGGGTTGTTCGTCCAGCCTCCCCTTCGGGTGGCTGGGCAATCAGACCCCCAGTGGCCCTTTTTGTGGCATCTGCGGCATGGGATAGTAGGAGATCTGGGGGAGGGGCATGCCCTTGACTAATGGTGTTCATGTCCACACTTGAAACAAGCTCCTGGGGGGGGGGGCTTGTTAGTAGAAGGGCGCCCAGGTTGTGGTTTTATCAGCTGGGCCAACATTTGGAAATTGGCCTGATCAGCCTTTTGTTTACGGCATTCTTTCTCCTCCTCCCGGTTATGGAAGACTTTAAAGGCCACTGTTAGGATCTCAGTCTGTGGGGTAATGGGGCCCTGTTCTAACTTTTTGAGTTTAGCTTTAATGTCGGGGTAGCTTTGAGCTAGGAAGTATGTCATAAGGACATGTCTTCTGTCAGGCGTTTCTGGGTCCAGGCTGGTATACTGTAATAGGGCTTGAGTGAGTCTGTCTAAGCTACCTCCCGGAGGGGGGCAATAATTTTGGGAGGCCCTCGGGACCGAGTCTGAGGGGGACTGAAGGGTTCTGGCTCAGTCTGTGGGGGAGAAACAGGTGATGCAGGCAAAGACGGAGGAGGCCCCTGGGACCTAGTTAAAGGGGGGCTGAAAGGCTCAGGCTCAATCTGTGGGGGAGGGGCAGGTGAGGGGGACAAAGGCGGAGGAGGTGATATGGGGGAGGAGATGGTGGGGGAGGAAGGGAGAAGGGCTGTTGTAGGAGAAGGGGAAGGGAGTGAACAGGAGGCTTCTGCGGGGGTGGAGGCCGCGGTGATGGCGGTGGTGGTGGAGGAAGGGGGAGGGGCTGTTTTAGGAGAGGAGGGGGAAGGGGGTGGGCAGGAGGCTTCTGCGGGAGAGATGGCTTGCAGGCTAGGAGAACTTGGGGGGAGGAGGAGGCGGCGGCGGCGAGGGAGGCGGGAGGAGGAGGAGGAAAGCTTTGATATAGGGAATCTCCTTCCATTTTTTCAAGCGCTGGCAGTAGTTAAAGAGATCGCAAGTGATGTTAGGATCAAGAGTTCCCCCTGCAGGTCATTGGTTGTTATTGTCTAGGGGGTATGTCGGCCAATCTTGGGAGCAGTATTTACGGAGAAGTTTTGGTTTTATATCAGGTGTCAGGGAGAGGGTGGCTAGATACTTGAGCAGGCATTCAAGAGGTAAATCTTTAGGGAGGGATGAGGAGGCTCCCATGGCTAAAGGACAGAGAAGGAGACAAACAGGGGAAGACGAACGGAGATCCTCGGACTGGGAGCAGACTGGGAGGAGACAAAGGGCGTGCCCGATGATCCTTGGTGGTCTGCGGAAACTCGTATACGAGTCAGAATTTCTTAGGAAGTGTTGGTCGTCACCCAGACTTCTCTAAGAAGGCAGAGTGCCAGAGTCACGAGGTACCTAGTACTAGGAATTTTCGGTGGACAGAACGGATTTCAGCAGACAGAACGGACGGAGGAGGGGGGAAAAAGGGAGCATTCTCATCTGCAAAGGAGTCACCTCGTTTATGGCTGTTGGAGGAGGGGCCGCAGCCGTGAAGGCCTAAGGCAGGGAGAGTTCTCTCCTCGTCCCCGAGCATCAGGGCCTTGCCGGACGATCACGGTCAATGGCGATGCGATAGCTCAGGGAAGAGCGGCCCGCTCCAGGGGAAAACTTACCCAAAGGCCAAAGAGGAGTGGTTAGTGTGAGGAGCCAGTGCCAGAAAAAGAGGACGAGGGCAAGCTGTTGCTGGTGTCAGGGGAAGACAGGGCCCATTTGGGGTGTCCCGTCTCCCGGGTTTCAGCACCAATGAAAGGAAAGGAGCAACAACCAGCAGCAATTCACCGGAGAATTCTGCATGAGCTGATTGAGGTGTCACTTCTATGGGGCTGGTGGCTATTGGCTAGGTGCTGGGATTAGGGGGGGAGAGGGGTGTTTGCCATCTTATGGGTGGGGGCCCTTCAGAATGGAATAACATATTTCAGGCAAACAACAGAGAGAAGAAAGCAGGGGTTGTAGTACTAGTATCAGACAAAATAGACTTCAAAACAAAGAAAGTAACAAGAGATAAAGAAGGACATTACATAATGATAAAGGCCTCAGTCCAACAAGAGGATATAACCATTCTAAATATATATGCACCCAACACAGGAGTACCAGCATATATGAAACAAATACTAACAGAACTAAATGGCGAAATAGAATGCAATGCATTCATTTTAGGAGACTTCAACATGCCACCCACCCAAAAGGATAGATCCACTGGGCAGAAAATAAGTAAGGACATGGAGGCACTGAACAACACACTAGAACAGATGGACCTAATAGACATCTATAGAACTCTACATCCAAAAGCAACAAGATATACGTTCTTCTCAAGTGCACATGGAACATTCTCCAGAATAGACCACATACTGGCTTACAAAAAGACCCTCAGTAAATTCCAAAAGATTGAAATTCTACCAACCAACTTTTCAGATCACAAAGGTATAAAACTAGAAATAAATTGTACAAAGAAAACAAAGAGGCTCACAAACACATGGAAGCTTAACAACATGCTCCTAAATAATCAATGGATCAATGAACAAATTAAAATAGAGATCAAGGAATATATGGAAACAAATGACAACAACTCCACAAAGTCCCAACTTCTGTGGGATGCAGCGAAAGCAGTCTTAAGAGGAAAGTATATAGCTATTCAGGCACACTTAAAGAAGGAAGAACAATCCCAAATGAATAGTCTAACATCACAATTATCGAAATTGGAAAAAGAAGAACAAATGAGGCCTAAAGTCAGCAGAAGGAGGGACATAATAAAGATCAGAGAAGAAATAAACAAAATTGAGAAGAATAAAACAATAGAAAAAAATCAATGAAACCAAGAGCTGGTTCTTTGAGAAAATAAACAAAATAGATAAGCCTCTAGCAAAACTTATTGAGAGAAAAAGAGAATCACCACACATCAACAGAATTAGAAATGGAATGGAAAAATCACGACAGACTCCACAGAAATACAAAGAATTATTAGAGAATACTATCAAAACCTATAGGCTAAGAAGCTGGAAAACCTAGAAGAAATGGACAACTTCCTAGAAAAATACAACCTTCCAAGACTGACCAAGGAAGAAACACAAAAGTTAAACAAACCAATAACGAGCAAAGAAATTGAAATGGTAATCAAAAAACTACCCAAGAACAAAACCCCCGGGCCAGACAGATTTACCTCGGAATGTTATCAGACACACAGAGAAGACATAATACCCATTCTCTTTAAAGTTTTCCAGAAAATAGAAGAGGAGGGAATACTCCCAAACTCATTCTATGAAGCCAACATCACCCTATACCAAAACCAGGCAAAGACCCCACCAAAAAAGAAAATTACAGACCAATATCCCTGATGAATGTAGATGCAAAAATACTCAATAAAATATTATCAAACCGAATTCAAAAATATATCAAAAGGATCATACACCATGACCAAGTGGGATTCATTCCAGGGATGCAAGGATGGTACAACATTAAAAAATCCATCAACATAATCCACCACATCAACAAAAAGAAGGACAAAAACCATATGATCATCTCCATAGATGCTGAAAAAGCATTTGACAAAATTGAACATCCATTCATGATAAAAACTCTCAGCAAGCAGTTGTAGCATCCATCCCACCGGTTCTTGGTCTTGCCATTGGAATGAAGAAGGAGATATCTAAGCTGGCCTGTGCTTTCAGTAAAACAACAAATTTGACTGGATCTATACTTTTGGAACTCAACCAAGAATTAGGAGAAGTGCAAGTTGTAGCACTCCAAAATCTTACATCTACAGACTATCTACTGTTAAAAGAACATATGGGATGTGAACAGTTCCCAGGAATCGGTTGTTTTAATTTGTCTGATTTCTCTCAGACTGTTTAAGTACAGTTGGATAATATCCATCATATCATAGACAAATTTTCACAAATGCCTAGGGTGCCTAACTGGTTTTCTTGGCTTCACTGGAGATGGCTGGTAATTATAGATTTGCTTAGATTATGTCACCATATTCCTATTATATTAATATGTGTGCACAAGTTAGTTAGTAGTTTAAAACCTATACATGCTTAAGGTATTCTACAAGAAGATGTGTCAAAGAAATAATCAATCCTCCAATGTTTTCTTCCATATGCTACCTCTATAGCTTTTCTTCTTCCTTCCTAATTACAACCCTTAAATAGAATTTGTGCCTCATATCGAATTTGCCAAGTATCATAATTCCTCCAAGTGGTAAAGATTCCTCAAGACAAATGCTGGGCATAGAAACCACAGGGCATAAATCTGCAAAGAAGTAAAAAGCTAACCTTTTCAAACAATATGGCTTCTCTCTCACTTACCAACTTTACATCTCCCTGTATGGCCCCAGAAGATGACTGGTTAGCCAGAGATGGGTAAGGTTCCTCAAGGGAGGAACAACCTAAGACAGGCACAGTTGCAGGGGGGCCATCAGGTGAGAAACTGGGGATCAACAGTGGTGAGGCTTAGAACCTCACCCCCCATTTTGAGAGAAATCTTTTGCATCCGTCGATGTTTTAATGCCCTTGCCTAGCTTGGATTAACACATAGTCTACAGGCACACACCTGATCATCTACATTTGCTCTCTTACAACACTAAACTATGTTTTCTACCTTTATCTTGCATCTACCTACCACTTCAGCATTTTATTAAAAAAAAAAAAAAAAAAATAATAATAATAATAATAATAATAATAATAATAATAATAATAATAAAGGGAGAAATGTGGGATCCACATATAAATCAAGTATAAAAATCAAATGAATATTCGTATTTGACCTGATTGTTTATAGTTCATAATGCGTGATCAAACCCGAAAGTTTCTGTGATGACTGCCCTTGTACTATTCACCATGTAAGAACTTATTCACTATGTAAGAATTTGTTCACCATGTAAGAACTTGTTCGTTATGCTTCAGAAGATTGGAGACTGACAAGAATTAGGCTTGGGGTGGATTAATGATTGTGCATTGAGCATTGACTCCCCTATACAGAATTTTATTGTTGTTAACAACCATTTGGTCAATAAATATGAGAGATGCCCTCTCAAAAAAAAAAAACTCTCAGCAAAATGGGTATAGAGAGCAAGTACCTCGACATAATAAAGGCAATATATGATAAACCCACAGCCAACATCATACTGAACAGCGAGAAGCTGAAAGCTTTTCCTCTGAGATCGGGAACAAGATAGGGATGCCCACTCTCCCCACTGTTATTTAACATAGTACTGGAGGTCCTAACCATGGCAATTAGACAAAACAAAGAAATACAAGGAATCCAGATTGGTAAAGAAGAAGTTAAACTGTCACTATTTGCAGATGACATGATATTGTACATAAAAAACCCTAAAGACTCCACTCCAAAACTACTAGAACTGATATTGGAATACAGCAAAGTTGCAGGATACAAAATTGACACACAGAAATCTGTGGCTTTCCTATACACTAACAATGAACCAATAGAAAGAGAAACCAGGAAAACAATTCCATTCACAATTGCATCAAAAAGAATAAAATACCTAGGAATAAACCTAACCAAAGAAGTGAAAGACCTATAGCCTGAAAAGTACAAGTCACTCTTAAGAGAAATTAAAGGAGACACTACCAAATGGAAACTCATTCCATGCTCATGGCTAGGAAGAATTAATATCGTCAAAATGGCCATCCTGCCCAAAGCAATATACAGATTCGATGCAATCCCTATCAAACTACCAGCAACATTCTTCAACAAACTGGAAAAAATAGTTCAAAAATTCATATGGAAACACAAAAGACCCCAAATAGCTAAAGCAATCCTGAGAAAGAAGAATAAGGTGGGGGGGATCTCACTCCCCAACTTCAAGCTCTACTACAAACCCATAGTAATCAAGACAATGTGGTACTGGCACAAGAACAGAGCCACAGACCAGTGGAACAGATTAGAGACTCCAGACATTAACCCAAACATATATGGTCAATTAATATTTGATAAAGGAGCCATGGACATGGACATACGATGCAGTCTCTTCAACAGATGGTGCTGGCAAAACCGGATAGCTACATGTAAAAGAATGAAACTGGACCATTGTCTAACCCCATACACAAAAGCAAATTCAAAATGGATCAAAGATCTGAATGTAAGTCATGAAACCATAAAACTCTTAGAAAAAAGCATAGGCAAAAATCTCTTAGACATAAACATGAGTGACCTCTTCTTGAACATATCTCCTCAGGCAAGGAAAACAAAAGCAAAAATGGACAAGTGGAACTATATTAAGCTGGAAAGCTTCTGTACAGCAAAGGACACCATCAATAGAACAAAAAGGTACCCTACAGTATGGAAGAATATATTCGTAAATGACAGATCCAATAAAGGCTTGACATCCAAAATATATAAAGAGCTCACCCACCTCAACAAACAAAAAACAAATAATCCAATTAAAAAATGGGCAGAGGAACTGAACAGACAGTTCTCCAAAAAAGAAATTCAGATGGCCAACAGACACATGAAAAGATGCTCCACATTGCTAATTATCATAGAAATGTAAATTAAAACCACAATGAGATATCACCTCACACCAGTAAAGATGGCTACCATCCAAAAGACAAACAACAACAAATGTTGGTGAGGTTGTGGCGAAAGGGGAACCCTCCTACACTGCTGGTGGGAATGTAAATTAGTTCAACCATGGTGGAAAGCAGTATCAAGGTTCCTCAAAATGCTCAAAATAGACTTATCATTTGACCCAGGAATTCCACTCCTAGGAATTTACCCTAAGAATGCAGCACTCCAGTTTGAAAAAGACAGATACACCCCTATGTTTATCGCAGCACTATTTACAATAGCCAAGAAGTGGAAGTAACCTAAGTGTCCATCAGTAGATGAATGGATAAAGAAGATGTCATACATATACACAATGGAATACTATTTGGCCATTACAAAGAAACAAATCCTACCATTTGCAACAACATGGATGGAGCTGGAGGACATTATGCTCAGTGAAATAAGCCAGGTGGAGAAAGACAACTGCCAAGTGATTTCCCTCATTTGTGGAGTATAAGAACAAAGGAAAAACTGAAGGAACAAAACAGCAGCAGAATCACAGAACCCAAGAATGGACTAACAGGTACCAAAGGGAAAGGGACTGGGAAGGATGGGTGGGAAGGGAGGGATAAGGGGGGAAGAAGAAAGGGGGTATTTTGACTAGCATGCATAATGTGGGGGTGGGAGAAAGGGGAGGGCTGTGCAACACAGAGAAGACAAGTAGTGATTCTACAACATTTTGCTATGCTGATGGACAGTGACTGTAATCGGGTTTGTGGGGGGGGGAGTTGGGGTAGGGGAGAGCCTAGTAAACATAATGTTCTTCATGTAATTGTAGACTAATGATAACAAAAAAAAAAAAGAGAAAGAAATGGGGGATTACTCCCTGATAGGATAAAATTAACTGCATGCCTTACATATCCTTAATTTTGATCTTTTAAAGTGTGTCAGATGATCAGCTATGGAAGTACATTTTTCTGATAATATTCCTTTCTCTTAAAAAAAAAAAGCAGTTCCTGTGTGGTGATCTCCAATAGGTTCTTCACAATGGTATAAAGGTCATATCAAAGTGTGGACAAAGAGTTTGTTTGTGTTTATACACAGGATCAAAGCCTAATTTGGCTACCCAGAAAATGAATTAAGATACGATATGAAGAAGAACTTCCAACATCAACATCCTCTGGAAGAGTCATTCCAGAAGATGACCATCAAAAAACTTCAACAAAGATCCTGGCGCTGTTGCAGTTGCAGCTGCATTCATTCCACCGGTTCCTGGACTTGCCATTGGAATGAAGAAGGAGTTATCTAAGCTGGCCTGTGCATACAGTAAAACAACAAATTTGATTGGATCTATACTGTAGGAACTCAACCAAGAATTAGGAGAAGTGCAAGTTGCAGCGCTCCAAAATCGGGCGACTATAGACTATCTACTGTAAAAGAACATATGGGATGTGAACAGTTCCCAGGAATGTGTTGTTTTAATTTGTCTGATTTTTCTCAAATTATTCAAATTCAGTTAGACAATATCCATTATATCATTGATAAATTTTCACAAATGCCTAGGGTACCTAACTGGTTTTCTTGGTTTCACTGGATATGGCTGGTAATTGTAGGTCTGCTTTTGTTATGTAGCTGTATTCCTATTATGTTAATGTGTGTATGCAATTTAATTAGTAGTTTAAAACCTATACATGTTTATGTTACTCTACAAGAAGATATGTCAAAGAAATCATCAATCTTCCCATGTTTTCTTCCATCTGCTACTTCTATAGCTTTTCTTCTTTCTTCCTAATTACAACCCTTTAGAACTCGTGCCTCATATTGAAATTACCGAGTATCATAATTCTTCCAAGTGGTAAAGATACCTCAAGACAAATGCGGGGCATAGAAGCCACAGGGCATAAATTTGCAAAGAAGTAAAAAGCTAACCTTTTCAAAGAATATTGCTTCTCTCCCACTTACCAACTTTACATTTCCCTGTATGGCCCCGGAAGATGACTGGTTAGCCAGAGACGGGTAAGATTCCTCAAGGGAGGAACAACCTAAGACAGGCACAGTTGCACGGGGGCCATCAGGTGAGAAATTGGGGACCAACAGTGGTGAGGCTTAGAACCTCACTGCCCCCGTTTTGAGAGAAATCTTCTGCATCCGTGGATGTTTTGTTGCCCTTGTCTAGCTTGGATTAATACTTAGTCTATAGGCACAGACCTGATCATCTACATTTGCCCTCTTACAACACTAAATTATGTTTTTTACCTTTATCTTGCATCCACCTACCACTTGGAACAGTTTATTTAAAATAATAATAATAATAATAATAATAATAATAATAATAATAAATAATAACGGAGAAATGTGGGATTCACATATAAATCAAGTATAAAAATCAAACAAATAATCGTATCTGACTTGATTGTTATAGTTCATGATGCATGATCAAAACTGAAAGTTTCTGTGATATGACTGCCCTTGCACTGTTCACCATGTAAGAACTTATTCACTATGTAAGAACTTGTTCACCATGTAAGAACTTGTTCGTTATGCTTCAGAAGATTGGAGACTGTTGAGAATTAGGCTTGGAGTTGATTAATGATTGTGCATTGAGTCCCCTATACAGAATTTTATTGTTAACCATTTGATCAATAAATATGAGAGATGCCCTCTCAAAATAAAAAAAAAAGAGAATTCAGTCTCATACACTACAATATGGATGAACCCTGAAGACATTATGCTAAGTGAAATAAGCCAGTCACAAGAAGACAAATACTGTATGATTCCATTATAAATGGAATAGGTACTCAGGTAGTCACGATCATACAGAATTTCAGTAGAATGGTGGTTTCCAGGAGTTGAGGGGAGGAAGAAATGGGGATTGTGTAATGATCACAGAGCTTCAGTGTTGCAACATGAAGGACTCTGTGGGTGGGTGGTGATGGTAGCACAAGTGTGAAATGTACTTAACACAACTGAACTGCACACTTAAAAATGGTTGAGATAGTAAATGTGTGTTTTACCACACAATTAAATTATTACAATTAAAAAGCAAAACAAACCAAAAAAACTTGAGCTTCAGCATGGAAGAGCCTGAAATTACTTTAATGAATTTATCTAAAGTTGATGAGACTCTCACTGACTAGCAATAGCCAGTCATTCATTCAGCAAATATTTACTGAGCATGTGCCATATGTCAGGTACTCAAGCCTGGGAGATACCATAGTGAATAAAACAGATGGAAAACCCTGATTTTCACAAAGCTTACATTCTAGACCAATTGATACTTAAGACTCATTTTGAAACCTTAATGCTGATATATTAATTTACAAAAAGCAGAACTGACAGATGACCAGAGAAATTACAAATGGTCTTTTAACACACAAAAAGATGTTCCACTTCACTGGAAGTAAGAGAAAGGAAAAGTAAAATTCATTTTTCCCCCATAGACTGGCAAGTCCAAACTGTCGGCAACATACTCTATTGCTAAGGCTCTGGGATAACAGATGCCCTCATACATTGCTGGGGTAAGGGCAAAATGGCCCATTTTCCATGGGTAGAAATTAAGTAATAACACCATGAGTAAGTAATTAAGCCTCAGCAGGCTTCTTAATGACTTCCACAGCATATCCCCTGCCATGGAAACTATATCTAATTTGAGTCAGCTATCCTCCTTTAAGAACAAATTCTAAGAAATAAATGCAAATTTTTGAAGATATCAATAGGAGGATACTTGTTGCATTATTTGTAAGAGCAAAAATTGCAAAAACATCTGATTGTTTGTCAATCACAAAATGGTGGGATAATGATCTATTCATACTACAGAATGTTATGGAATCATTGAAAATAGCTAAGTTTGTCTACATTCTGCTGTACATTAAATAAAAATTAAGTTGCAGACAAAAATGCATCATCATAATAATAGTGAATACTTACATTGACAGGTCAAAAGGTATTCTAAGGGCTTTTGATATATTATCTCATTTAATCCTCGTGACAAACTTATGAGGTAAGTACTTTCCCACTGCAAAGATGAAGAAGTCCAGGCATAGAGAGATTCAGTTACCTTACCAAAGTTAAACAGGTAGTATATGCCTAGAACCTGGAATGGAACGCAGGCTCTCTGCTGGAGTACCAGCATACAATCATGTGGCATACTGTCTCTAACCATAATTCTATGTTTAAATCTGTGTGAATATACATTATGTTTAAATATGGTGTGTGAGTGGGTGTGTGGGTGTGTATGTTTAAGTATATATTGTATCTCGAGACCAAGATATATAAACTTACGGGGGGAATGGAAATGGTGAAGGCCCACCAAATTATTGATAATGGTTATAACTGCAGGTTGGGTAGAATGAGAAATGAAAGAGAAGTGAGTAATATTTCTTTATATAGTTTGTGTATGTGTGATTATTATGTATTTGCAATTTTTAGTAGTTTTCCAGTAAGTTTTTTTTTCCAATTTGTTAAATTGTGGTAAAATATACATAACATGAAATTTACTATTTTGACCATTTTTCACTGTATGGTTCATTGGCATTAAATACATTCACATTATTTTGCTACCAACACTACCACTCACCCACAGAACTCTTTTCATATTGCAAAACTGAAGCTCTATACCCATTAAACAATAATTCCCCTTTCCTCCTCCCCCCAGTCCCTGGCAGCCACCATGCTACTGTCATTCTATATGATTGAGACTACTCTAAGTACCTACATAAATGGAATCATACAGTATTTGTCTTTTTGTAAATGGCTTATTTCACTTAGCATAATGTCTTCAAGGTCCATCTATATTGTGGCATGTATCAGGATTTCCTTCCTTTTTAAGGCTGAATAATATTCCAGTGTATGTGTACACAATATGTCATTTATCTACTTATCCATCAATGGACACTTGGGTTGCTTACATGTTATAGCTGTTGTGAATAATGTTGCTATTCACATGAGTGTATAAATACTTGTTTGAGTCCCTGTTCACTTATTTTGGGGTCCATATCCAGAAGTAGAATTGCTGGTTCTTATGTTAATTCTGTGTCTAATTTTTTGAAGAACAACTATATGAGGGTTTTTGTTGTTCTTTTTATTTTGATATCATTAATGTACAATTACTCAAACAACATTATGGTTACTAGACTCCCCCTATTATCAAGTCCCCCCCACATACCCCATTACAGTCACTGTCCATCAGAGTAGTAAGATGCTATAGAATCATTACTTGTCTTCTCTATATATACTGCCTTTCCCATGTTCCCCCACTACACTGTGTGTGCTAATTGTAATGCCCCTTC
This sequence comes from Manis javanica, assembly GCF_040802235.1. Lineage (NCBI taxonomy): Eukaryota > Metazoa > Chordata > Mammalia > Pholidota > Manidae > Manis > Manis javanica. Next base: position 122,615,353 of record NC_133158.1, on the reverse strand, counting down.
TTCCCCCCATCCCTCCCTTCCCACCCAACCTCCCCAGTCCCTTTCCCTTTGGTAACTGTCAGCCCATTCTTGGGTTCTGTGACTCTGCTGCTGTTTTGTTCCTTCAGTTTTTCTTTGTTCTTATACTCCACGTATGAGTGAAATCATCTGATACTTGTCTTTCTCCGCCAGGCTTATTTCACTGAGCATAACACCCTCTAGCTCCATCCATGTTGTTGCAAATGGTAGCATTTGTTTTCTTCTTATGGCTGAATAATATTCCATTGTGTATATGTACGACATCTTCTTTATCCATTCATCTACTGATGGACACTTAGGTTGCTTCGACTTCTTGGCTATTGTAAATAGCGCTGTGGTAAACATATGTCTTTTTCAAACTAGGCTGCTGCATGCTTAGGGTAAATTCCTAGAAGTGGAATTCCTGGGTCAAATGGTATTTGTATTTTGAGTTTTTTGAGGAACCTCCATACTGCTTTCCACAATGGTTGAACTAGTTTACATTCCCACCAGCAGTGTAGAAGGGTTCCCCTTTCTCCATATCCTCACCAACATTTGTCGTTGTTTGTCTTTTGGATGTTGGCCATCCTAACTGGTGATATCTTATTGTGGTTTTAATTTGCATTACTCTGATGATTTGCAATGTGGAGCATCTTTTCATGTGCCTGTTGACCATCTGAATTTCTTCTTTGGAGAAGTGTCTCTTCAGCTCCTCTGCCCATTTTTTTAAAATAAATGTTTTATTAAGGTATGACTGGTATACACTCTTATGAGGAACTCACATGAAAAAACAATGTGGTTATTACATTCACCCATATTATCAAGTCCCCACCGATACCCCAATGCAGTCACTGTCTATCATTGCAGCAAGATGCCAGAGATACACAATGTGCCTTCTCTATGCTACACTGTTCTCCCCAAGATCCCCCACACCATGTGTACTAAACACAATACCCCTCAATCCCCTTCTCCCTCCCTTCCCAACTGCCCTCCCACACCCCTCCCCTTTGGTAACCACTAGCTCATTCTTGGAGTCTCTGAGTCTGCTGCTATTTTCTTCCTTCAGTTTTACTTCATTGTAATACTCCACAAATGAGGGAAATCACTTGGCAGTTGTCTTTCTCCACCTGGCTTATTTCACTGAGCATAATGTCCTCCAGCTCCATCCATGTTGTTGCAAATGGTAGGATTGTTTCTTTGTAATGGCCGAATAGTATTCCATTGTGTATATGTACCACATCTTCTTTATCCGTTCATCTACTGATGGACACTTAGGATACTTCCAAATCTTGGCTATGGTAAAAAGTGTTGCGATAAACATAGGGGTGCATATGTCTTTTTGAATCTGAGTTGTATTCATTGAGTATATTCCAAGGAGTGGGATTCCCGGGTCGAATGGTATTTCTATTTTGAGTTTTTTGAGGAACCTCCATATTGCTTGATATAATGGTTGAACTAGCTTACATTCCCACCAGCAGTGTAGGAGGGTTCCCCTTTCTTTGCACCCACACCATTTGTTGTTCTTAGTCTTTTCGATGCTGTCCATCCTTACCGGTGTAATATCTCATTGTGGTTTTAATTTGCATTTCCCTGAAGAATAGTGATGTGGAGCATATTTTCATGTGTCTGTTGGATATCTGAATTTCTTCTTTGGAGAACTGTCTCTTTATATCCTCTGCCCATTTGTTAATAGGGTTATTTGCTTTTTGGGTGTTGAGGTGTGACAGTTCTTTATATATTTTGGATGTTAATCCCTTGTCATATATGTCATTTACAAATATATTCTCCCATACTATAGGATGCCTTTTTGTTTTGCTGATGGTGTCCTTTGCATACAGAAACTTTTTAGTTTGATGTAGTCCCATGAGTTCATTTTTGCATTTGTTTCCCTTGCTCAAGGAGATGCGTTCAGGAAGAAGTTGCTCATGCTTATATTCAGGAGATGTTTGCGTATGTTGTCTTCTAAGAGTTTTATGGTTTCATGACTTACATTCAAGTCTTCAATCCATTTCAAGTTTACTTTTGTTTATGGGGTTAAACAATAATCCAGTTTCATTCTCTTGGCATGTAGCTTTCCAGTTTTGCCAACACCAGCTGTTGAAGAGGCTGTCCTTTCCCCAGTGTATATGCATGGCTCCTTTATCGTATATTAACTGACCATATATACTTGGGTTTATATCTGGGCTCTCTAGTCTGTTCCATTGGTCTATGGGTCTGGTCTTGTTCCAGTGCCAAATTGTCTTGATTACTGTGGCTTTGTAGTAGAGCTTGAAGTAAGGAAGTGTAATGTCCCCATCTTTATTCGTCCTTTTCAGAATTGCTTTGGCTATTGGAGGTCTTCCATGGTTCCATATGAATTTTAGAACGATTTTCTCTAGTTTGTTGAAGAATGCTGTTGGTATTTTGATAAGAATTGCATTAAATCTGTAGATTGCTTTACACAGGATGGCCATTTTGACAATATTAATTCTTCCTAGCCTTAAGCATGGGATATGTTTCCATTTATTGGTATCTTCTTTAATTTCTCTTAAGAGTATCTTGTAGTTTTCAGGGTATAGGTCTCTCACTTCCTTGGTTAGGTTTATTCCTAGGTATTTTATTCTTTTTGATGCAACTGTGAATGGAATTATTTACCTGATTGCTCTCTCTGCTAGTTCATTGTTAGTGTATAGGAATGCCATGGATTTCTGTGTATTAATTTTGTATCCTGCAACTTTGCTGAATTCAGATATCAGATCTAATAGTTTTGGAGTGGATTTTTTAGGGTTTTTTATGTACAGTATCATGTCATCTGCAAAAACAGGGACAGTTTAATTTCTTCCTTGCCGATCTGGATGCCTTTTATTTCTTTGTGTTGTCTGATTGTGGTGGCTAGGACCTCCAAGCACTATGTTGAATAGAAGTGGGTAAAGTGGGCATCCTTGTCTTGTTCCCAATCTTAAAGGAAAAGTTTTCAGCTTCTCACTGTTAAGTATGATGTTGGCTGTGGGTTTGTCATATATGGCCTTTATTATGTTGAGGTACTTGTCCTCTATACCCATTTTTTTGAGAGTTTTTATCATGAATGAATGTTGAATTTTCTCAAATGCATTTTCAGTATCTATGGAGATGGTCATGTGGTTTTTGTCCTTCTTTTTCTTGATGTAATGGATGATGTTGATGGATTTTCAAATGTTGTACCATCCTTGCATCCCTGGAATAAATCCTACTTGATCATGATGGATGATCTTTTTGATGCATTTTTTATTTCAGTTTGCTAATATTTTGTTGAGTATTTTTGCATCTATGTTCATCAGGGATATTGGTCTGTAATTTTCTTTTTTTGTGGTGTCTTTGCCTGGTTTTGGTATTACAGTCATGCTGGCCTCATAGAATAAGTTTGGAAGTATTCCCTCTTCTACTCTTTGGAAAACTTTAAGGAGGATGGGCATTAGGACTTCACTACATGTTTGATAAAATTCAGCGGTGAAGCCATCTGGTCCAGGCTTTTGTTCTTAGGTGGTTTTTTAATTACCAGTTCCATTTCATTGCTGGTAATTGGTCTGTTCAGATTTTGTTTCTTCCTTGGAAGTCATGGAAGGTTGTATTTTCCTAGAAAGTTGTCCATTTCTTCTAGGTTATCCAGTTTGTTACCATATAATTTTTCATAGTATTCTCTAATAATTCTTTGTATTTCTGAAGTGTCCATAGTGATTTTTCCTTTCTCATTTCTGATTCTGTTTATGTGTGTAGACTCTCTTTTTTCTTGATAAGTTTGGCTAGGGGTTTATCTATTTTGTTTATTTTCTTGAAGAACCAGCTCTTGCTTTCATTGATTCTTTCTGTTGTTTCATTCTTCTCGATTTTATTTATTTATGCTCTAGTCTTTATTATGTCCCTCCTTCTACTGACTTTGGGCCTCATTTGTTCTTTTCTAGTTTCATTAATTGTGAGTTTAGACTGTTCATTTGGGATTGTTCTTCTTTCCTGGGGTAGGCCTGTATTGCAGTATACTTTCCTCTTAGCATGGCCGTGGCTGCGTCCCACAGATTTTGCGGTGTTGAATTATTGTTGTCATTTGTTTCCTTATATTGCTTGATCTCTGTTTTTATTTGCTCATTGATCCATTGGTTATTTAGGAGCATGCTATGAAGCTTCCATGTGTTTGTGGGATTTTTCATTTTCTTTGCATAATTTATTTCTAGTTTCATACCTTTGTGGTCTGAGAAACTGGTTGGTACAATTTCAATCTTTTTTAATTTACTGAGGCTCTTTTTGTGGCCTAGTATATAATCTATTCTTGAAAATGTTCCATGTGTACTTGAGAAGAATGTGTATTCTGCTGCTTTTGGGTGTAGAGTTCTGTAGATGTCTGTTAGGTCCATCTGTTCTAATGTGTTGTTCAGTGCATCTGTGTCCTTACTTATTTTCTGTCTGGTTGATGTGTCCTTCAGAGTGAGTGAAGTGTTGAAGTCTCCTAGAATGAATGTACTGCATTCTATTTCCCCTTTTAATTCAGTTAGTATTTGTTTCACATATGTAGGTGCTCCTGTGTTGGGAGCATAGATATTTATAATGGTTATATCTTTCTGTTGGATTGACCCCTTTATCATTATGTAATGTCCTTCTTTGTCTCTTGTGACTTTCTTTGTTTTGAAGTCTATTTTGTCTGATACAAGTACTGCAACTCCTGCTTTTTTCTATTAGTTGCATAAAATGTCTTTTTCCATCCCTTCACTTTTAGTCTGTGTATGTCTTTGGGTTTAAAGTGAGTCTCTTGTAGGCAGCATATAGATAGGTCTTGTTTTTTTATCCATTCAGTAACTCTATGCTTTTGATTGGTGCATTCAGTCCATTTACATTTAGGGTGATTATCGATAGGTATGTACTTATTGCCATTGCAGGCTTTAGATTAGTGGTTACCAAAGGTTCAAGGTTAACTTCCTTACTATATGAGTCTAACTGAACTCACTTAATATGCTATTACAAGTACAACCTAAGGGTTCTTTTTCTCATCCTTTTTCTTCCTCTCCATTCTTTATATATTAGGTATCATATTCTGTACTCTTTATCCCTTGATTGACTTTGGGGATAGTTCATTTAATTTTGTATTTGGTTAGTAATTAGCTGTTCTACTTTCTTTACTTTGGTTTTATTACCTCTGGTGACAGCTATTAAACCTTAGGAACACTTCCATCTACAGCAGTCCCTCTAGAATAGACTGTAGGAATGGTTTGTGGGAGGTAAATTCTCTCAGCTTTTGCTTATCTGGAAATTGTTTAATCCCTCCTTCAAATTTAAATGATAATCTTGCCATATAAAGTAATCTTGGTTCCAGGCCCTTCTGCTTCATTGCATTAAATACCTCATGCCACATCCTTCTGGCTTATAAGTTTTCTGCTGAGAAGTATAATGTTAGCCTGATGAGCTTTCCTTTGTATGTGATCTTATTTCTGTCTCTGGCTGCTTTTAAAAGTCTGTCCTTATCCTTGATCTTTCCCATTTTAATTACTATATGTCTTGGTGTTGTCTTCCTTCGGTCCCTTGTGTTGGGAGATCTGTGGATCTCCATGCCCTGAGAGACTATCTCCTTCCCTAGATTGGGGAAGTTTTCAGCAATTACCTCCTCAAAGACACTTTCTATCCCTTTCTCTTCTACTTCTTCTGGTACCTCTATAATGCAAATATTGTTCCATTCGGATTGTTCACACAGTTCTCTCAGTATTATTTCATTCTTAGGGATACTTTTTTCTCTCTGTGCCTCAGCTTCTTTGTATTCCTCTTCTCTAGTTTCTATTTAATTTATTGTCTCCTCCACCATATCCAATCTGCTTTTAATACCCTCAATTGTGCTCTTCAACGATTGGATCTCCAACTGGAATTCATTCCTGAGTTCTTGAATATCTTTCTGTACCTTCATTAGAATGTTAATGATTTTTACTTTGAACTTCCTTTCAGGAGAGTCATGAGGTCCATGTCATCTTTCTCAGGGGTTATACTAATTTTACTCTGAACCAGGTTCCTTTGGCATTTCATATTTGTATATGGTGCCCTCTAGTGTCGAGAAGCTCTACTATCTGGAGCTGCTCAGCTCCTGAAGCAATGTCGGGGGTCACAGAGGAGTGGGATTAGTGCCTGGGGGGAGGAAAGAGCTGTTTCCTGCTTCCCGGTTGGTATGCCTGTCTCCACTGCCTGAACCAGTGGGCCGAGCACACAGGTATAAGCTTTTGTCCCAGAGCAGTTGGATATGGACCCCTGCTTTCCACAAGTGGCTGGAATCTCAGTCTCTCCAGGAATTCCACCTATCCCAGCTTTCCAACCCTGTAATCAGAAGAGTATGATGAAAGCACCATGAAATATAGGTTTGTGCTCCCAGAGTAGATCTCTGGAGCTAGGTATTCAGCAGTCCCAGGCCTCCACTACCTCCCTGATCTGTTTCTCTTCCTCCTGCTGGTGAGCTGGGGTGGGGGAAGGGCTTGGGTCCCGCCGGGCCACAGCTTTGGTACATTACCCTGTTCTGTGAGGTCTGCTCTTTTCTCTAGGTATATGCAGTCTGGTGCAGTCCTCTTTCCTGTTGCTATCTCAGGATTAATTGTATTAATTATATTTTCATAATATATGTGGTTGTAGGAGGACGCTTCTGTCTCACCTCACGCTGCCATCTTTAATCCATCTCCCCTCTGCCCATTTTTTCATTGACTTATTTGCTTTTTGTTTGTTTGTTGAGGTGTGTGAGCTCTTTATATAATTTGGATGTCAACCCCTTACCGGATATGTCTTTTTGTTCTACAGATGGTGTCCTTTGCTGAACAGAAGCTTTTTAATTTGATATAGTCCCACTTGCTCCTTTTTGTTTTTGTTTCCCTTGCCCAGGGAGATACGTTCATGAAGAAGTTGCTCATGTTTATGTCCAAGAGATTTTTGCCTTTATTTTTTTCTAATAATTTTCTGGTTTCATGACTTACATTCAGGTCTTTAATCCATTTTTAGTTTACTTTTGTGTATGGGGTTAGATAATAATCCAGTTTCATTCTCTTGCATGTAGCTTTCCAGTTTTGCCAACACCAGCTGTTGAAGAGGCTGTCCTTTCCCCATTGTATATCCATGGATCCTTTATCATATATTAATTGACCATATATGCTTGGGTTTATATCTGTGCTCTCATCTGTTCCACTGGTCTATGGGTCTGTTCTTGTCCCAGTGCCAAATTGTCTTGATTACTGTGGCTTTGTAGTAGAGCTTGAAGTAAGGGAGTGTAATTCCCCCTGCTTTATTCTTCTTTCTCAGGATTGCTTTGGCTATTCGGGGTCTTTTGTCATTCCACATGAATTTTAGAACTATTTGCTCTAGTTTATTGAAGAATGGTGTAGGCATTTTGTTTGGGATTGCATTGAATCTGTAGATTGCTTTAGGCCAGATGGCCATTTTGACAATATTAATTCTTCCTAGACAAGAGCATGGGATGAATTTCCATTTATTAGTGTCCTCCTTAATTTCTCTTAGGAGTGTCTTGCAGTTTTCAGGCTATAGGTCTCACTTCCTTGGTTAGGTTTATTCCTAGGTATTTTATTCTTTGTGAATGGAATTGTTTTCCTGATTTCTCCTTCTGCTAGGTCATTGTTTGTGTAAAGGAATGCAACAGATTTCTGTGTATTAATTTTGTATCCCACAACTTTGCTGAATTCATGTATTAGGTCTAGTAGTTTTGGAGTGGATTCTTTAGGATTTTTTATGTACAATATCATGTCGTCCACAAACAGGGACAGTTTGACTTCTTCCTTGCCAATCTGGATGCCTTTTATTTCTTTGTGTTGTCTGATTGCCATGGCTAGGACGTCCAGTACTATGTTGAATAAAAGCAGGGAAAGTGGACATCCTTGTCTTGTTCCTGATATTAAAGGAAAAGCTTTCATCTTCTCACTGTTAAGTATAATGTTGGCTGTGGGTTTGTCATATATGGCCTTTATTATGTTGAGGCACTTACCCTCTATATACCCATTTTGTGGAAAGTTTTTATCATGAATGGATGTTGAATTTTGTCAAATGCTTTTTTCAGCATCTATGGAGATGATCATGTGGTTTTTGTCCTTCTTTTTGTTGATGTAATGGATGATGTTGATGGATTTTCAAATGTTGTACCATCCTTGCATCTTGGTCATGATGGATGATCTTTTTTATGTGTTTTTTATTTTGGTTTGCTAATATTTTGTTGAGTATTTTTGCATCTATGTTCATCAGGGATATTGGTCTGTAATTTTCTTTTTTTGTGGTGTCTTTGCCTGGTTTTGGTATTAGAGTGATGTTGGCCTTGTAGAATGACTTTCGGAGTATTCCCTCCTCTTCTACTTTTTTGGAAAACTTTAAGGAGGATGGGTATTAGATCTTCACTAAATGTTTGATAAAATTCAGCAGTGAAGCCATCTGGTTCAGGGGATTTGTTCTTAGGTAGTTTTTTGATTACCAATTCAATTTCTTTGGTGGTAATTGATCTGTTCAGATTTTCTGCTTCTTCCTGGGTCAGCCTTAGAAGGTTGTATTTTTCTAGAAAGTTGTCCATTTCTTCTAGGTTATCCAGTTTGTTATCATATACTTTTTCACAGTAATCTCTCATAATTCTTTGTAATTCTGTGGTGTCTGTAATGATTTTTCCCTTCTCATTTCTGATTCTGTTTATGTGCATAGACTCTCTTTTTTTTCTTGATAAGTCTGGCTAGAGGTTTATCTATTTTATTTTCTCAAAAAGCCAGCTCTCTTGCAGATGACATGATATTGTACATAAAAAACCCTAAAGACTCCACTGCAAAACTACTAGAACTAATATCAGAATTCAGCAAAGTTGCAGGATACAAAATTAACACACAGAAATCTGTAGCTTTCCTATACACCAATAATAAACTAATAGAAAGAGAAATCAGGAAAACAATTCCATTCACAATAGCATCAAAAAGAATAAAATACCTAGGAATAAACCTAACCAAGGAAGTGAAAGACCTATACCCTGAAAACTACAAGACACTCTTAAGAGAAATTAAAGAGGTCACTAACAAATGGAAACTCATCTCATGCTCCTGGCTAGGAAGAATTAATATCATCAAAATGTCCATCCTGCCCAAAGCAATATACAGATTCGATGCAATCCCTATCAAATTACCAACAGCATTCTTCAATGAACTGGAACAAATAGTTCAAAAATTCATATGGAACTGTCAAAGACCCCGAATAGCCAACACAATCCTGAGAAGGAAGAATAAAGTGGGGGGGATCTCACTCCCCAACTTCAAGCTCTACTACAAAGCCATAGTAATCAAGACAATTTGGTACTGGCACAAGAACAGAGCCACAGACAAGTGGAACAGAATAGAGACTCCAGACATTAACCCAAACATATATGGCCAATTAATATTTGATAAAGGAGCCATGGACATACAATGGGGAAATGACAGTCTCTTCAATAGATGGTGCTGGCAAAAACTGGACAGCTACATGTAAGAGAATGAAACTGGATCACTGTCTAACCCCAAACACAAAAGTAAACTCCAAATGGATCAAGGGCCTGAATGTAAGTCATGAAACCATAAAACTCTTAGAAAAAAAGATAGGCAAAAATCTCATGGACATAAACATGAGTGACTGCTTCATGAACATACCTCCCCGGGTAAGGGATATAAAGGCAAAAATGAACAAGTGGGACTATATCAAGCTAAAAAGCTTCCACACAGCAAAGGACACCATCAATAAAACAAAAAGGTATCCTACAGTATGGGAGAACATATTCATAAATGACAGATCCGATAAAGGATTGACATCCAAAATATATAAAGAGCTCACACGCCTCAACAAACAAAAAGTAAATCATCCAATTAAAAAATGGGCAGAGGAGCTGAATAGACAGTTCTCTAAAGAAGAAATCCAGATGGCCAACAGGCACATGAAAAGATGCTCCACATCGTTAATCATCAGAGAGATGCAAATTAAAACCACAATGAGATACCACCTCACACCAGTAAGGATCGCCATCATCGAAAAGACAAACAACAACAAATGTTGGCGAGGTTGTGGAGAAAGGGGAACCCTCCTACACTGCTAGTGGGAATGTAAACTAGTTCAACCATTGTGGAAAGCAGTATGGAGGTTCCTCAGAATGCTCAAAATAGAAATACCATTTGACCCATGAATTCCATTTCTAGGAATTTACCCTAAGAATGCCGCACTCCAGTTTGAAAAAGACAGTGCACCCCTGTTTATCGCTGCACTGTTTACAATAGCCAAGATATGGAAGCAACCTAAATTTCCATCAGTAGATGAATGGATAAAGAAGATGTTGTACACATACACAATGGAATATTACACAGCCATAAGAAAAAAACAGACCCTACCATTCGCAACATGGATGGAGCTAGAGGGTATTATGCTCAGTGAAATAAGCCAAGTGGAGAAGGACAAATACCAAATGATTTCACTGATATGTGGAGTATAAGAACAAAGGAAAACTGAAGGAACAAAAGAACAGCAGAATCACAGAACCCAAGAATAGACTAATAGTTACCAAAGGGAAAGGGACTGGGGACAATGGGTGGGAAGGGAGGGATAAGGGCGGGGAAAAAGAAAGAGGGCATTATGATTAGCATGTATAGTGCGTGGGGGGCACAGGGAGGGCTGCGCAACACAGAGAAGACAAGTAGTGATTTTACAGCATCTTACTATGCAGATGGACAGTGACTGTGAAGGGGTGTGTGGGGGGGGGGACTTGGTGAAGGGGGGAACCTAGTAAACATAATGTTCTTTCTGTGATTGTAGATTAATGATACCAAAAAAAAATCAGCTCTTGCTTTCATTGATTCTTTTTGTTGTTTTATTCTTCTCAATTTTGTTTATTTCTGCTTTAGTCTTTATTATGTCCCTCCTTCTACTGACTTTGGGCCTCATTTGTTCTTCCTTTTGTAGTTTCATTAATTGTGAGTTCAGATTGTTCATTTGGGATTGTTCTTTCCTGAGGTAGGCCTGTATTGCAATATATTTCCCTCTTAGAATAGCCTTCACTGTATCCCATAGATTTTTGTGTTGTTGAATTATTGTTGTCATTTGTTTCCATATACTGCTTGATCTCTCTTTTTATTTGGTCATTGATCCATTGATTATTTAGGAGCATGTGATTAAGCCTCCATGTGTTTGTGGGCTTTTCATTTTCTTTCTGTCATTTATTTCTAGTTTCATACCTTTGTGATCTGAAAAGCTGCTTGGTACAATTTCAATCTTTTTGAATTTACTGAGGTTCTTTTTGTGGCCTAGTATATGATCTATTCTGGAAAATGCTCCTTGTGCACTTGAGAAGAATGTGTATCCTGTTGCTTTTGGATGGAGTGTTCTGTAGATGTCCGTTAGGTCCATCTGTTCTAATACGTTGTTCAGTGCTTCTGTCTCTTTACTTATTTTCTGTCTGGTTGATGTCTCCTTCAGAGTGAGTGGTGTGTTGAAGTCTCCTAAAATGAATGCATTGCATTCTATTTCCCCCTTTAATTCTGTTAGTATTTGTTTCACATATGTAGGTGATCCTGTGTTGTGTGTATAGATATTTATAATGGTTATATCCTCTTGTTGGACTGTCCCTTTTATCATTATGTAATGTCCTTCTTTGTCTCTGTTACTCTCTTTGTTTTGAAGTCTATTTTATCTGAATCAAGTACTGCAACATTTGCTTTTTTCTCACTATTAATTGCATGAAATATCTTTTTCCATGCCTTTACTTTCAGTCTGTATATGTCTTTGGGTTTGAAGTGAGTCTCTTGTAGGCAGCATATATGGGTCTTGCTTTTTTATCCATTCAGTGACTCTATGTCTTTTGATTGGTGCATTCAGACCATTTACATTTAGGGTGATTATTGATAGGTATGTACTTATTGCCATTGCAGGCTTTAGATTCATGGTTACTAAAGGTTCAAGGGTAATTCCCTTACCATCTATTAGTCTAATTTAACTCACTTAGTATGATCTAAAGGTTCTTTTTCCCCCCCTCCTTTTTCTTCCTCCCCCATTCTTTGTATGCTATGAATCATATACTTTACTCTTTGTCTAGCCCTTGGGTGACATCTATTTAGCCTTAGGAATACTTCCATCTGTAGGAGTCCCTCCAAAATGCACCGTAGAGGTGGTTTGTGGGAGGTAAATTCTCTTAGCTTTTGCTTATTTGAAAATTATTTAATCCCTCCTTCAAATTTAAATGATAACTTTTCTGGGTAGAGTATTCTTGGTCCAAGGCCCTTCTGCTTTATTGCATTGAATATATCTTGCCACTCCCTTCTGGCCTGTAAGGTTTCTGTTGAGAAGTCTGATGATAGCCTGATGGGTTTTCCTTTGTATGTGATCTTTTTTTCTCTCTCTAGCTGCTTTTAAAAGTCTGTCTTATTCCTTGGTCTTTGCCATTTTAATTATTATATGTCTTGATGTTGTCTTCCTTCAGTCTCTTGTGTTGAGAGATCTGTGCGCCTCCATGGCTTGAGAGACTATCTCCTTCCCCAGATTGGGGAAGTTTTCAGCAATTACCTCCTCAATGACACATTCTATCCCTTTTTCTCTCTCTTCTTCTGGTACCGCTGTAATGTGAATATTGTTCTGTTTGGATTGGTCACACAGTTCTGTCAATACTCTTTCATTCTTAGAGATTCTTTTTTCTCTCTGTGCCTCAGCTTCTTTGTATTCCTCTTCTCTAATTTCTATTCCATTTCACATCTCTTCTACTACATCTAACCTGCTTTTAAATTGCTCCATTGTATGTTTCATTTCAGATATGGAATTTCTTAATGATCGAATCTCTGACTTAAATTCATTCCTGAGTTCTTGAATATTTTTCTGTACCTCAATAAGCATGTTTATAATTTTTATTTTGAACTCTCTTTCAGGAAGATTGGTATATTCAGTTTCATTTGGCCCTTTTTCTGGGGTCTGTGAGATTTTGGTCTGAACCATGCTCTTTTGACGGTTCATATTTCTGTGTGGTGCCCATTAATGCCCAGAAGCTCCAGTCTCTGGAGTTGCTCAGCCCCTAGAGTGAGGTTGAAGGTCATAGGGAAGCGGAGCTGGTGCCTCGGGGGAGGAAAGATCTGTTTCCTGATTCCCGTCTGTGGTGCCTGTCTCCGGTGCCAGTGGGCCAAGCACGCAGATGTAAGCCTCTGCTTTGCATCTCTAGCTGTTGTAGGCAAGGCCTTCCTCTGGCTGGCCTGATGCCAGCATAGTGACTGCTTGGTTTGCAAACCACTGCCCTCAGTCTAGGAGGAAGATGCAGCAGGCTGAGTGTCACAGTGGGGGGTTTCGGAGCTGAGTAGGTAGCCAGGGGGATGGAGCACCTGAAGCTCCTCAAAGTTCCCAACCAGCTGCACAGAGCGCACCCAGACAACTTAGTCCAGCTCTCCCTTCTACCATGCAGCAAGCTCTGTGCAAACCTAGCCCCTTCAGCATCCCTCTCACTGCTAGGAAGCCTATCAGACTGCTTGCCTTTCCTCTGACACAGAGCGGTCAGATGTGATCCCCTCCTCTACAAACAGTCAGAATCTCAGTCTCTCAAGCACTCTACCTGTCCGAGCTCCCCAATGTCCACACAATATAGGTTTCTGCTCACAACGCAGATCTCCAGGTCTAGGTGTTCAGCAGTCCCAGCTTCCACCCCCTCCCCACTCCATTTCTCTTCCTCCTGCCGGTGAGCTTGGGTGGGGGAAGGGCTTGGGTCCCGCCAGATTAAGGCTTTCCTATGTTACCCTGTTTCATGAGGTCTGTATGCAGTCTGGTGCAGTCTTCTTTCTTGTTGCTGTTTTAGGATTAGTTATATTAAATAACTATATTTTCACACTATTTGTGGTTTTGGGAGGAGTTCTCCATCTCACCTCTCATGCCGCCATCTTGAATACAACTATTATCTGTTTTTTACAGAGGCTGCACGATTTCACATTCCCACCAACAGTGTACAAGAATTACAATTTCTCCACATCCACCCTGACTTATTTCCTTCCTTCCTTTCTTTTTTTCATTGTAGCCACCCTAATAGGTGTGAGGTGATATCTCACTGTAGTTTTGATTTGCACTTCACTAATTATTAGTGACATTGAAGATTTTTATGTGCTTATTGTCCATTTGTACATCTTCTTCTGAGAAATGTCTACTTAAGTCCTTTACCTGTTTTTGTTTCAGTTTTTGTTGCTGTTGTTAAGTTGACTACATTCTGAAACAAAAAAACTAGCAACAGGTTGAGAGAGAATGCTTCTCTCTGAGATCCATGCATCAAAAACCTTATCTATTCAGCTACTGATCTATAGAATTTTAAGGCCTGGATTAACCACTCACCACTTTCTGAGGTCTCAAAAGTAATTTTTTAAATTCTACAGTTGGACCTACTTTCCATATGCTTCTTCACCACTACCATCACCCACCCTTCCCACCCTGCTTATGTGCACATGCAAATCACTAGTCCTATTTAATCAGTCTTTTGTTCTTTCTGCCTGTGGATTTGTAAGACAGTCACACACCTTTCTCTACAATGTACATTCACTTCATAAAAAAACGTTTACTAAGTTGCCTTTCCTTCTCTAGGCTTAATTTTCCAAACTCCTTAAGAAATGGATCTCTCTCAGTGCTATCATTAACTAGTACAGGGGAGAAATGACACACTCTTTGGTCCCATGAGGAGGGTGCCTGAATACCTTTAGACAAGCTGAAACTGCTACATGGAAACAAATCTCAGCCTTTAGAATTCCAAATATGAAGCACAACATGGGCATGGGTTGGAACAATGTTTGCAGAAACTTTGCAGGGTCCAGCAGATTGTTGAAATTGTACAGTTCTGCAGAAAGGGCAGGGTGCCTTGCTGGGAAGCTCTTTGTGTACCAAATGATGCCCAAGCTGCTTTGCCTAGCTTCTACCTCACCCCCATGGTCCACACTACAGCAGGCCTTGTTTACCGCCTGCAGCCACCACATTCTTCTTGAAACTGTGCTGCGCCTCTGGTGCCTCAGGACTTTGAGCTCACAGTTCCTTCTGCCTGGAAAGCTTGTTGCTTAACTCCAGTCCTACACAACCTATTTGTGTCCTTGGATCCATCCCTATGTCCACTCTTATTAAGACACAGAATAGAAATCATTCACAAGGAAAAAATGAAAAAAACACAAATACATGGAGGCTATATGACATGCTTCTAAATAATCAATGGATCAAGGAACAAGATCACAGAGGAAATCAAACAACACATGGAGACAAATGAAACCAGAAACATACTGGTTCAAAATATGTGGGATGCAGCAAAAGTGGCTCTAGGAGGGAAGTTTATAGCAATACAGGCCTACCTCATAAAACAAACACAATCTCAAATAAACAATCTAACCCTACAACTAAAGGAACTAGTAAAAGAAGAACAAAGCCCAAAATTAGTAGAGGGAGGGACATAATAAAGATCAGAGCAGAAATAAATAAAAGACTAAGAAAACAATAGGAAAAGTCAATGAAACCAAGAATTGGTTCTTAGAGAAGATAAACAAAATAAGCAAACCCTTAGCCAGACTTAACAAGAAAAAAAGAGAGAGGACACAAACAAAATCAGAGATGAAAAAGGAGAAGTTACAACTGACACCACAGAAATTCAAAGAATTATAAGAGAATTATATGAAAATTCATATGCCAATAAGTTGTACAACCTAGAAAAAATGGACAAATTCCTAGAAATATAAAATCTTACAAGACTGCCACAGGAAGAAACAGAAAATCTGAACAGTCAATTACCACTAATGAAATTGAAGTAATAATAAAAAAAACTACCAACAAGCAGAAGTCCAGGACCAGATGGCTTCAGGTGAATTCTACCAAATACTTAGAGATGAGCTAATACCTATCTTCTTAAAGTATTCCAAAAGCTAGAAGAGGAGGGAATACTTCTGTACTCATTCTATGAAGCCAGTATTACTCTAATACCAAAACCAGACAAAGACACTACAAAAAAAGAAAACTACAGATCAATATCCCTGATTAACACAGAAACAAAAATCTTCAACAAATATTAGCAAACCAAATTCAGAAATACATAAAGAGGATCATTCACCATGACCAAGTGGGATTTTTTCAGGGAGCCAAGGATGGTGTGATATCTGCAAATCAATCAATGGCATACACCACATTAACAAAACGAAGGACAAAAAAGATATAATCATCTTAATAGAATGAAAAAGCATTTGACAAAATTCAACATCCATCTGTGATAAAAACGCTCAACAAAGTGGGCATAGAGGGAATATAACTTACCATAAATAAAGGCTATATGTGACAAACTCACAGCCAACCTCATAGTCAGTGGTGAAAAAAATGAAAGCTTTTCTTCTAAGATTAGGAAGAAAGATGCCATTCTCACCACTTTTATCCAACATAGTACTGGAAGTCCTAGCCACAGCAATTAGATAAGAAAAAGAAATAAGTGGCATCCAAATTGGTAAGGAAGAAGTAAAATTGTCACTATTTGCAGATGACATGATACTGTATATAGGAAACCTTAAAGACTCCATAAAAAAAACTATTAGAACTAAAAAAATGGATTCAGCAAAGCTGCAGAATACAAAGTCAATATACAGAAATTTGATGAATTCCTATATATTAACAATTAACTAGCAGAAAGAGAAGACAAGGAAAAAATTACATTTACAATTGCACCAAAAAGAGTAAAATACCTAAGAATAAACCTAACCAAGGAGAAGAAAGACCTATACTCTGAAAACTATAAGTCACTGATGAAAGAAACTGAAGAAGACATACGGAAGAATAATGGAACTCTATCCTGTGCTCATGGATAGGAAAAATTAATACTGGCAAAATGGCCATCCTGCCCAAAGCAATTCACAGATTCAATGCAATCCCTATCAAAATGCCAATGGCATTTTTCAATGAACTAGAGTAAATAATTCTAAAATTTATATGGAACCACAAAAGACCCCAAATAGCCAAAGCAATCTTGAGAAAGAAGAACAAAGCTGAGGGGATTACACTCCCTGACTTTAAGCTATATTACAATGCTACAGGGAGTAAAGCAGTATGGTACTGGCACAAGAACAGACCCAGAGAACACTGGAACAGAATAAAGAGTTCAGAAATAAACCCACACATATATATGGTCAACTAATATACAACAAAGGAGCTATGAATATACAGTGGGGAAAAGACAGTCTCTTCAATAAATGGTGTTGGGAAAACTGGATAGATACATGCAAGAGAATGAAACTAGATCACTGTTTTATACCATATACAAAAGTAAACTACAAATGGATTAAAGACCTAAATGTAAGTTATGAAACCATAAAACTCTTAGAAGAAAACATAGGCAAGAATCTCATGAACATCAGTATAAAAAATTTCTTTCTGGATACATCTCCACAGGCAAGGGAAACAAAAGCAAATAGAAACAAGTGGGACTACATCAAACTAAAAACCTTCTGTACAGCAAAGGAAACCTTCAACAAAACAAAAAGGCAACCTACCATATGGGAGAATATATTTGCAAACAATATATCTAATAAGGGACTAATATCTAAAACTTACAAAAAACTCATACAATTCAACACCAAAAAAAACCAAATAATCCAATTACAAAATGGGCAGAGGACCCGAATAGACATTTTGTCAAAGAAGACATACAGATAGCCAACAGACACATGACAAGATCCTCAGCATCACTAATTATTAGTGAAATGCAAATCAAAACCAAGAGATTATCACCTCACACCTGTAAGAATAGCTATTATCAAAAAGACAGGAAATAACAAATGTTGGCAAGGACATGGAGAAAAGAGAATCTTCCTACACTGTTGTTAGGAATGTAAATTGGTCCAGTTACTGTGGGAAACAATATGGAGGTTTCTCAAAAAATTAAAAATAGAAATACCGTATCACCCAGCATTTCTACTACTGGGAATTTACCTAAATTAAATAAAATAACTAATTTGAAAATAGTTCATTGCAGCATTATTTACAACAGATACAGAAGCAACCCAAATACCCATCAATAGATGAATTGATAAAGATGTACATTTACACAATGGAATATTACTCAGCCATAAAAAGAAGGCACTTTCAACAGACACATGAAAATATGCTTCACATTGCTAATCATCAGGGACATGCAAATTCAAACCACAATGAGATATCACCTCACACCAGTCAGGATGGCCAACATCCAACAGACATGAAACAACAAATGCTGGCAAGGATGCAGAGAAAAGGGAACCCTCCTACACTGTTGGCGCGAATGTAAATTAGTTCAACCATTGTGGAAAGCAATATGGAGGTTTCTCAAAAAATTAAAAACATAAATACCATTTGACACAGTTATTCCTAGCACTCCTAGGAATTTACCTGAAGAAAACAAGATACCTGATTCAAAAAGATATAAGCACCCCTTTGTTTATAGCTGCACTATTTACATTAGCCAAGGTATGGAAGCAACCTAAGTGTCCATCAATAGATGAATGGACAAAGAAGAGTGGTACATATACAAAATGGAATATTATTCAGCCGTAAAAAGAAAAGAAATCCTATCATTTGCAACAACAGGGATGGATCTAGAAGGTTATATGCTCAGTAAAATAAGCCAGCAGAGAAAGACAAGTGCCAAATGACTTCACTCATTTGTAGCATAACAACAAAGCAAAATGGAAGGAACAAAACAGCAGCAGACTCACACTGAGAAGGGACTAGTGGTTACCAAAGGGAAAGTGTTGGGGAGATGGGTGGGGAGGGAGGGATATAGGTAGGTAGGTCACAGGGAAGGCAGTACAGCGCAGAGAAGACAAGTAATGACACTATAGCATCTTACTATGCTGATAGACAGTGACTGCAATGGGGGGAATGAGGACTTGATAATATGGGTGAATGTTGAAACCACAATGTTGTTCATGTGAAATCTTCGTAAGATTATATATCAGTGCTACTTTAACTTAAAAATATATATATTAAAAAAAAGAAGGCTCTCTTGCCATTTGCAACAACATAGATGGACCTGGAGGGTATCATGCTAAGTGAAATTAGCCAGGCAGAGAAAGACAAATACCATATGATTTCACTTATAGGTGGAATCTAAAATACAAAACAAGCAAACAAAAAGAAATAAACACATAAATAGGGACAACAGACTGTTGGTTACCATGGGGAGGTGGGTGGGGAGGCGGGCAAATAAGTGAAGGGGATAAAGAGATACAAACTGCAAACTGCAAAATAAGTTAGTCTTAGCAATGGAAGTACAATATATAGAATATAACCAATAATATTGTAATATCATGGTGTGGTAACAGGGGGAACTCCACTTACAGTGGTAAGCATCTAGTAATGTAAATAATCAGGTCACTATGTTGTACATCTGAAACCAATATAATATTGTATATTAGCTTTATTCCAATAAAGAAAAAAACTCTGAGCAAAGGGACTAGTGGCTACCAGGGAGGAAGAATTGGGGCAGATTGGGGGGGAGGGTGAAGGGGATAAAGGGGCACAATAATTCACAATAACAATATAAGTTGGTCACAGGGATACAGCATGGAGAATTACAATGATTCCATAACCTCTTCTATGTTGACAGATAGTAACCACACTAGAGGGGTTGAGGATATAATAATATGTATCTGTTGAACCACTGTATTGTGTATTTGAAATCAATGTAAGATTGTATAGCAACAATAATAAAAAAAAAACCTCTGAGCAAAAGACCACCTTTTAATTACAGTTTGTGTTATATGGTTGGATTTTACTGGCTGTTATGAACTGAGTGAGATGCTGTACCTTCTCAGCAACACATGTATCAATATTCCAGAGGTTGGAAAAAAAAAAGACACAAGTAGGGCTCCAATAAATGATGATAGGCTTAATGCATGAGTAAGTGAAGACATCATAAAATAGTAATTTTTAGGTCGGGGAGCCAAGATGGCGGCGTGAGTAGAGCAGTGGAAATCTCCTCCCAAAAACACATAGAGCTATGAAAATATAACAAAGAAAAATCTTCCTAAAATAGAGACCACAGGACACAGGACAACATCCAGACCACATCCACACCTGCAAGAACCCAGCGCCTTGTGAAGGGGGTAAGATACAAGCCCCAGCCCGGCGGGACCCGAGCGCCCCTCCCCCCGGCTCCCGGCGGGTGGAGAGAAACCGGAGCAGTTTTTTTTTTTTGGCGAGCGCTTTTTGGAAGCCTTAGAGGGACGGGCCCCCGTTGCTGGGGAGGCAGGGTGGCGGGACCGGTGAGGAGGTGCCTGGGAACAGCGCCGGAGGACAAAGAATATCCCGCGTTTCTCCCTGCGAGACCTGGGGGCGGGTGCCTGAGACCGGTGCCTGAGGACGGAGGAGGTCGCGCGTTTTTCCCCTTTTTTTTTTTTCTCTTTATGGCAAGCGCTTTTTGGAAGCCTTGAAGGGACGGGGACCCCAGTGCTAGGGAGGCACGGTGGCGGGACTGGTGAGCGGGTGGCTGGGACCGGCGCCTGAGGACAAAGAATATCCCCCGTTTTTCCCTGCGGGACCGGTGGGCGGGTGCCTGAGACCGGCACTTGAGGACAGAGGAAATCGCGCGTTTTTCCCCTTTTTTTTTTCTCTTTTCTGCGAGTGCTTTTTGGAAGCCTAAAAGGGACAGGGACCCCGGTGCTAGGGAGGCAGGGCGGCGGGACTGGTGAGCGGGTGCCTGGGACCGGCACCTGAGGACAAAGAATATCCCGCATTTTTCCCTGTGGGACCGGTGGGTGGGTGCCTGAGACCAGCACCTGAGGACGGAAGAAATCGCGCATTTTTCCCCTTTTTTTTCTCTCTTTTTGCCAAGTGCTTTTTGGAAGCCTTGAAGGGACAGGGACCCCGGTGCTAGGGAGGCAGGGCGGCAGGACTGGTGAGCGGGTGCGTGGGACCAGTGCCTGAGGACAAAGAATATTGAGCGTTCCTTCCCTGCGGGACCGGTGGGTGGGTGCTTTTTGGAAGCCTTGAAAGGACAGGGACCCTGGTGCTAGGGAGACAGGGCAGCAGGACCAGTGCGCGGGGGCCTGGGACCGGCACCTGAGGAAAAAAAAAAAAAAATCGCGTGTTTTTTCTTTTTTTTTTCCTTTCTGTTCCCTCTCTCATTGTTGCTGTTGTTGTTTTGGTTTGGAGAGTGCTTTTTGGAAATCTTAAAGGGGCAGGACAGGTCACTTAGACCAGAAGCAGGGAATCTGGGGATCTCTGGGCACTCTAACCCCCTGGGCAGCAGGGAGCACAGAGGCCCCTTACGGAGATAAATAGTCTCCTGGCTGCTCCCCCTCTAACGGGGCTCCACCATTTTGGAGGAACAGCCCCAGCCAGGCCAAGCCCACAGCAACAGTGGAGATAAACCCCAAAGCAACTGGGCAGGAAGCAGAAGCCCTGTCTGCGCACAGCTGCCCAGCACAAGCCACTAGAGGTCGCTATTCTCCCAGGAAAAGGCTACAAACCAACAAGAAGGGAAGCTCTTCCAGCGGTCACTTGTACCAGCTCTGCAGACTATCTCTATCACCATGAAAAGGCAAAACTACAGGCAGACAAAGATCACAGAGACAACACCTGAGAAGGAGACAGACCTAACTAGTCCTCCTGAAAAAGAATTCAAAATAAAAATCATGAACATGCTGACAGAGATGCAGAAAAAAATGCAAGAGCAATGGGATGAGATGCAGAGAAAAATGCAAGAGCAGTGGGATGAGATGCAGAGAAAAATGCAAGAGCAGTGGGATGAAGTCCGGAAGGAGATCACAGATGTCAGGAAAGAGATCACAGAAGTGAAACAATCCCTGGAAGGATTTATAAGCAGAATGGATAAGATGCAAGAGGCCATTGAAGGAATAGAAGCCAGAGAACAGGAACGTATAGAAGCTGACATAGAGAGAGATAAAAGGATCTCCAGGAATGAAACAACACTAAGAGAAATATGTGACCAATACAAAAGGAAAAACATTCGTATTATAGGGATACCAGAAGAGGAAGAAAGAGGAAAAGGGATAGAAAGGGTCTTTGAAGAAATAATTGCTGAAAACTTCCCCAAACTGGGGGAGGAAATAATCGAACAGACCATGGAATTATACAGAACCCCCAACAGAAAGGATCCAAGGAGGACAACACCAAGACACATAATAATTAAAATGGCAAGGATCAAGGACAAGGAAAGAGTTTTAAAGGCAGCTAGAGAGAAAAAGGTCACCTATAAAGGAAAACCAATCAGGCTAACATCAGACTTCTCAACAGAAACCCTACAGGCCAGAAGAGAATGGCATGATATACTTAATGCAATGAAACAGAAGGGCCTTGAACCAAGGATACTGTATCCAGCACGACTATCATTTAAATATGATGGTGGGATCAAACAATTCCCAGACAAGCAAAAGCTGAGGGAATTTGCTTCCCACAAACCACCTCTACAGGGCATCCTACAGGGACTGCTCTAGATGGGAGCACCCCTAAAAAGAGCACAGAACAAAACACACAACATATGAAGAAGGGAGGAGGAGGAATAAGAAGGGAGAGAAGAAAAGACTCTCCAGACAGTGTATATAACAGCTCAATAAGCGAGCTAAGTTAGGCAGTAAGATACTAAAGAAGCTAACCTTGAACCTTTGGTAACCACGAATCTAAAGCCTGCAATGGCAATAAGTACATATCTTTCAATAGTCACCCTAAATGTAAATGGACTTAATGCACCAATCAAAAGACATAGAGTAATAGAATGGATAAAAAAGCAAGACCCATCTATATGCTGCTTACAAGAAACTCACCTTAAACCCAAAGATAAGCATAGACTAAAAGTCAAGGGATGGAAAAACATATTTCAGGCAAACAACAGTGAGAAGAAAGCAGGGGTTGCAGTACTAATATCAGACAAA